>NC_054596.1:35440435-36060652 GCF_004785595.1 Juglans microcarpa x Juglans regia
TTAGCTAGATAAGGAAGCCAGACAAGAGTACTCATATTTATTAAAAATGTTTTTTTAGTGGTATCGATATATATATATATATATATATATATATATATGTAAAACACTAAAACAAAAATTCATTTTTAAGACGATTTTTGTTTGGGACGAAATCAAAATCATCCTAAAAAATGAGATGTAGGGGCGTTTACCTTTATATGTAGGGACGAAAAATTTTCTCCCTAATAAAATAACAGTTCATTGACCAAAAACGTTTGAAGCAAATAAAATAAACATTCGAACGAATATTATATATGGTCGAACGATAATTTGGCACGTTAAGTGACAAAATTTAGCGGGACATTGACTTACCATTCGAACAACAACGTTCGAACATCAAGATTATATATGATCAAACAGGAAATTGGCGGGTTAGGTTACTAAATTTAGCAGGACATTGACTTATCGTTCGAACATATTATTATACTGTTCGAACGAATACGTTAGTCAATGTTTGAATGTAAAATAAAGAGTTTGAATGTAGAATATAGATTTATTGTAGAAATATTTAAAGGGAATGGAGAAATGTTCAAATGGTATATATTCCGTTCAAATGGTGACGGAATTTTTACAATTTTTAATGGCAACACACTACCTTACTTAATTATGGATAAATATTTAATTTATATAAAAAATTAGCAATTAAATAATATAAATAATAGAAATCAGTAATTAATTTAGAAAAAGGATAAAAACGATTTAATTCATAATTAAATTAAATTCACAAAACACAAAATATTATCTATACAAAAAACAAAAAAAATGCTAATAAAAGATATAGGCTATTACGATCCCAAGTATCTACACATATCCTCTACTGCAGCTAGGCATATCTCTAGCTGTGTCAGTCGAGTACTGATTGTGACCTAAGTCGCAGACATGGCATCAATCTCTATACGTAAGTCAGGGATGCTAGCATTAATCTCTGTACATAAGTCAGAGATGCTAGCATTAATGTTTGTACGTAAGTTTGAGATGCTAGCATTAATCTCTATACATAAGTTAGAGATGACACTATGGATCTCCATACCCATTGCATCAATCACCATTGATGTCGGTCCACAGATCTCTGCACGCACTAGGGGTGTACACGAATTGATCGGACTAGCTGCCATCAACGGGAACAGACCGCCGGAGTCAGGAATCGGCCAAAATTGGTCGGTCGGTGGTAGGAATTTGCTAAAACCGATGTCGACTGGTTCAGTCCTAGTTTGAACCAATGTCAAACCGCCGAACCAGCCGATAATAGATATATGTATATTTTTTATGTACGAAACAAGTGAAACGGTGTCGTTCCGGACATGAAGTTTTTTTTTTTTTTTTTTTTAAAAGTTTAAGCCAAACAACATTGTTTCGAAGTAGGGTTTAATAAGCCTCTCTCTCTCTCCCCCCTCTCTTCTTCTTCTTCTTCTTCCTGTCGTTCTACTTCCCTCCTAAGTCCCAACTCCCTCCCGATTGTAAGTTTCTTTGTCTCACTTCCCCTTAACAAAAATTAAGCGGCCGCCCCTACAGACCCCCACATCGCTGCTACCCTCTGTTCGTTAAACCCACTCATCGCCGACCTTCCCTCATTTCTCCATCGTTTCCAACATCTCCACGACTCAAGGTCTACTATTTTTGTTTGTTTGTTTTAATTTATGATTTTGTTGTAAATCTCGAGTTGATTTGTTATGCAGTTTTGAATATTTTGTGAATTTTGAGTTGATTTATTTTGAATTTGTGATGTGAATTTGGGGATGGGTTAATCACCGACGAATCGACCTTCGAATCGATCAGCATCGACTGTAAGATTTCAGCTAGTTCTCTCCCTCCCTGTGAGCAGGTTTTGATCAGCGCTATAGATCTAAAAAACTATCGGTGAGGTTTCGGTCCAGTTTCAATTTTGGACTGAAACCACATCGATAGTATCAGTTTTCAGTCGTAGCATTCAGTATATCTCTTATCTACTCATGAGTAGCTGTGCGGCTCAGCCTGCGTGGATGTCTCATCTTATCGACTGAATCTAGAATAGGACCATGAAGACGAAGTCTCGATTGACCAGTGCTTCATTACAGGGCGGAAGAGTTCATCAATCTAATCGGCTCCCAGACACGCTCTGCAATATATGGTAGGACCCTGACATATAGCAGAAATTGTGTGATCAGGATCCCAAATGGCAACATATCTGTCATGATGTACTTGGCCTCTGATCAAATTCTAGTGAATATATAACCCACAAGGTCAATAGGCACCTTACGAGCGATGCGTATCATAAACTTTGCCTGATCCATGCCAATCTCTGTTCTGTGCTATCGAGGATCAATGTTGTTGGTGATGATCAAGTTCATGATCTTGAAGAAATCAGATAGATCTACCTGTTTGATGCTCTTCGTCCCATCATAGGGAGGAGCATCTAGACCAACAAGCAACTGCCTCACCTCATGATCAGAGAGGCCATCTAGAGAATCTCTATCAGAGCCCTCGTCCTCAGCTGTCTCTCTTTCACCCATAGCTGAAGACTCCCCGGGTACCACGTTTGGATACGCTGTGCGCAATCGTGGGATACTAAGGAAATCAACGAGTCTATCCATTGAAAATGTAATTGAGGCTCGGCAGACCAAAAAATGTATGCATCATCGTTATCTCTACTGGAACGATCGAGATCTCGATAAAACTCTGAAATGATGTCGATATATGAAACAAGGTCTCATGCTTCGTCCTTTTGGTCAAGGATTGGTGTCCAACACCCTCAAGGAAGACGGCTGGCAAGGAATGACCCTCCCGGAGAATATCCTGAAAGTCATAGATTTTCACCTGACGTTCCAACAAAATAGTTCCTCTCAAACTGCTTCGCTGGAGGGTTGTCCTGGTCTGTCATGCTTTCAGCATCTATAAGTCATTGTCAACCTAAAATTTAAAAAATAAAATTAAGAAAATTAGTTATAAAATATTATACATAAATCTCAAAAAATTATATACTAATTAATATAATTTCAAACTGCTTTGTGATACACCCTTCGAACAACTAATTAAGCATTTGAACGTTAGCAAAAATTTCAAATGGTTACACAACCTTTCAAACGTTATTGAAAGCATATAAGCGTTCGAACGTTAAACATATGTGTTCGAATGCTTTCGCTCGATCACTCAACCGTTCGAGACATGAGTCACACTCGTTCAAACAAATAAACCACCGTTCGAACGGTTTCTAGATTGAGCTAAACAATGGCGTAGTCAACTCAGTGGCCATTGAAACGAAAGGAATGCATCGATTCCTTTCGTTCTTACACAAATAACACACATACAAGGCCGGGATGTGCATAAAGGCATCTTGGCCTTGTGTTTTCCGGCCACCTACTGTGTATATCGATGAAAACTAGTCATTTTCTTATTTTCTATAAACAAAAATCAATAAAAATAACACAGAATAAACCTATTTAACATTATTAAGTTGTGTACCTATTTACTGGAAGTGGTATTTGACGGTGGCGGGGACACGGCGGTGATGACAGCGGTTCAAAGGAAGTGGAGTGTTCGCCGTCGTACATGGAGGGTTTAGAGAGAGAGAGAATGCGATCGATCGATTTGGAGGTTCATACGTTGTTTATACGTGTTATACTATTTGAACGTATGCTTTACGTTCGAATGGTACTATTCAAACGTTAAAGCGAAACGTTTGACCAATGTGTCATACGAGGTACTATTCGAGTGCCAATATTTACCGTTCAAAAGGGTACCTTGTATACACTAATATACTACACAAATATTGTGTCCTTCCAGTTCCCTCAGCATTGATGGTGTCAGGCGGCACCTTTTCTCCACGTCGCATCGTATAGCACACATCGCGGGATTTGTGCACGTCTTGCTAGTTTCGTGGGGTGCATGTGGTCCCACGACTTTGGGATGCTAACCAACGCCGGGGTCTATTTAAATCCCCCCCTTCGTCGTTAAAGCCCACTTTGCTCTCTCTTCATTTCTCAGAGTTCGTTATGCTTCCTTCCTTCCTTTCTCTTCAAATTTCTCTCTACAGCCCTGCGTGTATTTTGCTTTCCCTTCTTCAATCTTTCTGTTCATATGGCTCCAAAAAACTATTCACGCCCTGCCTCTAAAAAGCCTAAGCCTGCCAAGCCTTCTGGTTCCTTGCAGGCTCCTGAGGGCCTAGACCCTCCTAAGGTTCGTACGGAGTCACAAAAATTTAATGGGTTCTCGTGGCAGCCAGTGGTGACTCTTGGTGAGTTGGAGTCATTGAAGTCAGCCTATAAGGTGCCTGGCATTGTTAAGTTTGAGGTGTCGTCCCCCAACAAAGGCACTGTAAATTCTGAAGTGTACGTGTTGAAGGTGGTTGTGTACCCTAGCATGTTTTCCAGTGGCCTTAGGCTGCCTTTCTGTTGTCTAGTTCGTGCTATGCTGGACTACCTGCATTTGGAACCTACCCAACTCCACCCAAATGCATGGAGGATCTTGGTTTCATGTTGCATCATCTAGCAATGAGCGTTGGAGGAGGCAGGTGCCGAGTACCCTAATCTCACTACTTGTGAGTTCCTCCTTATCCACAATCTTCTAAAGCAAAATGGCAACACATGCAGTGGCAAGTCCATTTAGGCGTAAACTTGTTTGGAGCCATAGTATAACAAGGTAAAGGGGTGGAGTTGGCACTTCTTCTTCTTTTCCGGCAAAGGGTGGGAGTTCCCGATCGTGCAGGTCAACCGGCGTGACTACCTCATTCGCACCATTTGGGGGGTTGTGGGTGATGACAAGAGCTTTAGACCCTCGATGACTCTTGAGGAAGTGAGCCAGATCGAGACTGTTCGTGCTTGGATGAAAGCCCATTCGAATGTTGTTTTTTCCAAGGCTCTATTGGACAAAGGCAGCCTTTAACAATACTTGCCTCCCCCGGCCAACATGCGTTTTATTGACCTGACCATATTGATGCAGGCAACCGTTCCTCAGGTCCATAAGCGTTCCCCTAGCCCGCAAATGAAGGGGAAGGAGAAGAAATATAGGAGGGAGTCTCCTACCAAAGCCAACTCTAACGAAATGCCTATCCCATCTTGGGGCAAACTTTAGTTGCGGTGCTCGTTCAGGTGCCAAATTCATCGTCAATGAAGAGGTAGAGGATATTGTATTATCTCCTTTCGCTGCACCTTCTTCTCCTTCCCCACGAGGGGCGGGCAGCTCTCATTCTCTTTGGCAAGTTCAGGCCGATCGTTTGATGGCCAATCTCACACAGCCTGGGGAGATTCTCACAACTATTTTAGAAGTTTCTTCTCCGAATCCATTGGGCAATGTGGGGGTTATGGAACTCTCGCCTGGAAAGGAGTTGCTCTCCTTATGATTTTATGGGGTCCTTTTGGACTGTCTTATTTAGGAGTCCCAAATAGTGCCCCGTCCCCTGACATTGACCTTGAGAGGGTTCCCTCGCCCATATCCGAGGAGCGTCCTGCTGGGGCGAGGATCTTCTTGCCTGGGTTTTTATCCAAGAGTCTCCCATTGCTTGTTCTCTTAAAGTTGAGGTTATCTCGACTGAGCCTAATTTGAAGGGCGATGGAGGTGATGACGTTGTGTCCGGGAAGGAGATAGCGAGGGCTGTGTCATGGGCTGAGGGGGTTCTGGCGGATGCACCCAAGACTGAGGTCTCGGTGGTGTCAGTGGAGGTCAGCAAAGCTTCGATTGTTGCTGCCGACGTTGGGGCTCCATTGCCCTTCACTTACACCTTCTGGCGGAAGTTGGAGCTCGGGTCGTAATTGGCGAGGGTGGTGAGCACCTAGACACTTTGGTGGACGCTCGTGTTTCTTTGGCCTTTGCTGACACCATCTCGGCCTTACTATCAACAGGGATTGGTGCCGAAGTAGGGATGAGAGCGGCGAGGGAGACCGAGTGAGTCCTCCTCATCCCTAGTATAGATCTGTCAGCAGCTGGCAAGGCTCTAGCAGTTTCCATGGGCCAAAGGGTCCGAGAGATTCCCGAACGTGCTGTGGAAGGCGAAGGTGAAGGCCAAGGCCAAGGAGGTCCATCCCAAGCCTTGTTCATGGTGGGTCCTATTATAGCCCTGTACATGGGGGTTCTTCTCCGGGATCAGCTATCAACTTGTTATACTTCCTTTTTAGTTTTCTTGGTGCCTTTTCCTCTTATACTAACTTGAAACTTTCATGGCAGGTCGTAGAGCAGTTGGCGGCATTCATTGTGGACGACGGGGAGGGATTTGAAGGCGAGAATCCGATGCTCTGATCTTCGGCATGGTTAACCTTTTGTTGTGCCAAGGAAGAAAGGGAGAGAAAAAAGGAGATGGAGGAAACTTTCGTCAAGGTATAGTTCAGTGGGTGCCAGAGGCATGAGAGGATACTCCAGTTTTGTCAACGCAAGGCCCACTCAAATCTGACTTGGCAAGGTCCCTGGAGGAAGCCGATTCGCACCTTCTTGAAGCGGTGCTTACTAAGGGGGCAAGGGACAACCTTCAGGATTAGTTCGATTGCCAATAGGAGGAGTTGGAGCGGCTACGAGTTGACAACTCGAAGTTGCTCAAACAACACAACTCCGACACTTGGTCATACAAATCGTTGGAAGGGAAGTTCGAGGAGGCCTCCAAGTCTCTGCAGGAAAAGAGGGACTCTCTCAAGGCCAAATCTAAGAGAGTGAAGAACTTGGAGGCCGAGAAAGCTGAGGCCAATCGCGTGATAGCCACTCATGAGGCCACCGTCCGGGACCTGCGCTCTCGCCTTGATAGGGTCGAAATCACCCTTCCTCGGCTGCGTGAGGAGTTGTCACACATCCGCGTGGTCCATGATGACGCCTGTAATTACGGCTACTTGGAGGGTTTGGAGAGAATGAGGGATCACGTGCTCCTGAATCCCTGGAGCAATTTGAGGGTATTGAACGTGCAAGACCTCCATCCGGATTGGGCAGCATTGAAGCGAGGTGTCTTGATAGGAAAGGAGCTGATCCCGAGTGCTACCTTAGACAACCCCGTCAGTGTCAACCTCGCTAAGTGAATACTTTCCCCCTTATATTGATGTATTTTCATTTTCCTTTGCTTATACTTTGTAATAATATTAATGGAATTCTTCGTACATATTTTTCTCTTTCTCTTCTTCGCTTTTAGCTTTTTACTCGTGTGCTCTAGGGAGTGAAACGGGTGAGGGGTGATGTCACTTGTATTATGAACAACCTTAAGCTGAACTTATTCTTTATCGCAATCATATTATCTCGATCAATTGTCATCGGCTTGGGGGGTGGGGCTCCTCGAGAGTTAATGCCGATTGGTGAAGGGAGTAGGCCCATACTCAGTGGGGAGAGAGATTGGGATGCCTTAGGCTAAACCCTTCTCTCTGGTCTCCCTGGAGGGATGAGTCGCCACATAACTGAGAAGTTGTCTCGCTCTTTGCCGTGAGGCAAGTGTGAGACGTTCAATATAACAATGGAAAAACTAATCAAGTCAATATAACTCAACTTCAACTACGAGTGTGAAATTTGCAAACTTGGGCTGTTTTGTTGGAGATGTGAGCCGTTATTTGCTTGACGTTTCATTTGGTGGAGGAGGAGCACGGCGAGAAGTCTAAGGTGTTGCTCGTTTGGCATTCCATTGTTGGAGATGGTGCCCTAGGAGTCATGTCAGGGAGTCCAAGGACTAAACCCGCTCTCCATCGAGGGAGGGGTCGGAATGCCTCAGGCTAAGCCTGCCCCTTTGATTCCCTCAAGGAGGTAGTTTGCCGGACAGCTGAGAAGATAGTCTGCTCTTTGCCATGATGAGGACGATGTAAGTTGTCTGGCAGCCAAGAGTCTAGACTCACTCTCCCATGTATTCGAGGTTGGGAAGGCAAGTGTTGGGTCAGGCTTATGCTGATCCCACTCTTCGTCGTGGCAGAGGTCGGGGTATGTTATTGGGTAGTTGAGGACCCCGCGAGGAGGTAAGTTACCTGGAAGTTTGGGACTAGACCTGCTCCTACCTGTTGACACTCACGAGGAAGGTATGTCAGGCAACTAAGGGCTGGCCTGTTCTCCACCACGAGAGGGATAAAATAGCCTTTAGGCTCAACTCATCTCTTTGGGGCCTTGTGGGAAAGTTAGTAGTCGGCGATGGAGATTACGTTGTTGGAGTAAGGAGTCGAGATAGGCGAGACATGTCGATGGAGATTATGTTGTTCGTGTAAGGAGTCGAGATAGGCGAGATGTATTTTATTCCTGAAAAGCCACACTTTCATTAATAGAGTATACACTATTGACATGAAAATGTAAATTACGAGTCATAACCTTTTAGCAATCAAATCTTCACAGGTGCTCGGCGTTCTAGGGGTGTGGTAGCTCATTCCCTTGGGAGTCTCGGAGCTAGTAGGAGCCCGGACGGTTGTTGGCGGTGACCACATATGGGCCTTCCCATCGAGGGCTCAACTTTCCTTCATCTTGGGTAGTTGTTCCCATTCATTTCAATATGATATCCCCGATCTTGAATGCCCTTGGGCATACCCGTTTGTTGAAACATCATTCTGCTCTCCTCTTGTTGATGGTTGTCCTTACTTCTGCTTCAAACCTGACCTCCTCCAACAAGCCAAGTTGTTCTTCTAATCGTTCGTTGTTGGAGTTGTGCTTGAACTGTTGCACCCTGTAGGTAGGGATTCTAACCTGGACCAGTGTCATTGCCTCATGACCATAAGTGAGAGGGAATGGGGTTTCTCCCATTGGAGTCCTCATTGTGATCCTATATGCCCATAAAACTCCGATAAACTCTTCTGCCCAGGTGCCCTTTTTGTCACTCAGTTTCTTTTTGAGTATTCCCATCAATGTCTTGTTGGTTGCCTCCACTTGCCCATTGGACTGAGGATGTCCTAGAGAGAAGTAGCTCAATTTGATCCCCAATTCCTGGCAACAGTCTCGGTAGTGGTCAGAGTCGAATTGCCTCCCATTATCCGATATGATGACATGGGGAATGTCAAATCTGCAAATGACCGTCTTCCACAAGAAGCGTGTGATGTTGCTGGCCGTGATTACATCCAATGCCTCGGCCTCTACCCACTTCATGAAGTAGTCCATTGCTACTACTACAAATCTTACTCCTCCTTTGCTCGAGGGAAGGGGGCCTACCAAGTCAATTCCCCCCATTGGGCGAAGGGCCACGACGAGGTGATTGACGTCAATTCTTCCGGTGGGCAATGGGGTACTTTGGAGTATTCTTAGCATTTCCTAGTACTGCTCGGTATCCTAGAGGGTGCAAGACCAGTAGTATCCCTCCCTCATTACTTTGCCTGCTAGCACCTTTCCCCCGGAGTGGTCGCCACAGATCCCCTCGTGTACTTCTGCTAGCATGTATTGGGCTTCTTCGAGTGAGACACATCTCAGGAGAGGTGTGGAGTATCCCCTTCTATACAGGATTCCCTCGAGCAGATGTAACGCGCTACTCTGTTCCTGATCTTTCTAGCTTCCCATTTTTTGTCAGGTAGTTCGTTGGCATCTATGTACTTGATTATCCAACCCCCATTCTGGAACTCCCAACTTTATTTCTACCACTTTAATTCCCATGGCAGGTATCTCGACAGTCCTGATCACCGTTCGTTCTAGCAAGGGAGAATCTTCTTGCCCTGACGCCACTCGCGCTAGTTTATCGACCTTTTGATTCTCGATTCTCAGCACTTGTTGGATCTGAAAGTATTTGAAATGGGCGTGCTCGACCTCTATCAGTGTTAGATACTTCTTTAGTTTTTCACTCTTCGCAGTGAACTCCCCCCATACTTGGTTGACCACTACTTGAGAGTCGGCTCGCACCTCTACTTCTTTGGCACCCAAAGACCTGGCGATCACCAGACCAGAGAACAGTGCCTCGTATTCTGCCTCATTGTTCATGGTTTTGAATGCCAACTTGATAATATAATTATGCTCTTCACCCTCGTCTATAACAATATGCAGCCCCACTCCCCTTCCAGCCCGGTAGGACGAGCCATCAATGAAGACCTGCCCGGGTTTCATAGGAGGTGCATGCTTGACTTCTTCAGAAAAGTCGGTGAATTCTATCATAAAATCTGCCAACACTTGCCCTTTAACAAAATCTCGTGTTGCGTACTCGATGTTGAACTCACTCACCTCCACGGTCCAGTTCGTAAGGCGGCCTAAGGCTTCTAATCTTTGTAGGATCATCTTTAGGGGGTCTTAGTGAGGACCTTTACTAGATGAGCCTAGAAATATGGGCGGAGTCTTTGGGTGGTCACCACTAAGGCGAAGGCGAGCTGCTCTATGCGTGGGCATCTAGCCTCTGCTCCTCGGTAAGCTCGACTAGTGTAGTACAGGGGATTTTAGACCCCACCTTCATCTCATACCAAGGCCTAGGAAGCCGCCTTCGGGGAGACTGATAGGTATAAGACCAAGGTTTCTCCACATCTGGGTTGGCTGAGCGGTGGAGAGCTGGTGAGATATTTCTTGAGAGCTTCAAACGCCTGTTTGCACTCGTTATCCCATACCCGCACCTTCCACTATACCTTAAAAAATGGCAGGCACTTGTTGGTGGACCTTGACATGAATTTGTTAAGGGCCGCTACCCGTTCGGCTAGTTTCTATACTTCGTTTATGCTTCGAAGAGGGGTCATGCGGAGTATGGCTTTCACTTTCTTCGGATTAACTTCTATTCCCCGTTCCAATACCATGAAACCTATGAATTTCTCAAAGCCTACACAGAGGGCACACTTCGCCGGGTTTAACTTCATCTGATATTGCCTTAACACTATAAAGGCTTCACGGAGGTCGACTAGGTGTTGCTTAGGAGTACCGCTCTTGACCAGCAAATCATCCACGTAGACCTCCATGTTTCTCCTGATCTAATTCTTGAACATGCGGTTAACCAGCCTCTAGTAGGTGGCCCCCACATTTTTCATCCCAAACGACATGGCAGAGTAGCAGTATAATCTGCGATCGGTGATGAACAAAATCTTCTCTTCATCATCTGGGGTTCATGCGGATTTAGTTGTAGCCAAAGTAGGCGTCCATAAATTTGAGCATGCAATGACCTATCGTGGAGTCGATGATCAGGTCAATGCGGGTTAGCGGGAAACTGTGTTTTGGGCAAGCCTTATTTAAGTCGATGAAGTCAACACATTTTCTCCATTTACTGTTTTGTTTCTTCACCAACACTACGTTGGATAGCCAGGGTAATGGGTCTCCCGTATGAAACCCGCCAAGTAATCGATTGACTTCTGCGGTGATGTCGGTGTTCTTCTCGGCAAAGAAGTTATCCCTTAAACCCTTAGCTTTTGGGTCCACACTCAAGTGGTCTTGCATGATCTCTAGGTTGATTCCAGGCATGTCCTCGTGACTCCAAAAGAAGATATCTTGGTGCTCGTGATGAGTTGCTGCATGGCACATCTCATTTCGAGTGTCAACCCACTACCAATCCTGGTCGTGGCTTCCTGGAGGCTTGGGTTCAAGGGGATCAACTCCATTGGCTTCCTAAGCATCTGTTCATCTCAGATCTTTCCATCTGTTGTGGTATGTTCAGGCGGGGATGAGAGAACATGGTTGTCGCCCGGGGTGTGGACCACATGCACCCCACCATCCTTTATCTTCAATTTCTGCACGTAACACTCCTGTGCCAAGACCTGCTCTCCTCGAATTTCTCCCTTTCCCTAAGAGGTCGGGAACTTCATCTTCAAGTGGCAGGTCGACGTCACCACCCTTAGACTATTGAGGGTAGGTCTGTCAATTATGGCATTGTATGATGAAGGAGCCTTTACCACCAAAATGTCGACCATGACAAAAGCCGTACAGGGGGCGCTGCCCTCCAAGACAGACAGTGTGATAGTTTTGATTGGCTGGACCATGTCCCTAGAGAAACCCTTAAGTGGCATGTGGGCTGTTGGAGTTAGGTGGTATATATGCCCATCGGCGTTAATGAAGTTGTCGGCTTGATCCATGAGCTCCTGCAGCGTGGTGGGAGTTCTTCTTGCCAATTCTACCATGAACTGGGATCGGGGCCATACTTTTCCCAAAAGCACTACCAAAGTTATCTTCTTGTCTTGGTTGTCTATAGTCATGCGCTCTTTGTTAAACCTGAATAGGTATGCTTTCAAACCTTTGTCTTACACCTGCTTGATGGTAAGGAGATATGCCGCAGGGTGTCTTTTTCTTTTGCTCGCCATAAATTGTGTGAAGAACAGACGAGCCAACTCCTCAAAGCTGTCTATAGACTTGGGTGCCAAGGACCTAAACCATACTCTTGCTAGTCCCTTCAGAGTTAGTGGGAAAGCTCTACAAGCCATTTCTCCTAGGAAATCATGCAGGGTCATGTGGGCTTTGAAGGTTTCTAGGTGTTCGAGGGGGTCTCTGGCCCAATCGTACATGTCCATGAGGGGAACTCAGAACTTTGGTGGTAGGGGCACAACCATCACCTCCTCATTGTAGGGTAGGCCCGAGTTGATGAACAGTTGGTCTACTGACGATGACGTGCCCATATGTTTCTTCATCTCTTCATATTTCCCTTTGAGGTTACGCACCTAGTTCTGCATATTTTTTCTTTCTTCCACTGTGTCACCTCCCCCTCCTGCTTTTCTAGATCCTACGTGTCCTTTGTAGCTTGGTTCTGCATCATTCTCTGGTCCGTTGGTTGCTACTTTGAGTGTCTCATTCTCTCTTCAGAGGGTCTCCACTTCGGTAGTTAGCTTTCCTACCAGTTGTTCAATCGTAGTGAGCCTTGCTCTCATGTTTGTTGACTTTGATTTTTCTTGTCCCCGAGTTGTCTGAGAATAGGTTGTCGTAGGCATTACAAAGGACATGTGAAGTCTATAGAGATCCCACAGAAGGTGTCATTGTTTCGTGTTTCATACGCCTTTGGGTCGGGTTCCAACAACTCGGGTCTTGGGTCTTTCACCTACACACTTAAGAAAACACAGAGAGTGGGGGGCCTTGGTGGAGGTTAGGAAGTCTCTGCTGCTTAAGTTAGTATATCTCCTTAGTAGTTTGTGCATGGACTTAGAGGAATCAGAGAACATTCTTTGTACCTGCGGGTTGGCTTTTATACTAGGTTCTCGGGTGGGGACAACTCATACTTGGCTTTGGGGAGTCCACGTCACTTCAACTGTTCACTCAGTCAAAATCCTTTAATGCGGCGTAGAGTCTGGGCAGTGGCGCCATTAAAGCGGCATGGTTCCCTGACTCACTTTACCATGCAGAAGTTCCTTGTTAAGCTTTCCATGCCTGTTGTCAGGAGATTGAGGGTTCCCCGTATTTCCTGCCCACCTGCCTGCGCAGGTTCCTGATGGTTTGGTGTCATCAAGGGGGTGTCAGGGAGGCGAGTCTCATTTGCCCCTGCTGTCTGCTTTCCCCAAGCGTGGGTGGGTTTTGTTCATGGGCCGAGTTCTTTGTAGAGGTCCACTAACTCCTTTTAAAGGAGGGTCGTTGGGCTTGACCAGGTTATTTGACTCACGCCCCCAAGTAATCTCTCGTGGGCTTGCTATATGGTCCAATAGGAGGGGAAAACCCCTTACAACTATATTAAAGTATTAGAATATATAAACTAATACTAATACTATTCTACTACTATACTTTTTTTTTTTATAAGTATATAAATAAAAGAATAGGCAAAGCAATGTTCAATACAAATAATGCCCTAACTACGTAGGAGCAATAGATACAAGGACATCATGGAAATCTTGGCCATTAAAATTAATGGCAATGGCCCCAGTAGGAAAGTTCTAAAGAAGAAAGTTTTAAGTTCCTCCATCAATCTCTCTTTGTCCTTGAACATCCGTTCATTGCGCTCCTGCTACACACACCACATGATGCAAATGGGAAGCATCTTTCATACAACCTTGATCTATTGATGACCTCTTAGGTCTGTCCAACTAGCCAGCATCGCCACTATTGTCTCGGGCATAACCCAACCCAAGTCTAGTCTACTAAATAGCTCGTTCCATATCCCTTGACCTACCTCACAATGTAGTAGAAAATGGTCCATTGATTCACCATCGTTCCTACACATGCAACACTAATCTGCGATGATCACCCTCCATCTCCTCAAATTTTTAGTTGTGAGGATCTTGCCCAAGGAAGTGGTCCACACAAAAAATGCTGCTTTGAGAGGTGCCTTATGTCTCCAAATCATTTTCCAAGGAACTGAGTTGGAAGCTCTTGTGACAGAGACATATAAAACGAGTGAACCCAGAACAGACCTTTACCTGTAGATATCCACCACAAAAAATTAGCACGCTAGTTACTTGGTTTGAGTGAATACGAGAGGTTGAAAAAAGTTACGAAACTGTCAATTTTCCAATCATGTGTCGCCCGACTAAAACTGATGTTCCATTGGATTTGTTCCCCCACTATCACCATCACTTCCGCCATTGAGACATTCTTGCACTTGCAACCCTGAAGACACTAGGAAATAGTTCCTTTAGAGTGCAATTATCACACCAAGTATCAAACCAGAATTTGATCCTAGCCCCATCTCCTAGACAAAATCTTGTGTAGCGAGAGAAGACCCCCCATCCTTTTCTTATATGTTTCCACAATAATACTATGCTATATAGTATGATAGAATATGATAGTATAATATATACATATATATATGATAGTATATATATTATTATATATATATCATTGTAAATAATATATATTATGATGTACAACCGTTCGAACGGTAGTACCCTATGTTCGAACTGGAGAGAAACATTTAAATGTTTTTCCAGTTGCGAGTCACATTCGAACAATGGCTATGGTTTTTGGCGCCTGCTAAAATGGTTGCAAGAGTTTCTCTCGCCAATCCTTGAGAATCAGATTAAAGTTCGAATAGTACTTTTCTACTATGGGAGCCTTAGACAATGTGGTCAATGGAGGAATAGAGATTGAGCGGGAGAGAGAGGGGGGGAGAGAGACAGTTGATGCGGGGAGGAGGGGTTCAGGTATTCAACAATACCTAATAGGCAACGATCTTGTTTTGGAGAGACTCGGGATTGAAAGTCTCCACAAAAAGACATCGTTTCATTTTTAAAAAAATGCTAAGATAAAACGATGTCGTTTTTAGGGAGTAACACGTTTATTATCCCTAAAAGCACGTGGTTTTATTAAAGAAATTTACTTTTTCTAAATATATAAGTATATATAGCTAAGGCCTGAGGGGACGGGGTAAATCCTAGGTGTGCAAGGGCCTTGTTAGAGCCCCGCTCCCTCTCTCAATTAAGCATGTTTATCTTCTACCTGTATGCGCACTCACACATGCACTCACCCATACATACACACCCACACACACATGTGCAACACACCCACACGCACACTCACACGTGCAACACACCCACACGCACACTCACACGTGCACACACATACATCCACTTGCTCACACACAAGCACTGATGCAAACTCACTCCCACGCGCACTTACACATACATGCCCACACATGCACACAAACACGCACGCCACACACAATGACACACCCAAATGCGCACACACCAAAACACGCCGCACACACGCACGCACTCCCCCCTATACCACACACACACACAAACACACCCTAAACACAACCACTAACACACACCCACACGCACACTCATACACATACATGCACATGCACACACCTGCACTCACACACACAAACAGGCACGCACACACACACACACACACACCCATGCGCATGCACACACAAATGCACCCACTTGGGCACTCACACACAAACGCACCCCAACTTATGCACTCACACACTCAATCACACACACACACACACATGCACGCACAAACACACACATATATGCATGCAATACACACACATGCACACACACATACACACCGTACGCCGTAGGAGTGATTCACTCTCGTGACCGTCCTTCCCACCCGCCCCAGCTTCGACACCAAAAGCTCAGCCTCTACGACAACCCAAACTACCACCAGAAATACCGCCCAAAATACTGCCAAAGAACTACTTAAATCCTACTGATAAACTAAAAAAGTATCTAAAGTCATAATCATCCAAAACCAAACTCTGGCACACAAAGAGAGAGAGAGAGAGAGAGAGAGATACCAAGAGTAGGGAGGCCGAGGTTGATGGAGAGAGAAATAGAGAGAGATAGCTAGGGAACGGAAGAGAGACTAACACACACACACACTCGCACACGCAAGCACACACGCACAATACATCTGCTTGCACACGTACAGAGACCAACACGCACCCTCACACACACACCAACACGTGCACTCGAACACACACACGCACACACGAGCCCACACACACCAACATGTGCGCGGACTCAATCACACACTCACACACACACACACATGCATGTACATGCACGCATGCAAATACACACACAAAACATGCATGCACTTACACACATATACACGCATGCATACACCATATGCCACAGGGTTGATTGGACCCTGTGGCCGTCCTTCCCACCTATGCAAGCTTCAACACCAATAGTAAGCCTCTATGATAGCCAAACCACCATAAAATAACAACCAGAACACCACCCAAAATATCGTCAAAATAAATACTTAAAATCCATCTGATAAATAAAAGAAGTATCCAAAATCATAATAAAAAACAAACAAACTCTAGCACAGAGAGAGAGAGAGAGATATTTGGAGTAGGGAGGTTGAGGTCGACGGAGAGAGGAAGAGAGAGAGAGAATACGACGGACGGTGGGAACCTGAGACATTAAGGTCGATGGAGGAATAGATATTGAGACAGGAAAGGGGGGAACGAAAGAGAGTTGAGAGTTGATGCGGGGAGGAGGTGTTCTGGTTTTCAACAATACCTAATAAGAAACGATCTTGTTTTGGAGAGACTCGGGCAAAGAGTCTCTACAAAATAACATCGTTTCATTTTAACATAAATGCTAAGATAAAACGTCGTCGCTTTTGGGGAGTAATCCGTTTATTATCCCCAAAACCACGTGGTTTTATTAAAGATATTTACTTTCTCTAAATATATATGTATATATAGCTAAGACCGAGCAGACGGGGTAAATCCAAGGCATGCTAGGGCCCAACTAGAGCCCCGTCCTCGGCTCTCAGTTAAGCATGTTTCTCTTCCACCAGTGCACTCACACACGCACTCAACCACACACGCCCACATGTGCTCTCTCTCACACACATACATATACACCCACACGCACACACACATACACACCCATATACACACACAAACACGCACGCCCACACACAATGACACACCCAAACGCAAACACACCAACACAAGCCACAAACACGCACGCACTCCTCCACACGCATACACCCAAAACACACCCACAGGCACACACAGCCACACACACGCACACTCCAACACATACACGCCCCCACACATACACACACCTACACATACATGCACACGCACACACACACGCACATAAACATGCAAGCACAAACATACACACACGCACACCTAAAACACAAGCACAAACACACACACCCGCACCACACACACACGCACATGCACACACCCACAAGTGCACACACAAACACGCACAACCGCATGCACACACACAAACCCACAAGTGCACACACACAAACACGCACACCACACACACACACCCATGAGCATGCACACAAAAATGCACCCACTTGCGCACTCACACACAAACGCACCCCAACATACGCACTCACACCCTCAGTCTAACACACACACACACACACAGAGATACACAAACACGCATGTAATACACACACATACACATCGTATGCCGCATGATTGATTGGCCCTCATGGCAGTCTTTCCCACCCACTTAAGCTTCAACACCAATAGCTCAGTCTTTACAATAGCCCAAACCAGTACCAAAAATACTGCCCAAAATACAGACAAAAGAATAGCTTAAATCCAACTGATAAACTAAAGAGGTATCCAAAATCATAATCATCCAAAACCAAACTCTAGAACAGAGAGAGAGAGAGAGACATACTTGGAGCCGGGAGGCCGAGGTTGACAAGAGAGCAAGAGAGAGAGAGAGACAGCGAGGGACGACGAAGGTCTAAGACATTGAGGCCGAGAGAGGAAGAGAGACTAACACACACACCCGCACACGCAAGCACCCACACACACACCCATGCGCGCGCACTCACACATAAACTCACACACAACCACATGCGTACTCATACACACACGCACAACACATCCACTCGCACACGTACAGAGATCCACACGTGCACTCACACACACCCCAACATATGCACGCAATACACACAAACATGCATGCACACACATATACACACACGCACGAAAACATGCATGCACATACATACACACCACATCCAAAACACAAACACAAGCACACACCCACACCACACACACACTCACACGCGTGTGCGCGCACACACACACACACCCATGCACATGCACAAACAAATGCACCCACTTTTGCACTCGTACACAAATGCACCACCAGTTACACACTCACACACTCAATCACAAACACACACACACACACAAACACACACACACACAAAAATGAATGCAATACACACATACACGCACACACACACATATACACACATGTTGCATGATTGATTGGCCCCTGTGGTTGTCCTTCCCATCTTGCCCAAGCTTCACTACCAATAGCTCAGCCTCTACGATAGCCCAAACCACCACAAAAAAACTGCCCAAAATTCAGCCAAAAGAACCGCTTAAATCCAACTAATAAACTAAAGAAGTATCCAAAATTATAATCATCCAAAACCAAACTCTAGCAGAGAGAGAGAGACATACATGGAGCAGGGAGGCCGAGGTTGACGAAGAGAGAAAGAGAGAGAGATAGCGAGGGATAGCGGGGTGAGACATTGAGGCCGAAAGAGGAAGTGAGACTAACACACACACACACACACACACACACACATACACACACTCATAAACACACCCACACACATACACCCATGCGTGCACATACACAAACACCCACTTCACACTCACACAACCACATGAGTAATGCTACTCATCATCCCAACTTCCATCATCCTATGATTTGGCATTAGGTGATTGAAAATTATTTATTACAATTCATTTATAAACCTATCATCTAATGCCACATCATGGGATGATGGGAGGATGATGGAAGTTAGGATGATGAATAGATTTTTTCTAACCACATACGTACTCACACACACATAACCACATGCGTACTCTCACACACATGCACAACACATCCACTCGCACACGTTCAGAGACCCACAAGCACACCCATACACACACACCAACACGTGCACTCAAACACACACACCAGCATGCGCTTGGACTCAATCACACACTCACGCATCACACACAGACACATGCATGGCACATGCATGCATGCAGATATACACATGAACATGCATGTACTTACACACACATACACGCATGCACACACACCCACACCATATGCCACGGGGCTGATTGGACCCCATGGCCGTCCTTCCCACCTACGCAAGCTTCAACACCAATAGTAAGCCTCTACGACAGTCAAACCACTATAAAAACAACTACCAGAACACCGCCCAAAATACCGTCAAAATAAATGCTAAAATTCAACTAATAAACAAAAGAAGTATCTAAAACATAATTATCTAAAACCAAACTCAAGCAGTGACAGAGAGAGAGAATACGATGGACGGTGGGCGCTTGAGACATGAGGTTGATGGAGGAATAGAGATTGATACAGGAAAGAGAGAGTGGGGAAAGAGAGACAGTTGATGCGAGGAGGAGGGGATCAGGTTTTCAACAATACCTAATAAGAAACGATCTTGTTTTGGAGAGACTCGGGATTGTGAGTCTCCACAAAACGATATCATTTCATTTTAAAATAAATGCTAAGATAAAACCTCGTTGCTTTTGGGGAGTAACCAGTTTATTGTCCCCAAAATCACGTGGTTTTATTAAAGAAATTTACTTTTTTATATAGTTAAGGCCGAGCGGACGAGATAAATCCTAGGCAAGCTAAGGCCCTACTAGAGCCCCACCCCTGGCTACTAGTTAAGAATGTTTCTCTTCCACACATATGTGCACTCACCCACACACATGCCCACGTGTGCATTCACACACACCCACACACGCTCTCTCTCTCTCTCTCTCTCTCTCTCTCTCTCACACACACACACACCCACACCCATCGCGCACACACATACATCAACAAGCGCGCGCGCACACACACTCTCACTCACACGCAGACTCACACTTGCAAGCCCACATGCACACAAACACGCATGCCGACACATAATGACACACCCAAATGCAGATACACCAACACAGGCCGCACACACGCACGCACTCCCCCACACATACTCACATGAACGCACACACACACCCAAAAACAAACACAAACACACCCACCCACACACACACACGTAAAACACAAATACAAACGCACACACTTCTCCACACACACGCACACGCACACACCCATACATGCACACCCACACTTGCAAACTCACACAAACCCACATGCACATGCACACAAACATGCATGCACACACACCCACACACACCACACATACAACCCCAATGCGCATGCACACACAAATGCACCCACAGAGAGCAGGGAGGTCAAGGTTGACCGAGAGAGAAAGAGAGAGAGACAGCGAGGGATGGCGGTGGTCTGAGACATTAAGGCCGAGAGAGGAAGAGAGACTAACACACACACACACATACACGCACTCACACACACCCGCACAAGCAAGCACCCACACACACACAAACACACCTACCTGCGCGCACACTCATACGTGCACCCACGTGCACCCACACACAACCACATGCATACTCACACACAAACAGACAACACATCCACTCGCACACGTATAGAGACCCACACGCACACTCACACACACACCAACACGTGCACTCGAACACACACATGCAAGCACGAGCCCACACAAACCAACATGCGCGTGGACTCAATCACACACTCACTCATCGCACACACATGCATGCATGCACATGTACACACAAACATGCATGCACACACACACCCACACCATATGCCATGGGGTTGATTGGACCCCGTGGCCATCCTTCCCTCCTATGCAAGCTTCAACACCAATAGTAAGCCTCTACGACAGCCAAACCACTATAAAAATTACAACCAGAATATCACCCAAAATACAGCCAAAACAAATGCTTAAATCCAACTGATAAACAAAAGAGGTATCCAAAATCTTAATCATCCCAAACCAAACTCTAGCAAAGAGAGAGAGAGAGAGAGAGAGAAATACCTCCTAGAGTAAGGAAGTCAAGGTCGCGAAGAGAGGAAGAGCAAGAGAACATGATGGACAGTGGGAGTCCTAGACATTGAGGTTGATGGAGGAATAGATATTGAGACAGGAAACAGAGACTGGGAGAAGAGAGACAATTGATGTGGGAATGAGGGGTTCGGGTTTTCAACAAAATGACATCGTTTCATTTTAAAAAAAATGCTAAGTCAAAATGACGTCGTTTTTAGGGAGTAATATGTTTATTGTCCCCAAAATCACGTGGTTTTATTAAAGAAATTTACTTTTTTTAAATATATATGTATATATAGTTAAGGCCAAGGGGACGGGGTAAATCTTGAGCGTGCAAAGGCCTTGCTAGAGCCCCACCCCCAACGCTCAATTAATCATGTTTCTCTTCCACCAGTATGCAAACTCACACTTACACTCCCCCATACACATGCCAATGTGTGCATTCACACACCCACACACGCTCTCTCTAGCACACCCACACACCCACACGCACACTGTCATTCACACACACATACATCCACACACGCGCACACACGCACTCTCTCACACGTGCACTTACTCATACACGCCCACATGCACACAAACAGGCACGCCCATACACAATGACACACATACCAACGCAAGCAGCACACATGCGCACACCCCCCCCCCCCTCACACCCACACAAACACACACACACACACAAACGCCCAAAATACAAACACAAACACACATACCCACACACACACACTCACACTCACACACATAAACGCACACGCACACACACCAACACACGCACTCACACACACACACACAAACATGCACGCACATACATACACACACACACACACCCAAAACACAAACACACACACACACCCCCCACACATACACATACATGCACGCGCATGCGCACACCCACACATGCACACCCATGTGCATGCACACACATATACACCCACTTGCGCACTCACACACACACACACATGCACGCACATACACACACAAACATGCATGCAATAGACACACATACACACCATATGCTGCAAGATTGATTGGCCCCCGAGGCTGTCTTTCCCACCTGTCCAAGCGGTCGTCCTTCCCAATTGCCCAAGAGACCATCCTTCCCACCTGCGCGTGGAAAGGCCCAAAATACAACTAAAAGAATCGCTTAAATCCAACTAATAAACTAAAGAAGTACTCAAAGTTATAATCATCCAAAACCAAACTCTGGCATAAAGAGAGAGAGAGAGAGAGAGAGAGAGAGAGACATACCTGGAGAAGGGAGGTAGAGGTTGACGAAGAGAGACGGTGAGGGACGGCGGAGGTTTGAGAAAATTGAGGCCAAGAGAAGAAGAGAGACTAACACACGCGCGCGCTCACACACACACCCACCCATGTGCGCACTCACACATGCACCACACACAACCACATGCATACTCACACACACATACACAACATATCCACTCGCATACGTACAGAGACACACATGCACACTCAAACACACACGCACGCACGAGCCCACACACACACCAACATGCGCGTGGACTTAATCAGTGTACACACACACATGCATGCACTTACACACACATACACGCATGCACACACATACACACCCACACCGTACGCCACAAGGTTGATTGGGCCTCGTGGCCATCCTTTCCACCTATGCAAGTTTCAACACCAATAGTAAGCCTTTACGACAGCCAAACCACTATAAAAACAACAACCAAAACACCGCCCAAAATATTGCTAAAATAAATGTTAAATCCAACTGATAAACAAAAGAAGTATCCAAAATCATAATCATCCAAAACTAAACTCTATCAGAGAGAGAGAGAGAGAGAGAGAGAGAGAGATACCTGGAGTAAGAGGTCAAAGTTGATGGAGAGAGGAAGAGAGAGAGAGAGAGAGAATATGACGGATGGTGTGAACCTGAGACATTGAGGTTGATGGAGGAATAGATATTGAGACAGGAAAGAGAGAGGGCGGGCGGAACGAGAGACAGTTGATGCTGGGAGGAGAGGTTAAGGTTTTCAACAATACCTATCAAGAAATGATCTTATTTTGGAGAGACTCGGGACAAGGAATCACCACAAAACAACATCGTTTCGTTTAAAAAAAAAATGCTAAGATAAAACAAAGTTGTTTTCAGGGAGTCACCTGTTTATTGTCCCTAAAACCATATATAGTTAAGGTCGAGCGAACTGGGCAAATCCTTGGCGTGCTAGGGCCCCAGCTAGAGCCCTGCCCCCGACTCCCAGATCTTCCACTCGTATGTGCACTCACACGTGCAATCACACACGCACACTCACACACAAGTGCACATACATCCACAAGCACGCACACATGCACTCACACGCGCACTCACACATCCTACATGCATAGACATGCACACAAACACGCACACCCACACACAATGGCATACCCAAACGCACACACACCAACACAGTCCACACACACAAACACACACCTACACACACCCACACAAACACACACACATACACGCACGCACACGCACTCACACATAAACATGCATACACACGCACACCAAAACACAAACACAAACACACACATCCACACCACACCACACTGCACACGCACATAAAAAAATACGCACACGCACAAAAAACCATAAGCGCGTGCACTCACAAACACACAAATATGCATACACTTACACACACACATATACACACACCACACACGCACACAAAAATATGCACCACACACGCACACACACACAAAAACCCACAAGCGAGTGCACACACACACACACACAAACATGCATACATTTACACACACACACATATACGCATAACACACACCCATGTGCATGCACACACAAATGCACCCACTTGTGCATTCACACACAAACACACCCCCACTTACGTCGTTACACACTTAGTGACACATCCACACCACACACACACACACATACACGCACATGCACACATCCACACGCGCGCGCGCGCACACACACACACACACACACAAACCCACAAGTGCACACACACACACACATACACGCACAACACACACACATGTGCATGCATACACAAATGCACCCACTTACGCACTCACACACAAACGCACCCCCACTTACGCACTCACACAATTAGTGACACATGCACACACATACACACACAAACACGCATGCAATACACACACATACACACCATATGCCGCAAGATTGATTGGCTCCTGTGGCCATCCTTCCCACCAGTCAAATCTTCGACACCAATAGCCTAGCCTCTTTGATAGCCCAAACCACCACTATAAATATCGCCTAAAATACTGTCAAAAAACTGTTTAAATCCAACTAATAAACCAAAGAAGTATCCAAAATCATAATCATTCAAAAACAAACTCTGGAGAGAGAGAGAGAGAGAGAGAGAGAGAGTGATAGATAGATAGATAGATAGATAGATAGATAGATAGAGACAGACATATCTGGAGCAGGGAGGCCGAGGTTGACGGATAGAGAAAGCGAAGGACGGCTGGGTCTGAGACATTGAGGCTGTGAGAGGAAGAGATCCACATGTGCACTCACACAGACCCCAACACGTGCACTTGAACACACACACACGCGCACACGAGCCCACACACACCAACAAAAGCGCTGAATCAATCACACACTCACATATCACACACACAAATGCATGCACATGCAAGCATGCAGATACACACATAACCATGCATGCACTTATTTACACACACATACACGCATGCACACACACACCCACTTCGTATGCCATGGGGTCCCAGCCACCGTCCTTCCCACCTACGCAAGCTTCAACACAAATAGTAAGCCTCTACGACAACCAATCCACCATAAAAAACCAACCAGAACATGCCAAAATAAATGCTTAAATCCAACTGATAAACAAAATAAGTATCTAAAATCATAATTATCCAAACCAAACTCTAGCACATAGAGAGAGAGAGAGAGAGAGGTACCTGGAGTAGGGAGGCCGAGTCGATGGACAAAGGAAGAGAGAAAGAATTCGACGGATGAACGGTGGGAGACTAAGACATTGAGGACGATGGAGGAATAAAGATTGAGACAGAAAAGAGAGAGGGGGGGAAAGAGAGACAGTTGATGTTGGGATGAGGGGTTCAGGTTTTCAACAATACCTAATAAGAAAAGATCTTGTTTTGGAGAGACTCGGGACTAGGAGACTCCACAAAACAACATCGTTTCTTTTAAAAAAAAATGCTAAGATAAAACGACGTCATTTTTGGAGAGTAACCTGTTTATTGTCCCCAAAACCACAAGGTTTTATTAAAGAAGTTTACTTTCTCTAAATATATATGTATATAGTTAAGGGCGAGCGGACGGGGTAAATCCTAGGCGTGCTAGGGCCCAGCTAGAGCCCCACCCCCGGCTCCCAGTTAAGTATGTTTCTCTTCCACCCATATGCGCACACACGCACTCACCCACACGCACTCACACGTGTGCATTCACACACCCACATGCACTCTCTCTCCCCACACGCACACACAAACATCCACACATGCTTGCACACGTACTCACACACACTCACTCACACGCACACTCACACATACAGGCTGACATGCACACAAACAAGCACACCCACACACAATGACACACCCAAACGCACACACACCAACATACGACACACGCATGCATGCACTCCCTGCCACACACACACACCCATACCACACATACATACTCAAAACACAAACACACACACACATATGCACACGCACGCGCGCGCACACACACACACAAACATGCATGTGCACACACACACACACACATACACACACCCATGCGCATGCGCATGCACACACAAATGCACCCACTTGAACACTCTCACACATTCAGTCACACACACACACACACACGCACGCACATACACACACAAACATTTATGCAATACACACACATACACGCATGCAAACTCACATACACACTGTATGTTGTAAGATCGATTGGCCCCCGCAGCCGTCCTTCCCACCTGCCCAAACTTTGACACAAATAGCTCAACCTCTACAATAGCCCAGACCACCACCCAAAATACTACCAAAAGAACCGCCTAAATACAATTGATAAACTGAAGAAGTATCTAAAATCATAATCATCCACAATCAAACTCTAGCATAGAGAGAGAGAGAGAAAGAGAGAGAGAGAGAGAGATACTTGGAGTAGGGAGGCCGAGGTTGATGGAGAGAGAAAGAGAGGAGACAGCTAGGGATGATGGGGTTTGAGACATTGAGGCCGAGAGAGGAGGAGAGACTAATACACACACATACAAACGTGCACACACCCACACCTACATGCACACTCACACACAATACAGACGTGCACACACCCACACACCCACACCCACTGGCACACACACATGCACCCACATGCGCGCATACACACCCACACGCATAAACAAACACGCACACGCCCACACACACATACCCACTTACACACATACCCACACACACCCATTCGCACACTCACACACACTCCCACGCGCACTCACACCCACACGCACCCCTTCATACCCATATGTACACCCACACACATGCCCATGAATATGAACATGAACATGTTCAGCTGCATGCATGAACATGCACACACCCACCCACCCATACACACGCACGCACGCAAGTAATTCCCACTCACACACGTACAGAGTTCTACTCAAAAGTAGGAAACAATATATACGCACCTGCTTGTAGAACTTGTACATGTTAAGCAATTACTTCAAAAAGTAACTTATTCTTATAGAATCTGATAGAAGAAATGAAGAAATAGATTACGATATTTAGGGTTATCATGTAAATATAAATATTTCTTAGTAGATGCAATAATTGAAAGTTATACCAAAAATAAAAATATCAACAAAAAAAAATAGTTAGTCCAAATTATATTTTATTGAAGCCATTTAAATATTGGGGACGACAGCTCCAGCAATCAATAAGCATTCTATTTTTTTATTATCTTTTTCAGTGATCATAATATGTTCTCTGTCGTAGATATTGCCTAAAATGCAAAAGAAACAATAGACTTGTCATTTCAAAATACAAGGCATAATTGTTTTTCTTTTTTTTTTAATTTCTAGTGTCTGAATAAAACTAACTAGACTTTTCTCCTAGATAGCTTTAATCACAGAGAGAGAGAGAGAGAGAGAGAGAGAGCTCTACATGCTTCTAGAACTTTTACATATCCCAAGTAATTAACTATGTAGCCTACTTATCCTTTTGAGATTTCATGGAAGAAAGGATTATAATTACTTTTGAGGTAATAAAAGTGATTTTATGTCAAGTATTAAAAGGGTGAAAAAACACAGGCTAATTATTTTTAGTTAATTAAAAATGGATTTCATTGTCTGAAACATCAAACTAGGCCACATATTGTTTTGTGGAAAATGTATAAACTTACATGCACCCTTTGGTTCTAACAAAAGCAAAGGTTGAGATTTGGTCTTAAAGAAAGCAAGATAATGTCACTAACCCACTTCAATGCAATAGAGAAGCAATTAAGCATTTTATCATTGATGCAATACAATCCTATTGAATTAACCAGAACATGTACAAAATTTATGAAACACGTGAAAATTTAGAACTAATGTAGAGTACAAGATAAATATAAGAAGTCCTAATCTATTGCTGTTGTTAAGTATTTAAAATTCAAATACTTGATTACAGGCACTAACTTAAAATTTATAATTCAAATACAGAATCACCATATCCTACTCCTACGTTGTAGGAACTACTTCAGCAGGTGTTGAGTCTGTTAAGAGTTGTTCATCAATAAAGAATAAACTAGAAAAAATATTAACACTGAGAGAGGAGGGACGGAGGGAGACGCCGAGGGGGAAGAGATAGAGAGATGAGAAGAAGGAAGAATTATATCAACCTGTGAGCGTGTGAACAAGCAGAAGAATGATCTCTCCCTCTCTCTTCATTACAGAGTTGAGACTCCGGCAGCCAAAACAAAAGTTTTTAAGCAACCTCACACGGAAAATAAAATTAGCAAATTAGGAATTGTGGTTGACTACAAAAAATCAAAAGAAACTACATTCATGTGGCCCTCTCGAAATTGTTTAAAAAAATTAAGAATCTTCATGTTCTATCATATTTCTCCTATGGAAATCAAAAACCTGATGTCACTAGTCCAGATAATAGATAAAAAAAAAAAAAACCGAGAAAGCAAATCACATCATAAAATAAAATCCGATTGTAAATTGAATCCAATGATGCGAAAGAAATCAAACCAATATACGTTTCATATAAAACCAACAAATCAAAAAGTGAACAAACAAAGATAAATTGAGAACTAAAAAATAAATTTTGTAGTACCTCTCGTTGTTGCAAGGGAACAACTCCAAAGGCCATCTCTTGTTGTTATTCAGAGGTATAGCAAACAACGACTCCCAAACTCGACAACAACGATGATAGAAACACTTGGAGACAACTGTTGCACATCTCTCCTCCTTCAGCATCTACGGTCAGTCGTCGCCAACTCGTCGAACCCAAATTCTGCAATCTCTCTCTCTCTCTCTGATTCTGAGTTTTCGTTTTTCTCTCTTTACAAGCACATGGTTTTGCAATTACAGAGGAACATTGTAAAATAAACAATATGAAATGAGTATCCTTTTTTTGGAAATTCTAGCTGTTAATATATTTCTCCAATGGGCTTTTTGGTTTTGAAATTCCTAGCCAATTTTATGTTCGGAGAATTTCTAGCCATTGCTTGTCGGTCCTTTTATATATTATGAAGAAGATTATTTATAATTAATTTTTTTACAGGGAAATTTCTAACCGTTGGATGGATATCTAATCCAAACAGCTACATATCCTTCTATGCTTTTTATGTTGCGGGATTTTCTAGCCGTTAGCTCAACCTATTAAAATTCGATTTCCTAATTTTCATTCTTAATTCACACACACACACACACACACACATATACAAATATAAACCTGTAATAATTAATGTCTTTCACCATGGTTGTTACCTTCAAAGTGAACACAGGGCTATCCTCACAAGATATGGAGCCTAGTAGGTGACAAAGGTAAATTAGCTGATATTATGGATTTTTCTGAGCAAAGTTGTCAATGGAGCTAACAGAAGCAAAAAAGATTGAGAAATTAGGAGCAGCAAGAAGACTGAGAAATAGCTGCCATCGGGTGTTTGCAATGCCGAAGAACAGTTCTGGCGAAAGTAACATAAAAGATACCAGTGTCGACATAGATGCTGGCGCCGAACTTGTTCGTAGAATTGCCATATATAATTATGAACTTTGAGAAAATTTGAAATTCAAATATATATATATATATATATTGTGTATATGTTCTTTGCCTTCTAATTGTGAGAAAAAAATGTGCTTCACATTAACAATGCGTTTGATTATCAATAAACAAGCTTGTAAATATATAGATTTCCCCATGCGTTAGTTATAACAAGAGACTTCATTCACATGCTTTAATTCATCACTTTAGAGCTCATCGTGAAAGCTCACAGCTTTTGGCAGATTAGGTTTGGGCTTGTTTTCCAAGAGGTACTTGGTGACCAATGATGCATGTAATGCTGCTCCATAAGGAAGTGCATCTTCATTAACCATAAAGTAAGGTGAATGTCCCTATTTAAACTTTCCTTTATTCTCATTCTTCATCTCAATGTAGAAGAAGTATCCGGGAATCACCTCTGCATAAAACGAGAAGTCGTCTGCTCCCATCGATGGTTGCATTTCTAATACGTTATGGCCACCTAGCATATGCCCTACAACTTTCTGGAAATGCTCGTGTAGATCTTTTTCATTTATTGTCACTGGGTAAAAGGGCTTCTGATCATTTGCATTGAAAGTGACAGTTGCATTGCACCTCTGTACACTTGCTTGTTTTGTGATAACCTGTCACATGCATAGTTGCATCTAAACAGAATTAAATAACTTTCACCCATAGAAGTTTTTTTTTTCCTTTATATATATATATATATATATATATAAGTAATGAAAAGCTTTATCGATGAAAACATGTACACAGTACATATAGTCATATACCTTAGAGACACTAAGCATTATTGACAACAGATACAAGACAAATGTTAATAGCTAGTAGAATTTTTTTGATACATTTGGGGGAGGCAGGTGTTCGAACTCCAGACCTCTATTTTGGAAGTTGGGAGTTATGCTAATCAGGTCACAGGCCTTTGGCAATGGCTAGTAGAATTGGATGAATGTAAAAGCTATATATATATACTCGTTACAACAAGAACGGTGCTTGTGTGTGTTGTGCGAGCATGAGAGTGGAGGAGGTAAAGGAAAAAAAAAGAAATATTTTCTACAAGTGGATTCAAATTTCAATAAGTTTACCTCTTCAATTCTATACTTAAGTTGGATAAAGCTTTCTTTTGAAAATGCTTTGAACATTCCACCAATTAAACAGAATTAGGAATAACATTTAATGCGCCACCTCCGTCGAACGTTGTGACAGTAACTACATGCAAGTTCATGCTTTTGTGTTCAAATTCTTGAAGTTAAATTAAGCAACAAGATAACAATTACTAGTTAAGTTGCAACTCTGCATGAAAAGGCTTGTCAATAGCATATCCTTTCATGTGTTACTGATCGTTCATCACTTACTATGTACACTGATCTTGTCAATGGGAAGTAATCTACTTGAGCAATGTTTTTGTTCAACGTATGCAATTTGTTTTGTGTGAAACTAAAAGCAGATGCTGCATGGAAGCAGTTAAAACATGGATAGAAATTCGAAATGCATAAGCATGGAGAAAAATCTCATTCTCATTGATGTGAAAAAGTGATACAACACCTACTGTTATTTATACATTACAAAGGTAGAAAGAAAAACTTCTAAAAACTAATTTTAAACTTTCTACTTAGTACAAGTAATCTACTGCAGCTTTATGGACAGCATGGTTTAGGCAGTGCTTTACGTGTTGATTTCCTGACATTGCTTTGTGTGTGCAGCCATGTATTTCACAGATGATCCCTTGCTTTTCTGTGACAACACTTTCCTCCTTTTTCTGTTGCTTTTCTTCTTCCTTTTGCTGTTACTTTTCACTTCCCTTTTTCTGCAGTGTGCTTTACCTCAACTTTTGTTGTTGCATGTATTTCTTGGTCATTGCAGAGTACTACATGTTTGCTTTTGTTGCTGCATATATTTCCTCATGTGTTGCAGCTTTGTTACTCAGTGTCCTCATGTCTTCCTTGCTTGCATTTATCCTTCTCTTTATGTTTTACCTCGTGAGACTCCCCCTCAAGATAGGCATAGATGTTTAGGATTTCCATCTTGGACAATAAAAATTGAAAAACAGAAGATGATAAAGTCTTAGTGAAAATGTCTGCCAATTGGAACTTTAAGGCAATATGGACAAGAGTGATTACTCCAGCTAGGACTTTTTCTCAAACAAAATGGCAGTCGAGCTCTATGTGTTTAGTCCTTTCATGGAAGATAGGATTCCTTGTGATGTGAATGGCTGCTTGGTTATCACAGAACAAGAGAGCAGATTGTTCATGATTGATGTTGAATTCTTTTAAGAGACCAAGAAGCCATACGATTTCACAACTTGTTGTAGCTAATGCCCTATATTCTGCCTCAGCTGAAGACCTGGAGATAGTCACTTGTTTCTTTGATTTCCAACTAACCAATGAGTCTCCAATGAACACACAAAAGCTTGTGACGGATCTCCTAGTTTCGGGGAAAGCAGCCCAATCAGAGTCACTATATGCTTTCAAGTGTAGAGGTGATCTTGATGACAAGAAGATGCCCTGACCTATAGACCCTTTGAGATATCTTAGAACTCTATAGGCTGAGTGCATATGAGTTTGTGAAGGCTTGTCCATAAATTGACTTAGAACATTCACAGCATATGTGATGTCTGGCCTGGTAATTGTTAAATAAATGAGCCTTCCAATGAGCCTTCTGTAGGCTGTGGGGTCTTGCAGAATCTCATTTGTGGTGTGGCTCAACTTGTGGTTTAATTCAATAGGTGTAAAGACAGTTTTAGTGCCAAGTAAACCTGCATCTTCCAATATTTCAAGAGTGTACTTCATTTGACAGATATTGACTCCAGAAGATGACTTTGCAACCTCTAGGCCTAGGAAATATTTGAGCAGTCCAAGGTCTTTGAGTTTGAACTTGCTGTGGAGGTAAGTTTTAAGTGAATCAATTTCATCTTGAGAATCACCTCCCACTATGATATCATCCACATACACTAGGAGTGTTGTGAACCATTTTTGACTAACTTTAGTGAATAAAGAATAGTCAAACTTAGATTGCTGAAATCCAATAGAAGTAAGTGAGTTGGAAAACTTTGAGAACCATTGTCTTGATGCTTGTTTGAGTCCATAGAGGGACTTATTTAGTTTGCATACTAATTTCTCCCCCTCAATCTGCTCTCTGTGAATGTTATAACCTGGTGGAATGTCCATATAAATTTCCTCATTGAGATCCCCATGTAAGAAGGCATTATGCACATTCATTTGAGATAAAAACTAGTTTTGAATAGATGCTAAGGCAAGGAAGACACGAACTGTGGTGAGTTTGGCTACTGGACTGAATGTTTCTTGGAAATCAAAGCCTTCTCTTTGAGTATACCCCTTGGCCACAAGTCTAGCTTTGTGTCTTTCAAAAGAACCATCAGATTTAAGCTTTACTTTGTAGACATATTTTCAACCAATGACAGTTTTGTTGGGGGGAGGGGGATAATAGTCCAAGTATTATTCTCCTCTAAGGCATTGAGTTCAACTTGCATTGCATCTTACCAATGTTTAAATTTCACAGCTTCACTATAGGATTGAGGTTCAGAAAATAAGTAGAGGGAAACAGAGAAGGATTGGTGAGATAGGGAGAGGTGTTTATAGGTGAGGTGATGATGGAGTGGGTGAAAGGTGGAGGATGAAGAGGATTCAGTGAGAGGCAGGGATTCTGCTATCTGACAATGGTATTGTTGTAGATAGGCAGGTTGATGTCTATCTCTGGTAGACCTTCGAGGAGGTGGGTCAGGAGTCGAGGTGGCATGGAGCTCATCAAGATGAGGTGAAGGAAGAGGTAGGTCAAAAGAGGTAGTGGGCAGAGGTGTTTCAATAGGAGTTTGAGATTGGAGAGTAGAATTGGATGTGGTAGATTGCAACTCATGAAAAGGAGGTGGAAAGTAGCTATCTGGTGGTGGAGGAGGTAAAACCAAATTATGAGGGAAGGAGGAGTGAATGTCTGAAGTGGAATGAGAGGAGGGAGTGGAGGTTGAGGAGTGGAATGGGAAAACAGATTCATGGAAGATTACATTCCTAGAAATAAAGGTGGAATGAGTCTCTATATCATAGAGCTTGTAACCTTTGATGTTTGTAGGATATCCTAGGAAAATGCAAGGTTTGGCTCGAGGTTCAAACTTGGTTCTGTGGTGCTTAGGAGTGCTAGCATAACTTAGGTAGCCAAAGACTCGAAGATGGTCATATGAGGGTGGTGAGGAAAAGAGCCTTTCATAGGGAGATTGGTTGGAAAGGAGGGGAGTAGGAATCCTATTGATGATGTATGCTGCAGTCAAGATGGCATCCCCCCAAAAAGGAATAGGTAAACCAGCTTGAAAGAGAAGTGCTCTGGCAACATTCAAGAGGTGTTGGTGTTTCCTCTCAACAACACCATTATGTTAAGGGGTATACACACATGTTTTTTGGTAAATGATGCCATGATCTTTATAGAAATCAGTCATCTCGAATTCAAGGCCATTATCAGTTCTGATTGTCTTAACTTTGCTATTGAATTGAGTGTTTATGAGCTGAAAGAAAGACTGCAGGATAGGTCTTGTGTCTGACTTTAGTTTCATTAAAAACACCCAAGTGATTCTTGAATAATCATCCACAATGGTTAAGAAGTAATAAAAGCCTTGAATTGATGCTTGAGAATATGGGCCCCATATATCACAATGAATTAAGTCAAAAGGAAATGAACTAGTGGATACACTTGGAAGAAAGGAAACATGTTTCTGCTTGGCCAAAGGACATATTTTACAGTGAGATAGATCCTTGGTCTTTACATTAAGAACAAGAAAATGAATTAAATTCATTCTTTGTAAAGATAAATGTCCTAATCTAAAATGCCATAAATCAAAATCTTTTTGTATAGCTGCTCGGTTGACACGAGCTTGATTGGGAAAAGTTAAAGAGGGGTTGATGTTGCTGTCATGAGAAGGAGGCAGCAGATAATAGAGTCCAACATGGACCTTAGCAAGTCTAATCGTCATCCATGAAGAAAGGACCTGAATGAAGCAAAGATCTTTTAAGAAAAATAGACATGTGTTTGGTTTTTGAGTGAGTTTGCTAATTGAGATGAGGTTGAAAGTGAGTGAGGGCACACATAAGACATCAGTTAGTGATAGTGAATATGTTAATTTAATAGTGCCAATGTGTGTGACTTGAGCCCTTGCACCATTTGGGAGTTGCACAAAGGCTTGTATGCATGAAGAGGGACTGTCAAAGATGGAGGTGGAGCACACCATGTGATCAGTGGCTCCTGTGTTCATGATCCATGGTGTATTAGAGTGCTCATGTAGGGAAGATGAACTGTATTTGCATTGATTCACAGTACTGGAATGAGAGTGATCAGCAGGTATGAAAAGAGTGGAGAGGCAGTGATGATTACCTGCTAAGTTTGAATATGGTGTGGTCGAAGAGCTAGTCTCAGTAGTGTCTTGTTTGGCAGGAGCAGGTGTGGGCAGAATTGGTTTTTGTCCCAAGTTTAGCTGAGGAAATTGAGCATTGACAAGATCCATGAGGTGTTGTGCTTGTACTTGAGAGAGGTTCAATTGAGAGGCACTTGGAGCAGGTGCTTCATGGCTTGAGGCAGTAATCTGGGCAGCAACATGATTTGCAGAATAAGGTGCAGCAGAAGTATTCCCAGTTCTTAGTTTGGTAAATTTGAAGTTTGGTGGGAATCCCACTAACTTGTAGCATTTTTCCTTTGTATGTCCAACCTTACCACAATGATGGCAAACCAAGTCTGACCTGTCCTTTTTCTTTGGAAAATTTTGGTAGGCAAGTAAGGCAGAAGGTTCTAAGGTGGGCAGAGTAGTGTTCCTTGCCTGCCTTTGTCTTTCCTCTTGCAAAATTAGTGAAAAGGCTTTATCCAATGAAGGTAAAGGGCTTAACAAAATGATTTGTCCCCTCACAGCATCATAACTGTCATTTAAGCCAGTTAAAAATTTAAACACGTAATCTCCTTGTTGGACTTCACCAACACTTTTCAAGGCATCATAGGTACTCTTTCCACATGAACAGCATGGAAGAGGTCTATAGCTATGCAATTCTTCCCAAATAGTATTAAGTTGTGTGAAGTAATCACTTACAGAGAGGTGTCCTTGTACAATGCCACTTAGCTTATGTTGGAGGTGATAGATTCGAGCCTCATCAGGTTGTGCAAAACGTTCCTTGAGCTTGTCCCATACCTGCTTGGCTGATGTCATGAAGAAGACATTGGATGCAATGTCTTTTGAGACAGAATTTAGAATCCATGCAAGGAGGATGTTGTTAGATCTTAGCCATGAAACATAGGAAGAATCTGATAAGTCAGGGGTGGTGATTGTGCCATCCAGGAAGCCTGATTTGTTTTTGATAGAAATAGAAAGCAAAATTGATCTGCTCCAAGAAATATAGTTTGAACCAGTTAATGGGGGTGAGACAATGACAGTGTTAGCATTGTCACTGTGATGTAGGACGAAGGGACTATTCGGATCCTCAAGGGAAGAAGGAGATGAAGAAGAAGAGGAGGTTGTCATGATTTATGAGATGAGGTTTGTTTGAAAATTAATGAAACACAGCAGAAAAAAAAAGTCCTGCTCTGATACCATGTTAAAACATGGATAGAAATTCGAAATGCATAAGCATGGAGAAAAATCTCATTCTCATTGATGTGAAAAAGTGATACAACACCTACTGTTATTTATACATTACAAAGGCAGAAAGAAAAACTTCTAAAAAACTAATTTTAAACTTTCTACTTAGTTACAAGTAATCTACTGCAGCTTTATGGACATCATGGTTTAGGCAGTGCTTTACATGTTGATTTCCTGACATTACTTTGTGTGTGCAGCCATGTATTTCACAAATGATCCCTTGTTTTTCTGTAACAACACTTTCCTCCTTTTTTTGTTGCTTTTCTTCTTCCTTTTGCTGTTACTTTTCACTTCTCTTTTTCTGCAGTGTGCTTTACCTAAACTTTTGTTGCTGCATGCATTTCTTGGTCATTGCAGAGTACTACATGTTTGCTTTTGCTGCTGCATATATTTTCTCGTGTGTTGCAGCTTTGTTGCTCAGTGTCCTCATGTATTCCTTGCTTGCATTTATCCTTCTCTTTATGTTTTACTTCGTGAGAGAAGCCTGATGATACACACATGTTGCATGGGGTATCAAACTTTATCAAACTAATTTACAATGGGATTTTTCAAAGAACATGCAACCATTGATAATATTGGTTGGGACAGAAAAGACTTGATGACAAGGGCATTGCAAGACTAAAATATACTTGCGAGAGAGAGAGAGAGAGAGAGAGAGAGAGAGAGAGAGAGAGAGAGAGAGAGAGAGAGAGAGAGAGAGAGAGAGAGAGAGAGAGAGAGAGAGAGAACCTGTGAATCCAAGGGATCGGCTTCGCGCGAAATAAGATCATGTTGCAAACTAATAATTGCATTGGAAGCTGCTAAGATTGGGTCTATCGTGCGATGGGGAATGGCTGCATGACCTCCCTTTCCACTAATCACTGCCTCAAACATAACACTCGCTGCCAAAAGAGGGCCAGACTTGGAAGCCACTGCACCAATAGGGTGTGCAGCAGAAACATGCAGCCCGAAAATGGCCTCAACATGTTCCAATGCTCCGTTATCTATCATTTTCTTTGCTCCACCGACTCCTTCCCCGGCTGGTTGGAAAACAAGTACAACAGTTCCCTTTCAAAAAAAAAAAAAAAAAAAGATCAAAAATATTGAAAATTTTATTCTGGAGAAGACAAGTATGCCGCAATAATTCTAAAACCCGGATAACCCGTGACATCTCGTAGTAGAAATTTGACTCCTTGTAACGTAAAAACAAACAGGGGAGATGATAAACAGAAGACAGTGAGTCACATTAACCTACCATTATATAAGAGACATTTTCACCATTTTGATTTTATGTATGCAGTATATGTCCTCCGCTTTACAATGGTTTTCCATAATAGAGTAGGAAATTAAGAAAGATAAATGAATAAAAAGAAGCAATCTAGCTAACTTGATCTAGTATTGATGCCAAAGCTGGTAACTAATATACTTACTAGTCGAAGTCTAGAGTAAAAATCTTGTGATAGATATATATCTTATAGATGTTTATACTTCGCCATCTGTTGGAGCAAGTAATAAGAATATTAAGAACTTAATCTCAGCCAAGGCTCAAAAAACTAGAATCGAATAAGGACCGATTTAATGAACCTTACCCGATTCAATGAATCGAGCGATTCAATAGATTGAATTGGGCGATTGATGATACTTTTGAATTGGTTATATTAATGTTGATAAAAAAGTATTAAAATCATATATAATGCAATTCAAGCATATAATATCATGTATAAAAGGGTATAAAACATAAATTCATTGACTAGTTTTAATAAACATGTAACGCATGTATTTAATATCAATTGTCCACACTAATTTTGGCCTCATATATGAAGAAGATAGAGACTATTAATCTTTAAGCACATAGAAAATATAGTATTTTATACACAACCACATATTTAATACAAAATACTCATTTATCTCCTAATTGTTTTTGTTAAATCAAAGAAAATAAGGAATTGCATGTTTAATATTTCAATTTCTCTACTATTTTTATTGAATATAATGATGAAAATGTCATTAATATATATTTTACTTCCATCATATTTTTGTACAACAAATAAAAAGACTCAAGTTGTCATTTTTCAGACAATCTAAAAAATAAATATAATTTTAAATCGGCTCAAATCAATCTGAAGTTAGCTAAAATCTGTCTAAATTGGCCTAAATCAGCCGATTAAAGCGGTTCAGTGAATGATTTAAAAGGTTCACAAAAATTGATTCAATTTCTGACCCAATTTGAATCGGTTGAATCGACTTGAATCAAACCATTTTTTGGAGCCTTGCTCTCATGTTAGCAATAACAGTAATATTAAGCATCAAGCTTTCCACAAATGTAATACGCACCTAGACAAAAAGAAGAGGTAAAAATGGCAAACAAATACATTATATCAGAATATGCACTCTAGCAATCTAATACTTTTTATCTCGTGCATTGATCATGATGTGGGAGGCCAGGCCGGTGTATGTTTTGTGGCTCTACAAAAAGTCCCTGATCTGATCTCATAAAAATCTAAAAAACTTCTCCCTCACCATCACAATCAAGAGGCTCACCTTTAGATTCATTACAAAACAAAGAGATAAACGGATCATCTAAAATAAAGTGAAAATGGCACAAGTAATTTTGCATGCAAGTTACTAAAGAAATTAGGAACTTGCAACTCATGGCGATGCTCTTGAAGAATCGTTGCAGCTCCAAGAAGCATGGAAACATGGGCATCATGGCCACATGCATGCATCTTCCCAGGAACGTTACTCTTGTGATCCCAGCTCCTGTAACAACCAAAATCCCCATGCATTAGTTTCCAAGATTTCTCTTAACTTTAGTTCATCTAAGTAAACAGGAGTTATCAATGATCTACTGCTACACATGAGGTACAATATTGCAATCACCAAGACATTAATCATATTGCACATACATCCATATCATCAAAAAGGATTATAATCTTTCACACCATGTTGCTACAAGAACAAGTCAAACACAAGATGCCAGCCAAAAAACAAATGGCTCAGCATTGGATAATCCAGGCATGGCAGGATGTGGGGGAATACTTCACTCTGATCGGGGTGAATTCATCTTTGGTTTTTCCTTACACCTAGGTGTTGGTTCTAACACTATGGATGAGTTGATGGCTTTAAAGCAAGGCTGATTTAGGTCCCGTTTGGAATTCAGTTCAGTCTAATTTTAAGCTAAGTCTAACATCTAAACACCCAACTCTCAAATTACTAAACTCATCTCAACTTAAAACCTCTTTACACGTGGAACTCACAACCTTCTTTAACTCAACACCTCTTTACACGTGATACTCACAATCTTTTCAACTTTCCATAAATACATCTAAACTATCTTTACATCTAAACACATCTAAACTCATCTTAAGTGGGCCTCACAAAACTCACTCCACTATTTCAACTTACTACTATTCATAAAGAACTCAATTTATTTCAACTCAGCTCAACATCCAAACAGGGCCTTAATTTATTGTTTACAGACAAACATTGTTTAGGATTTGATCTTTGAATCAGAGTCTAGTGTTGTTCTTGTGTGTTGGTTTCAGAACATGCTTCTACCTCCATGAAAGTTTTATTGCGTTTGGGATGATATTCTTTCTTTTACACAAGTGATATCATTTTCTACCAGAATTTGAACTTCTTATTTTTTTTTTCACATCGAAATTGCCCTGAAATGGCACTGGGAGAATTTAGTTTAGCCTACATTGGTTTACCAAAATTTAGAAATAAATGATGTATATACACTACAAAAAATAGTCATTGTTGCAGCCAAAAACAATTGTGATGAGTAGCTTTTCTACGCAAGAAGCCTCATTTTACTGTAGCCGCATTTTCGTGATCGTGATCCAAAAATTCGCCACAAAATACTCTTTTTGCAACGACATTATATTGTCGCAAATAAGCTCGCTGCGAAAGGGCTGATATCATGGAAGGCTTTCCTTTTTGAAGCAACATTTTAACTGTAGCCGCATTATCGTGTTAGTATTTTGAAAATTAGTATTCAATTTATACAAGTATTACTATTGGTTAGGCTTCACACTATTTAGTCCAACTTGTTAAGCAATAAACATTCTAAATAGCTTTAAAATTCTCAATATTGAGTATCAGACTATCATTATGAGAGTAGGATCCTTATACTAAAAAGCTCATATGTTACTATTACTGTGAATGCAAGATTCTTTGGATAGAAACTTAAATCGATGTTTGCTAAATAATATTGATGGTCGGGTATGGACAGATAAACTTACGAGCTTTTTAAGTTTATGAAATTTTGACCCTCAATCAATGTTTGCTGAATAATATTGATTGCTTTGTATTTAACTGTGTTGCAGACACCATGTGATGGACTAGAAGTAAAGGAGGTCCAAAAGGGCTGGTAGCAATTATGCAGGCTCGATGTCGCTATTGTGGGCAACTATGCAGTTGTCATTCAAAGAAGCAAGGCACGTCAATATTAATAGCACATCTTACGGGCTGTCAACAATATAAGATACACAAAGGGCTAGTAGCAACTAATCAGATGAAGCTGAGTTACGAGAATTTTGTGGCCACCGATGGCACGCAGATTAAGAAGCTATCAATCCCTCAATACAGTGAGAACATGTTGAGGGATGTTCTTGCGAAGATGAACATCACTGATGAGATGCATTTTACCACAGTTGATAAGGCAGGCTTTTGCAAATTTTTGCACACTTTTAGAGCCACTATTTCCCATGCCTTTGCGGTATAATGTGATGCAAGACTGTTTGAAGAGGCATGCCAAGTAGAAGGCAGCAATGAAGGAAATGTTTGTCGCCACTGGGCAGAGAGTGTCATTTATCACTAATACAAGGACTTCCATACAGAATTTGGTCTACATGTGTATCACAGCCCACTTTATTGATAGTGAGTGGGCGCTGCAAAAGCTGATTATCGACTTCAAAGAAATTGTTGATCACAAGAGTTCATCCATTGGTAAGAAGATGGATGACTATATAAAGGATAGGGGGGTCAGAAAAGTTCTTTGTATCACGGCTGACAATGCCAGTGTAAATGACACCGCCATTGATTTGTTCAAGCGGAATACGATGGTAAATGAGGATATCATTCCTGAGAACCAGTTTATTTATGTTCAATGTTGTGTCCATATCATCAACCTCATTGTTTTTTAGGGGGGAGGTTGATGAATCTGTTATTAAAATCCGGAACCTAGTGAGATATGTGAAGGCTTCCTCCTAACGGCTCTGCCAGTTTAAGACAATAGCCGAACGATCTCATCTTCCAGTATGTTGCAATTGGACGTTCTGACTCGATGAAACTCTATATACATGATATTGGATGTAGTGCAAAAGTACCAAACAACATTCGAGCGGATGGAGGTTGAGGATGGGGCATGAGATATGCTTTGCTGAAGTCAGTTAGGGGGAGAAGGGGGCTCGGTGCGCCGGACACAGTTGATTGGGCTAATGTCAAGTATTTTGTCCAATTTTTGAAGTTATTTTATGACATAACTATGGAGATATCTGTGACAAAATATCCTACTGTGACCATATATTTTGATGAGCTTTCGGGATTTTATGACCACTTGCAAGAGAGTTGTGCTAACGGTGTGGGTTTGTTGCATGCAATAGCTATGAGGATGAAAATCAAATATAATAAATATTAGGTGATCTGGAGTAGATAAATAGATTATTATTTGTGGCTGCGATCCTTGACTCTCGAGATAAGTTGCCAATTGTAGAAAATTGGATTAGGGACGTCCTCGGTAATGAGAACGCTGAAAAGTTTATTTGATCGCTTAAATGTGATATTGATGATTTATATAGCCATTACAACAACAGTGGTTACTCTTCAACTGAAGGTGGTAGCTCTTCTCGCCCGACCAACTCGATATCTTCCTGGGATTACACACATGCACAAAATTCAAATTTATTGCGGCTACGATAGTATCATCAAACCATGCATCGATGAATATTATGTAGTGTAAGTCTGAGGTTGAATATTACTTTATGGAAGATGTCGAGGCATTTAGTGATACATTACAGATATTAACTTGGTGGAAGGTGGATTCTGACAAATTTCTAATCCTTTCCCGAATAACCAGGGATGTATTAGCCAATCCTATCACTACAGTTGCCTCTGAGTTGGCATTTAGTATCGGAGATCGTGTATTGGATGCTTATTGGAGATCATTGTCTCCGACAACCGTCGAGACCCTCGTTTGCATATAAAACTGGTTAAGTTCAACGCTCATTAGAGTAGATATCGTTGATGCCGGGAGCTATACACTTGAATCAGGTAACTTTATAATTTTAAATAATTATTTACATAATTTTAATATTTTTATTATTTAATTTATAATTTATATGATTTTGTAGACCTAGCTGTGAACCCTAAACTAATTGTGAATGACTGAGAGTCTGAAACTGACGCACTGTAGGATGATTACCATCATGCAAAACTCGTCAGAATTAGAGGTGGAGGTGAGTTCATAATATCACTTGGTTGATGGTTTAGAAGTCTATTGTTAAATGACTAAAGAAAAGATAGTGCATCTGATCAATAAAAGTTAAAACTTCATGTAGGAAAATTGGAAATCACTATCGAGTCATCGACTCAAATGCATGGGTTATCCAAGATTGATGTAGGGCATTGTGGCTATTTACATTTGAATGAAATCTATGACATTATTCAATATTTTGGAGTTATAAATTTAAATTTATTGCGATTTGTAATTTTAAATTTATAGTGTGCAATTTGTAGTTTGATTTAGTTATTGTATTTTAATTTTAATTTTTTAACTTATTTTTTTACAAATTTAAAGATTTTTTTAATATATTTTTTTATATTATTAAACCTAGGTAAATATTAGGCCGATCGTAACCCATTTTTTCAATAAGGCAACTGGGCCTGAAAAGTCTATTTACTATTCCGATTGGTGTTCTGTCCTCCGATTCTGAATTCAAACTTCAATTGAAGTCGAGCTCTAATTCTAATCAGAGTCAGAGGGTGTCAGAGATGACCTTCCGACTCTGTCGAAGTCGAATCCCACCCAGGTGCCCGACTCGGGTAGTTGAAAAAATTGATAATTTGATAGCATTTATAATAAGGAAAATTGAGGTGTGCTGCGGTTAAAAAATAATAATAATTTGTGTAATGTGCTGCGGCTATATATGATGCGTAGCTTTGCTCTTATAATAAACGAGGGACCCGCACATCATGGACCGATCCGTTGGACGCCACGTGGAAAGGCGCTGACTCCGACGTGAAGAAAAAGCCAATCTTCCCCAACCCAATCTCTACAACACGCCTAAGAAAACCCGAAGAAACCAAACTCTCTCTTGTACGTCGCACTTCGCATATCCAAAACCCTAATCGATCATTTCGATTCCTCTCCCTTCAATCCCCAACCTCAATTTCAAGGGTATGTACATGTCTAAACGAATAGATACACTTTTTCTTTTTCGAAAAAATATTTATGATTCTCCTCCCATATACTAGATTTTGAGATTATGATTACACAATTTTATCCTTTGAATGATCCGTTTCGAATGGTGAACCATTGCGTTGGGTTTTTATTTTTTATTTTCTTTGTTTTGAATGTTGAAAAAGGTCGAGGTAGTTCAATCGGTGACAATCAGCCATGTTTAGCCGGATCTTCGGCAAACCTAAGCAGGAAACGAATGCTCTAGCCACCTTAGACAAATTAAATGAGGTATCATCATGGTCACTGATTTTTTAAAATTTGGTTTAGTCGTATATTTTTTGTTTTTCCTAATTTGGTGAATTTAAATGTATATTTTGCTCTATGCGTTTATTATATCGGAGCTCGGGCTTATTATATTCAGGTAGCAGAGATATTTATCGACGAGAGATTAGTTTAGAGTGAAGAGCAAATAGATTTTATATTTATTTAGTTACAACATTATATACGTTAATGCTACTGCCCGTTGAATTAGATCACTGTCTCAAGGAAGTGTTATGGATCTTGTTAGATATATATATATATATATATATACACTTTTTCACATAATAGTGAATATATTGAGAACATGAATTCTAAAGGAGCACAGACGTAATGAAGTTCGTTATAGAAGATTCCACTGAAACACTTATAAGACTGAGTTCTAAGTTACTGAGTATTCATTTGTGTACTATAATCTCTAGTTTTTTTAATCTGCCTCTGTTCAATTGTTTGATTTTCTTGCATTCTCTGGAAAGTTATTGTTTTCAGCCCTAAAGCCCAAGGAGTTTTACACACAATTCAAAAGACTGTTCAACTATATTTTAAGCTCAATCCCAATATTAATTCAGCTAACGTTGATCACTAATTTGCTTGAACTCTTTACTCCCTGAATTGTGTAGACGCTTGAAATGTTAGAGAAAAAGGAGAAAGTGCTTATAAAAAAGGCTGCTGCTGAGGTTGAAAAGGCCAAGGAGTTCACCAGAGCAAAGAACAAGAGGGGTATGGTCGGATAGCGCATTAATGTTTTATCTAGAGAATCCATCCTTTTTATTGTTGGTTTTTTGTCATCAATAATTGTGTAAGGAATTCACTGAACTATCCTGTTAAGGAAGTTGCAGTTGTATATTTTATTTAGTATAATTCATTTGGCACTGACTTTCTCAATGATATAATAAGGTCAATTAACTTTCTCATAGCGTATGAGTTATTCTGAGGTCGAGAGGTTGAGCCTCTCTCACCCCCGTTAACTAGTTCTTAACCGATAAAAAAGAATAAGGTCAATACTGCTATGATACCTTCCTAATTTCAACTTAGTACCCTAAAATTACCTGTTTCTGGTATGACGTTGGTTCGATTATGCAGTTCTTGTTCTTGTAGCATAAGGGAATTTGATTTAGAATTCAAAGGTATAAAGATAAGGTTTATGTGGCCTGAATCTAATACTCGAGGGACTTCACATTGAGGATCTCTGATATTTTAATTGCTACTACTGCAGTTTATGATAACTCATTTGGCTTAGTAATTTGTAAACATTGATTATGGTTGGACTCTTATTTTCGATTTGGAACCGCAAGATATTTCACGGCTTTATTCATGACTTCAAATTGGCAACTGGTGGAATTCTGACTTGTCCTGCGGTTGTGCAGCTGCTATACAATGTTTGAAGAGGAAGAGGCTGTATGAACAGCAAATAGAGCAGCTTGGAAATTTCCAATTGCGTATCCATGATCAGGTGTGCTTGTTATATTATATTTACTGATGATTAGACAGTATGGAAAATGGGGAGAGACAGTTTGAGGGATGTTAGCTCTGATCTGATTTATGTTTGTTGTTTAATGATTTTATAATCGGTTGTGTATCAATATTACAGATGATAATGTTAGAAGGTGCAAAAGCAACTACTGAGACTGTAGATGCGTTGAGAACAGGAGCTTCTGCAATGAAGGCAATGCAGAAGGCAACGTATGTAGTATTTCAGGGACTACTCAGCATGGGCCCAATTTCTTTCATAACTTGCTACTTGTTCTTTTAAGTGTTTTTGGATAACTTTATTAATCCTTGTGATGCTTCGATTCATGGTCTGATATGAAATTTGCCATTTAGCTCAAGATGACTTCATTAGATTCTATCGTAAACCTCAATGGAAGCCTTTTTCCCTTGAATGATTCGATGAAGCTTTCTCAAATGATTACTATGGGAACAGTTTCTAGCTTTTTCTATGGTGCTCACCTAATTAGGAAATACGATCCCGTTAGTAAATCTTTCTAAGGACTACAACCTCCTCCCTGATTTATTTATTGAAATTGATACTTATTTGTACTGCTTTAAAAAAATGCTTGTTCTACTAGTGCTGTGGCTGACAGCTTGTTCTACTAGTGCTGTGGCTGACATAATTTCAATCATCTTCTCATTTGACAGAAATATTGATGATGTGGACAAGACCATGGATGAGATCAACGAGCAGACTGAGAACATGAAACAGATACAGGAAGCATTGTCAGCCCCAATTGGTGCAGCTGCTGATTTTGATGAGGTTAATTTTCTCTCGATTCCTTTTCAATCTCTCTTAGGTCCTTTTGGGTTGCCAGCAAATAAATAAAATCTTATCAGTTTGTTGCATGTTATCTCTGCTGCAGTCTAAATGTTTTTGTCATTGCAGGATGAATTGGAAGCTGAACTTGAAGAGCTTGAAGGTGCTGAACTGGAAGAACAGCTTCTTCAACCTGCAACAACTGCTCCTGCAGCTCCAGTGCAGGTCCCAGCAGGCCCACAACGAACTCGTCCTACTCCGAGGCGTACTGCTGAGGAAGATGAACTAGCTGCACTACAGGCTGAGATGGCGCTTTAAGCAGGTCCCTCTCTCTATTGTGATATGAGATATCCATACTAGGAATGCATCTTTTGAGTTTTCTTTTAGTATGATATATTTGTTTCTATCATGCATTTTCTGTCGATTCTGTTTGTGAATGTAATATTTGAGTTAATTGATGCTGAGGTTGTGTACACCAGTCGCTTATTTAAAAAAGAAAAAGAAAAAATGGTACAGACTAGTCTGGAACTATGAGGGGTGCGCAATGGTATCTTTTTTGTTTTCTTAGAAAAAACAAAAAGAGAAAAATATACATTTTATGCAGTTTTTAAGTGTTTTGCGCTATTGGCTTCAATAGTGAGTTTGATGTTCAGAGTTTTGCAGGTATTGTTTGGGTATTTATTGACAGGAGCCATGTAAAGAACTGCCTGATTGTTTGATGGAGATTTCTGCTCCTTCATGCATTCCGATTTCGATATGGACCATTGGTAAACAGAATACGAAAGTTACCACTCCAAAACTTGTAATCTGCCCTTTGGTGCTTCCAAACAACTCTTCTTTCTATTTTTCTTTTTCGAAATTTTCACTTTTTTTTTTTTTTGTATTCTGTAAACCTTATTTGATAGCTTAACGAATCTTCCATGTATCATATCCAAGCGAATCTTACTCGATCTCGGGGCCATTTACCAGGAAATGAAGTAAACCCCATGTTGCTTTCTACCTTCAACTTGCTTGACTTATCTCTAGCTATAATTAATACTGAAATTGTTAAAAATTTGGTAGGGTTAACGATGGGGGATTAATCTCAAGAACGGTCTTGCTATCTGTTTTGTTTATGGCACTGAAAAATTCAATGTTTGTCTTATTATGTAAATGAACAGATAAAATTGATTGTTGTGGATAGATAAGTAGACGTGTTGTAGACGTGGCACAACTCATTCCTCTCTCCTCCATAAATCTCTTTCCTGCACAACATATTCAGTCATTACAGTATATTTCACTCAAAACAGAAGTCAAAATCTGTATAGGACCATCCTCTATCCACGCCTCTTCAGAAAAAGTAAGAGCTAATCGTGCAAGCTTGGAGCTATGTTGTTAGCTTCTCTATAAGTGAAATTTGAACTCAATCAGGTTCCATAATCTGTCAACATCTCCTCATTACTCGTTGCCTTAACTACCATCTGAGAATCACCCTCCAAAACCACACCTGACAGTCCCAACTCTAAGCATAAAACCATTGCCATTCTCAAAGCAAGAGCCTCAGCTACAATAGACTTAATAAGGTGATCAATGTTTATGCACAGAACATCCACAACAGAATTCCAGTTTGCTTTCACTACCATATCATCTGGCTTCTTCCATTTAATCAAGTGTCTGTTAGTGCTTCTTGAGGGGTGTATTTTTTGTTACTGGTTTTGAGCTAAGGTGAATTCATCCAATCCTTGTTTTGCAGCTCTTAGCACTCTTCTCGGGTCCTCAAACTTATGATCAAAGATTAGGGAATTCCTTCTTAACCAAATCCTTCTCATAGTATATGCCATGACACTACCTCTTCGCCTTCAAATACAAATTCAGCCTTTTCCATAATTCCAAGAAGTCAACCTTTGTACTATATAGCATTTTTTAACTGGGCTAATCATGTTCTGCCCAAACATCAGATGCTGCAGCCTGCAGGACAGCTGCCAAGCGCATGGACAGTAGTTTCAATTTCTCTCACATACTGGGTACAAGTTAGTTTCAGTAATGTTCTTCTTGAAGAGATTAAGGGTGCGTTTGGTTACCAAACTCACCTCAACTCATCATTATAATTTTTTCAAATCTCAATACAAAATATAATAAACAATTCAACTTTTTCAAATTTTAAAATAATAATAATATTAAAAAATAATATTCTAACAATATTTTATCATCACAACTCAACTCAACTCAACTCAACTCAACTCACTTCAACATCTACACACATCCTAAGTCTGGTTGAAAGTAAATCATGACCAGCCTACCAGATGAAATGCTTTACCATTCCTTGTACATTCCAAGATCAATTTCCATCTAGCTTATGTTTGAGCCACATTCGAGCACTCTCATTTCATCAGTCTTAATTCTTGTGTGCTTTAGATGGTATGCACTTTTAACAAAAAAAAAATCCATTGTTTGAAGGACCCCATGTCATTTTATCCTCAACGTCCAGTCTACTCAGAGGTATGATGATGCATATGGTTTCAGCCTCATCTTTATTAAAAGTATCATTAATCAGCCTTTCCTTCCATGTACCAGTACTTGTCTTAATAAGCTATTGCACATTTGAATCTCTGTGTAGACTTTTAACAGCAGATTCACTCAGTGTGTAGTAGAAGTTGGCCATTTATCCTTCCAAATTTTAATGTTACTACCATTCGATACCCTCCAAATCAATCCCTCCTTAACCAAGTAAAGGGAAGACCACAGACTTTCCAGACTCTCCAAATTAGAGATGGGTCACAGCCAAACTTTGCATCTAACGGCTTTCCATATCCTTGAATTATCTATCCCTTTCTCCTTCTCAGTTTAGTCCCCGAGGGTGTTGTCCGTTGGAACAAAAAAAATGGCACACAGGTTGTCAATTTTGTTGGCCTACGAAAGTTGCAAATGCCGACATATCAAAATGGTAACCACGTTGTTGGTTGGGTAGTGCTCTTATTCACACAATAAAAGAAGGAACGGGGGAAGGGACCTTCAGCACAAAATTTTATTTTTCATATTTTTTTTATCATTATCCTCTCAATCTTTTTTAACCTTGAATTAAATTATTGATTCATAAATAAAATATAATAAACATATTTTCAATCATTTAATACTACAGTAAAAGAATAAGAATAAAAAAAAAATAGCGAATAACGTTATTCTTCGCGCATTCCATGGCCACAGACACTCGCACAGATGAGAGAGAGAGAGAGAGAGAGAGAGAGGGAGAGACAATGCATTTCAGAAAAGGATGGGGAAAAAAGAATCTGAAAATGGAAAGAATAGGGGTTCTACATGAATGGTTATACGAACTAGGAGGAAAAATAAAAAGCAATCCCAAGCATTGAGACTCAGATTTCAATGAATCATATAGGTAAGTAACAGAGCAAGCACCATCAGCATGTATGCAATTCCTTGGTCAATTGCTACCCCTGCAAAATCACAAACATTTCATCAAATCCAAACAAAAAAAAAAAAAAAAAAAAAAAAACATCACTGCATCACCCCACCCAAAACAGGGTAAAGAAAAACACAAACCGTCACTCGAAGGAGCAGGGGCTGGTGCCAGGCTCTGGGCATGGATAGAAGGCAAGCCCCCCATGTCAAAACAAGTGCAGAAACAGCCATTGTCATAAACTGAAACCTCAAGATCTCCATTGTAGAGCAACTTTCCTCGATGATGAAAACTTTTCTCTGCCACTATGTGGTTTGAGTTTGGCTTCAGCGTTTATAAAGAGGAAGAGAGAAGAAAGCAGTGAGCCTCGAAAGAATCTCCAGAAAGAGAAGGCCAATCTGGCTTATGATTAAAATGCTGTTAGATATCTGGGCTTTTAGATACCTACATTTTTAAGCCGTTGATTGTGCCACGTGTACGGGCACCCCACGCATTGTCGAGCTGTATACAAGGAGAGCTCGTCCAATGAAAAGACCACTCATATATTACTTACGATGCCACATTGCACATGCATAGCATGATGGCATACTATGGCATGATTTGAATGGTGGAATATTCTCAATTATTTTGAATTTTTATGTGCTGTGAGAATTTTCAAAAATCAAAAAAGTTTTCAAATATGATTGAGCCGTTGCTTTGGGCGGTGACCGTTGGCCTGGTCTTCAACTCAGGAGGGAGTGAGGGACCAAAAATGTCCCCACAACCACAAGTTCGGCATTGATTTAGATTTTTTGACAGCTTGATATGTTTATTATCTTGAGACCTATTGAAGCAAATGCAAAGAGATAAAAGCATATAACATACGGCTGTAGATATGATAATATAAGACGCGAAGATATAATTACGTTAGACAAGAGATTCTTATATGTAGATCAATTTATCTTAGGTTCAATTTTAACAATAGATGTGTTTTATCTAATGGGTCCAATTCCATCTCAAAGCCAAATCCCATATTCATTGTTAAGGACGTGTTTCGCACCCCGCCTTGGTTTACACGTCACTTGAGAAAATAAAGTTTGGGGGACCCAGAGTGCTAGAAAGCACTTCCAATGCCTAAGTCAGTTTTTGAGTTTAGAGAGAGAGAGAGAGAGAGAGAGTGAGTGTGTGTTTGTAGTAGTGAGTGAAACTACCCTTAATTGTACTTGTACGAAGGCTTTTATACTTCCCTTGTTCGGTGGGGCTCTATTCTCCTTGTGATTGGAGTGCTTGCCCCTGTGCTGGACAGCATGCCATTGCATTTAATGTGGCAACCTCTATCGACTCGCACCAAGCCTCTGCATCTGAGGGTGACATCGTGTCGTATTTAATGCGGCACCCCTATCCTAGATGTAATCTTGATCTATATCTAATCATTCAATGTGGTGTGGTTGGAGATGTGCCCAAGTAAGGGCTGTCTCGTCCTTTCCCATGTCAGTCTAGGTCTTCTCCTCACCATATTTGGAGCCTTTTAATACTGGGCTCTTAGTTCTGATAATCGAACCAGACACAACCTGCTGAGGGATGAATGTGTCCTTCCAGTTGCCCTGCAAATTCCCATCACGTGGGTGTGGCGGGGTTTTCCAATGCCCATGACTGTTTTGTCCTTATCCTCATCAATTATCTCAGTGCTGCATGTACCCACGTCTCAGGACAGAGCGTGACGGTTTTGTAGCCACGTCCCTTCATTAGCATGGATTGCGAGAATCGTCAAAGACATTTATGTTACATGTACACTTGTCAACCCCCTATTGGGGTAACTCGACCGTCGTCTCCCTTATTTAAACCCTCCTCTTTGGCCTCTGAATGTCTTCCACATTCTCCATATTTCACTTTCTTCTCTTGCTTGTCCCTTCTCTAGGAGCTTTACTCTTTCTTTTCCTCCCTCTTTGCTTTCTTTGTTTGTCCTTGATGGCTCCCAAAAGCACGTCTAAGATCTCTTCACAAGACTCGTGCTCCCCTTGTCGTGGTGGGTCCCTAATGAGACTCGGCCTCTCTTCCAAGTGGCAATCGCAGGGTTGTTGACTCATAGGTGCTTGTTGAGAAGGTTGCTTTGCACACTAGCACCATTTCACACGGGCTGAGTCTCCCATTTTGTCGCCTCGTTCGCTAACACTCTGGATTTTTTGGGGATGGAGCCTGCCAGTTGCACCCTAACGCATGGAGGATCCTGATGTCATGCCGCGTCATATGGCGCATGGTCCTGGAGCCTACTGGTGAGGAATATCTAGATTTGACCGCATGAGAATTTGTGTTTACGCATGGGATCCTATCCTTGGGGGGCAATATCTGTAGTTTTCGTTCTCGATCCAAATATCTTGTCGCCAAGTTTGAGGGTTGTTACTCTAATGCCAAAAATTGGCAACGCAAGTTTTTCTTCGTGTCCGGCAAGGGGTGGGAGTTCCCCGACAGTGAAGTCAACAAGCAAGAGTTCCCTATCCAGGCCACATAGAGGATTATTCCTGATGACAAGGTGATCTCCGTGACTCTCTTAGAACGAGAGCAAGCTTGCATTCAACTGGTTTACTCTTGGGTCGGCCAACACCTAGAGGTTATATAGACCGATACTCTTTTGACCAGAGTGAACAACCATGGTTCTTAGTGATACCAGACCAATCTCTCATGGTTGGTCACTACTTTTTAAGGAATCCTGCTGTGTCTAGAGGCAGGAAGAGGTCTTTCGATGCCTTATCTGGAAGGGAAAAAAAGACCTTGCCACCAGGGCGAGGAGGCTTGAAGACTGAGGGAAACACGCGGCCACTCAAAATTTGGGCAAAGTGCTTCTTGCCCATCCTTGGAGCAATTGCAACAAATTCTATCATCGCTAAGGCTGTAATCGATCTAAGCCAAGTCAAGCTTTTGGGTTATTGAGTTGAGCTAGACTCAAATAACTCGAGTTTGAGCTCAAGCTGAGAGCTGGCCGAGCCGAGACAAGTCGAGCCGAGTTCAAGTTGATCAAACACAAGCTTGAGCCGAGTCGAGTTATTTATTGATCTTTGTTTGTACTTTTTAATGAGCCTAAACCGAGTCAAGTTATTACTCGAGTTTTTTTTGTACTCTTATATATATTTTTTGAACGAATTGAATAATTAAAAATATCAAATTACAAAACAAAATATTAATCTAATGAAAATTTTACAATTAATATATAAACCTTATATTGAACTATAAAATTATAACATCTTTATGAATACATTTCTTATATGGTTATACATTGTAGTATATAATAAAACTACCAAGTCCTATATACTAACTATTGCACATTATACAATATATATTAAGATTAATCACTTAAGTACTTAATTAACTAACATATAATTATAAACTATATTCAATATATAGGTATAAATGACTAGATATAAGTAATCGGGTTACATACTACATATTTAATTATAAAGATAACTATGCTTATGTTTAGGGGTGTAATTGGTCCTGTTCGGTCTAATTTTGGACAAAATCTAAAACCGAACCGGTATGTACCGGTTTTATATTTTCCAAAACCGATTACGCACTAGTTACCATTCTAAACCAGTACTTCCGGTTTTACCGGTTCGGCCCCCTTCTTTTAAAATGTAAGTTTCACAATTTGTCATTAAAAATTTGTTTATAAAAAAAAAAAACTGTTTTATACTTTTATTAATATATTAGACTATATAATAGTATTAATATTAGATTATTAGTATAGTTATAAGTTATATATTAGTATTAGTTATAAACTTTTAGTGATTTAGTATTAACATTTTATGTAATAATTTATAAATTATAATAAGAAATTATTTCATATATGAATGTATATAATTATATATAAAAATTTCATATAAAATTTTATAATTATACATAATATATAAAACTTATGTATATTAATATATATATATATAATATTTTGTATAAAACTTATATATACAATAATACAAATATTATTTTTTATATATATTTTTTATCAACCGGTCCGGTCTGGTCTGAAAAATCCTAAAACCAGAACTGGACCGGAATCGGCCGGTTTTCACATTCTAAGAACCGGTCCAGACCGGTTTTCCGGTTTGAATTTACACCCCTACTTATGTTATTAAATTTAATATGTATAGAAGCATATGTGTGTGTGTGTGTGTGTGTAAGAATACTAATATATAGAAATAAATTCTAATATATAGAAATAAATTATATATATTCAATGATTTATGGACGAGCTCTAATTGAGTTGAGCTAACGAGTCGACTCGAGCATGAACGAGCGAGCCTTAACCGAGTCGAGTCGAGTTTAATTGAGTATGTGTCATTTACTAATTGAACGGGTTTCTACTTTCACGATCGAGCTTTTTTTCACTAGTCGAGCTCGGTTTGAGTTTAGCCGAGCGAGTATCAGGGAGCAATCATATCGACTGGTTCATTTATAACCCTAGCCCCCGCCAGTCGCCCCAGCCCTGGTCTGAGGGAACTCTCTTGACTCAAACAACTTGGAATTGAAGTTTGCATTGCTCGATGCTCAACCCATTTCTTCGTCCCAAGATCTCCCTTCTAGCCTGCCTGGTGACTAAGGGCCGACGAGGGCTCTCAAACTAGACCAGGAGGACTTGGAGATGTCATTCTTTGAAGCCCTACTCAATTTCAATTCTTGGGGTTTTCCAAGGCCCGAATTCCTTGGAGCGCCTTGAGAAGGCAAGTGGCGCCCTGTTGTTTCAGGTGACATCGCTCAGTCGGGTGCCTTGACTTCGAAGAAGCCTCTTATAGTCCTTGGTGGTGAGGTGCCCGTTGTGTTATTTGATCGTAAGGGTCTCTCCTCTGATGACCCTGTGGCCCTTAGTAAGGATAGGGTCTCGACTCCTTCCATGCATTTCAATAACTTTGTTGTGCAAGGGCTTCTTCGCCAGTAGTCTTAATGAAGGTATCTTCCCTAGTTCGAAGGTGGTGAGGAGCTGGTGGATGAATCGAGTTCTGTCGACCCCGCATGCACTGGATCTTCGTCTTTACCAAGCATAGGGCAGGTCAGTGATCCGAGGCCTAAAGGAGCTTTGATGTCCCCACCACCTCCCTTACCTCAACCATTTTCCCTTGGGCCACTCTGCAAGTCTGGTCCTTCCAGATCTCGCCATTGCCAATCTGGTACTGACAACGCCAGGGTTGAGTTCGTGTGTGGGGTGGCCAACTAGCTCAAGGACTTTCTCTCTCTAATAAGTTTTCGGCCATTTCTCATTGGGTTCTTCTAACATATTCTTTTACTGTCGCTAATTAGTTGGTATTGCTTAAACAGGGATCGATGATTTGGTGGCCTGGATCATAAATGGTTGAGCTGAGTTGGAAGAGAAGGCCCATGGGCTGAGGATCTACGTTGAGCAGGCTTAATGCGAGATCTTGAAGCTTAGGGTTAAGAGAGACCAAGTCGAGTGGGCTTTTGTTATGGTTGACAATTACAACTAGTCCCTAGAGGGAGGCGTTACTCACCTCCGCAAAGAGGTACTCACCCTGCGGAAGGATCTGGGTGAGTCCAGGGAGAAAGTGTCCCATAAGTGCCTTAGGGTCGAAGCCTTCACATAAGAGCAAAATCTAGAGCGAATTCAGGCATCTTGTCTAGACAAAAAGCTAGAGGCAATCCAGTCGCGTTGCCTTGACTATGTCGTCTCCTTGTCGAAAGTCGAGGATACTCGATTGGATATAGGCATGGAGCTCAATCATGTCAAGGTTGAGAGGGAGGAGCTCGACTTGTGGCACGTGGTGCTCTCGAGGGACAAGGCTACCGTGGATACCAAGTACATCGTGAATAAAAAAATGGGTGAGGTCATTTAAAAGGTGTGTAAAGGAACTGGAGTCTATGCTTGCCTCTACCAAAGCAGATTTTGCCAGGATCTCCCCACAGTTCATGACAACCAACAGGGTCCGTAACCAAGCCTGGGGCTATGGGCCCAAAACGGGCCTAAAGAAAATGCAGACATACTTACTGTCGAACCCCCGAATTGAGTTGAGGACCCTGGACTTAGAGATATTCGAACCTAATAAAGAGGCTCTTGAGTTCCTCGACTCCTTGGGGAGGGACCTGATGCGAGATACCTTCCCTCAGTCTGCTGTCGAAACTGAGAAATAATAAACTCTTTTTTTTTCATTTTTTTGAACAATACATGTATTGTACATAAGTTTCTTGGCACCTGTTGCTTTAAGTGATATGCATTTGTTCTAATTTAGACTGTTGTTGGTGTCCAAGAATATGTACACTCTTGCTTCCTTCCTCTTCTTCCCCTCATTTTCGACGCCCACTAACTGTGTCTGCCGATGTATCTTTGATTTTGAAAGAAAAGGCTATCGATCATTGCTTGGGTGAGGAAACATTTTGGTTTTAGTTCCAAGCGGGAGATGGACTCGGTTATATTGGGTGGCAAGGAGAAATGGGACACTTAGAAGATGTGTTCACTCATTTGTTCATTGGGTGCAAGCGCGGAGCATCAGCTTAGATAACCAGATGGGAGGGTGATCGACCGTGCTAGGTGTCGAGGAGAGATGGAATACTTAGGAGAGGAGTTCCCTCCTTTGTTCACTGGGTGCAAGCACGAAATATCAGCTTAGATAACTAAGTGGGAGAGATGCTAAACCATGTTGAGTGGCAAGGAGAGATGGGACACTTAGGAGAGATGTTTCCTCCTTTGTTGGCCTGGTGCAAGTGCAGAGCATCAGTTTAGATAACCAGGCAGGAGGTGTGCTGGACCACACTGGGTGGTGAGGAGAGACAGGACACTTAGGAGAGATGTTTCCTCCTTTGTTGGCCTAGTGCGAGTACAGAGCATCAGCTTAGATAACTAGGCAGGAGATGTGCTGGACCGTGCTGGGTGGTGAGGAGAGACGTGACACTTAGGAGAGGTGTTCCCTCCTTTCTTTACTGAGTGTGAGTGCGGAGCACCGACTTAGATAACTAGACGGGAGATATGCTTGACTGCATTGGGTGGCGAGGAGAACTTGAGACATTTAGGATAGATATTCCCTCATTTGTTTGCTGGGTGGGAACGTAGAGCATCGGCTTAGACAACCAAGTGAGAGATGTGCTCTACCGTGCTAGTTGGCTCCCACGAAATTTGTGCAGTAGTAGGCATTCAACAGCAAGAAATGAAACGCAAAGCAAATTCGTGAAACGTACAAAAATTCTATTGGATTTACGAGATGTTCTTACACGAGAAGCAAAGACATTTCTCAAGTTGTTGCCGCCCCTTTCCCTTCGGCCTTTGCAGTCGACGAGCACTCCCTTTGAGTTGTTGTTCTATGCCTCTCCAATGAATTCAGGTGGCAGGAGGAACTTGCTTTTCAACCCCTATCACACGCACTTCATTTTCTCCCTCTTTAATTCCTACACGTAACATTCTCTTTGCCACCACCTACTCGTCGTGCACTTCGCCTACACCTATTTTTTTTAGAAATTTTATTTTCAGGTGGTAGGTAGAGGTTAAAACCTTCAGACTGTTCAGCATGGGCTGATTGATGATCGCATTGTACGAGGAGGGAGTCTTGACCACAAGGAAGTCCATCATTGTGGTAGTCGCGTGCATCCTAGATTCGACCGTTACGGATAATGTTATGGAACTGAAGGGTTGTATTGTTTCCCCAAAAAATCCATTCAACAAGGTTGGTGATGGGCGCAGTCGATTTTCATACAGCCCGTTCCTGGAAGAGCTGTCACTGTCTTTCCTCTTATCGTACGAACCTTCTTGGTTTTCGACTCTTACTCGCGGGTGCCCCTACCTACAACCTTTTTTCCCCTTTCTCTGACTGTTCTACCTTAGACCTCCTCAGGGAGGTCAAAGCTCGAAGGGTGTCCTTAGCATTGGTAAAATCTTCTGTTTGGTCCATGAATTCTCGTAGCGTTGTAGGGGTCCTCCTGTTGACCATGAATTGAGTAATGAACTGCCTGCCTAGCTTCTGTTGACCATCAATTACTACAAAGCTCCAAACCAACCCCTCGCCGTTCTCTTGAGCATCAGGGGACATCTCGACACTCAATTTCCCTAGGAAAGTCATGGGGCGTCATTTGGGCCCTAAATGATTCGAGATGCTCTACTAGGTCTTTATACTTTCTATACATCTTGATCTGCGAAACTTTGGATTTCTGCAAAAGTGGGACTGCCATAACCTCTGCACTGTAAGGGAGATTTGTGCTGCTTAGCAATTGGTTAACAGAAGACGATGCTCCTATCTTCTTGGTCATCTCTTCGTATTTGGCCATTAGGCTATACAGATCAAAGTGCATCTTTTTTTTTTCTTCTTTGTAAGCGGCGACCCCTCTTGCGCTGAATAGCTCCACTTCAATTCGCTCGTTCTGGCTCGTGCCACCACCTTCCCTAGATCCCGTGTTCCTCTGCTTTAGGTTCTTGTTCTCTCACTGGAGATTTTCCATTTCTGATGCCATCTTTTTCATTCGCTCTTCCATTTCTTTGAACCTTCCCTCCATGTTGGTCAAGCTAACTTCTTGCACATGGGTTGCCTGGGACTTGGTTGCGGTAGGCATACGAAATGCACGTTAACTTTACTTAAAGATCCCACAAACGAGCTATCTGTTAAAGACGTGTTTCGCACCCTGGCTTGGTCCACCAGTTACTTGAGTTAAGAAAGCTTGAGGGGCCTGGAGTGCCAAAAAGTATCTCCGATGCCTAAGTCAGTTTTGGCTTTAAAGTTTGTGAGAGAGAGGGGGGTAGTAGTGAGTGAATCTACCCTTAATTGTACATGTAGCAAGGCTTTTATACCTTCCTTGTCCGATAGAGCTTTGTTCTACCCATGCCTAGGGTGTCTGCCCCTATGCTGGATAGCATGCCATCACATTTAATGCAGCAACCTCTATTGGGATGTCTCGACCCATGCTGAGCCTTTGTGTCTTAGAGTGGCGTCTTGTAGCATTTAATGCAGTACTCGGTGTCAAGGGCTCTCAACCCATTTCGAGCCTCTGTATCTGAGAGCGGCATCGTGTCTCATTAAATGGCATTTAATGCGGCACCCCCTATTAGAGATGTGATCTCGACCCCACCCATATCTAATCATTCACTGTGGTGTGGCTAGAGATGTGCCCCTAGTAGGGACTGTTTTGTCCTTTCCCATGTCGGCCTGGGCCTTCTCCTTGCCATACGTGGATCCTTTTAATATTGATTTATTAATTTTGATAATCAGACCATGCAGTGATGAATGTGTCCTTCCATTCATCATACCGAATATAAAAATAAAATCACAAATGCATCCTAGAGGTTTTGAATGTGACGATAATAAATAAAGTGATGTATGTTGTAAAAGAAATTCGAGTAGCTCAACATCTACTCAATTGTGAGAGAGGAAAAAATATAAGAAAAATGGTACTACGCAATCCAAAAAATCAAATGAACCAAACATAATTGTACTGCAAGACATATTTCACCCGTTTATCTCTCTTCCCCTTGTAATCTTCAAAATTTACTTGAAATTGAGAGCTCTTTTCCAATTCAAGAAAGCAAGGTGATAAGTTTTTATTTTCGTCCTAAACCGAGTAGAGACCCAATGGGATTTTGCTCATTTCCCTTGTTAAAGTTGCACGCAGCACTATTATTTCAGAAAGCATTAAGCAATATAGTAGCACTTAGTGGAAACGGTCTGAGGTAGTCAAAGTTCATCAGTTCTTCCAACCAACAATGAAGCTTAATAGCAAGACATTAGGGATCGACATTAAAAATACATGCAAGATATTATTTTGTGCAATTAAGCTTAAAAGCAAGGCACTATACTTCAAACCATTCTCAAGACATTCTAAAAAGAACAATTGCGCTAAAAAAGAATTAGAACTAGTGAAAAATTAAGGCGCTATAGTTAACAAATATGCTCAAAGATAATGACTTGAGATAAAATATAGTTGAACGACGATGAAAATTTAGTGAGACGAAGTTAGGGAAGAATTGAACAAAGAAAACTATTTCATTGTCTCTCATACCATGTTACAAATTAAAATATAATGGAAATTGCAATGGAAAATAGAAAAAGCACGAGGAAGAGAGTGAAACTTGAGGACTACATCTTTATTATTTGAAGTGTGTTGAATATAAAGCATAGGTAAATATCTTGATACGAAATTAAGATAAGGTAAATATATATTTTATCATTATGAAATTTGAATTTCTTAATATGATAAAATTTCTTCAAATTATGAAAATCAAGTCTCTTAATTTAGATAATAATAAAATTAATAATTTGATTTCCTATTATCTCTAGAACTAGATCATACTGATCCATCTCATCTTGAGAAGGTACATGAATTATGATCACAACTAGAATAAACAGTTACAAAAAAAAAAAAAAAATCTCTCTCTATCGTCTCTTGTAGGCAATAAAGGTGAAGGAGTGAGTCTGCTGCTATTTTCTCAGAACATAAGGAGGAGCTGTATTCCGATTACTGAGGTGATCGGAGTGGAGGAAATGGAAGGGTTAGAAGAGTGATGGGATCGATTGAATCTAAATGACGAAGAGAAGAATCCAATTGTACTTGAAGCAGACAAACTTGATGAATTAAAATTGAAAGAAAAGATAAGTCTGGTGGGGAAGATCTGTTCCGAGAGGGTGATTGGGAAGGAGTTAGTGCGGTCGATGATGGAGAAAATATGGCGAGTGAGTCAGCAGATGGAATTTAGTGACATTGGTGGGAACTGTTACGTGATTACCTTTGTGAATCAAGGAGATAGAGACAGAGTTCTGGACGGGTGCCCTTGGTTGTATGATAACTACCTCTTTGTGCTGAAGATGTTCGACGGAATGACCCAATCACACCTATTGGATTTTTCTTATGAAAGATTTTGGGTCCAACTATATAATCTCTCTCTTGGAGGTATGAACCGTAGAATGGGCGAGAAGATTGGTGGATCTATCGGAAGGGTTATCGAGGTGGATGCCAATGAAGGAGATGTAGCTTGGGGAAAATATCTCAGAGTGAGAGTGGAATGTGATTTACGAAAGGCACTAGCAAGAGGCAGAACTGTGAGTTTTGAGGGCCAAAGTATGTGGATCCCAATCAAATATGAAAAAATGCCTAGGATCTGTTTTCATTGTGGATGTATATTGCATGGGAAGCAAGGGTGTAGGAGTGGGGATAAAGAAGAGTTGTATGACAAGGGGGAATACACTCAGTTTGGTTCATGGATGAGAGCTCCAGTGGGCAACCGAAGGAACATAGGGAAAAAAAGGGAAATGAATAAACAAAAACAACAAAATGAGGGGGGATCTCAGGTTCAGATTCAAGAAAATATTGGGTTGGAAGGGCAAGGGAATACTAATGTTGATGAGAGTAGTGTCCCTGAGGTGGTGGAGGATATTTTTGCAGATCAAAGGGTGGGGATGGAAAAGGATGAAGGGAGTGAAGAAGTCAATGGAAAGGGAACTGGATGGTGGGGATGTGGGCTTTATTATAACCACTAATGGTGTGCAGGAATTGGGAGAAAAAAGAAAGGAAGGCTTAGGCAGTTAGTATGAATCAGAGAAACAAAAGAAAGGCAGCTGGAAAAGAAGGGCTCTAGGGCAAAAAAATACTGGTAAGTCTCCTACTTCTACTGCAATTATGAAGAGGAATGTGGATAGTGTGGTTGTGGAGGGAAGTTTGAATGGAGGTAAGGGGAAGAAGGCTAGGGTGGAGCTGATGGAAAGGGACAAGTTGATGGTGGATTTATAGGCGGAGGCTGCTAGGCTACCCCACCAGTCATTATGAAACTGTTAAGTTGGAACTGTCGAGGGCTTGAGAACCCTCGGATAGTTCATGATCTTAGCCAATTGGTTAAGGAAAAGAGACCTAAAATTGTCTTTCTAATTGAGACAATGATAAAAGTAAGGAGAGTGGAGACTATAAAAAATAAGCTCAGGATGGAAGGATGTTTTGCAACTGACCCTGTAGGGAAGAGATGGGGGGTTAGCTTTGTTTTGGAAGGATAGAGAAGGGATACAGATCCAAACTTACTCCCATCGGCATGTAAGTGCAAGAGTAAGAGAGAGCACTAAAGGGGACTGGGTTTTTACTGGTTTTTATGGACACCCCGACACAAGCAAAAGAAGCTTCTCTTTGGAGTTGTTGAATAGAGTTAAACTAGCAGAAGGCACGACTTGGTGTGTTGCAGGTGATTTTAATGAAATTCTTTCCCTTAGAGAGAAAGTGGGAGGGAAATTAAGACCTAAGCACCAACTGATCCAGTTTCGAGGGGCCATGGAGAGCAATAATTTATTTGATGTTGGCTGTGTGGGCAATTTTTTAACATGGAGCAATAGATATACTGATCACACATACACAAAGGAGAGGCTGGACAGATTTTTGCTTAATACAGAGTGAAAAGCTTGGTTCAAAGATGTCTTGGTGGAGGGGCTAGTTGTAAGAAGCTCAAACCACAAGCCCATCCTATAATTTGTTGTGGAACCAAGAAGGAATTGGAGCACTAGGAGATATGTTTTCAGGTTTGAGGCCAGTTGGTTGAAGGAAGAGGAGTGTAAAGAAATAGTCGAGAGGGTCTAGGATGAAGGGGTGCAGTGTCATAAGCCTATGGAGAAAGTGCAAAGACTCCCAAATATGTGCACTGGTAAGCTGGCTAGGGGTTTTAGAAAGAAAGACAGGGAGAGGTGTAGTAGTATTGACAAACTCACTGCTCAAATCAAGGAGACGCAAGATGAGGAAGGTCCCTAGAATATCACTGAAATATGCAACATGCAACAAGAGGTGGGAAGATTGTTGGAGCAAGAGGATTTGAAGTGGAGACAAAAGGCTAAGAGGAACTGGTACAACATGGGAGATAAGAACACTAAGTTCTTTCACGCATGTGCCAACCAAAGGAAAAGGAAAAACTAGATCCAATTTGTTATGAATGGGCAGTCTGAATTAAAAGAAAAGCAGAAGGACATTGAGGAGGTTTTCAGAGAGCATTTTGACGAAGTCTTTAGAACTGCTGCCCCTTCTAGTGCATTAATAGAGGAGTGTTTGCAGAGCCTTGAGTCCTGTGTAACAAGTCCGATGAATGTAGAGTTGGAGAAACCCTTCACCAAAGAAGAGGTGGAACTTGCTTTGAGGCAGATGGGGCCTTATAAATCCCCGAGCCCTGATGGTTTAAGTGCATGTTTTTACCAAGGCTTATGGAGTATGGTGGGGGATAATGTATGTGAGGCAGTACTTGAGGTCTTAAATGGTGGTAATTTAGAGGCTGGTCTGAATTTTACCTATCTTGCTTTAATCCCAAAGTGTTCTGAACCAAAGAGGGCAGGAGATTACAGACCTATCAGTCTATGCAATGTGTTATACAAGATTATTGCAAAGGCTATTACTAATAGGTTGAAAATGGTTCACAATGCTGTAATTTCAAAGAACTAAAGTGCCTTCATACTTGGGCGATTGATTTCAGACAATATAATAGCTGCATATGAGGCGTTGCATTCCATGAGGACCAAATTGAAAGGTAGGATTGGGAGTATGGCTCTGAAACTAGACATCTCAAAGGCGTATGACAGGGTAGAATGGCCTTTCCTGGAGGCTATAATGGAAAAACTGGGGTTTAGGGCTTAATGGATCAGGTTGATCATGACTTGTGTCAAGACAGTCTCTTATGTAGTGATGATTAATGGAAAACCAGGGAAAAGAATCAGTCCCACGAGAGGATTGAGACAAGGGGATCCATTATCCCCCTATCTCCTCTTTTTATGTGCTAAGGGGTTAAGCAGTTTAATAAATAAGGCCGAGATGAAAGGGGAAATAAGGGGTTTGGCAGTGGCAAAGAGGGGAACTAGACTGACGCACCTCCTCTTTGCAGATGATTGCATTATCTTTGGGAGGGCAAGTTGGAAGGAATGAAAGAAAATTAGTTCTATATTGAGATTATATGAACAAGTTTCGGGGCAATGCTTGAACAAGCAAAAATCCACTATTATGTTTAGCTCAAATGGCAAAAAAGAGGAATGGGGACAAATTGCTCAAGATCTTGGGGCAAGGGTGCAGAATAATTACAACAAATATCTAGGCTTTCCTACAATGGTGGGTAGGTCTAAATACAACACATTCCGAGGCATAATAGATAGAATTTGGCTAAAGATCAATAACTGGAAAAACCAGTTTTTATCACCAGCTGGGAAGGAAGTTCTCTTGAAAGCTATTATTCAATCCATTCCTACTTTCCATATGAGTGCTTTTGCTCTACCAAAGAGGTTATGCAAGGAGGTAGCAGCCTTAATGTCAAGGTCCTGATGGGGCCACAAAAGCAATGAGAGGAAGATACAATGGAGGAGTTGAGGCGAGATGGGGGTGGCAAAATCTGTTGGTGGACTGGGGTTCAGGGAACTCGAGAGCTTTAATAAAGCACTTTTAGTGAAACAGTGCTGGAGACTCCTATCTAACCCAGGATCAATTGCAGCTAAGGTTCTAAGGAGAAGTATTATAGACAAACAGGAGTGCTGGAAGCAAAGTTAGGCAATGGACCTTCCATGATTTGGCATAGCTTATGGAGTTCTATAGATTTATTGAAAGAGGGACTGGTATGGAGGTTGGGAAATGGACAGAAAATTCAGATTTGGAAGGATAAATAGTTACCTAAGGTGACCTCTTACAAGGTTCAGTCTCCAGTAAAGAACTTAACTAAGGATGCAAGGGTGGAATCCTTAATTGAAGATGGCCAAGGGAGGTTGATGGAAGAATTGGTGACAAAGACTTTCTGGTGAGGAGGAAGCTGAGATGATATGCAAAATTCCTATTAGTTATATAGGGGTACAAGATAAACAGATCTGGGCACACTTAAAGTCTAGTTTGTTTAATGTAAAATCTGCCTACCATCTTGAATTAAGTAGAAAGAGGGAGAGGGTAGGGGAAACATCCTTCGGTTCTGAAGGGAGGGAGTGCTGGAAAGTTCTCTAGAAGCTACAAATACCAGGAGTGGTTAAGGTCTTCATGTGGAAAGCCTTAAACAATTGTTTGCATACTAGATGGAACTTGTTCCAAAGGAAGTTCATTAGAGAGAAAGGTTGCCCGATATGTATGGAGGAAGATGAAACCATATGCCATGTCCTATGGTGCTGTCCAGCTGCTACAGATGTATGGGCAAAGAAGGAAAGTCTAGTTTAAAAGTGGAGTAATGGAGAGAATGATGTGTGTTCTGTTTGGCAGAAGATGGTTGAGAATCTAAATGAGGAAGAACTAGAATTGGTAGCAACTGTCATGCGCAACATCTGGTTGAGGAGGAACAAGTATGTGTTTTAGGAAGGTTTTCTTAGTCCAAGGAAGATTCTCTAGCAAGCCATGTCTAGTCTCTATGATTTCAAACAAGCTCAATGTATTCAAAACTCGGGTCCTGCAATCTTACCAATTGATAGAGGAAGGATTAGATGGATGGCACCTGTGAGGGGAACAATGAAAATAAATTGGGATGCAGCATATGATAAAAAAAAATAGGAAGATGGGGGCTGGTGTGATAGTAAGAGATGAAGAGGGAGAAGTCTTAGCTACTCTGAGCATGCCAAAAATGCATGTTTCTTCTCCTGCCTATGCTGAAGCCTATGCTTTATGGAGAGCCTTGCAGCTGGGGGATGAACTGAGGATTGGTCCTACTATGTTCGAAGGGGATGCGCTGGGAATCATCAAAGCAGTGAGTAGTTATGAAGAAAATTGGGAGTGGAATGGACAGTTGGTAGAAGACATTAAAAAAGTTTTGATTAACAGACCTCTCTGGAAGGTTTAACATACATATAGGGAGGGAAACAGGGAAGCACATTTTTTAGCTAGTTATGCGTATACTGTAAAGGAAGAAAGGGTATGGATAAAAGATGGTCCGGAGGGCCTCAATAGTTTTGTTATACAGGACAAACTTGTATTGACTGATACTTAATGAAATACAGATTACATGGTTTTATTCAAAAAAAAAAACTAGAATAAACAATTGCAATTTCTATATGCATTACAAAGGAACATAACATAATCCAACCTTCAGCATTCTAAGCTTTTGCTCAATGGCTTTTAGCTCATTAGTTTATAAGGCCTCCTCACGTTCATCCACTAAAAGCTTTCGATCGCGTCAAGCACAAAGACATGATAATACTTCATCCTTATCCATATATGTAGGAGATGGAATGAATGGACTTAATTTACAGATTCAAGCTTATATATAAAACACATTCCTCAGCTGGTCAACAATGTTATTCACATATATAGTTGAGTGAAGTTACATGCATCCACATTTTGTTTAGAACATGGAGACCCCAACTCAAAACTGCAAATTTGATGTTAACGAGTAAAACATTAAATTAAATCAGACTATGAGATCTTAGGCAGATGCTAGATAAGTGATTGTACTAAAAAAACTCAAGTTAGGGCACCTTTATGGTGATTAGACTAAGATTCTTACAATGTTTGAATGTGACGAGCTCAATTGAGCGGGAGTTCCACCGTAACATACATTTCATATTGTATGTGTTATATACAATCATATGAGAGAATGATTGGGTGGATCAGTGTTCCATCACTAGGTGAACCCTAATGGATCAATAGATGATCTATTTATATGTCCTTGAATCTGAAACTATGTCATGGATGAAAACCTTATATCACTACTTTAGCATGTTATCTTAGAGCCACAAATAATACGGTCTCGTGAACCATGTCTAGAAAAGTGATCAAGTCTAAATCAATTAACATGAGTGTCTAGGAAAAATTATTTGGATTCTTGTTATTTTATAACTCATAGCTCGAACGATTATGTTATTTTGACTCGATATAATCGTGAATATATTTTATAATGTGAGGTCAAGAATTGCTTTGAGTTCTAAACTCGTGAAGGATTAAGGATCATTGACCTAATAAGATCAAATAATCTAGAGCACAGATGAGATGTTATGAGTGATGTCACGCCCCGATTTTTCTATTGGAAGTGAACCTATTGACATCACAATAATAAATTAAATAATAAAATGAGAAAATGAATTAAAAACCTTCATATATAATAAATTGAGTTCAAACCAACTCAAACTATTATTTAATAAAATTCTAAATAAAACTTTAACTATTCTATAGGTAACACTTATTTCATAGCTCTCATTCTAACCCTCTCATGTGTCCTCTAAGCTTCTTTATTGGCATGCTTCTTTTTAATACATGTAAAATAAGAAATTCTTCCATTAGAAGGTATGTCTATGGCTGAGTAAGTAGGATGAGCCTCATTTATAAATAAAAAATAAAATCAAAATCAAAACGACAACTGAATCATGATATCAGCGTAAATTAAAAATCTTGTACCATGTAAAGAAGTACTTTTAGAAATTTCTCTAATAGGGAACTACCCCTTCAAGGGTAGCTATCATTTCCATAAACTCCTCTACAATTGGGATTTACACCTTCTTAATATCCTTCCCATTTACTTCTCTATTTAGGGACTACACATTCTCAGTATTATTCAGTGTAGTTATATTTCTCATACATTTCTTATTTAATGCGTCTACACCTTCTCAAAGTCCTTTGGTGTAGTTATCCTCCCCAATAGGGGTGAAAAAAACCGGTAAACCGAATCGAACTAGTGTGTTCGGTCCAGTTCTGGTTTTCCTTTTTCTAACATCAGACCGAACCGGTTCATATATATATATTGATTTTTTATATTGGATAAAATATTTTTTATAGGATTTTTTATATAATTATATATTAAATAATTTTGTATTATATGATAAATTACTAATTAATATAATATTAAATTTTAAAATCCTATATAAATAACTATAGTTTATAATACAATATAATATATATTATAATATACTACAATATATTATCACTATTTTATTATATACTATAATATATATTATATTATATATATTTAATATACCAGAAAAACCGGACCGGAACCGGTAAAATCAGAAATACCAGTTTAGGAGGTATAACTGATGCGGTATTAGTTCTTCAAATCTCAAAATCGGTATATACCAGTTCGGTTCTAAAATATGTATAAAACTGGACCGATTATACCCCTCCCCAATATAATATAGTAATGGTACTGTACTAAACTAAAACTTATAAACATTATTTATCATATGTTGAGACTAGTTCCATTAAAATGTAGTGTCTCGTTTCCATGTAAATGTATCCGTAGCATAAATCACATGAGGCTTTTCTAAAAATCTTCTATAAATATGCCATGACAACATGTGTAAAAGTACATGCTATGTAACTATTATTTTTCTATAGGCTTAAGTTACACATTTCACGAGATACTAATTTGCCTCGAGATGTTCTAACATTTATTATACAATGCAAAATAAATTTTTTGAGCAATAACACTTCATACACATGCTTAATAAAAAATAAAGTGCCCAAAAACTATTAATAAAAAATATCAAATTAATTGCAACCACTTGCAAGGATATACCAAATTACCAATTACTACTTAATAACAGCAGTATCACTTAGAACCTAAATAAAGGATTAACACAATTTATAAGATTTAGACATGTTGCTTGTAGTTTCACTTAAAAGTTGCTCAAGATTCAAGAAATACACAAGAATCTAACATCCATATATTTAAAGAACTAAGTGGAGGTTGCAATACATCTCTATAAGAGCCCCAAATACCTCTTTAGAAGTCATTAAAATAGTACTTAAACGAAACATTCGTTAAAGCCTAATATTTCTACAACACCATAACTGTGTCTCGTGGATCTCTCTAAAGTTTATAAAGCACTCTCTATATCCAATCAACATATTCCCCTAAAAACTGGTGGTACAAAATTAATTAGCGCAAGATTCTCCATCCATTTCATTCTGTTCTTGAATAAGTCATCATATATTTCAGCTAAAATCAGATATTTAATATCAAAATATGTTCTTTTTAAACTAAACAATAACTACAGAGCTCCCTAGCACCTATCCTTTTAAGTTTATTTTTCATGAATTCCTGTGTTTATCCGTCTGATTTTATACAATAGAAATGCTTATACAATCACTATATCGATTTAGCATGTTTGAGAGATTTTTTCTATTAGGGTTTCATGAAAATAGAGGATTAGGGTTTTTACCAGTGGATTGTAGTGTTGTTTGGTGTCTCATTGATAATTTTAGGTTCTTTTTTTATTTTTTATTGCATTTTGTTGGAGATTAATCTTGATTTTAGGTTTTTTTTATTTATTTATTTTGATTTTAAGGAATATGCTTAGCATTTCTTTAACTTTTCATGCTGTGATTTCTTTGGCCTGTCACATAGAGGAGATCTACTCTTTCTGCTCTCTTTTTCTTTTTTAATGTTTATATTTTCCAGTCATCTCCTGTAAAACAATAAATCGTTTGAAACTATATTCAATTAAATGTAGCCATAGACTAGTGGTGCTTACAAGCAAATGAAGCCATATGACCCATGCAGTACTTTGCATCTTTTCTGTCCCATGATCGATGAAGCTTTCAAGCTCATAAATGATGGATGCTTGAATCATAGTTATGGTGCCAAAGGACCTACAGAGCAGCAGGTGTTACTATAGATTTTGGGTTCTTTATTTAAGTTGCAACCATAAAATGCATACATGAAGTACCTAACTTGAGGTAAAATATTGTAGAAGATGCAGCTTTTATGACTCACATGCGTTGTCAAGTGTGCAGGACTTGGAGAATTGTTTTTTTTTTTTTTTTTTTTTTTTTTTTTTTTTTTTTTTTTTTTTTTTTTTTTTTTTTTTTTTTTTTTTTTGAATTTACGTTTTGCCGATCTGTCATATATTAGGAGCATAAAGTACTTTGATTAACCAATATCCCAACTAAAAGTGGGAAAGTAGTTTAGCAGCAAATTGCAATCAAACAAGAGAGAAAAAGGAAAGTGGGAGTAAGACTGGGACACGTTAATAAGGATGGACTGGGAGATTGACTGCTTGTTTAGAGATGTGGATCTTAAGCATTTTATTTATTAATTCAGATACATTTATCATCAATTTCCATGACTTTCCTTATTTTACTTTATGGATGAAATTGGTTGTAGTAGTAACATATTCTGAAATTTTCCTTTCTATGAATGACTTAGGAAGCCGTCAAACCAACAAATGTATATCCAAGCCAGGGTTTAAGCAACTTTTACTGCACTATGAACTTGCTTATGCAAGTATCTCTTCGGATTCCTTCCTGTTAGTAAAAAGAAGTTATCTCTTTAAAGCATGAATTGCCTAGGTTTTAGGAATTTTAACGTTTCAACTATCTTTAACAAATTAATCGCTTTGGTTAATGATGGGGCAAGTCCATTTTTAATTATTATGTATGCTAGACTTTATTATTTTTATTTGTATCCTCAATAAGGTAGACTTCATTGGTTTAAACATGACAAGAAAATAGTCCTTCCCCTGCTAAACCTCTGTAGCTACTGAAGTTGAAAAATGAGGCATTGCTTGAACACTCTTCTCTTCAAAAAATCAAAACTACTTCCTTCCTCTATTAAGCCTCTACCGGTGGTAATTATTTCTTCCCCAGGACTTCCTTTTATTGCTTGTCTGCAACTAAAGTATGGAATAAAATGCTTATTGTTGTTCATTTCCTTTGTGTCATTGTCATTTCCTTCTCTTTTCTTTCCTCTTAGTAAATGTAAGTGTTTACCATGCAGCTGTATTTTTTATTGACATTGTTATATCAATTCTGTTTGCTAGAGTGTAATAGTATAATAGATTCGTGAACTTTTTTGTTATCAACTGGGCAAAATATAAAATTAGTACTTGCATTGGGTTTTCCGATTATGATGTGCTTGCCTTCTTGGCCTGCCTTTGCCTGGTCTAAGTAAGCCATCAAAATAATAGTTGAGAAGTTTTTCTATCTCTCTGCCTTTGCTTGCTCTCAGTAAACCATCAAAACGATGTGCTTGAATGAGGATTCTTTGCTTTGCTCATCTTTGGCGATTTATTTTGCAGGGTTTTCTTGGACTAGTTGAGAATTTTATCTCTCTCCAGTAGATATGACATCCAGTTAATTGTTGGTGATGCTATCATGGTAAGCTTTGCTTTTCATCCCAAGTCTGTTCTCTCAGTACATCACTGATAGTCCAAGCAAATTTGTTGAACTCTTTTCCAAGAGAACTCTGTTTTAGGTTAACGTGGATGATACTTGTTTGTTATGAGTTGATACCTAGAGTCATATATACTTCAGTTTTCAAGTATATCTTTAATGTTTCTGTCACATATATTCCAATTATTGTACAATTTTTTGGCTTTCCTTTTTAATTAATCTCCTTCGCTTAGTGTATTTATAATGTATTGTTCACATCCTTTGCGTGTTTTAGGCTATGATAGCCATAAAGTTTCACTAGTATTGTTTTTTAATTTTTTAAAAGACTATTTCCAGCAAATTTTAGTTGCTGAAATATCCTAGTTTCAACCATTTTTGTTAATGCCACAAATAGGAGAAATGCTTTTTGCGGCAAAATTATAACATTTGCGGTGAAGCACATTCGCCAGTAATCATCTTTCTCAACGATGATATTTCCAACCGTAGGGATTTTTCCTTGCCTTTGTATGGACTATTTGCGGCAGTTTCAACCCACTGGAAATAACATTTATTTTCAAAGATTATTGCAAATCCTTGCAAAAAAACAGTTGTAACCCCTCTTTGTCAACCAATGTGCGTCGAATGGGAAATCGATGGAAAAGTCTAATTGCGGCAATTTTTGGCTTTTTTTACGACTAATTCTGGCATTGGAAAAGGGTCTTTTTCTTGTAGTGAGAACATGACTTCTAATCGGAAACTAGAGAACCAAATAACAAAATCTTACGCCATTATGCACATGCCGAAAGTTGTAAAAAATCTGTAGCTTTGCAAGAACATTGAGCAGAAATATTTCTCAATTAAAATGCTCTATATGCAAATCTCAATCTTCTATGTGTGTGTGTGTATTATATCACCAAAATTGTTGCTAGAAACACATACAACCCAGATTCAGTATTGTACTAATCGAAACAACATATCTCATAATAAGGAACTCTTGTGCAATAGAAAATAGGCTGAAGGGGCTTACCAGAACGTGGAGGGAGGGAGGGAGGGAGAGAGAGAGAGACCTAAACTGAGAACTTAAAATGAGAAGAGAGAAACTTGTGAGTTGTATGCTTCGATCCATGCCTATTTATAGGGGAAAATCACATCGTTTTGATTGATGATTCGACATCCCTGATGTAATTTTGTGTGTTATGGTCGGCTGCATTATAAACACCGTCATGATGAAGTCAGCACCAAAAATTAAATGCTTGAGCTCGCAACAATTATGTGTGTGTGTGAGAGAGAGAGAGAGATGGAAGGCAAGGCATTGGAGGAAGAAAGAAAGTTGCAGAAGAAGACATGCAGTCACTACAATATAACTGGTTTTTTCGGACCAAAATTTTCATCCCAAAATACCTCTTGGGACAATAAACGATCGTTCCATTAACAATGTCCAAAAAGGCATTTTGGGACAAAATTGAGCGGAACCGTTCGATCACATTTGAACGAAATATATTTTTGGGACGATTGAATTTTATCCCAGAATCATATTCAAACGGCACAAAATTGACATTCGAACATATTGTATGTTCGAGCGCATCCTTCGTGAGTAGTCGATTGATACCAATCCCTTCGACCAAATAGACATGAGGAAATGTTTGAACAAACAAATTGATGGTTGAACAATAAAATTTATTTGAATGGATTGAGTAAGACTTTCGAACGGACCCAGATAGAATCGAACGATTTCATATTAGTAGACGTTCAAACGTTTAGTTCACGTTCGATGATTCGTTTGTAAGGTTTCACGTACTGTTTGAACGTTTTATTCCGATTACATTTGAATGTTCTGTATCAATGTTTGAATGGTTTTACTCATCTTGTTCGAATGGTAACTATTTTATTTTACCCAATAATTAAAAACCAAATAGACATATAAAATATTTAAGAAAATACATTACAATTTGCGTAATACCTATAAAACTAGTCTAATAAGTACAAACTAAATAAATAAAACAATACTAGTACTAGCATTATTTGTATAGAAATAAATCCCAAAACCTATACATATAATGTAAATTAGTTGCTAGGAGGTCTAAACTGTTGTATAAATATCTACATTTGGAGTTCCACATCTCTCTTAAACTCTTCTTGTTGTTGTTCTTATTGTTTCATGTGCATCTCCATGTTTGCTTATTTCGCCAATTAAGCCTCTAACTCATGCTAACTTGCAATCAATTCCTCGATCTTGGAATTCGCTTTGTCTAATGCTATAGAGGTATCATAGGCAAACCCGGACGACGAGGAAGAGTTAGAAGGCCTTACATAGCGACTCAAACCCCTCAAATATCCTAAACGTTGACCCAGAATTTGTGTAAAAATTTCAACATCACTTGTTGAGGAATTTTGATCTAACACAGATTCAGCATAGAGGACAATCATTTTATCCTATACACGAGAAAAAATTTATATCGTCACAAATATTCAAATATGTTTAATTAAAATAGATTATAAGACTTACATAATTTTCACGAGTATCGGGATGAGTCCACTCTCCATTACGATCAATATATGATGCAAAATATAATTCTGTCAGATCCTAATTGATATCTGACTCTTGATATAAGAGATATTTGTTGAGATATAAAATCATTAGAATACCTCCAAATAACAAACTATATATAACAAAAATAATAAAATAGCATTACCAATTTCTTATAGAGGTGATTAAAAGATCTTGAGCCTACATGATGATGAATCTTCAATTTCAATCTATTTGTTTTGTTTATATAAGTTCACTCATGCATAGAAGTTGTAAATATTAGGAAGTGGAGTTATAAATAGGACACATAAAAAAATTCATTTAATTTACCTTTTCTGATGGATCCACAAATATGTCACAAAGTTTTTCTCAATCTAAAGGTCGGACATCCTGAAAAGGATGTTAGTGTGCATGTTCCTTAATCTCGAACTTATTGTAATACTCATGACACCTCGCCTTATATTGTGGAATGCAATACACATAAGCTCATCAACAGTCTTACGCTCCTCTCTCTGACTAAAATTTAGTTCGAAATCATTCTTGAAAAAATATATATACAAAGATATTATCACCCAAAATATTCTAAATTTTGCTTATTTATTAAGTAATATTAATATAAATCAATGATTTAAACATTAACAAACAACGCTTCTTAATAAGCTCTTTCACATCCTCGAGAACTTTCTGCCTACACAAACTTATCTTATAGCCAAAGATGCATAAGTTCGTGTAAGAACATCAACATGCAATACAAACCAGGCTGCTTGTTGTCCTTCGCCTCCGATATGTTCGTCAACATCCAACGTCACGCATCTAGTAGTGCCTCGATCTTGACAAGATTGTACTATTAACTCTATAAAATATTTAGTTCGCTGTAAAAACAATGTAAATGATGGTTAGAAACGATGTAATATATATGAATAACCTTAACAGAAACAAAATGACTATTAGATTTTTACTTTGTTCTATAGAGTCAATCTCTAGTAGCAAATCAGACGAAGAGCTAGAAATAAGTGGAGATGGGATGTGAACGTCCTTCCTCTTTGGTGACAGAATTTCGAAATACTGATACATTCATTTTATAAAAAGATTTGTCATAATATGTAATGTGAACACAAAATTGGTCAATCATCTATATCAGTTTCATTTGTAGATCTGCCCTCATCATCTGTAGATACTTCAGATGACTTAACATTTTGTTCAACTGTCGCATCAACAATTTCAACCTCAATATATTCCCTATGTAATAGAATCATCTCATACTGGTTCAAATCTACAAACAAGTTAAAGATGAATTGACTCTCTTGGTATGCTTCTTGAGTAGAGAGATTATCTTCTTATTCATCTTGTCCCTCTTCGTCAGGGATAGTATCATATATATTTCTTGAAAAAAACTTTTGTACCACTCGTCATTGATTTTCTAACTCAGGATCATCTAAGTATAATACTTGAGATGTTTGGGAAGCCAATATAAAATCTTCATACCATCTTTTTGATGTATTAATACTAAAAAAATATTCATTTTTGCGTTTTTTCCTTCTTGAATTCCTTAAATCCCACCAATCACACTTAAACAGCTACACCACAAACCCTCCAAATATCTCATTTCAAATATATCGACAATAGCCCCAAAGAAATCAATGTTTTCTCTATCATGACTTCCTTTGACTAGGACACCACTATTTTATGTTTTCCTATTGGGTTCTTGATCAATTGTGTGATACATACATCCTTAAAGGGCCACGCACTGATGCATACAGTTCGTCTGATATATCGTTTCGATTACTCCTATGCATTTGTACAACCTACATATTGAATAAAGCATAAATATACTAAAATAAACAATCAATATATTTTTTTGGTAATTTAAACTCTCATCTATAATGTCATTACGCGCTGTTCAAACCATTCTGAGAACTCATCTTCATATTTTTGGTCTATATCATCTACTCCCAGCTCTTTGAGCACGTTCATATGATCACTGAAATTAAAGATTACCAAATAATTTATACTCTTGAATTTTTTTAAGTAAATCACACCATTAATTAACAAATAATGACAACTTACTTCAAGTGGCTCTCTATCTAAGGGCAATTGTTTAGCACGTACCACTGAACTTTCTCAAACTCTTTACCACACAAATCATAACCACGTGTTGCACCAAGTGGACTTACTTGTTGGGAAAACACTAAAAACTCATTTCGTTTTCTTGCTTGGTCAACATCAAAGTTTCTTTCCGGCTGATCAAACCTCTTGTCAACTCCTTGGAAGTATTTGGAACAAAATGTATGCCACTCATCGTCAATATATATTTCTGCAATTGATCCTTCTTGGCAGGCCTTGTTACGCATTGTGCATTTCACCTTCTCAAGGAATCTTTAAATGTGATACATTCATCTATATTGGACTAGTCCTACAAGTCGAGCCTCACGTGACAAATGAACGGCTAGGTGAACCATGACGTCGAAGAATGATTGTAGGTAAATAGCCTCCAGCTTACACAATATTATAGCAATTTTCTGTTCCATACAATCCAAATTCAGTCTCGATATTATATTCAACATCTTAGCACATAAGTCTTTAAAAAATGCACCCAACTCAATCAAAGCCACGCGTGCATCTCTCGTCAAGTACCCACGAATACCAACTGGTAAGATACATTGTAAAAATGCGTGACAATCATGACTTTTTAATTCAATCATTTTCCCACCATTTGTTCACACAAACATTGTTAGATTTGAGGCATAGCCGTCCGGCAATTTAATTTTCATTGGCTACTCACAAAATATAGTCCTTTCATTCCTTGATAATGTATACCACCCAATCGGCATGTTAATAGAAAAACTATTTTGTTGTAAGTGCATTTCCAATCTTATTCCCAATCACTTCAGATCCTTCTGTGAATTTAATGTATCATTCGTTTTGCCTTCAATTGATATCAATATTCCCAACACGGACGCACATATATTTTTTTTCAATATGTATAACATCGAAACTATGCCTCAAATGGATTGTCAACCCGTACAGGAGTTCAGAAAATATACTCTTATTTGTCCAATTCAACTCATTCGCAGTTCATTTTCTCTTCCATTGCTTTTTACCAAATTCATTATAGCCGACATCTACAAATTGTGCAAGTACATCTTCGCCAGACAAATATGGTGAAAGGAGCCCCCATTCACCAGTACCATCAAACATCTTAGAATTTCCACATCAATGGTCACCAAGTAAAAATCGACGATGACCCATGAAGCAAAATTTCCTCTCATACGTAAGCCATTCAAATTTGGTATGTTTGTTACAAATCGGACATACCATTTTCCCCTTACTACTTCAACCTGACAAGTTTCCATAAACCAAAAAGTCATTTATTATCCATAACATGGCAACATGGATCTTGAACAACTTGCTTGTTGATAAATCAAACTTTAGGACCCTATTTTTCCACAAATCTTTCAATTCTGCAATCAAAAACTGTAAGTGTACGTCTATATAATTTTTTAGTGATCTCGTACCTGGAATAAGCAAACTCATCATGAAATATGGATCTTTTATACATTTCCACAATGATAGACTATATGTCATAACTACAACTGGCCAAGTAGTATGGCTAATACTAATATTTCCAAATGGATTAAATCCATCAATTGTCAACCCAAATCACACATTACGACGTTTTTCAGCAAACCTTAGGTTTTTCAAATCAAATTCATTCCAAACTTGAGAGTCAAGAGGATGTGACAAGACATCATTGTTCCTAACTCTGGATGATGAGTGTCATGTCATGTCTATAGCTATTGCACGTGACATTAGGGGTGATACCCGCCCCCTACGAGGCGGGGCCACCCCTCCCCCGCCCCCGCCCCCGCATATGCGGGGGTGGGATATTTTTCCCCTTACCCCGCTCCTGTCCATGCTGGGGTGAACCTCCATCCGTCCACACCCCCGCATCCCCCTACTGGGCCTCTAGCCTAGTATAGTTTTGTGGGCTCTAAATGGCCCAGAATCGATTTTTGGGCCACTTTGGGCCCAGAATCCGTTTTTGGGCCACTTTGAGCCCAGAATTTAACTTAAAAAATATAATGATTTAAAAACTGAAAAAAAAAAGTTATATATTTAGATTGAACTATTAAGTAGATATTAAGTTTCAACTATTAATTGATTATGTAATAATCATCACTAAGGCACTAAGCTAAAATAAGTAGTTTACAATTATACAAATTAAGAGAACTAATAAACTATTACAATATTACAAACTCCTCTAAAAAAAATATATATTACAAATTGTACAATTAACTATTGTAGCAACATTACAATTAATTGTAAATTAACAAAATCATAATTTTTCAATTTGATTTTGGGGTGGAACCATGGCGGTGAGTTCACTAAGTGGTGAGTTGGGTCGACTGCTATGAGACTGAAAATCAAGATCATAAAAGTTAATAAGTTATAAAACCTGAAATATTAATAAGTTAAAAATAAAACAAATTAGAATTAAAAAGTTATAAAGATGAAACAAAATTTTAAATGCAAAAAAAAATTAAGGGAGAAATTGTGCAAACCATGGCAATGGTCAATACAACACAAAGTCATACTGCATCGGAGGTAGCCATAGTCGCTATCTCATGTATTACTATAAGTATTAAATTTGAAATCAAATTAATGAATACCAATTAAATGAAAATAAATAAATTAAAATAAGAAATTAGAAAATGAAATTAAAATAAATACTAGAACCCGGCTAATCATCACCCTCCTCCTCGACGTCGGCCTCTTCATACTCAAGAACATCTGAAACATGAATTAGAGTTCCATTGATCCAATTCTACGTGCAAATCAAAGCCTCCACAGTGGCAGGAGCTAATGAACTCCGAAATGAATCTATTACACGCTCTCCGGTGCTAAAGGCCGACTCTGCGGCTACGATGCTAACAGGGATGGCCAAAAGTGTGCGGGCTATCTCTCCAAGGATGGGATACTTCACGGCATTCACCTTCCACCAACTTAATATATCGAAATCTCGTAAAAATTGTAGAATCTCTGCTGCTAAGTATCTGTCTATCATCTGTCTATCTCTGACTGAACCTCTACAGAACCCCGGAGGAAGGAGGTCTGCTCATACCTCTCACCCCACTCCAATCTACATCTTTTCCCAACCTCGACTTCAGGAAACTGTGAGCCTGAGGCTGAGGGGTAGGTGTAGGTGTTGCAATATTACCACCCCGCAGAGTGGAAAACTCATCAAATAATCTACCAAGGGTTTCCCGAACCCTTGCTACAATAAGCTCCACCATACTTACCCGTATGCCAGGCCCAATCCAAATATCATGCCATCCAACTTATACCTCGGGTCAAAAACGACAGCTACATATAACAAAATATTAGCCCTAGTTAAATCTCCTCAATACTTGTCGTACTTTGTCCTCATAATCAATGTTATCCCCTGCAACCTAATGTGACCACCCGTGCCATGTCATCTAATTCTTCTTTTACTCTACATATTTGCTGACATACAACATTGGATGTAGGGTACAATGTTCCAGATAGTCTCGGGGTGACATTGTAAAAAAGCCTCAAAAACACTACACAAATAGCTACAATTTCCCAATCATCATCTACGGGTTTCCCCAATCCCCTGTGATCATCAAAATATTTAACATATTGGATATCTTCGTCATCTAATAATGCAAATGCCAACTTATATTCTTGGGCCGCCTCCAACATCAAAAATGTTGAGTTCCATCGTGTAGGCATATCAGTACAAAGGCCCTTCTTACATGTTAGGCCCGCAGATCACGCAGCAACCTTGAATTTCTCCAAACTCGAATAAGAAGATCTCACCCATCTCGCAGCAGTCCTAACCCAAGCAATCGTGTCATAAAGATCCCTCAAACCATCAGTAACAATCAGATTCAGAATATGTGCCGCATATCTCACATGCAGACACTCACCACCCATGAGTGTCTTATTTGCCGCTCTAAAATAGATCTTCAGATGTCCCAATGCGACATCGTTAGACGAGGCGTTATCGACTGTGACTGTAACAGCTCTGGTTAACCTCCACTCCTTTATTTCGGCCTCCAAGACCATCCTAATTATCTCACCCTTATGATCGGTGATTTTACAAAATTTTATAATTTTCTTTTGCAATGTCCAATAACAATCAATAAAATGCACAGTCAAAGAAATATAATTAAAATTTTGGAATGATGTCCAAGTGTCAGTGGTGAGACAAACAAATTGATCCGCCAATTGACCCCTCAACTTCTCCTTTTCAATGTAAAATTTTTTTTTACATCCTTTGCCACCGTGTGGCGAGAAAGAATATTAAACATTGGTTCCAAGTAGCAAGAATACGCTTGGAACCCTTTCCCATCAACAAATTGAAAATGTAGCTCGTTCATGATTACCATACGAGCTAGGTGTCTTCTACACTCATCGGAATCTTACTTAGTATACCCCCTCAAAGTTGCACCCCCACTAATCTCATCCATCATTTTTTTAAGTCCAATTTCTAGCCTAGATTGGCTTTTCTCTTGTAATGATCTTAATATTGACTTTTTTTGCATTGCTCTTCTAAGCACACCTTTAATTGTGAGGTGCCATGTTTCCTACAGTGACATCCATAAATTTTTCCACAATTGTTACACTTGGCTTGGAGGTTACCTGGGTCACCACTCTCTAGTTTGGTGAAATGACTCCAAACTATTGAAGCAGGTTTCTTGTTGAGCTTGGGGGCGGGGCAAAGTGTCGTAGGGCTAGGGGTAGTTGTAGGTGTAGGTGTAGAGGTAGGGGTGCCCTCGGCCTAGAAATGAGAGCTCGCATTAGAATCTGCTGGCATATCCATGAACTCAAGCAGACAAGAAATCTGAAATTATAGAAAACATAACAACATGCTAAACAATTAACATCCTGATGATCTTTAATTTCGAACATGATAAAAAAAAAAAAAATGTCATGATTGAATGGATCAAAACTACTACAAAAACACGATAAAAAAATAAAAAATATTGAGTACTTTGGCATTGGCAGGTATCATTCTTAATGGATTTAAAATCATCTCCAATAAAACTCTAAACTTTGTTCTGCAAATTAAATTGTAAACATGCCGTTTCCAGGTGTGGATAATGAATTTGTCACGGCCACCAGTGCATTCTATTTTATTTTTTTATTTTTTAGATCAATTTGGTAGGGAACATGAAATTCTGTTGAATTGGAGGACGGTTTATTATATATATGATCACAGTAACAATGACCTAATTAGGATGGTTTTCAAGATATGATCCTTCAAAGTATTAATAATTCACCGGATAAAGCACAAATCATTTAACAGATGGAACATCATCGCATCCAACTAGGAGAAAAAGCAATACAAAATTCAATCCCTTTGGAATGTAGCACTTTGTACAGAAAAAGAATTACTCGGATAAGGATCAGATTAATAAGAGATAATGGTAAACAAAGTCTGTGTAAAGGTGAAAATAAGTATGAAAATTGCAGCTATGAATGAAGTAATCAACGCTATGAATGAAGAATTCAACCATGGATTCCTGAAATAATCACGCATCAAGGTTATTAATTTGAAGGCTGAAATATTGTAAATTTAGGGTATTTCGAAACCTTAAATTAATTTAGGGGTTTCAATCTCCTAAATTAATTTAGGGTTCCAATCTGAATTAATTAGACACAAATAATATCATGATTCAATGATTCACACAAATACATAATGCAAACAAAACAAAAACAAAAACAAACGGACAGGAGCCATTCAAAGTTCAAACCACATGCACAATCTAAGCTCCACAACACACAATTCACAAAATCTCATCCTCCATCTCCGATAAACCCCATCCTTCCTCCAATCCCCATTAAATATATAAATCACAAAAAAAATTAATTTTTGAATTTAGGGTTACTTACCTTCGGTGACGGAGATGAAGAGAGAGGGACCGAGTGCGAGTTGTGTGACGACGATAGTGACGGGGACGGCGATGCAGAGAGAGGGATCGAGTGTGAGAACTCAGAGAGAGGGAGAGATTGAGAGCAAGGGAGAGGTGAGCGAGGGAGATGAAAGTTCAGGAATAAGGAGGGGGGCCCGACGGGGTGGGTTTCTATATAAACCCAGTTATGAAACGACGTCGTTTCATGCTTGGGTCTTCTTTTTTTTAAAATATATATAAATCCATGTGGGGCAGGGCGGGGGTCACCCCCATCCTGCCCCCGCCCCCGCCCCTGGAGGTTGGCCCAGATGCGGGCGGATGGCCTCGCCCCGCCGCACGGGGCTAAAGCTGGGCGCCCCGCTGCCCACCCCTACGTGGCATAAATAACCGTTGTAATCTAGGTATCAATAGAAAGTGGCATACGACCTTTCACGGCACATTCTGCTTCTTAGATGTCTGTCTTGATTCATGGCAAATGTGATACTCATTCAATTGCTCATTTTCTCATCAAAATAATACACAGTTATTTTTACATGCATGTATTACGTTATAATCAAATCTGAGTCCTCACCTCAACTGTTTTGTTTATAGAAGTTGTGAGGTAAAATATTTTCTAATGAAAGTGCCTCTTTAAATAACTCGAGTAACATATTGACAGCCTTAATAGATATTCGACACTTAGATTTTATATGAATCATTCTAGCTATAAATGAAAATTCATTATGCCATCCGCATCCTGGATATAACTCACGTTTTGAATCATTCCACAAACGTGACCCACATCATTCGCATTTGATGTGTCCGTATCACTTTCATCCATAAACATTCACATACCAATTTCACCCAACATTTGCTCCATATCCTCATCGTATTTATCACCAACAACTTTTGCCTATACATCTGCATCGATGTCTTCTTCATCATGTGAAGGCTCAAATGACGTTGGATATGGTTCACCTTGTAAGACCCAATCAGTATAACCATGGTCAATACCTTTGACAAACATATGCTCTCTTACCAAGTCTATCTTATGAGAATGCAAATTCTTGCATTGTCAGAATGGGCTTCTAATACGCCCATCACTATCAACTGTAAAGGACGCAAACTCCAAGAATTTATTAACATCTTCAGTAAATACATTGTGATCCTCACCCAAGCGATCTTTAACTCGCATTCAACTCTTATCCATGCCTAATACCCTATTACAAACAATCATGCGGGCATCAACAAGCAAGCATGTATCGTTGTGCAATTTCTTCCTTTCACCGGGTAGTTGGTCCTATCCTATTCGAGATTGAAAGATCATAGTTGCCAACCTATTAACTATTATCTGCCATTTTCAACAAAATTTCGACAGCATCTCCTCGTAGTTCTCCAAATTTGCTCTTTCGGTCATGTGTATTGATAAGTAACACGTCGATGCACCATCACTGAAACTGCATATTAGCACGTCAGAAATATTATCTCCTCATAAGAATGAAGACAAAGCACTTCGTCTATACTATTCATGTCAGATTATTGTCGCTGCCCAAAATTATCCAGGAAAACGAGAAATGACTTTGTATATACTGTTCTTGTTCACGTGTTGATACTGTTCATATATTTTTAGAATTACTGTTCTGTACTGTTCTAGTGTCAGTTGATATTGTTCATGTATTATTAGAATTACTGTTTTGTACTATTCTAGTGTCTATATAAAGGAGTCCGTAAAGAAAGAAGGGCATTCAAAAACTCTCATCAGAAGCCTCTTCTTCTCTCGTCTCCAAATCTCTGGTCTTCCCCACTCTCTAAAATCTATCCTTTGTAAACATCTCTTTCTTCATGTCTCCTGCTTCCAACTCTTCTGAGAATTAGTCTCCTTATAAGTATTATGTCTTTAATGAAGTTGATTTTGTATATATTTTCTATATTATTTACTTCCTCATGCATATGATCAATTATACCGCCTGTTTTACTTGCTTTCATGCATATGACTGGTTATACCGCCTATTATTATTATCATTAAACCATTATTAGTATATATCTATTACCTGGGATTTACGTCTTTAGTATCAGAGCCATTGATGATTATATTGTTATATTATTATATTATATTGTTATATTGCTATTTTATTTTGCTGTTTAACTTTGAATGATATATTTTATGATGGATTATTATTATGCTCATAGTGTTGGTTCTCGTGATCTATATGATTTAAAATGTCTAGATTACAATTTAAGGCTTGAATTAGAAAATCTGATGAATAATATAAAAGATCTTAAAGAGAAAACAACAATTAATGCGACAAGACTATACATTAATGATGTCTAAATATCATATATATCAAAGTAGACAAGCGGCAATAGAGGAATTGAAAACTCATTTTGACTTCTTAAGAAATGAAATTAAAAGTGTAAGAAACCATTTAAGTATCCTTGCTTTATATATATATATATATATATATATATATAAGAGTAAGAAATCACTGATACAGATTCTTATAAAGATAACCATAGCAAAAGAGAATGAAGTATATTGGGAAGCTTATGTTGGTAAGCCATGAAGATCCGTTGGTCAGCCCATTCATACTGGAAGGATTTAAGGGTGGTTCCGGTGGTGTTCCCTCAAATTCTTAATCTATTTATTTTTCTTTGGGCATAAGAAATCTTTATTTAAAAATCTGTCTCAATGAATTCTTTATTCAAATCTAATGAATCCACTATTAGTATTCCCGTAAAACCTGATAACATCAACCAAGAAAATTACAATATAATATATATATAAAGAAATTTATAAGATTTGACAATTCCTAATGTTCCAAAAAACCAAATATACAAACATTCTACTTTTTTTTTTCTTCTAAATTATCTTTTTTACAAATTATACTATTAAAACAATAGAAAAAACCATTACTATAAATAATAATTATGAATCATTACAACTATTAATAAAGGAAGCTCTTAAATATCAAAAAGAATAGCAATACTATTTCATACATATTGGACTAGTACAAGTAGCTATAAAACCACTCACTAGAAGTGGATTAAATACCTCAGTATTACTCTGTTTAAGAGATGGAAGATACTATAATTTTCATAATTCATTACTTGGAATGGTATAATCAAGTTTGTTCCAAGGTCTAGTTTATTTTAATTATTATCTCAATCACTCTCTTTCATTATTTGATGCTGTAAGATATGGTTATCAAATGATGAAAGGATCACAATCTTTAATAGTAGTATATAGGATCCATTATAAACTTATGAAAACAATATTAGATCCACAAGCTCTTATTACCAGTCCAAAAGGATATATATTATTATTACAATCTAGTGCATAAAACTCTAGTGCATAAATTCCAAAATAAATCAATTGGAATCAAATTATTCTCCCTAATGAATGGCAATTAGAGAACATTACTCCATTACCTAAGGAAGAAAATAATTCTAAATATGATCTTGAATATATAGGTCAAAAAACGAACAAAAGAATCCAAATAGCTTTTCAACCTTTTAGAAGATTTCTATCACATTATTCTTCTCCAGCACCTTTAGTTATCAAACACCCAGATATGTTCTTACATCAAACTCTCGGAATAGATCTCCAAATTTTTACACCAGATCCCAAAGTCTAGACACAAATTCGAAGAATTATTTCCAGAAATATTATTGATAAACCAGTATATGTTGTTAGCCATCCTGATAAAGCATCCACCTATCATAATCCTGAAAATGAACCTTCTTCTCCAATATATTCACAAGTAGGTGGAGATGATGCCCAAATATATATCTTGAATAAAGAAGATGTTAAAATTAATAAAGAATAACTCAAACAAGATTATATGAAGGAAGAAAATAATCACAAAAGATTAGTATTTTTCTCAACTTTGATAAAAATAGAAAGAGATTATATTCAAGAAAAATATTATGAGTATTTAGAGAAAATACAAATTAATATATCTTTCTTTACATGGTTTGAAATTTATAAATCAAATCAATTATCTACCATAAACAGGACTACTAACCAATGGATTAAAGAATAGAATAATTAAATTGTTTATGAAGAATAACCCCTTTTAAATCCATCAAGTTCAATAAGATAAATATTCAAATATTAGCTTCACCATTAAAAAAACACAGTAATGCAATAGAAGGTAAAATCATTGACAAAAACATTGATAATATAATTCAACAAAATAATTACACCAATTTATATCTAAAATCCATGAGTAAACAATTAGAAAGAATTGAAGTCCAAATATCTCCTATTAATCCTACTACTAAAGAAGCAAAAGTAACCCATTTATTCGTTCCCCATGAAATCTCATCTCATCTAAAAACTATTTTTTCTAAAATAAAAAATGATTTATTGAAATAAATCTCTAATAAATTAGAAAAATTAATTATTAATAATACCGCATCTACCACAAAACAATCCCATATGAATGTAATAAGTAAGACAAACTCACATGTATTATCTGATTCTAAAATTAGTAATATTGAAAACCAATTTAAAATTTTAGATTTACAAATAAATAAGACTAGAAGAGATCATGTTAATAGTTTCTAGCAAGGGATTCTAAACATCATATTTCTATTACTCGTAATTGGTATCCGAGGCCTACTCCACCGGACATGCAATTCGAAGAAGAAGAATATATAGTAAGATCTGCTTTTACACCAGATGTATTATATGAATAGAATATAGATGTATTATCTGAGTATAAATATTAAATCATTTCTAAGAAATGATTATGGTTGCTAACGTCTACAAAAATAATAGAAAAACTGATTAACAAGTAGCACATATTATTATTATAGGTTTTACTGGTCAATTAAAAGGCTAGAAGGATCATTACCTTTTAAATGAACAAAAGACACAAATATTAACTGCATATAAACATGATGAAAATATGCAAGTGATAAAAATAGAAAATGATTTACTATTAGAAGATGTTGTAAATACTTTAATATATGTATTAATTAAACACTTTGTTAGTGATCATGTTCAATTCAAAGATTGAATCAGTGATTTACTGATTAATTTAAAATGTCATCAATTATCTAATTTCCGTTGGTATAAAGATGTATTTCTAACTAAAGTTATGATAAAAAATGACAACCAGCCACCATGTTGGAAGGAAAATTTCATAGCTGGACTTCCATATTATTTCGCCCAAAAGGTACGAGAATCCTTAGTCAAAACAGACGATACTATTGGTTTTTATAATCTCACATATGGTGATATAATAACTACAATTAATAGAACGGGTTTAACTATGTGTAATGACTTAAGATTAAAAAAACAAATGGATAAAGAAAAAAAATTTGCTAAAACCGATTTAGATACCTTTTATGAACAGTTTGGTTATACTCCATTATTAGCCCCTGCAAGAAGACACAAAAAGGAAAAAATAATTTATAAGAATTATTCTAACAAAAATTATTCGAGCAAAACACGAAAATATAAAAAACTTTATAAAAGAACAAAAGATAAACAGATATATAATAAACCAATAATAAATCCCAAAAAGATTAACAAAAAGAAAAAACAAATTGTTTATTATAAATGTGGAAAAGTTGGACATTATAAATCAAATTGTAAAGTCAAACAACATATTAAAGAATTAGATATATCTGAAACATTTAAAGAAAAAATATTAAACATTTTTATACATTCAAGTGAAGAGGAAGAAAACTCTTCAGAAGAAGAAGAAATTTATCAATTAAAATAATCAAGTTTTTCAAAACAATTTTCTGATAGTGAATACGAAAATGATGAGGTACAAATCTGTAGTTGTTCAGATAAAAATAATTGTATTGGTAATAAGACCATTAATATACTTTCAAAATAAAAAGATATTATATTAGAATTAATAGACAAAATTAGAGATCCTAAGAAAGAAAAGATTACTTAGAAAAATTAAAAGATACTTTTAATAATCAAAACACTTCTGTAACATTCTCAACACCTTACAACTTTTCAGAAATAGTAGAAAGATTTAAGATAAAAAGATAAAAAATTACAATACAAGATCTACAACAAGAAATTAATTAAATAAAACAAGAGATTAGAAATTTGAAAACATCTAATCTTAAACTAGAAGTTTCAAATGAACAATTATTACAAGAAATTATTTTATTAAAAATAGATAAAAACGTAAATAATTCTCAACATAAAGAACATAATAAAGACTAAGGAGATTGTTCGACAATAGTTATAAAGGATGAAATAGACAATTTCATTAATATCCTTGATAAGATAAATTTCCATAAATGGTATATTGAAATAACAGTCTCAATTAATCAAGAATTTTTTATACCACAATTGCCCTATTAGACACAAGAGCAGATTTAAATTGTATACAAGAGTGATTAATACCTTCAAAATATTTTAAAAAAAACAAAAGATATATTATCCCAAGCCAAAAGAACAAAATTAAACATATATTATAAGTTATTTAATGCACATATTTGTAATAATGAATTTTTGTTTTAAAATAACATTTATTTTAGTAAAAAATATTAACACCAAAGTAATATTAGGAAATCATTTCCTTGCCTTACTTTACCATTTCTCTGTAACAAAAGAATGAATCTCTACTAAAATATTTGGACAAGAAATTCAATTTAAATTCTTATTTTCCATTCTATCAAAAGAAATTAACTCTTTAAATGAAGTTTCATTAACCAGATAAATTAATTTTTTAACAAAACATAGAATTAAAAAAAAGGAAAAATAAATAAACTTCTTAAAACAAGAATTAAGATATAAAAAAATTTAAGAACAATTAAATGACCTGTTATTAACTCAAAAAAATTGATAATTTTAAAACTATAATTGAAAATGAAGTATGCTTTGACCTATCCAACGCTTTCTTGAATAGAAAACAACATATAGTCGAATTACTTTATGAAAAAAAAAATTCTGAAAAAAATATTCCAACTAAAGCTAGACTGATTCAAATGAATAATGAATTATTATAATTTTGTAAAAAAGAAATTAATGATATACTAACAAAAGGATTAATTAGAAAAAGTAAGTTACCATAGAGTTGTGCTGCCTTTTATGTTAAAAAAATAGGAAGAATTAGAAAGAGGAATTTTTCATCTAGTCGTCAATTATAAACATTTATATAAAGTATTACAATAGATTAGATACCTAATTCCTAATAAAAAAGATTTATTATCCCGATTATATAATATTACGGTATTTTCAAAATTTGATATGAAAAGTAGATTTTGGCAAATCCAAATTGCTGAAAAAGAGTGTTATAAAACAAAATTCACAGTTCACTTTAGACATTATGAATGAAATGTTATGCCCTTCAGGTAAAAGTACTCCTAGTGAATTTCAAAATATTACGAATGAAATATTTACTCCTTTTACTCATTTTTCGATAGTTTATATAGATTTTTTTTTTATTAAAGAGTGAGTAGTCACCTGTCCAATAGTGACCCCCCACTCAAGTTTATTAATAAGTCCTCACTTATGATGGAGGAATACCGTAGTAACAATCAAGGTACTCTGGCTTTACAATAATATGAAAGACTAATAAGCCCCAATCACCAGAACACCAAAACAAATAACTAAAAAACTATAACCATACCTATAACTGAACAAAACAATTTAAGCACGCCAATATAAAGGATTTAACCAGACAAATAAAATTCTTATTCGAGTAAGCACAATGACACGCATGCCGTCACTCCTAAAATACCATGTAGTACCCATGCTAAAGACATCCACACTTCCTGAGATAAGCCAGTCCACATGAATCTGTTCTAAGTATACATCTTAATAGATGAGAAACTTTCATCTGCCCTGACCACTCATAAGAGACCCCATTACTGCCCAACCGAGCCAAAAAATTTGCAGCCTTATTTCTTTCCCGATAGATATGCTTAATAGAAAAATTCATCTCTGCCAACATATTCATAATGTCTTCCCAAAAATCCTACAAATACCAAAGACTACAACTTCCTTTCTGAACCTAGTTAACAACCAAAAGAGAGTCAATTTCAATAATTATATTATTAAGCCCCAATCTTTTACAATGCTCATGCCCTCTTCGCAGAGCTATAACTTCCGCAAGATTATTGCTACCGTTTCCAATGGATTCGGCAAATGTAAAAACTACCTTCCCAAGCTCATTTCTTACTATTCCTCCGGCACCCAAAATTCCAAGATTATTAATACTACTCCCGTCCACATTTAGTTTAAACCAATATTTTTTCGTTTTCTCCCAGCTTACTACCATTAATGTCTCCTTTTTCCTTGAATTAATAGAAAGATTCAAAGACTTCAAGATCTGTACATCCTTTTCCACTAGCCGAAAATCCTTATGAACCTTAATACCAACCCAATGAATCCAATACCTTATCGATCTCCATAGATCTTGAACCTTCTCTTTCCTTCCTTTCATTCGAGCTTTACATCGCCAATTGCATAAATTCTAGGTGATGATCACAGTTATAATTTCGATAAGATTACCTAGCTGAGATGACTTCGATGCACTTCGAAACCAAGCCTCAACAGTTGCCCTCCAAGACCGGAATGGGACAAACGGAATACCCAAAGTATTTGAACTAAATTTCCATATGGCCTTAACAATATTACCACTATATAACACATGATTAATATCCTCAAAGGCACCTTCTCGATAGCATTGGCATTTTGAGACTAAAGGCACACCAAGTCTCCTTATACGATCATCCACACTAAGGCATGAGTTTAAGGCCTTCCAAAAAATCACACAAAATCTCTTTGGTAAAGCCGCATTCCAAATCCAATCTGACCATTGACATTTAACATTAATATTTTCCTCATCTATTGAACAACATTAGAGACATCAAAATTTTTTTGTCCAAATTATTAAACAAAATGGATTAGTCGTTTCATTACAAAAAATAAAATTATTTCAAGACAAAATCAGATTTCTTGGACATGAAATCTATCAAGGAACTATTACACCAATTAGCAGAGCAATAGAATTTGCTAATAAATTTTCAGATAAAATAAAAGATAAGCAATAACTTCAAAGATTTTTAAGAAGTCTCAATTATGTTGCAGATTTTTCTCAATATCTCAGGCCATTATGTAACATATTATTTAAAAGATTAAAAAAGAATCAATCTCCATGGATAGAAAAACATACAAATATTATAAAACAAATTAAGGCTCACGTTAAAAAATTACCATGCTTAGGACTCTCATCTGCTCATACTTTAAAAATTATTGAAACAAATGTCTCTGATCTTAGTTATGGAGGAATGATGAAACAAAAATTATCAATTGATTCAGACAGATTGTTCGATTCCATTCATGATGTTGGAATCCTGCCTAAATGAATTATAGTACTATTAAAAAAAATTAGCTATTGTATTATGTATTTCAGAATTTCAAGATGATTTGTTGAATAAAAAGTTTTTACTTAGAATAGATTGTAAATCAGCCAATGAAGTTTTTATTAAATATGTGAAAAACCTAGCTACTAAACAAATATTTGCTAAATGACAAGCTATATTAAATATTTTTTTATTTTGATATTGAACATATTAAATGAGAATCTAATTCTTTTTCTGATTTTCTATCCCGAAAATTCTTACAGGGAAAAGCATATCATCCTAAAAGTCAAAAGTAAAATCTAAATGTTCTTACGCACGGCCACCATCTCCTCCCAATCTTTCACCTTATTCTTCTGCAACTCCAAGACCATATACGGTATTTGGGTCATTACCACAAAATATTAGACCGTCTTATAATTCATTCTCACCATTAACTTCTCCAAAATTACCAACATACTCCAAAGTTGTTTCATCTTCTCATTCTCAAATTATTAATCCTTCATTACTATCTCAGACTCTACATCTCCTATTATCATTAAATCTCACTAGCACTCAGTCTTCCCCATCGAATCTGAAATTCAACACATATTTGACCCCCAAAAATTACTTGATGCATATCTTTTACCAGATTGGCATTATGTTCTACAAAACATTAAGAAAATCTAACATTTTTATGAATTCATATTAGTAGACACCGACTCAATTATTTTATCTGAAATTCTTTGTTATCTTCAAACTTAACCCTCTCTACCTGCATATCCAATTATTGATTTTCATAATGTTACTATTAAACAGGTTCTCACATTGGAACAATGGGGAAAAATCTCCATTTAACAAGAAAGTTTTATCATTCTTATGATCCGCCGTATTATGATTATTATGATTACCAGCAGGCATGGACAACAATATTCCTAAAATAAAATAAAAACTTGGGTCATTCATGGTTCCTTCATTTTGACAAATTACAAGAAATCAGCATACTCCCAAAATGGTTTTCACTATGGTGAAACTATTATGAACCTGAACCTCTTCTCCTTCCTCTCCCCCTCCAGGAATGTCTTTGGATTTTTACTTCACAATATGGCAAACCACCAGCATTAAGCCATTGTTCCCCACTTCTTATTTTCTTCATCAAAACAAAACTAAATTGGATTATGAAATGGGAGTACGTTATCAAACCTCATCCCTCTCTCATAACCATTATGTTTTTAGCACGCCAAGTTTCTGTCAAATGGTGGAAAAAATACAATTATGATTATTTCTTAAAAATGTTTTAAAAATTTACCAAAACTTCAGAAGTTCTAGTCCAACAAAATAGATTTCAGGCACAATTAGCTTCTATTACCAACAAGAAAGACTTGAAAAAAATTAGCCGAAATAATGTCAAAGTTTTACTTAGCGATAATGAAGAAGAAGCACAGCATCCAGCTAGATTATCTCCATTACAACAACCTGCATTATCACCGGTCCATTAGCCTCTCCTTCTCAACAGGCCTCTCATTCTTAGGGTAAGTTAGCCGCCTCTCCTTCTCAAGATTAATCACCCTATCATCCAGTACATATGATTGATTCCTAAGACTCGTTCAATCTGGAATTAGCAAATTATGACCTCAGATTATGTGATTCCAGAAGATTATTACTTTCTCAATTAGTTAGCATAACAGATGGAAGTTGTCAGAAATATTATCTACTTAGAAGAATGAAGACAAAGAACTTCTTCTATCCTATTCATGTCAGATTATTGTCGCTGTCTAAAATTATCCAGGAAAACGACAAATGACTTTGTATATACTGTTTTAGTTCCTGTTGATACTGTTCATGTATTATTAGAATTACTGTTCTGTACTATTCTAGTGTCGGTTGATACTATTAATGTATTATTAGAATTATTATTTTGTACTGTTCTAGTGTCTATATAAAGGAGTCCGTAAAGAAAGAATGGCATTCAGAAACTCTCATCTGAAGTCTCTTCTTCTCTCGTCCAAATCTCTAGTCTTCCCCACTCTATAAAATCTATCATTTGTAAACATCCGTTTCTTCATATCTCATGCTTCCAACTCTTCTGAGAATTAGTCTCCTTGTAAGTATTATGTCTTTAATGAAGTTGAATTTGTATATCTGTTTTATATTATTTACTTCCTCATGCATATGGTTGGTTATACTGCCTGTTTTACTTGCTTTCATGCATATGGCTGGTTATACTGCCTATTATTATCATTAAACTATTATTAGTATCTATCTATTTCCTGAGATTTACGCCTATGGTATCAGAACAATTGGTGATTATATTGTTATATTATTATATTTTATTGTTATATTGCTATTTTATTTTGCTATTTAACTTTGAATGATAAATTTTATGAATTAGGTATATCTGAAATATTAAAAAAAATTATTAAACATTTTTATACATTCAAGTAGGCAAAAATTCCAAGTAATAGATAGAAACTAATAATAGTTTAATGATAATAATAGGTATAACCGACCATATGCATGAGAAAATAAATAATGTAGAAAAAGTATACAAAATCAACTTCATTAAAGTCATAATACTTACAAGGAGAGTAATTTTCAGAAGAGTTGGAAACAGAAGACATGAAGAAATGGATGTTTACAAAGGATAGATTTATCCATGCCTTCTGATAATCATAATAATCATAATATAGTGAATCATTAGGATGAGAATCTTTCTTGTTAAATAGGAATTTTTTCTCATTGTTCCCAAAAGAGAATCTATTTAACGGTTAACTTTATGAAAAATAATAATTAGAGATGCAGGTGGAGAATGTTGAGTTTGAAGAGAACAAAGAATTTCAGAGAGAATAATTGAGTCGGTGTCTATTAATATGAATTCTTAAAAATGTTGGATTTTCTTAATGTCTTGTGGAACATAATGCCAATCAAACTGTACCAACCGACACTAGAACAGTAATTCTAATACTACATGAACAGTATCAACACGTGAATTAGAACAATATATACAAAGTCATTTATTGTTTAATTTTGGGCAGCAACAATAATCTGACATAAATAGTATAGACGAAGTTCTTTTGTCTTTATTCTCCTGAGGAGATAATATTTTTGACAACTTCCATCTGTCATGCTAACTAATTGAGAAAGTAGTAATCTTCTGGAATCACGTAATCTAAGGGTCATAATTTGCTAATTCCAGATCGAACGAGTCTTAGGAATCCATAAGATGTACAAACCGTCTTATAATTTATTCTCACCATTAGCTTATCCAAAATTACTAACATACTTTAAAGCTGTTTCATCTTCTTCTTCTTCTCCTTCTCAAATTATTAATCTTTCATTACTATCTCAAGTAATGGAGAATCTAATCATTTTGTTATATTGATAATATAATCCAAATATTATCAATATTTGGATTATATCATTATTATTATGATGGATTATTATTATACTCATAGTATTAGTTCTCGTTATCTATATGATTTAAAATGTCTAGCTTATAATTTAATTGTAATTTTTTATTTTTTTTGTTTTAAATCTTTCTACTATTTGTAAAAATTTATCTTATAAAGGATATTAATGAAATTGTCTGTTTCGTCTTTTATAACTATTGTTGAACAATTTCCTTGTTCTTTATTATGTTCTTTATTATCAGAATTATTTAAGTTTTTATCTATTTTTAATAATATAATTTATTGATTATCTCCATTACAGCAACCTGCATTATCACCAGTCCATCAGACCTCTCATTCTCAGGGTAACTCAACCGCCTCTCATTCTCAAGATTACTCACTCTATCATCCAATGCATCTGATAAATTTTCAAGACCCGTTCGATATGGAATTAGCAAATTATGAATCTCAGATTATGTGATTCCAAAAGATAACTACTTTCTCAATTAGTTAGCATGATAGATGAAAGTTGTCAGAAATATTATATCCTTAGAAGAATGAAGACAAAGAATTTCAACTATACTATTAATGTCAGATTATTGTCACTGCCCAAAATTATCCAGGAAAACGACAAATGACTTTGTATATACTGTTCTAGTTCACTTGTTGATATTATCCATGTATTATTAAAATTATTGTTCTGTATTGTTCTAGTGTCGGTTGATACTATTCATGTATTATTAGAAAAGTAATGCTACATGCAATCGTGGAGTGCATAAGCGTCGTGCAGTCACTTTGAAAAAGAGTAGGGTCCATTATTAAAAAATTAATTTTTTTTCATATAGGTCTCGTATATATTCACTTTTTTCAAAGTGATTGTGCAGTGCTTGCGCACTCACGACTGCAACTATCATTTCTTTTATTAGAAATACTGTTTTTTACTGTTCTAGTGTCCATATAAAGGAGTCCGTAAAGAAAGAAGGGCTTTCAGAAACTCTCATATGAAGTCTCTTCTTCTCTTGTCCAAATATTTGGTCTTCCCCACTCTCTAAAATATATCATTTGTAAACCTATATATAGTATATAGTAATATATAATATAGTATACTATAGTATTATATATAACAAGTTATATATACGAGCATATACTATATATCATATTGTGATATATACTACATATATATACTCTACTATATAATATTGTAATACATATAATATGTACTATATAATACTATAATATATAGTACTATATATCTATACTATCTATTATATGTATCATGTACTATATGATAATATATCATATAGTATATTATTGGTCAAACAATTCTATACATATAAGGTATTGGGGGAGGTTTTTAAACACCACCATTGCCCCCATAACAACCATTCAAGCGAAACTGAACTTAACCTGTAGACAGTCAAACATCGTCATCGCCGCCACCACTGTCGAAGTCTCAAAGACTCCTTCCTTTCAAGTGGTACACTCTTTATATTTCTCGTTTGGGTTATTCTAAGTAAGTTTTGTTAGATTATTTATAAAAAATAAGAAAAATTTATTTTTCGGTCGATAGCCGCCATAGGTGGCTGGAAATTCACCTTAGGTTGTTTACCCATAATTGTGTAGTTGTTATTTGTGGAAGAACAAAAGGAATTGATGGATTCCTTTCTTTTTCGTGGCCGCTGAGTTGACTCAGCCATGGTTGAGTTTGATCCAGATACCATTTGAACGATGTTGTTTTCGATCGAATGATAGGAACTCAAACGTCGAACGTTTGATCAGTTCACCATACATTGCAACCGAATTTAATTTCTGCATTCGAACATATATGATTCACGTTCAAATTTTGACGTAAAAATCATAACACTCAAACGGGTATGGATTTAATCGAACAGTATAACAGAAAACAGTTCCTCATTATTTTAATTAGTATATAATTTTGTGAATATTTATGTATTATATTTTATAACTAATATTGCATATATATTTTATTTTTTAAATTTTAGGTTGATAATGTCTTATAGGGGACGTAAGCGTGCCAGATCAAGGAAACTTCCCATCGAAACAATTCGATAGAGGACCATTTTATTAGAGCGTCAAGTGAAAATTTCTGACTTTCTGACTCTTATCTGTAAGGGTCATTCCTTGACATCAGTCTTTAATGATCGTGGTTGAACACCGATCCTCGATCAGAAAGACGAAGCATGGGACCTCATGTCTTATATTGACATCATCTATGAGTTCTATAAAGAGTTCAGTGGTGCCAACCCAGATGATGGAGGGGCATACACGGTCTCTATCAAATGAGCTTCAGTTATATTTTCAACAAATGAACTTGCTGATTTTATTGGATTCTTAAACTGCGCACTGCATATCCGAACATGATGCCTAGACACAGTCTCCTACTTCGAGTGATGGGGAGACGGTTGAGGACAAGGGATTAGCTTATATAGATGAGCTCAATGCCCTCATTGATCAAGAGGTGAGGAAGTTGGTTGTTGGTCTAGATGCTCTTCTGTATGATGGGACGAAGAGCATCAAGCAAACAGATCTATCTGCTTTCTTCAAGATCATGAACTTGATTATCTCCAACAATATTGATCATCTGCAGCATAAAACAGATGTTGGTATGGATCTGGCGAAGTTTATGATACGCGTCGCTCGTGGTGTTCCTATTGATCTAGTGGGTTATATATTCAATAGGACTCGTTCAGAGGCCCGATACATTACGATGGATATATTTTCATTTAGGATCCTGATTACCAGATTTATATTATATGCCAAAGTCGTGCCAGATATTACCGAGCGTGTCTGGGAGCCGATGGGTTCGATCAACAACTCCACCCTGTCACGAAGCACGAGACACTCAAGACTTCTTCTTCATGGTCCTATTCCAGACCCAATCGATACTTAGATAGATAGAAACCTGGGAGATCGTGGAGTATCAACCGCTTAGACATCCACTTAGGCTGAGGCATACTTGTGAGGAGATGGTTGATATAGTACGTGCAGAGATCAGCGGACAAACATCAACGATGATCGATGTAGTGCATATAGAGATCTGTACTGCCATGTTTAACTTATGTATAGAGATTAATGTTAGCATCTCTCACTTACGTACAGAAATTGATGCCATGTATGTGAGTCATGCTACGATTAGTACTTGACTGACACAACTAAAGTCACGCCTAGTTGCAGTCGAGGATGTGTGCAAAGAGTTGAGATCTTAGTAGTTTCTATCTTTTATTTAAATTTTTTTGTTTTTGGTAAGGACAATATTGGGTATTTTTAAAATTTAATTTAATTATAAATTAAATATTTTTTGTCTTTTCTAAATTAATTAGTAATTTCTATTATTCCTATTATTTAATTTCTAACTTTAATAGAAATTAAATATTTATCCATAATTAAGTAAGGTGTTTTTTTGCCATCAATAATTATAAAAATTTTGTAACCATTCGAACGGAATATTTCATGTTCAAACGTTTCTAATCTTCGTTTAAACACTTTATTTTATGCTTGAATATTGATTAATTTATAAGTTCGAATGGTATAGTAATATGCTCAAATGGTAAGTCAATGTCCTGCTAAATTTATTGACTTAACCCGCCAATTTCTCATTCAATCATATATAATGTCTTCGAACATTGATTATTTTTGATGTTCGAACGTGATGTATGTTGTTCGAACAGTAAATCAATGTCTTGCTAAATTTATTGACTTAACCCGTCAATTTCCCGTTCAATCATATATAATATCTATTCGAACATTGATCAACCTTGTTGTTTGAACGTTGTTGTATGTTATTCGAATGGTAAATCAATGTCCCACTAAATTTTGTCACTTAATGCGCCAAATTTTCATTCGACCATATATAATTTGCATTTAAATAGTTATTTTATTTTGTATGAATGTTTTTTGTGGATGTTCGAATGGTTATTTTATTACGGACAAATTTTTTTGTCGTTTGAACATGTTTGAATGGTAAACACCTTCCGTCATTTTTTAGGAATGAAATTTGGATTTCGTCCCTACATCTCATTTTTTGGGATGATTTTCATTTCGTCCCAAACAAAAATTGTCCCAAAAATGATTTTTGTTCTTGTAGTGAGTTAATTAACTAGCACCGCTCGGTTTGACCGATCGTTGTAAAACTAGTTTTTTTTTTTTTCATTTTTCTATTAACATTTTTTCAATGTATTTAAATATTTTTAAAAAATAAAAAAAAATACATCAATACATTTAAAATTACTTTTTTCATCATTCGGTTAAAAAAAAAAAAAAAAACCGAGCGGTCAAACTGAGTGGTAACATTTGGGCGGCATAGTAGACTTTTCCTAATTAACTCCCCACTAATGACAATTAATTAAATTCTAGAGAACTTAATTAACAACCCCATTAGGAGACTATTTAAATGAGACTCTTATGCACGTTAGTTTTGTGGGTGTGTGGAAAAAAAAAAATTCTACACAACCTCCTACTATTCACACAACCTCCATATACCACACTTTTTTTAATTTTTATTAGTTTTTTCTTTATCAAATATTTAATATATGAATAATGTATAGAAGAATTGAATTAGTTTAAAAAAATAAACTAAAAAAATAAAAAAAAATTAAAAAATTTTAAATTTTAAAAAAATATGGTGTGTGGAGGTTGAGGAGCATTGCTCGTGTGAAAAAAGTAAGTAAACATACAAACAATAGCCCCCCCCCCCCCCCCCCCACCTCCTCTCTCTCTCTCTCTCTCTCTCTCTCTCTAATTTCCTATAACAATCATTTTAAATTCTTGATTTTGAAGTATAAAATTATTTTGTGAGACTATAACAGCCTCTTAAGTAATGTAGATGTGCAATCACAATAATTTGTCTTGGATTGAAAGACAAACAAAGATCTAGATTTGTAAGAATTTCACTCCACTTGAGTTTATTCAAATTAACAATATGAAATCAAATTTTAGCAATGTTACTAATGCCAATGATTTGGATCGAGAAAACGCATGGCCTTGAGAAGAGTAATAGAGACCTGGGTGGGTAGCCAACATACCTCAATACTTTTTAAGTATTCTCGTACTATTAGAAATATTTTACATGCCAAACGCAATGAACCATCTTCATACCAAAATCTTTTCAAAAATCACTATAATATTTATTACTATTATATATAAATAAAAATAAAAATCAATAATATTTATCACTATTATATATAAATAAAAAAATAAAATTACTATAATATTTATCACTATTAAATATAAATAAAAAATAAAATCACTATAATATTTATCACTATTAAATAAAAATAAAAAATAAAATCACTATAATATTTATCACTATTATATATAAATAAAAAATAAAAACTATAATATTTATCACTATTATATATAAATAAAAAATGAAATCATTATAATATTTATCACTATTAAATATAAATTCAAAATAAAATCAATAATATTTATCACTATTATATATAAATAAAAAATAAAATCCTATAATATTTATCACTATTAAATATAAATAAAAAATAAAATCACTATAATAATTATCACTATTAAATATAAATAAAAAATAAAATCATTCTAATATATAAATAAAAAATAAAATCACGATAATATTTATCACTATTATATATAAATAAAAGATAAAATCACTATAATATTTATCACTATTATACATAAATAAAAAATAAAATCACTATAATATATAAATAAAAAATAAAATTACTATAATATTTATCACTATTATATATATAAAAATAAAATCATTATAATATTTATCATTATTATATATAAAAATAAAATAAAATCACTACAATATTTATTAATATTATAAAATCACTATAATAAAATCACTATAATATTTATTACTAAAAATAAAATCACTATAATATTTATGGGACCCACACCTTTTTTAACTACCTATCCAAAAGTCAACAACTTAACATACTTCATATATCCAACACTTCTCAAATATTTTCACTATTCAAACGTAGCGTTCCGTCGAGTCCAAATTGAACTCATGGAGAGAAATGAGTATTCTTGATCAGTAAGTAATAAAATTTATCATGTCCATGGAAATAAATCAAGCCAACTTACATGTGTCTTTCGTTTTTTTATTCTCTTTTTGATCGAGTACTTTCAAATCCGTGATCATTTTTTTTCAAATCCGTGATCATTTTTGTGTAGTCTTGTTAATGATTATTCTACAAATTATCCTCCGTTCGTCCAGTTGGTTAATTCCTTTTTTTATTTTTTTTTATTTTTTTATTTTTGGTCGAAGTACATTCATAGTAAATCATGCATGAAAAATCAATGATAAAATGGTAATGATCTGATCTCCAAATTCAGGCTCGACACAATTATTGATGTAGAATCAATATTATTCAATCTTGGAGGCCGTTGAGCTCTCTTCTCTAGCTAGCTGTCGAACTATACGTAAAATTAATAATTTTATGATCAATTGCACTGTTTTATAATTCATGAATAGAAGAAACAAATTAAGGTAGTTTTTTTAAGTTGACTTAATTAACTCGTGTATGCATGGTTGGTGGAGTACTTGTTCTTCATGAAAGACAAATTGGCAGACTGTACCGTCCCTCGATTGGAATTTCGTATCAGCAAGACTTTTACTATTTTTTTTTTCTTTAATTTAGAAAATAAAATAAGAGTTAATTACACTTTACCTTTTGAACTTTCAGTTAATTTATAATGTACCTCTGAAACTACTAATTGCATCAAAGTGGACCCTCGGACTTTTAAAACTTTTCAATCCCCCCCCTTCCGTCTATCATCAATGTTAAATCTAACGGAAACTCACTGCAAGTACTGTGCATGTGCATAACATTCACTGTAAAGATGTAATTTTTATCTAATTTATTATAATTGATCATATAAAATATAAAATAATATATGCTATCAATTAATAATAAATCATAAATCATTAAATATTTTTTTTTATTAATTTATATATGGTTAAGGAATATCAAATAATTTCATTGTGTACATAGATGATGGAGGGGCATACACGATCTCTATCCAATGAGCTTCAATTATATTTTCAACGAATGAACTTGCTGATTTTATTGGTATTCTTAGACTACGCACTGCATATCCGAACATGATGCCTAGACACAGTCTCTAGCTTCGGGTGATTGGGAGACAACTAAGGACAAGGGATTAGCTTATACAAATGAGCTCGATGCCCACGTTGATCATGAGGTGAGGGAGTTGGTTATTGGTCCAGATGTTCATCTATATGATGGGACGAAGAGTATCAAGCAGATAGATCTATCTAGTTTCTTCAAGATCATGAACTTAATCATCTCCAACAATATTGATCATCAACATCACAAGACAGAGGTTGGCATGGATCGGGCGAAGTTTATGATACGCGTTGCTCGTGGTGTTCCTATAAACCTAGTGGGTTATATATTCAATAGGACTCGATCAGAGGCCCAGTACATTACGATAGATATATCGCCATCCTGGATCTTGATCACCCGATTTCTATTACATGCCGGAGTCATGCTAGATATTGTCGAGAGTGTCCGAGAGCCGATGAGATCGATCAACAACTCCACCATGTCACGAAGCACGGGACAATCAAGACTTCTTCTTCATGGTCCTATTCCAAAACCGATCGATACTCAAATAGATGGACACTCGAGAGATCGTGGAGTATCGACTGGTGAGACATCCACCCAGGCTGAGGCATCACAAATAGCTACTCGTGAGGAGATGATTGATATAGTGCATGTAGAGATCAACGAACAAACATCAATGATGATCGATGCAGTGCGTATAGAGATATGTACTGCCATATTTGACTTACGTACAGAAATTAATGCTAGCATCTCTCACTTACGTAGAGAGATTGATGTTGTATATAACTCAGGTCACGATCAGTACTCGATTGATATAGCTAAATACACGCCTAGCTGCAGTCGAGGATGTGTGCAGACAGTTGGGATCTTAGTAGTTTCTATCTTTTATTTAAACTTTTTTTGTTTTTGGCAATGACAATATTTGGTATTTTTTAAATTTATGTTGTTCGAACAGTAAGTCAATATCCCACTAAATTTATTGACTTAACCCTTCAATTTCTCGTTCAATCATATATAATATATGTTCGAATATTGATTAACCTTGACGTTCAAACGTTATTGTTTGTTGTTCGAACGGTAAGTCAATGTCCAACTAAATTTTGTCATTTAATGTGCCAAATTGTCGTTCGACCATATATAATTTAAGTTTAAATATTTATTTTATTTTGTTCGAACGTTTTTTGTGGATGTTCAAACGGTTATTTTATTAGGGACAAAATTTTTTGTCCCTTCATAGACCGTTCAAATATGTTCGAATGGTAAACACATTCCGTCATTTTTTAAGAACAAAATTTAGATTTTGTCCTTACATCTCATTTTTTGGGATGATTTTCATTTCGTCCCAAACAAAAATCATCCCAAAAATGATTTTTTATTGTAGTGAGTTAATTAACTCCCCACTAATGACAATTAATTAAATTCTAGAGAAGTTAATTAACTACCCCATTAGGAGACTATTTAAATGAGACTCTTATGCACACTAGTTTTGTGGGTGTGTGGAAAAAGTAAGTAGACATACAAACAACAGCCCCTCTCTCTCTCTCTCTCTCTCTCTCTAATTTCCTATAACAATCATAATTTTAAACTCTTGATCTTGAAGTGTGAAATTATTTTGTGAGATTATAATAGCCTCTTAAGTGATGTAGATGTACAATCACAATAATTTAACTTGGATTGTAAGATGAACAAAGATTAATATTAGAGACCAAGTTTATCAAATGTCGAGTCCAAATTGAACTCACGTAGAGAAATGAATATTATTGATCAGTACGTAATAAAAATTATCATTGTCCATAGAAATAAATCAAGCCAACTTACGCGTCTTTCGTGCTTTTATTCTCTTTTTGATCTAGTACTTTCAAATCCGTGATCATTTTTGTGTAGTCTTGTTAATGATTATTCTACAACTAATTCCTCCGTTCGTCCAGCTGGTTAATTCTTTCATTTTTATTTTATTTATTTATTTATTTGTGTCGAAGTACATTCATAGTAAATCATGCACGAAAAAATCAATGATAAAATGGTAATGATCTGATCTCCAAATTCAGGCTCGACACAATTATTGATGTAGAATCAAATATTATTCAATCTTGGAGGCCGTTGAGCTCTCTTGATCTCTAGCTAGCTGTTGAACTACGTAAAATTAATAATTTATGATCAATTGCACTGTTTTATAATTCATGAATAGAAGAAACAAATTAAGGTAGTTTTTTTAAGTTGACTTAATTAAACTCGTGTATGCATGGTTGGTGGAGTCCTTGTTCTTCATGAAAGACAAATTGTCAGACTGTACTGTCCCTCGATTCGAATTTAGAAAATAAAATAATTAGATCGAGCTTGATCAATTAATAATCTATATATACAGCATATGCATGCAACTCTTAAGTCTGCATTAATTAGTGTACTTAATTATTGGTCGTAGTTGATGATTAATGTCATAATTAATGCAGTGCAGTCACTCATGATTTGAATATTTCGACGTTGTTATTAAAATATTAGAAAATAATTTACATATAATATTTTTTATAATTCTTTATACAATTATATTTTAAATAGAGAGTATTTTTATAAAATATCTTATAAAAATAACATAATTTTATAAAAATATTCACATTTTATAATATTATTATACAATATATTGTGTATATCATTTCCTTAAAATATTTTGGATTGGTGCAGCCTGCTTCTTTTATTATTATTAATAAAAAATAAGAATAGATCAGGTACGTACTTTGAACGTATATATATTTTAATATCCTTTGGCTGGAAATTAAAGAAATAAACTTTCAGTTTTCACCTCCTAATTACCAAACATTTTGTGATATTCCACCTCAAATTGTGAAAATTTAAAAATAAGACATTCCTCTAATATTTTAGTGGTTACGTACAATTAAAAAAAAAAAAAAAAAGGTAAAAATGAGTGACGTGGCACAATCTTAAAAGTCAGATTTTGATAGAATATAACATTTTAATTTTTTTAATAATTTATAGAGACGCAATTAATATATATTATTATTTTCGTAATTTGTGTTTTTGTATTTATGATGTGGTTTTTCAAATGCTTATAATTAGTTAGTCAAAAGTGTGTATAATATTCAAACAAATTAAAAACAACTAGCTGGGACTTGCACAATGAATTGAATATATATATATCCTAGTAATAGGTAATAATTAGCATGTGGCAGCCTTCTAATTTGTAGAGGCCCTTTTGATTCATCCTAGGCTTTAATTCAAACGAAGAAAAATTTGAATACCAACGTGCAACTCATGAACAAGGGAATGCACCTCTTTAACGAAATGTAAAACGTAAAAGAGAATAAAAACTAAAAAGTCAAGAGATGCATTAATGCAGGATGGATATATCTGAGTACTTGAAGATTCCCAAGAAAGTTCAGGGAAGCTGCAGATGATCTGAGAGACTATACATAAAGCTTGTGGAGTTGACAAAGGCTTCCGAGTCCTTGACTCGAGGAGGACATGACACTAATATGAAACTCATTCTTTAATTATTTAAATGTAGGATGTAGTTTTCTGGTCCCTGACTCCCTGTGGCCGGGCCACACAGTGAAAGGCATTTTAAAATAGAATATTAATCCTATATATGCAAAAGAGTTGGGATACGTTTGAATGATAAATTTATGTTAATTCATTATTATAATTTTTTTATATTTTAATATAAAATATAATAAATAATTTATTTTTTTTAAATCTTAAAATAATAATAATAATATTTTAATAATATTTTATCATCTCAATTCAACTCAGTTCAACATCTAAATGCAGTCTTATGTATATATTTTAATATAATGTACATATAGACTTATGTAAAAAAAAATTCTATGCAAAATAACAAGCAATTGTATATATGCTTGGAAAAGACCAACAGCCATCACATTTGATCTTTCATGGCTTGCCATTATCACCAAGCCCTCCAAATTCTAACTCTACCATTATAACTTTTTGAAAATGCTCAGCCCGAAAACCCTGACCTAAGAAAATGCATCAGGTAGCTCTACGACTATGTATAAGAATCATAGCAGCAAAGGTTTAAAGAAAATAGATAAGAATTTTCTTGCATTAGTCAAAGATGGTGAATATATATTAATGTCGCTGCCAGCCAGACAAATAGTACTCAGGAAAATTGTCTTTGTTTGTTTTAAACGTGAGTTGTGGTAAAAGTTAAAAGTTAATTAAAATATTATTAAAATATATTTTTTAATATTATTTTTATTTTAAAATTTTAAAAATTTAATTTTTTTTTTTTATGCATGTAAGAATTTAAAAAAAAATGTAAGATTAGATAAAATGAAATAAAATAAAAATAGTTAATGTAAATTATAGAGATTTATTGTCAACAATGATATTGCCTGTCTCCTTCAAAATGTGGCAATTTGACTTCGATATCCGAAATTTATTTTATATATATATATATATAGACACTAGGAAACAATCTCGATTGTGTTAGTTCCGGAATGTATTTGATATGATGATTTAAATATAAAAAAAATAAAAAAATCAGTAAATTATTTGTTTGGAAAAAGAAAATATAAGATTAAAGAAAGATAAAAAATAAGATTAAAAAAATCTAAACTGAGCAAAGTATCTAATCGTAGGGTTATTAAGATTCTTTTGGTAAAACATAATCCTTCATTAAATTTTATAAGGGGAGCTACTAGAGCTGTAATCGAGCCGAGCCGAGCCGAGCCGAGCCGATTTTTGAATTGCTGAGCTTGACTCAACTTAAAATACTCGAGCTTGAACTCAAGATTTTTTTTTTATTCTTTGTTAGAGCTCGATTCGATAAACTAAACTCTCAACTCGAGCTCGAGCTCGTCCCACAAACGAGTTCGAGTCGAGCCGAGCTAGAGCTCGAATTATTTATTTATTTTTATTTTTTGAATAAGATTTAATAATTAATAAATTAAATAAAAAAATAAAAGATCTAATATTAAATTTATACAACTAACAAGAAGAACCTCTATTGAATTATAAAATTTTAAAAAATTTATAAATAATTAATATTTAACTAGTTGACATTTATCCAAAATAACAATATATTATATACCTACATATATTATTAATACATACACTTAATATAATAGTAAATATCTATTTCATATATGATTTCCACATACTAGTGTATGAAATTATTAAATTTTATCGACTAATTATTATACAAATTGTAAAATATATCTATGAAGTATATTCACTATATAGACATAAGCAATTAGATTACATATTATATATTTAATTATAAAAATGGTATGCTTATATTATTAGCTAATACATATATATATATATATGTATATTTGTATACATACATAGGCGTATATATATATATATTTATCAATATATAAATTAGTTTTAATCGAGTTGAATTAACGAATCGACTCGAGCATAAACGAGCGGGCCTTAACGAGCTTTAGCCGAGTCGAGTCAAATTTTGTCGGGTATGTGTCATTTACAAATCGAGCGGATATCTACTTTCATGAACGGCTTTTTTTTTTTTTTATGAGTCGAGTTCAATTCGAGTTTAACCGAGCGAGTACCGAGCAAGTTATCAAACAAACTAATTCATTTACAGCCCTAGGAGCTACACATCAAATAGTCAAGGGTCTTACGGACCTCTTGATAAAACAAAATCTTTCATTAAATTCTACAAGAGAATTACATGTTAAATGATCAAGGGTTTTAAAGATTTTTTGGTAAACAAAACTTAATGAAAAAAACAACAAAAGTTAACAGAAAAATAACAAAAATTACTATTCACAATTAGATAATTACTTATTATAATAGAGTATATATATATATATATACGAATATCCTAAGCCGACAAATGTGTTGTTATTACTATTATGATATATTTTGCTTCTGTATGCTTAATTGGTACGTTCGTTTTTTTTATCAGAGATTTCTCGAGTATATTATAAAACTTTGGACTAATTCATACGGATGACTAATGACGTCCCTTTTAATCGGAACAAGTACTGGAATTTCTTATAAAATGCTATTGTTATCTCCTTCATAAAACTTCTTTCCTAGGTCTTTTTTTTTTTTTTTTTTTTTTTTTTTTTTTTTTTTGTATTAACTCATAATTCTTTAATGATCAAACAATAACTGCTGGAACTGCATGTGGATGGTTGCCAAAAATGGAGTTAATTACAGAAGTATATATTGCTGGAACAGGAAGTCATGATATATATATATAGCCTGCAAATCAGGGCATTATATATGTGGCCATGGAAGCAACCCAAATTTATGAGACAAACGTATTCTTCACATTTAAATTGTGTTTGGATGTTGAAGTGAATTGAGTTAAGTTGAGATAATAAAATATTGTTAGAATATTATTTTTTAATATTATTATTATTTTGAGATTTGAAAAAAATTGAATTGTTTATTATATTTTATATTGAGATTTGAAAAAGTTATAATGATGAATTGAGATAAATTATAATTCCAAACGAAGCTAATTGATGACATACGTGAATGATATGGATGTTTATATCTGATGACTCTCCAATCGACTTTCTGTTCGCAAAAGTAATCTTTGACAAACATGCACACACAGAGCTAGCTAAGTAACGAGAGAGAGAGAGGTTTTGACAGATGGTCACGTCTTCTTCATCTTTGAATAGGCAAAGGCCAACGCAACTTTCGTGACCACTGACTATTCAGAAGCAAGCCAAGATTGCTGGCCTCATACATTCATGAACATTTCATCCCCAAACAATAAAAGTACAAACTTATATTAATTGAACATATGAGGCTACACTGAACGATGTTTTCAATAACTTTAATCATATTGTATGATTAATTTAACCACTAGTAAACCCACATGGCTTGGACTAATATCATTATCCCACATGTTCATTACTTTCTAATTTCTAGGAATTTCAATTACATTGAACATTTCAACAAAGCATATATCACTGTAGAAAAGCTAACCTCCTAGCTATCTTAATTTTTAATTTCTTTTTTTATGGTCAGTTTGGTACATTCTGGTTGGTTAAGGTTCAGAAATTTTAGCCGGCCGGCGGGCAAAGTATTCTAGGGAGAGTAACCTAAATATGGAGCAAGTTCTCTAGTATCATCCTGAAATCCAAAACCATTAAGAAATTCATCGTCATGGGACTCACAACCAAAATCCATATGCATTATTCCGTCCTCTTTAACGCTTCCATTAATGCCGGACCACAATCCGTAACTGTTCTCCAAAGCCAAAGTAGATGAAGTTGAAAGACCCGACAAGTCCTGAGATGATGTTTTACTGTAATTATCACTTCCACTCCCACTTGTGTGAAAACCAGAAACTTGCATAGACCTTGAAATAATCAGAGATGGGTCTGGAACTAGGCCATTTGAATCATAATTTTGAATGTTTGATTCCGATGTATATGGCAATGCATTGGAATTTGTATCAAAACAAGCTGAATTTCCAGAATCATACGTTTCAGCTGCTGGAATTGAAGCCCAAAACTGTTGCAAGTTGAGATGACTGATTTCATTTGTAGTCTCATTGCTCATGTTTTCACTCTTGGGACATGAACTACTTCCTGGCAATAGTGTTTTCTTCAATCTGGTGTTCCAGTAGTTCTTTATATCATTGTCGGTTCTACCCGGCAGTTGGGAAGCTATAACAGACCACCTAATCCCAGAAACATAATATATATATCATAAATATTGCATTACAATTATTTTTTTTGGAAAAAAGATAATACAAAATATTCGAAAGAAAGTGACTTGACTTGCCTGCTTCCAATGCTACCATGGAGAGTGCAGATAATTTTGTCGTCTTCCTCAGTAAAGCCTCCACGCTTGATGCCTGGCCTGAGATAATTCAGCCATCTGAGCCTGCAACTCTTACCGCACCGTTTGAGGCCTGAAAACATAGAAGAACAATCTTTAAGGCAAAAAGGGTTTCTACTAAAAGCTCAATACAATAGATTATACGCCAGTTTTTCTGAAAGTGGAAAAACATGAAACAATAAATGGGTTTTTAAAGAACAGTTATCAGAAGCAAGAGAAGCATCATATGATATGATCATCATATTCAGTGGGAAAGAGATCAGGGAAGGCTCAAGAACATGAACGGAGAGATCACCTGCTTTACGAGGCAAAGCAATCCAATTTCCACCGGTGCCATGTTTCTCGAGGTATTCTTTTAAAGTGGCATCTTCTTCAGGGCACCATGGCCCTCTCTTCACGTTATCTTTGTCACAACATGGAGCTCTTCCCATGGCCAACACTTACTGAGACCAGGAAAAGAAAAAAGCTAAAAGCTGGGGGAGGGGGGGGGGGGGGGGGGCGCGGCGGTTGGGGGACCGGAGAGAGAGAGTAAGGCAAAAGTGAGCACAGACAAAATGGTTATAAAGGTGGATAAGAAGAAGAGCCAGCTTTTGGAGGCTTGACTCAGTCTGACTGACTGAGAGCATTGGGAATGGTCTGCTAAGTCTAAAGCTTGACTAAAATTTTAATTTTTTATTATAATATTAATTTTTAATTAGGTAAGTTTATATTAAATTAGTTATTATAAAGTTAAAATAATAATATAATATAATATTTTTCATTTTTTTAAATTTTTTTTTACAAATATAATTTATATATTTCTTAGAATTTATATATTTATTAGATCTTCATACTTTGTAGAAATAATGTATCTACTCTATTAATTAGTAAAAATAATGCACATGTCATGCATGTTTTACCATTCAAAGAGAGAGGAAAGTGATGAAATAATTAAATATTATTTTTCATTGTGAATAGTAGCTAGTCATATTTAGATAGGACTTAAAATTTACTATTCATTAAATCTTAAGTTTTGGACCATTGGCTAGTCCAATGTGGAGGTTTTTTCTCACATCTAACTAAAGTTTAGACTTGCATTGACATTTGGTTAGTCCATTACCAATACTCTGACTAACTCTACTTTTAAAGCTTTTTTTCTGTAAAATAATTTTCTACCAATCTGTTTGGCCTTCCATTGGAAGTTAAGAGGGAGTGCCCAATCAATGTGGGTGATTGAGTAAGCACGCAGATTTCATGCTTTTGCTGTCAAAATAGGAACTTATTGTTGGAAGTTTAAACAAAATTGAAGGTATGAAAATATTTGGGAGCCTAAATACAGGTTGATGCATTGTAATTTATTTTTTAGAGAATAATAAAAAGTTTAGATATATTTATCCCTTTAAATTGGCATCAGAACGCCAGGTTTCGACATATTCAAACTTTTCAGGAAATGAACTCCAACTTTATTTATCAACAAATTTCAAGGCTCTAAAAAGATAATTATGGGACGCGATCTATCCAAATGAGAGCCCTGTTTGGTTCTCAAGATCTGTTGGAGATTTACTGATGGATTTACAGAGCCATGGAGGCGCAAGAAGCCGTGTACATGTAGATGAGAAGTGAACTCTTAAAAAGCAAAGAAATAACGATAAAAATGCATTGTTCATACTCTATCAAGGGTTGGATGAGGCTATGTTCGAAAAAGTTGCCCAAACAATGAAAAGTAAACAAGCATGAAAGATTCTTGTTTCCATTTTCAAAGGAGATCAACAGATGAACTCGCTTGCAAACATTACGAAGCGAGTTTGAGGCACTTCATATGAAAGAAGGCGAAAGGTATTATCTCTCATGATTGTTGGTGATCATTAATAGTTTTAAAAGAAACAAAGAGAAGATCGATGACATCCAAGTCACAAAAAAGTCCTTTGATCCCTCTCTCCTAAATTTGAACATGTAGTTGTAGCTATTGAAGAGTCTAAAGACTTGGAGAAGCTTACAATTGAGGAGTTTATGCGTTCTCTCCAAGTACATGAGCAAAGAATGTAAAAGAGTGCTAATTCTACCGTGCTAGAGCAAGCAGTAGAGTAGAAAATGACTCTTAATGATCGAAGGAAATCCAGCCCAATTGAGGTTGTGGCAGAGGCTAAGTACATAGAAGTCACTAATGACCAGACCAAAGTCAGCAAGAAAATAAAAGTACAAGAGGTTGATGACAAGGAGGCAACCGAGGAAGATGAAGATCCACACATGGACGTGGAAACACCAAGAACATTCAATGTTATAACTGCAATAAATTTGGACACTATGCCTCAAATTGTTGGCACAAAGACAATAAACAAGCTAATGTTACAGAAGCAATAAATGATGCTAGTAGTGACACCACCATACTTCTTGCTCATGATGATCCAAGTTCACAATGTGACACTTGGTACCTCGATTTCAGTGTAAAAAATCACATGTATGGAAAGAGAGATCTATTTGTAGAACTCATAGAATGAGTTCGTGGAAATGTGGACTTGGGAGACTTATCCAAGCTCCCAATTGAAGGCAAAGGGAAGATAGAGATTTATCAAAAGGATGGTAAAAAAACTATATCTTTGATGTTTATTATGTGCTAAACATGAAAGTAATATTCTCAACCTTGGACAATTGCTCGAGAAGGGATACATCATATATATAGAGGACAATTCTCTCACTCTAAGAGATGGACGTGGAAGGAATGTGGCTCGTGTTCGAATGACCAGTAATCATACGTTCCAGTTGCATCTTACAACAAAATTCAAAAATTGGTTTTACGGAATAAAGAAAGTAAGCCACAGAAGTGGCATCTTTGAATTGGCCGTCTATATTTCAACGGCCTTAAGCCACTATCTTTGTCAAGCATGGTGCATGGATTACCAATGATAGAGGTACCTAACAACGCTTGTGAAGGGTGCATACTCGATAAGCAATCACGATAACCTTTTCCCAGTGAAAAGTCCTAGAGAGCCATGCAACCATTGCATTTAGTTTACAGCGACATATGTAGACTAATAAAACCCAAGACTTTCAGAGGTAATAAATATTTTATTACCTTCATTGATGATTTTAGAAGAAAAATCTGGATTATTTTCTTGAAGAAAAGTCCAATGCTTTTAATGTATTTAAGAATTTTAAGGATCTTGTTGAAAATGAAAGTGGTCATAAGTCTGTAACTCTTCGCTCTGACTGAGGTGCTGAGTACACCTCAAAATAATTTGATGAGTATTGCAGGGAAAATGGCATAAAGTATCAATTTACTATTGCTTACACACTACAATAAAATGGACTTGTTGAAAGAAAGAATCGTACTATCCTTAATATGACTAGAACTATTCTCAAGAAGAAAGGATTGCCAAAAGAGTTTTGGATGGAGGCTATGGCATGTTCAACTTATCTACTCAAAAGATGTCCTACCAAAAGTGTCAAGAATATGACACCTCAATAGACATGGAGCGATTACAAGCCAAGTGTCACACACTTAAGAATTTTCGGTGCATTGCTTATTCCCAAGTTCCCCAAGCCAAGAGAAAGAAGCTTGATGATCATGTTGAGAAATGTGTCTTCATCGGATATAGTGAAGAGTCATCAGTATATAAACTCTACAATTCATGAACAAAAAAAGTAGTGATTAGTAGAGATGTTATCTTTGATGAAGAAGGAGTATGAGTTGGAAAGATGAAAAGATTGCAAAAGAGTTGTACGTGTTCAAGGAGCCGGAAGAAATCTCAAAAGAAGCTCCACCAATTACCCCATCATCTTCTCCACCCGCAACACCATTCGTAGTACATGGAACCTCTCCACCTTCTATGGGAGATAGTACTGATAGATCATCCACAAATCAAAGCAGAGCTAGGATTAGAAGTCTTATGAAAATCAATGAGCAAACAGAAGATGGAGAGACTAATATTTTGTCTATATGCTAATCATGAGTCACTCACCTTCCAAGAGGTTGTAGAAAAAGGTTGTTGGCGATCAACAATGGTGGAAGAGATCCATGCCATCCAAAAGAATGAATAATGGGTGTTGAAAACACTTCCTCCAAACCAAAAGGCTATTGGTGTCAAGTGGGTGTATAAAATCAAATGCACTACAAAAGGAGAAGTTGAATGGTACAAGGCGAGATTGGTGGCTAAAGACTGCAAACAAAATTATGGCGTTGACTATGAAGAATGTTTTGCATCAGTTGCAAGACTTCATACGGTGAGATTGTTGATTTCACTTGTTGCTCATTATAGATGAAAGATATATCAACTTGACGTCAAATCGGTCTTCTTCAATGGAATCCTCAAAGAAGAAGTGTCTGTACAATAACTAGAAGGCTTCTTAAATAAAGGAGAAGAAAACACTATGTATCACCTAAAACATGCATTGTATGGCTTAAAATAAGCACCAAGGGCCTGGAATGTGCGTATTGACAGTTACCTTCATCAGAATGGCTTAACCAAATGTCCATAAAAGCATCCAGTCTATATGAAGAAAAAAGGTCATTGTGAAATTCTAATCCCAAACTCTTTTTTTTATCAAACTCCTTTCTTGTTCCCTTATTTGCCTTTATTTTGATGATCTTTTATACTCATAAAATAGTGAAAAGATGATTGAGGAATTCAAGGAATCAATGTTTAAGAAGTTCGAGATGACTGACAATGGGCTGATACCCTATTTCCTTGGTATTAAAGTAAAGCAGCAATATGATAGAATTTTTATATCCCAAAAGAAGTAAACAAGGGAGATTTTTGAAAATTTTAAAATGGATGGTTGTAACCCTGTAAATACCCCAGACGCAACAAGTACAAGATTATCAAAAGAAGGAGATGGGCGTGTCATTGATACAAATATTTATAGAAGTTTGGTTAGAAGCTTGAGATACTTAATTATCATATGGCCTGATATTGTCTAAGGAGTTGGACTTGTATGGAGAGGCCAATAGAAACTCATTGATTAACTACAAAAAGAATACTGATATACATCAAACGCACCCAAGATTTTGGTTTATTTTATGTTTTTGGTAAAGAAGTGAAATTAGTTGGGTATTGAGATAGTGATTGGGGAAGTGATCAAGATGAGAGGAAAAGTACTATTGGCTATGTGTTCTATCTCAATTCAATAATATTTTCTTGAACATCCTAAAAATAATAAATTGTAGCTTTGTCTGTGTGAAGTAGAACATGTGGCACGCTCCTTTACAGTTATCTCTTAAAGGAATTATAACATCCACAAGAAGAACTAACAATAATTTATGTGGATAACAAATCACCTATATAGCAAAGAACCTAGTGCAACGTGGGAGGAGCAAACATATTAATATGAGATTACATTTTCTCAGAGACCATGTGAAGCAAAAGACAAAAGAGCTCCAATATTGTCACATCACTGAGAAAGTAGCAGATATATTTACCGAGCCATTATCTGGTGATATTTTCATGAGGCTAAGAGACATGCTTGGTATAATGAAGTTTTGATTTGAGGGGGCGTGCTGAGAGTTTAAACAAATCCAATGTATGAAGACTTTTGGATATTTTACAAAGAAGACTTGTTAGTTTTTAGAGTGTCTTTTAGTTTCTCAAAGTTATCTTTTTATTACCCAACAATGTGTCCTTTAATTTTTTCAAGAAAAATTTATGGTCATTAAGTACGATGAGTTTTATGCCTATATATAGACTGATTTATTGTAATATATTTTCAAGAGAGTACTAATAAAAAGGTTTAGATATATTTATCCCTTCACTTATTATAGGCAAAGACTTGCATTTTTTTTTTTTTTTTTGGCAAGGTGTCGAGGTGGGGTTGGGCTATCATTCACTACAACAAAAATTCATTTTTGGGATGGTTTTTGTTTGGGAAGAAACAAAAATCGTCCCAAAAATTGAGATGTAGGGATGAAATTTAAATTTCATTCTAGAAAAATAACGGAAGGTGTTTACAGTTCGAACAATATACTTAGGGATGAAAAATTTTGTCCCTAACAAAATAATTGTACAAATATAAATAAAAAAACGTTCAAACAAACTAAAATAAACATTTGAACGGATATTATTTATGGTCGAAAGACAATTTGGCGCGTTAAGTGACAAAATTTAGCAGAACATTGACTTAGTGTTCGAACAACATACAACAACGTTCGAATGTCAACGTTAATAAATGTTTGAACACATATTATATGTGATCAAACAGGAAATTGACAGGTTAAGTAACTAAATTTAGAGGGAAATTGAGTTACCATTCGAATGTATTACTATACCGTTCGAACTATAGGTTAATCAATCTTCGAACGTAAAATATAGAGTTCGAACGGTAATTTATTGCAAAAATACATATTGCGGGAATGGAAAAATGTTCGAATGGTATATATTTCATTCGAATGGTGAAATTAATTTTATAAAAAATTTCAATTAAAAAATATATATAATAGAAATCACCAATTAATTTAGAAAAAAAAAATCATTCATAACTAAGTTAATTTTACAAAACATAAAATATTTTCTATACAAAAAAAAAAAAAAAAATACAAGTAAAAGATATAGAGATGGGTGTGTCTCTACTGACCCAACTCTCTAACGATATCCTCGACTGCATCTAGGTGTGTCTCTAATTATGTTAACCGTGTATTGATCATGGCCGGAGTCACAGATATGGCATCAATTTGTGTACGTAAGTCAGACATGGCACTACGGATCTCCATACGTACTGCATCAATCACCTCTTATTTCTGTGTGTGGATCTCTTCATGCACTATATATGCACTCTCGTCACAAGTAGCAATGCATGATACATCGACCTGCATGGATATCTCATTAGCCAATACTCCACGATCTGTCGGGTGTGCATCTCCCTGAGTATCAACTGACTCGCAAATAAGAGCACGAAGATGAAGTTTCGAGTGTCCCGTCCCTCATGACAAGGTGGAGGAGTTCATCGGTTCAATCAGCTCCCGAACATACTCAGCAATATCTGGCAAGACCCCAGCATGTAGTAGAAATCATATGATCAAGATCCCAAATGGCAACATATTTGTCATAATGTAGAAAACCTCTGATCGAATTCTAGTGAATATATAACACATTAGGCTAATAGACACCCCGCGAGTGACGCGTATCATAAACTTCGCCATATCCATGTCAACCTCTGTCTTGTGCGGTCAATGATTAACGTTGGAGATGATGATTAAGTTTATGATCTTAAAGAAGCCAGATAAATGAGCCTGTTTGATGCTTTTCGTCCCATCATAGAGAGGAGCATCTGGAGCAACAACCAATTGCCTCAACTCATGATCAATGAGGTCATCGAGTCCATCTCTATCAAAGCCCTCGCCCTCAGCCATCACCCCATCAACTGTAGACTCCTTGGGCACCACGTTTAGATATGCAGTGCACAACATGTGATACCCATGAAATCAACAAGTTTGTCTGCTAAAAATGTAAAGGAAGCTGCCCGTACAGAGATCTTGTATGCCTCTACATCGTCATCTTAACAGGTAAGTCGTTCAAGATGCATGTTGTCGTGTTATCGACAATAAATAATTTTCTTGCTTATGAAAACTTGTCAGGTTGGAGTACTAAAGGGAAAATGACATGTCTGACTTGTAACAAACATACCCAATCTGAATGGCTTACGTAACGGATGAAACTATGCTTCATGAGTCATCATCAATTTTTACGTGATGATCATAGATGACATGAAAATTCTAGGATATTTGATGGCACTATTCAATAAGGGCACCCTCCACCATATTTGTCTAGCGAAGATGTACTTACACAATTTGTAGATAACGGTTGTAATGAATTTAGTAAAAAACAATAGAAGAGAAAACGAACTACGAATAAGTTGAATTGGATAAAAAAGAGTATATTTTTCAAATTCCCGTACTGGTCGAAATTAAAATCGCAACATAGTCTAGATATTATGTATATTGAGAAAAATATATGTGAATTCGTGTTGGGAACATTGTTGTCAATTGAAGGCAAAACGACTAATATATTAAACCCACGGAAGGAAATGAAGCAATTGGGAATAAGACCGGAAATGCATTTGCAACAAAGTGGTTCATCTGTCTACATGCCGATTGGGTGGTATACATTGTCAATGAATAAAAGGGCTACATTTGGTGAGTGGCTAATGAAGATTAAAATACTAGAACATTATGCCTTGAATCACACAAGGTGTGTGCGAAAAAATGACTGGATTAAAAAGTCATGATTGTCATATATTTTTCAACTTATCTTGCCTATTGGTATCTGTAGGTACTTGACGAGAGATGTGCGCTTGGCTTTGACTAAGTTGGGTGTATTTTTTCGAGATTTATATGCTAGAACATTAAATGTAGAAACTTTGGATCATATGTAAAAAAATATATTGATTGTTTATTTTTTAATTTTTATGGTTTATTCAATATGTAGGCTGTACAAATGTATGCGAGTAATCCAAACGATATATTAGACGAATTGTATGCATTGGCTCGTGGTCCCTCGAGATGCACTACTCAATATTCTACATATATTTCTAAAGGACATAGTTATCACACAATAGATCAAGAACTTTATAAGAAAACAACAAATAATGGTTTCCTAGTCGAAAGAAGTCATGACGGAGAAAATATTGATTTCTATGAGGTTATTGTCGATATAATTGGAATGAGATATTTAGGAGAGTTTGTGGTGTAACTGTTTAAGTGTGATTAGTGGGATTTAAGCAATCCTTGAAGGGAAGTGAGCGATGATAAATATCTTTTTAGTATTAATACATCAACAAAATGGTATGAAGATAATTCTTTTATTTTGGCTTCCCAAGCATTTCAAGTATTCTACTTAGATGATCCTGAGTTAGGAATATATCAGTATTTTAAAATTATGCCACCGAAAAGGAATGAAGTTTGCATCTCATCTCCACATGTTCCTAACTCTCCACCTTTCTCACTACTAGAGATTTACTTTACAGAACAAGGTAAAAATCTAATAGTCATCTTGTTTCAATTAAGGTCATTTATACATATTACAACGTTTCTAACTATCATTTACTTTGTTTCTACAACAAATATTATATTTTATAGAGTTAACAGTACAATCTCATCAAGGTCGAAACATTACTAGAGGCATGACGTAAGAAAAATATCATAAAGTTGGTCAGATTAAAGTTAACATTTTTTTACGAACATACTGGAGGCGAATGACAATCAGCAGCTTGGCTCATCGCATGTAGGTGCTCTTATACGAACTTATGCACATTTGGCTACAAGTTCAAAGAATAAAATCCCCGAAGATGCGAAAGATCTTATAAAAGAACGTTGTTTGGTAATGCTTAAATAATTGATTTATATTAATATTATTTAATATATATGCAAAATTTAGAATATTGTGGATAATAATATTTTTTCAATGATTACTTCAAAATATATTTTGGTTAGAGAGATGAGCGTAAAACTGTCGATAAGCTTATATGTAATGCATTCCGCAAGTATAAGGCGAGATGTCATGACCATTATAATAAGTTTAAGAACAAAGAAGATGAATGCCAACATTCTTTCTAAGATGTTCGACCTTCTGATTGGGAAAAATTTTGTGACATATTTGAGAATCCATCATATAAGGTAAATTAAATGAATTTTTTTACGTATCCTATTTATAATTTTTGCTTCCAAATATTTACAACTTATATGCAAAAGCGAAATTCTATAAATAAAATAAATAGATCGAAGTTGAAGATTCATCATCATACAGGCTCAAGATTTTTCCATCCCCTTTCTATGAAATTGGTAATGCTATTTTAATTTTTTAATTTTATATAGTTTTTTATTTAAACGTATTCTAATAACTTTATATCTCAACAAATATCTCTTGTAGTAAGAGTCAGATATCAATTATGATCTGACAAAATTATAAGCTATATCACATACTGATCGTAAGTATTATAATCTGTTTTAATGAAACATATTTGAATATTTGTGACGATATAATTCTCTCTCTTGTGTGTAGAATAAAATGGTCTTCCTATGTCTGAATCGGAGTCAAATCAAAATTCATCAACAAGTGATGTTGAAATTTTTATATAAGTTCTGGGTCAATGTTAGGATATTTGAGGGGTTTAGGTCGTTCTATAAAAACTTCTAGCTCTTCCTCATCGTCTGGGTATGTCTTTAACACCTCTATAGCATTAGAGAAAGCAAATTGCAAGATCGAAGAATTTACTACAAGGCAACATGAGTTAGATGCTAACTTGGTGAAACAAGCAGACATAGAGATACGCCTGAACTATTGCATAAGCATCTACATTTGGAGACATAAAATAGTTACCATTCGAACGATAAAAAACCGTTCAAACAAAATAAATAAAACCATTGAACAATGATATAGAACATTCGAATGTAATCAGTATTAAACGTTCGAACAATACTTGAAACCATTCAAACGAAATCATCGAACATGAAATAAACATTCAAACGTCATCTCATAACAAATCGTTTGATCCTATTATGGTCCGATTGAACGTTTTACTCAATATGTTGAAACATATTTTACTGTTCGACCATCAAATTGTTTGTTCAAACGTTTCCTCATGTCTATTTGGTCGAACAGACTGGTATCGATCGAGTACTCACGAAGAACGCATTCGAATATATTTAGCATTCGAATGTCAAGTTTGAACCGTTCGAACATGATTCTGGAGCAAAATTTAATCGTCCCAAAAGAAATATTTCGTTTGAGCGCGATCGAACGATTTTGCGCAAGTTCATCTCAAAAGATATTTTTCGGGACGAAATTGATATTTTTGTCTTAAAATATTTTTTGGGACACTATTATTACAATGATCTTGGGGTGATTTTTTTAGTCCCAAGAAATATTTTGGGATGAAATCACAATTTGTTGGGACGAAAATTTTCATCCCAAAAACTCATTTATGTTGTAGTGATTGTTGCAGTTGAGAAGCAAAACCCTCTACATCGACCTTGTGTGACTAATATCAATGTAGAAACTAATTATTTTACCTGCAATTTATTTAGCACGCTTTAATTTTTTTTTTAATATGGAAATAGGTTTATTACAATATTTTAAAATTAAAAAAGTAGGGTTGGAGACTATTGAATCGCTCTAAAATATTACTAAGTGTTGAATAGTGAATAAAATATATTGAAAACTAGTATACCAAAGAAAAGTACTTGAACTAAAACCTTAATCATAACCCTATGTTCTATTGGCCAATAAATTATTACATAAAACAAACAAATGTACCATCTTAAGGGTGGTTGGAGACTTGGAGTTCCCAAGGTTTTTATTGCAAGCCAATTAATTAATAGTAATTGCACCAATTAATTGTATTTATTGAGCGAAAATATCTTAGTTTATAGTTTTGGATTGAGTGCGTGTTGAAAATACTCTAATAACGGATGAACCCGTTAAATGATCCACTTCCATTGCACAACACAATGACACAAAACATCCACAATTCTCTAAGCAGACTCGTGCGGCTTGATCGGTGCCGAGAGTTTAGATGTAAAAAGGTGGGGCTATTGGATTTCGACATGGGAGTCATCAGGTTTATAGTTTGATCAGCATCATCCCTATGCGAAAGATCAGGTGTTGCTGCCTGCCATACATGGCGATTGGGAAAGGGAGCAGCTCCCTATTTGCAAGCACTACTTGACTTGGATGAAGTGTGTAAATCCTGATTTGACAGACATACAACAGAAATTATTGTTCTTAGGCCTCATTTCGACCGTGAGATGAGACTATCTATGAGTAGTAATCAAATGATTTGTAAATAATAATAAAATAATTTAAATTAAGATGTTTTATGGAGTTTTGGCACTTTGAAAATGAGAGAAAAAGTTGAATAAAAATATATAAAGTTAAAATATTATTTGAATATTATTTTTTTTAATATTATTTTTATTTTAAAATTTAAAAAAATTGAATTATTTTGTGTGTTTTATTTGAAAGTTTTAGAAAACCGTATTGATTAGGTAATAATTATATTAAAAGGTTGAAGATTTTAAATTGAAAATTATTTGTATTTTTTATGTTTAGATAATAAGATAAGACGGGAAGCTCTTGGGTTTGGCAAGTGGGATGAGACACAAAATTCTCATCTCATCTTATCTCATCATTATAATTTTTTAAATCTCAAAAAAAAAAAATATTAAAAAATAATATTTTAAACTTTTATCTAAAATTAAAAATTTTTATCTCATTATCTAAACAGTATTTTTTTCTGATCACAGAATGCAAAAGGCCTAAAGCCTAACACTGATAACCAGATTGAGATGGGCATCTCAGTTTTTCCTGACCCTGGCCCGTATAAGAGTCAAACACTGGGTTACGGAGTTTTATAGACCTGATCAAATTATAGTGCATTCTAGGATTATTTATATTCCCTACGCCCAAGGCCTCTTCTAATCCCCATGTGTTCCTCGGCCCAAACTACCAACCAGAGATCTTGGATTTCTGAGTAGGCGCTAAAGGAAAAAGAAAAAGAACAGCTGAACTCGAATTGTTTAGCAGTATAGGGTGAGATATAAAATTTTTTATTATATTTTATTTTATCATTAGAATTTTTTTAAACTTTCACATAAATATAATAAACAATTCAATTTTTTTAAATCTCAATTCAACTTTTTCAAATCTCAAAATAATAATAATATTTTAAAATAATATTTTAAACTTTTATCTAAAACCAAAAACTCTCATCTCACTCCGCAAATAGTTGGTCTCCTCTGTCTCAATTGGAATCCAGAACTTCATGCTGACTCGATTTTAAGTTTGGGTTACATTTTTGCATTCCAACTCCGACTCCGACTTAGAACTAACTCCGACTTTGCTCTACATATATATTTAAATACCAGAGTAGAGTTGGAGTTTATTGCTAAGTAACTGATTTGAGAAACATGATTAAGAAGAGAATTCCTAATATTTGTATCAATTTCTTTCCGTTTCCCTTGAGGGAAAAAAAATAATAATCACCAACCAAAGAGGATTACATTCACCAAACAGAAGAAAGTAAATATATAATCTCTTTTCTATTCCACAATTTCTTAGCAACCAAATACTAACAAAACATTAAATTCATCACTAACATATGTCGATGTTGCAAAAATCCCTAACACTGAATTTGAAAGTAATGGTTAGGATTAAAAGAAATTTACTGCCATATATACTTCAGATCATTGAAAACAGGAATGGGGTGATTCTGACCCCTCCTGTTTTATAATGAATAGTCATATTTAAATATATGTTTTGATTTGAGTTTTCTAATTAGATCGCGTTACGTCCATTTATCATTGGACCGTTCTTACGAACATAGACTAACTTAGATCCCAAATGTAATTGGTTTTTAAAATAGAAGGTAAATTTCAGACATCATCACATGGAAAATGGTGAGAAAAAAAGTTACCAATGAAAATGAAACAGGAAAATTTTGGTGAATCACGATCGAGTAATTTTCTATATGGGTCAATAAGAAATGGTTGGCACAAATCATGGCGAATAGTTCTGCCATTGATTTTTCTTTTATATATATATATATATATGTATGTATGTATGTATGTATGTATGTATTATTTAGTCAATTCTGTCACCATCAGATTGTAAATACCTCGTCAATCTACATGATCAAGTTAAAGGCAAATATTTTTAGCGAGAGATATAGAAAGAAACTGTTGGAGAAAGACCCAACACTCATCCTTTAGATAATGGAAATACATGATATATATATATATATATATACACACACACACATAAATATAAAGCCAAAAAGGTAGCTTGGGGTTAGGGAAATTGACCAGTGAAACACGATGATGATAATGATGATGATGGCATCAACATCACGCACTGAAGATGCATTAGTTACTTGGGTTGACGGTAACCTCAATGTGCCGGGAAATCACACTGCATATCGCCCATTTTCTTGGTAAATCTTCTTTGCTAGCTTGTGGTCATTGACAAAACATGTGCATCCATTTTTTTTTTTTTTTCATATTCTTTGTCCCGACTCAGGGTCAAGACATGGGGCCCTTTATTTTTCATCTTTTTTGAAGATCATAAAAGTCTTTGTTTGAATGCGCAAGTCACGTCAATTTTCTCGCCCGTTAATTCTACTCAGATGAGCAATTTAATATATAGTGCCATTATTCTCTAATGACAGGGTTTTTCAACTTCTAAAGTGATCATGGCTTCTCTTGCGTGAAAACTAAGCTGCTTGTGAATTTTCCGATTCTAGCACCTCCCAAAAGGTTAACCTAAAATCCTGCATGGCCATTCCTAATTTTACATATAATCGTGAAATGTGTAAACGATATGTAATTACTTTAAAAAAAATACGGTTTACTACTAAAAAATTAATAATTTTCATGTGAATTCTATATTTTCTTCGTTTTTTTTAAAGCGATTATGGAGCGGTTGTACAATTCACAATTATAAATATCTTTTATCTTCCTTTAGTAACTTAATTTTTGCGTTAAGGTACTAAACTTGTTAAGAATTGTAGCTTATGCTGCACGAGTTTTGGTGTAAAAACAGGGGGACAATACAGTATATTTTTCTTGAGTAATTCTACGTACAATCTAAAAGTACGTAAATGTCATTTAATTGCTTCGAAAAATTTAAGTGAAATTTATTATTAAAATATTAATTTTTTTTATATAGATCTTATTTTTTATTTATTTTTTATAAAACGATTATACAACAGTTATAGAATTTATAATTGCGAACATCATTTTTCATGGAGAGAGGTTTCACATTTTGAACCCAAGAAATCAACTCTTTGGTTGGAAAGTAAAAACCCATTAAGACTCGTCCAAAAATTTTATTCGTCAATAGATTTATTGATCAACTGTCTCACTTGTCATATCGTGTTATTAATACTGGATTAGAAACCCAAGAAGAAATATTTAATTTCTGGGTTGTCAATTTTATCGATTGGAGTGGTTGGGCAATTATCCCGCCCCATGCTGCATGGCATTTAAATCTCAACATGCATGCATATTCATGCTACAGAGTTTTTTCTATTACAGATTAGATGGGTATGTCAAACCTATCCAAAATCTAGCTAGGCAACAAACCTTGTTTGAATGCACCGATCGATCGAAGAGGTAGGTACCACTAAGATGCATGGCCGTCAAAACAAATAATAATAATAATAATAACAATCCAAATCAATTCACTCAAACTTCAAACCCTAGTCTCATCAACGGAGCCCACCACCCTACCTCTAATTTGTTACATGAAATTAAAATGAACTTTGAAGTTGGATCGATGTTATCATTCAACCTACTACTTACTACTCATCATGATCATAATTCCATCCATCACATTTAGAGTTAGTAACAGTCAGGAAATCCTTCTCTATTCTTGGGTTAATTTACCAGGCTTCATTAAGCTGCAGCCTTTCTGACCTGATCTTGATCTCAGGGTTATAATTACTGAATTTGTAGCGTGGGATGATTAGACATGAGTGCCATCTTCGAAGGCGATTTCGGGTTCTTGTCATTGATACCCCCATCTCAACTACTGGGATTAGACCCTCGACAGCCATCCCATGAGTCTATGATTTAAATGATTTAGTCGGGAATGGATCGGTTTTAGATAAAAGATAGAAGTTAAAAAAAAATATTATTAGAATATTATTTTTTTAATATTATTATCTTTTTAAAATTGAAAAAATTGAATTGAGATTTGAAAAAATGAATTGTTTATTATATTTTGTATAGAAATTTAAAAAAATTATAATGATGATATGAGATAAAATGAAATACTTTTCGAATCAAAACCGAACCGATTTCTCCTTGTTTTAATTTTTCAAGAGAAATAATTATTTTACTGTATATGAGATTTGCAGTGACTAATAATAGTGTTTAATTCTTTAAAAGTCTCTATCTATTTCTTTTATTATTATTATTATAGTCTCTATCTATTAATTAGCTCGAGTGTTCTCAAGTTAGAAAATTAATCAAAGAATTGTTCGAACGGATCGACCTACCACATTTATCCCCTAATCTATATCTATATATATAAATGCACACATTGCCCATATTATGAGGACATATCAATATATCATAAACGTGATGAGGAACAAGTTATTGACATGTTTAGTTGAAAAAGAGAGGAAATTATTAAAAAAAAGAGTACTGCTACGTGTAATTGTGGAATACGCAAATGTTATGCAGTCATTTTCAAAAATATCGAAGTCTACTATTAAAAAATTAATTTTTTTCATGTAGATCCCGTATTTATTCACCTTTTTAAAAATATTTACGTGGCGTTTGTACACTCACAACTACAATTATTACACTATAAGAAAAATAAGTAATTTCGCTGAAAATACTGATTGCATATATGGAATTTTCTTGTAGTGTCATTTCTCTTAGAAACATCTAGCAACAGTTATAATATCATCATTCTGTTTTCCCTTTTCAACTGTGGTAAAAACTCCAGTCAATATTCAATGATTATTATCTACGAAACCAAACCAAGATTATTTTCTCGATACCTCGTGAGTTTTTTTTTCTTTTTTCCCCTCCTTCCAAGGGACCGAAGACTTGCCCCAAATTGCTAATTAAATTAATTCTCTAAATTCTGAACGCCAAGTCAAAATCAAAGAAAACATGTCAAGGCTAGCGAACATAGTTGTTCCATTTATAATAATGGATGCTGACTTTTAGAGTTGTGTTTGGAGAAAGACTCGATGATCTAGTCATGCCTAGCTTGCATGAATCCACCGGCGATCGCTGGGGAGAGGGGGCGGAGGGCTCCAAAATGATGCATTTTCAAGATGGAAGACCTCTCCCGATTTACATTTCAGGCAGAAACACGTGTCGCGCATGCACTACTTTGTAACTATGCCTACTGTGACGCTGCATGTCGGTCCGAACGTTGTCCCCTCTAATTTGGGACAATGACATTTTTTTTTTCTTTTCTTTTTCGGTGATTCTTTGAACTAACTCATGTCGGCAAAGTGAGCCGAAAGGCCAAAAAACGTCGTTAAGTTCATGGCCGACATCACATGTTACTCTTTAATTTAATCTTAAATTTCAAGATCGCATGCTCTTACACACGTACGTACATAATTAGAATCTCTCGTGTTTAAAATTAAAGACGGTATAGACGTAAAATAGAATATCTTATAACATTTAGTAAGTATTTAATATTATATACAATAATTCACTCAAAAAAGTCATAAATAGTATAGATATATATCATGGACCTCACTTATATATCCTATATTCTTCAATTTAAACTCTAGACACTACAACAAATTTGGTAGTTTTTTCCAATGCATACCATGGTGGAAAATACAAGGCTGATTACACAAAGGATGTCCATGGAAAATGAATTAGGTTGTTGCAAGGAGATCACGTCCGAAGATCGAAAATTCATCAGTAAAAATGGCTTTTCCCGATGATTTTTTGTCGCTGCAAATAAGTCCCCTGAAAAAGGACCAAAAATCCCAACTTTATTAGATATTGCGGTGAGAATATGGTTGTAAATGATCTAGTCTATTCGATAGCTCGCTCGGTACTCTTTCGATTAAAGTCGAATCGAACTCAACTCGTAAGAGAAACAAAAAAAAAAAAAAAAAACTTGTTCGTGAAAGCAGATACCCACTCAATTTGTAAATTATGCATACCCGACAAAACTCGACTCGACACAGCCAAAGCTCGTTAAGGCCTGCTCATTTATGCTCGAGTCGAGTCGTTAGCTCGACTAGATTAAAACTCATTCATATATTGATAAATATATACATACACCTATGTGTATATATATATTTATATATATTAGCTAATAATATAAGCATACAAATTTTATAATTAAATATATAATATGTAATCTAATTATTTATGTCTATATAGTGAATATACTTTATAGGTATATTTTATAATTTGTATAATAATTAGTTGATAAAATTTAATAATTTCATTTACTAGTATTTGGAAACCATATATGAAATAGATATATGTAATCATATTAAGTGTATATATTAAAAAACCAATTCGAGCTCGAACTCGAGCTTGAGTTGAGAGTTTAGCTTATCGAGTTAAGCTCGAACAAAGAATAAAAAAAAATCTCGAGCTCAGCTCGAGCTCGAGATTGAGTATTTTGAGTCGATCCAAGCTCAGCAAGCCAAAGACCAGCTCGGCTCGGCTCGGCTCGATTATAGCCCTAGGCAAGAATGACTTGCGGCAAATAGTTTGATTTAAATCAAATCCCAAATGTACCCAAGAAAACCCTAAAACTTTCCCTCACTATTTTCCCTCTTTTCTATTCCTCTCTCTCCCTCTCTGCAGACACAAAACGTTGCCCACAACTCCCCTCGAAACTTGCATCGTTCTTGTCTCTCCACTCTGCCATCCAACTCCGGTAGGGGTAGATCTCTCTCCCCCATCTCTCCCCATCGGCTTCTCACCCTCCTCTCTCCTCGTCGCCGCTTGCCCTTTTGTTTTCTTTTGCTCCACCATGTCATGCACGACCACTGCAACCCCCATCACTAATAAGCTACACACACACACACACTCTCTCTCTCTCTCTCTCTCTCTCTCTCTCGATGAAGACCCAAGCCAACAGGCCACCATTTAAACCCTTCGATTCCTCCACCAAAGCCCACGCCCATCCTCGTCGCACTTCTCACAACAACGCCACCGTGAGCCTCACCACTACCACAAGTCAAGCAAGCCATTAGAGCAACCCCAACCACTGATTTTGGTGCAACCACCCTGCTAAAGCAACCCTCTATGCAGCAACCCGTACCACATGGGTTCTCTCCCAATCAGAGAGGAATCACCACGATCGGGGATTTAGGACTCGATGCCTTGTATCATCCGAAATTTCTCATTAGCACTGTAAGTAAATTTCCAAACTGACCCTTGAAATACTATCGTGGAAAAATCATAAAACTTTATTTGTTGCAATCGGATTGTAAATTGTAAAGTGGCCAAGGGCTTGTGGAGCGTTGGGATAATAACTATAGTTGATGATGAATTATTGGCCAAGGACCAGGTGAATCGTTTGAAATCGCATGTAGTTGTGAAATTGTGAAACCATGAAATCGTGTGCTATGCCATTTGTTTGCCGTACTTTGTTCTGCCATGTCATCCAATATCTACTTGTTGCATGTTTGCATTGTATTTATTTCAAGTCAATAAATTGTATAAATTGTGCTCTGTTGGAGGTTTCTCGCATCTATAAATAAATTTTATTTATTTGCTTCATTGGTATAAACTCATTGTCCTATACAGTTTATTTATTTGGTTCATTGATATAAGCTCATTGGTATAAATTCTATTTTTGTACTTTTATTACAATTTCGTAATTTTTAAAAATTGTTCTGTTTCTTGCATAGCATCGTGTTGAATGATTCATTCTTGGAGAGCTACTCTGAAGTTATACAAGATGATTTAACTTAACATCGGGGTTGAGAAAATCTACTTTAGAACATTGAATCCAGTGCTTAGTATGTTCTTTGGCCTGTGTTTGGTTTCAAAGTATTTCTCTTTGTACTCTGTCAGATTTACTTTTATGAAGTTGTAAGATGTTTGATTCATGAGTTTTATTAAGAATTCTTTTTCTTTGAGATGGTTCATGTCTTTTGTTTTCATTTATTTATTTATTTATATAATTATTATAGTATGTTTGCTACTTATCCTAGAAAAAACTTTGTCAGTGTCTTTGTAAATGTGATTTCTCAGTAACAACTCAACCTCTAATCTTGGATGTCATAACAAGCATGACCAATAAGAGATTCAAAACTAAATTTCACGTTTAACAACAATAAAAGGAACTATGACTTTGAAAAAGGATTAGTTTGCTAGTCTAACGTAGTTAGTTACTCTGGTCTGAAACCTGAGTAACTATCACATGCACTGCAGTGCAACTTGTTGGATGCATGGAATGGTTATTGAAAATTCCAAAAGCTTCCGTCATTCTTAGCTCAAATTTCCTTATTATCAAATGTAGGATCAATCGGACATTGCTTAGTAGAAGAAAGGGAAATTGCTCAATATTTTCTGGCTATTCTCAACTAAAGTGATGAATATCAATTCTTTTTTTCTTTTCTATCATCTCTCATGACGCTTGTATCATATTCTTAATCAGGTTGATTAGAGCATATTTCATTTCCACTTGAATGTTTCTATTAGTGCCAAAGCACTAAACTTTTTCTTGCTCTTAGGTTCTTATTAGGAGTTTTTCTTGTAAACATATCAGCACAATTTTAATTGTTGTTTTGAAATTTTTATTAGTGTCAATTTGAATCTCCAAAGTTTGTATAAATTTTGTAGCTTATATTAGATTCTTTTTTACGATTATTTGTTGCCTCGTTTTTTGCTTTTACAATTTTTTTTCCGAATTCTTTTAGCATTTACCGCAAATACCTCTCAGGGAAATACTTTTTTTTGTTTGAAGAAGATTTTTCAACCAAATATTCTAGTGGGTAAAACTAATACCTACTAGTACCGTACCTCTCACGGTAACCGATCATATTCCCATGGCTAATGATGAATACAAAAGTGGTTTTGCGGCGAGCTTAGTAGGAGGCTATTGCCAAAAAATAACGACTTATATTACATTAGCCTTCCATGAATAAAAGTGGTGGGAATAGAATTTTTTCCAAAAAATGATGCTTTCTGCCACCAAAAACATTCATGAAAAAGTACGATATTTCTTGAAGTGAGCACCTGGACAAGAATATTATGAAATTCGAATCCAATAAATTAAATATTATAAAAAATGTTGTAAGCTCGGAGAAAGGATATATGTGTTTTATGAAAACAAGAGTTCTGATCCAAATGAGAATATAAGTACCAAGCTGGTACATTTTCATTAGTCGAGTCCGCCCATGATTAATGCAGGGATTTTTATTAAACTTTATCTGCCTTCTCGGGGGTCTTCTACTTCGTAGTAATTAAACTATCAAAATATCTTCATATATATATATATATATATAATACCCATAGTTAGTTTGGTTATGCATATATATATAATATACATATATAAGTTCTGTTTTACAGAGCGTTTTTTCTGTTAAGAGAAAGTTTTTTAGAAGTTAAGATAATGCCCGTCACAAAAGAATATGTGTTGGGAAGCCCTAAACCTGGTGCGTAGTTTGACATAAAAAAAATAAAAAATAACCCTTTAATTATTTGTTAGGATGATTTTAATAATGAGATGGTAGTAGATTACGAGGAAAATATAATCAACTCTAAAATATTAAAGACAATACTAATAAAATAAAGAAAAGAGAAGAGAAGAACGAAAAAAACACTTAATTTAAGGTGATTCTGGTTTGGCAACCAAGAGCATCTTAAGTACTCTCACTACTATTCTTTACTTTATTATTACTTTTCACTTACTTTTCTATTATTCATTACTTTTCACCTACTTTTTACTACTATTCAATATTCTATTATTATTTTTCATTACTTTTTCAATATTATTCACAAATATTCTCAATACTTCTCAGGTATTCTCACTACCCAAACCCAGCTTTGTGGACTATGTGCACTAGATCATGCGTTGGGTGAAGTTAACAACTTTTATAAATTTATTTTTTCAATCAAATTATATCACACTACAACATTTTGTCGCTTTTGCGGCGACATTTTCTCGCCGCAATAAAACACAAAATTGTGGGTAATGGTCTTAAGCCGCAGTTTTACAATCACAGAACAAACGCCACAAATTCGGCATGACACCTGATCCATTTCTCGCCGCAAGCCTAACCGCCGAAGATTGCCCCCAAATTACGACGGATTTAGACGCTAATATTGATCCCTAAGTTACTGTCGCAATTGCCTATACACCCAATCGATGAAATTAAGACATAATCCTGATACCTAGCCGCGAGCGTGTGTTCTTCGCAAACAACCAATCCTCCTGCGCCAGTATGTTCGTCACATAGTCCATTATCCATCTCGACGAGTTGGATTTTCCTATGAAGTTTGCTGCAGTTTCCAACCGTCAGAGAAAACCCTAGGTACGTATAATGCGATAACCCATATTCGACAGTTTGTGAAATCTTAGGGAATCTTTTTTTGGCTTCATTTATTTGTGTATTTCGACCCAATAGGGATGTATTTACCGTCGATTTGTTTGTTATCAGTATGATTATCTAGGGAAATTAGTTTTCTAGATTGGGAGGACCATTGAAAACAGATTGAGGAAATGTATTGGAAGGGCCATCGAATTTCCTCAGTCTGTTTTCAATGGTACTTTACTCTCAAATTCCCTATAATTATTGGGACATCTGAGAGTAATCTATTTTCAATTATAATTGTCTCAATGCTGTTTTCAGTATTTTTCCTATATATATATCATCATTATGGGGAAATTGCATTTTGTCCATTAATATATCAATGATAGGAAAAACCCTAATTTAACTTGAAGACTTTACACACTATATGTCAACTGAAAGCAGTATGCCAAAAGAATCCTCAAATAGAAATTATTCCCTCAAATATATGAGTTTATAACTTGGTTTAGTAGTCCCATATTAATCCATACTTGGAATTTCAACATGCCAAGAGTACTACTATCTGATCGCAAAAACATGTACATGTACATACAAGCAATAAGAAAATCTAAATGATCCAGCAGTTCTTTGGGGTCTTGGCCACCACAACCAAATCAGCATTGTCCATAAAACCTGATGAATTGACCTCTTGCAATACACAACAGCATAAACTCAGACCATATTACAAACATATTAATAACCACCAATTTATATACTACTGCATTGGCATAGTATGTACAGCTGAAAACTACTACTAGATTCCTAATCCATATTATGATGGGTCTTGAAGCTGATGCACAGTTTGTACCATAATCCACATTATGTTAGCTAATTTTAAACAAGTGTTATCTCAAACAAGTCTTAATAAGCATTTCAAAATTAGCCCATTCAAGGAAAAAAATCAATTGTGCACTTAGTTAATTTGAGATTCCCAGCATCTAGTTTTTGTTAGGTAAAGGTTCAGATTAGGTGTAGCAGATCCAGTCCGGTCCAGTTTTAGACAAAATTTAAAACCGGACCGGTATGTTCCGGTTTTACATTTTTCAAAACCTTTTACGCGCCAGTTACACTCCTAAATCGGCACCTCCGATTTTACAGATTTTAGGTCTGGTTTTCTGATTTTTTTAAAACTTAAAAAATAAATAAAAGAGTGTTACTTCTTATGATAAAATGTTATTAATAATTTAATTTTTATATATTATGTTTAAAGCATATGATCAATTAAATTTTCATCTTTAAGATTAAACTATTATTTTATAAATTATAATAAAATATAATTATAATAAACCGGTACCTCCGGTTTTACTGGTTTCTAGTCCGGTCCGGTCCAGTTTTCGAGTTTTTTTAAATTGTAAAAAATATATAATCAAGTGTTACTTCTTATGATAAAATGTTATTAATAATTTAATATATATTTTTTATGTTTAAAGCATATGATCAATTAAATTTTCATCTTTAAGATTAAACTTTTATTTTATAAATTATATAAGATCAAACAAATTACAAATGTTCATATTTAAGATTAACATTTTATGTTATAATTTATAAATTATAATATGAAATTATTTCATATATTATATATTATATATAAGACTTATATATAATATTTGGTGCAATGTATCAAATTAATTTTTATATATATTTTTTTCCAGCGGGTCCGATCCAGTCTCGGAAGCTATGAACCAAGACCGGATCAGGTCCAGCCGGTTTTCATAATATAGGAACCGGTCCCGGACCGGACATGTTCAAACCCGAACCAACATGTCCAGTTCGGTCCGATCCGGTCCGGTCCGATTTCCTGGTTTAAACTTACACTCCTAGTTCATATTAACTTAGGAAATTTCCTTATCAAAATATAATGATAGAGATCATATACACATATACCTACACACACATAGATGTGCGTTGTGTGGATCAATAGTCATATATAAAAGCAACATATATATATTTAGGTTTCTGGGTTTATATATATATACATGTGTATATATCAATATATATAGCTAGCATCTCCTGCATATAATATATATAACTACTTGTATATGATGTCTCCTAAATCCAACCATGTTCTTGACATATAAAATATAAAGGTGCTTGCATGCATGCAAGAAGTATGCCAGTGTACTATATGTATGGTGATTATGAATGAAGTAATTAAAAGTACTGTATCATATGAGTCATGGCATATTTGCAGGGACTCCATGCGGGTTTCTAAAGTCTATTTTGAACTGAAACTTATATATTTACTGAGAAGACTGAAAATGTTCCCTCACTGTTTTCACACATGCATGTGTACGTGGTTCTTTTCATTTATCAAATAGTCAAATCAAAGTTGGCATTTCTCAAGCCGCCTCTATATATATATATATATATATATATATATATATATATATATATATATTGTGATAGATATATATAATGTATATATCTATATATATATATTGTGATAGATATATATAATGTATATATCTATATACAGAGAGAGAGAGAGGCATGAGATCAGACACTCCCATCTTGGCTAAAAAGCAAGTTTGTCCCTACATATTCTATGCATAAACAGTATAGATATGAATGGAAATAACTTAGATGTCAATTATGGCCTTGGACTAATTCACTGGTGATCTTTGAGAGTTACGGTTTCTTGTATAATTATTTATGACAGTGCTATCATATTTTGCCTTCCTCTCATTAATCTCTATTTTTTTCCCTTTCCTTTCTTTTTTAAAACGTCTAAAGATTTCCATTTTTTCCAAGCTATTTGGGTATTCATGTAGTTTTCTTTTTCCCAGCAAATTAACACTACAAGAATGCTGGGCTTTTGCCATGAATTCTTTTCCCAATACACACGGTGGTGGCAAATAATTGCCGAATCACACGAAAGCCGTTCATGGAAAATGAAACAAGCGTTTTCCCACAAAATTTAGTCCGCAAGTAAAATTATGTGGGAAAAAAATGTTTTTACGGCGAAACAGGGTTTATTGTGGCGAATTTTGTTCGCCACAAATAGTCTGGGAAAATACTTGATCCGTTCGTGGGTAATAATTTTGTTACGACGAAGTTATTGACTTCTTGCGGCGACCATTTGTCGCCTCAATTAAACGAAAGATGAACACGCGGGCATATTAGTTAATACGCCCGCGTTTTCCCTCTTTCCCTTTCTTCCCCCAATTCCCCCACCCCACCCCACCCCACCCCACCCCCCGTCGCTCTCGTCTCTCTTTCTCCCTACGATTTCGACCCGTAACATCACGGCCTGTCTCTCGCAACTACTACGACCCTCTACCCCCTGCAGCGAGACCACACGCAGTCATCTAGAGCCAATCCCCCCACCCATCGCGACCTGACCCAGTTTGCTGCCCTTCCCCAACCACCTCCTCCTGTCGCAGTCCAGTGGACGCACTAGGTCGACACGGTGAGCCTCTCTCTCTTCTCCCTTCCCCTTCTCTCTGTGTAATTTGTAGATTTTCCTGATTGTGTAATTTGTTAATATGTGTAATGTGAATCTGTGAAATTTGTGTTGATTCTACCCGGTAATGTGTAATATGTGAAATTTGTGAATCTGTGTATATGATTGTGTAACATATTGTGTAATTTGCGATTATATGGTTGTGTAAAATCTGTCTATGAAGAGGATGATATGTGGTTGTGTAAAACATATTCACATAAATTTCGAAGAAATTTATGATGCCTTTGTTCTGATTGAAAGCTTATATATGAGGGACCTCACCCAATCTCATATTATTTTCTGTTGGTGGTCTGCTCTGTTTCTACACGTTTCCACTAAAGACAGATCCTTAAACCATTTTGCATCATTATTACTTCCTTTATTTCAGTAGCTTTTGACATCTGCTCCAACATATCTGTATCTACTGAACTACTCTTTGAATTCTAATCTATTTACTTCATTGTCCTCTTGCAAGTCTTCACCAACTTAGTTCAACATTCTGCCCTAAGCCACACAACATAAGCAGGACACCTCCCTTGCCTTAGACCCCTACAATCCTATATATATATAAATTTTTGTTTATTGAAGAATTCAACATTATTTTGTATGGTATCTTCTGAATGTTCTTGTGCTAGAATTTTTCTTTTATGTTGCATTTGAATTAATTAGCCTATGTGAAGCCCAAATCTTTGAGGTCTTTATTTCTACGTCCGTGTCGAGTAGACTATATTTTAGGTACCAGATGGTATATTCCCTTGGGAGTGTAATTTGCCAGTTCTGGTCCTTGCAAGGTGGTTTGGACTGCTTTTATTAAGTTGTGTTATGTGAGAATTTTATGATGTGAAGAAGATGCTTACATAGTAGATAATGTGTACGAGGATGGTGAGACTTATATTTATAAAACTCTTATGCTTTAAGGTTCCAAGAGAGGCCTGCCCTTTATTTACTTAATTCAGTTGAATTTGGCTATGCCTAATTCACTGGTGGGTTTTGTTGCCTATTTGGAAAGGAGCTTATTAAGTTGCTACTTCAGATTTACAAATTTTGTACTCTAGCCTCTCTAATAAAGAGAGGTTATGAAGGCAGTCAAGTGGGATTGAACCTGCCATTTGGGATTGTTATAAATCATGAGTAGTTTTTTTTGTTCACGGTAAAGAAATTAAGTGATATGTCGACAAAATGCAAAATATTGAACCCAGGGATTCTCTTATATAAGATTGTGTTTATTTTGGCTAATACATGGGTCACAAGATTCCTTTTTTAAGCTTTCTTACCCTTTTTTGTGAACTTCTTTTCCATGTCTTTGTTAATTAATTCAAGTACTTGCTAATATGTTCAAAAGAGAGAGCACAATCTGAATTTCCTCCAATAATTTATTTGTTTCTTTCTTTATCTTATGGTTATATATGGTGTTCATGTCCCATGCATAGAAAGAAGAAGTGTTCAAAAATTAATACTTGAACAATTAAATCTTTAAATGGCCTATATATCCTTTATTGCTCTATTAGGAAAACTAAATTTGAATAATAATTAGTAATCAAGTTAAGTGTGGTAACTTTTGTTGTATAATTTATTTTATTTAGGCATTAAATAGGATATATTAATATGTAATTTATTATTTTAACTTAATGATATATTATTTAATTTTTCTTTCATGATAACATAAATGAATGGATAATGTGGTTTTATAACAGTAGTTGTCATTTAATAATAATATAGTGGGATAGTTGATGATATGATTCCATGTGAACAAAATTTCATTCTTTGAAGTTATATGGAGTGGATATTTTCCATTAGGAGCAAAGCTCTATTCTTTTGAAATAAGACATTGTATATAGTTTTCTCGAACTGGTTTTAATATTATTATTACTCAAGTCAAACATTATAAAGATTTTCTTTGCATATTTTTATGGTCTATTTGGCACCTTGCATTTGGATTTAAGAGATCTAGGATATACTCCAACCATGCTGTTTTTTGAACGAAGAGTTGAGATGGTGTCCTTTGGTGTTGAGATAGTCTCTTTTGGGGTATGGAACACAAAACCTATTTATGATTTCGTAGGAGTTTGGATCATCATACATGCATTTAGGATTGTTTTTGTCGCAATAAGTTGTTTGTTTAGTTTATGCTAGTCCCATCACACTACTACAATCTTGCTAGCTAATATGATGTTGTAAATAGAATGAAGTGTGTTTAATCGCATTAAACTATCGAATGTCCAGAGCTTGATTATAATATGTTCTTAAACTTTTTTTTTTCCCACCAGTACTAATAACACTACTTTTGGAGCACGGAATTACATATCAAATACCTCTATTCAAACATGGAAGTCTCATTTACATGGACATGTCTATTTAGTATTACTTGTCAAATAAAATACTTGCTTAAGCAGCTATTAATTTGGATAGCTGCCTCAAAATCTACTTGGCGCACATGGACTGAAAAATGGGGAAGGCCAAAACACGGAAATCACTCACCAATTTAACAGTGCATCACACAAGAATTCACGGTCCAAATTGGCATACGTGCCAATTTCTAAACTTCCTTGTTCACCTCTATCTAACCACACCCCACAATTTGATTTTTACACCTATTTTAAAGTTGAATATTTTTGAATCTTTGACTTATCTACATATATGTGGGTTATGTAATCACAATAACTCCACTATAACAAATACTGCTTAATTCCTTCAAATACCATGTTAGCCACCAATTCTATCATAGCTATAAGCATGATAATAATACACAAAACTATGCATATTTCCTTCCGAGTTATTGAGATACAAAGCTGGTCTCTGGGGTATGGAAAGACTAATATTATTAATTTTCTCTTCGAAGGTCATTGCATAGTGTGCCAAACCTATCCTAATTAGCATTGAACAGTAGCTGGGCAGTTGCATATGATGGATAAGTCTTGGATGCTTATTGAAGACAGATTGCATTCCACTGAGTATGATGAAGGTGTTAGGCAATTCTTAGCCATGGCACAAGTTCATGCAGTGACAACTGATCAAATTAGGTGTCCATGTAGGAGATGCCGGAATAGAGCTTTTCACTCTATTCGTATTGTGGAAGATCATTTGTTTTTAAAAGGGATTGATCCAACCTATACGGAATGGATTTTCCATGGAGAAGAGGATCCGATCCTAAATTCTACATTCTCTGATGAAGAATTTGATGATGCATCTTCTTATAATCACTACATTGATGATGTCGACGAGATGTTAGATGACATTCGTCATGGGTCGTTTATGGATGAGGAAGGTAGCAATGAAGGAAATGCAAATGATAATTATCAACCCTCCACCTCAAATGCTCCAACCAACTATAATTTCGACGAGTTGGTTGCTGACGCACGACAACCACTTTATCCTGGATGTGCTAAGTTCTCGAAGCTATCATTCATCGTCAAGCTACTTCACATCAAGAGCATAGGTGGTTGGACAGTGAAGTCCTTTGACATGGTGATCAAGCTTTTGCATGATGCATTTCCCGACGCTCTATTTCCAGATTCATATAAAGATGCTCGTCGCTTAGAGCGTGGCTTGGGCTTTAATTATGAAAAGATACACGTGTGCCCAAATGACTGTGTGTTGCTTTGGAAGGAAAATGCATCGTATAATGAATGCCCTAAATGTAAAGCATCTAGGTGGATTGCAAGCACAAGTGAGCAGCGGATGATACCACAAAAGGTTCTTCGATACTTCCCCTTGAAGCCACGCTTGCAGAGGCTGTTCATGTCAACGAACACAGCCCAAGCCATGAGATGGCATAAAGATGCACGTGTTGACGATCCAACATGCATGCGACATCCAGCAAATTCAAGGGTATGGAAAGACTTCAACAACAAACATGTTGCCTTTTCCCATGATCCTCGCAATGTTAGACTTGGGTTGGCGAGTGATGGGTTTAACCCTTTCAATAATATGAGTAGGGCGTACAGTATTTGGCCGGTACTACTTGTGCCCTACAACTTGCCCCCTTGGTTATGCATGAAAGATCCATACACCATGTTGTCGTTACTAATCCCTGGCCCTAAGTCACCAGGGAATGATATTGATGTGTTCTTGCGTCCTCTTGTTGATGAGTTGAAGGAATTATGGGAAGATGGTATTCGGACGTTTGATGCATACAGTAGACAAATGTTTAGCTTGCATGCAGCACTACTTTGGACTATCAATGACTTTCCCGCATACGCCAATCTTTCTAGGTGGAGCACGAAGGGCAAGTTGGCTTGTCCTTCATGTAGATCTGACACAAATTCACAGTGGTTGGTATATGGGCGAAAGCACTGCTATATGGGGCATCGACGGTGGTTGCCACCAAATCACAGTTGGAGACGGAAAAAGAACTCTTTTAACGGGTGCGAAGAGCATGGACTCCAACCATCAAGGGTCGAGGGAGAGGATTTGCTAGAACAATTACGTGAAGTTGCACATTTCCAGTTTGGCAAATCTACTTCGAAGAGGAAACGAACGCCGAATCAACTAAATTGGACCAAAAAATCTATCTTCTTTGAGCTACCCTACTGGTTAGATTTGGGCTTGAGACATAACCTTGATGTCATGCATATTGAGAAAAACATATGCGATAGCGTGTTGGGAACATTGCTGAATATTGAAGGAAAAACTAAGGACTCCGCCAATGCCCGTCGTGATTTGGCAAACCTTGGAATAAGGAAAGAATTGCATTTACAACATAATGGGGACCATATGACTATGAGTCTTGGTTGTTACATGTTAAACTTAAATGAGCGAAAGATTTTCTGTGATTGGTTATCAAAAGTGAAATTTCCTGATGGTTTTGCATCGAACATTGCCCGTTGTGTGAATGCTAGTGAAGGGAAGATCAGTGGAATGAAAAGCCATGACTGTCATGTCTTCGTGCAAGCACTGTTGCCGGTTGTGATTGGTGGGTTCTTACGGTCTGATGTGCGTCAAGCCTTAATAGATTTAAGCTCGTTCTTTAAAGAATTATGTTCTCGAACTTTGAAATTATCAGTGTTAACATGTCTTCAAGCTAATATTCCCATCATTCTCTGCAAACTAGAAATGATATTCCCTCCAGCTTTTTTTGATATCATGGTGCACCTTGCCATTCACTTGCCAGAGGAGGCATTCCTGGCAAGACCCGTGCAATACAGGTGGATGTACCCATTCGAAAGGTATCTAGGGAAGTTCAAGCGGTACGTCCGCAACAAAGCGCGGCCAGAGGGCTCAATTGCTGAGGCATATGTGCATCTCGAGTGTCTTACATTTTGCTCTATGTACCTCCATGATATTGAAACTAGATATAATCGCGAGGAACGCAACAATGATGTTCGTATTAGGACAACTGATTTGGGAAATGAGCCAAGTTTATCTGTTTTCTCACAAAAGGTTAGACCATTGGGTACAGCAAGTTCTCACAAATTAGCCGACACACTATTGGTCAAGGCTCGATGGTATATACTTAATAATTGCATGGAGATTGAGCAATACATTCAGTAAGTGGACCAATATATGAGTTCTTATGCACTTTATGAATTGTTTTTGCTAAAACTACCTTTCCCTCCTAGTAATCGATTTGGTCACATATATTGACAAGGAGCACTATAACAAGATCCAAGAAGAGGACCCTCAGAACATTGACCGTAGGCACCAGAGTCAATTTCCATCGTGGTTCAGATCACGCGTAAGATACAAACACTGTCTGTCATTATAACTACATTCTTCTCTAATTAGTTTGTAAAACTAATTCACCTTAAATCTTCTCTGTCTGGTAGATTCGAGAGGTGCATTCAGTTAGGCCTACTGCAGTAACCGATGAGATATATGCCTTAGCATGTGGTCCAGATCCGTGGGTTGCGTCCTATGCTGGATGCATAATGAATGGTATTCGCTTTCATACGAATGAGCGTGAAAGGCATCGCCGAAGTCAAAATAGCGGGTTGGTTGTGCATGGCGAGCATCAGGGATCCCATGTTGACTTCTACGGTGTGTTGCATGATATTATAGAGTTACGCTACATGGGTTGGCGTAAGGTATATCTCTTTCAATGCGCATGGTATGACATTGGTGACCCGAGAAGAGGGATACGTGTTAGGGACAAATTGACGATAGTCAATACTGCTAGGCAATGGTATAAAGATGAGCCTTTCATTCTTGCCTTCCAAGCAAGTCAAGTCTTTTATCTCAATGATCCAATATTGGGGGGAAGTTGGCAGGTTGTCCATAAAATTACAAGTAGGAATGTTTACAACATTCATGCAAGTAATACTGTTGAGGATGGGATGGATAATGATGAAACATCAGATGGTGACTTAGATGATGAGGTTGACAATAACACTAACAATTATCCCCCTATTCTCGAGAGTGGACCAGCCATGACCGAGCCATTGAATCGAGATGATTCAGAAAATTTGCCTGTTGATCCAGCTTCCATATCGGGTCAAGACCCGATACAATCATCTGACCAAGAGTTTGATATTGATGATGAACTATCTGACGATGACTTGGGGCTGGAGGATGTATGTGCCGATGATAACTCTGGTAGCGAGGCTGAGAATCAGCTGAATGAGGAAGTTGATTCTGATTAGTAAATGTCTAGCTTTGTATTTGGGACTTGGTTGATAATGAACTTGTACGGTGTAGTATTTGAATTCACGTGGGTGTATCTTAATGCAAAATCACATCCTTGTATAAGTTTAATATTTTAGATGTGAAGTTCGGTTGGCTTCTTCTTTCTAAGAATTAAATTCGTGCATATTTCTTACTTTTGCTTTTGGGCTTGCCTTTTTCCGATCAAAAACCAATATAAGATCTTCATAATGTTAAGCTCGAGAAAGTATGATTGATTTATATTGAGACCTGTAATCCAAAATCCTTATGTTTATTGCATGATAAATAAATCAAGATAGAATATTAAGGCTGAAATGAAGCTTGGTCATGCATTGTCCATTCTGATATGTATATTTACTATTATACATATCAGAACTTTATCCACTGTGTTTGAGGTGCATGGTCTTATCATGCACTTGGAATAAATGTTCTCAAATATTCAATTCTAAGACTGACTATTGGTTTAAAAAAGGATATTATTATTATTATTATTATTATTATTATTATTATTATTATTATTATTATTGTTCTATTTGTTTAATTAGGGTTTTAGTCATTAGACATTGGGAAAGAAGCAGGAGATAGAGTAGAAATGGAGAGAGTGTGGCTTATATTGTTGCATGAACAATGCTTATAACATTTTTTAATATACACTCTTAATATTTAGGTGATCTCCCTTTCCTAATATATATGTACAAAACTAGCTTAGTCAGAAGTTGGATAAAGTTTTTAGAATTGAAAAAATATATCAGCCCCATGATGTTAGACATGCTAATATAATATATATATATATATATATATATATATATATATATATATTATATAAAGAGCTCATGGTCTAGCATGTAGTTGAATGTATTTCTTATTAAGGCAGCAGCCTAGCTAGTGCTGATTGGTGAGTATAGTTTGAGCCGGATCTCTTTGTGTTTTTTTCTAAGTAATACAAATTGGCAAAATAACTATAAGTTCAAGTACTTATAGAGATCCTATCTACTGCACAATACACAACAAATCATCAAGTAGTTTATATAAAAGTAGAAGAACATTGCATAAAATACCTATTTATATGATCATCATGTTATGTATGATTTCGACCTTGTTGCTTTGAAAGGACTGGACTAAATGCAAAAGATACATGTTTTGCATTTAAGGACTGGTATTTTTTAGTTGGAGTGCTTCTAATAAGGAAAACTTAAGTAGATGTTGATAGCTACTAAAATAGGACAAAAGGTTACTCACAGGTGGTTTTTGCGTTGTATGCAGATTTTAGGCTGGTCTTTAAAGGCAACGTGCTACAAATCCCTATAATCATTTCTATGATGTCAAGTGGCTGGAAGGTTGTGGCAGGGGGATGATGCCAATGTGAATTAAATTGCCATAGCATAAGCATCTAGATAAACAGCCGCATCCAAAACTATTATCCCACAAATGGAGGTATATGCATGAGGAGGATCACAAACTCTTAACAGGGTTGCAAAGGGATCATGAACTGGCCTTACATCTCGGATTGCAACCCAGTTGGAGAATGATGGTTGTGGCACAAGTTCAAGTGGGAGTATTGTCCAGTCCATGCAATAAACTAAAGAATATATATACAACACCATATAATGCAAAATCAGGAAATGCAAACAAACCCATATCTAAAATTACAATCTATATGCACACACCCATTTAGGTGGTCATAAATTTGAACTCAAGTTTGTTTCCAATAACACTCAATTTTGAGGTGTTGCTGGAAACATGGGATTTAATTACATAGCATACCGTGAGCAGTAAAATAGTTGAGTAATTTAAAATGGAGTTAAAAACATATTAGCCCTGCCAACAAAACATGTTTCATATTGTTGATATGTTCCAACTCCTGTCCAGGTGTGTTGCCATAATTTCTGATTATGGGATTCAGAAATAGACGTCCACAACTCCATTATTTAAAATGGAATAAATAAGTGAAGCATTCAACTAACCATGTTTATTATTGATGGTATTCTCACAACTAACAGCCTAAGTGTGTTGTTTAATTTTGGATAATGGTATTTAAAAAAATGGTCCATAAAATTTCTGGAATACTGTTGAAGAGCAAAATGGTAATTTTTCTTATGATAATATACAACAAGATTGGCCTATGTAAGGGGAGGGAGATGTTGTAAAGGGCGGGAGGGTAATTTTTTTGAGATGGGAAATGGCGCCATGATGTCAACTCCTAGTGGCTGGTTGGTATTTCCCATGGACAGGTGTCCCTCAATCCTGTGTGTTAGTGAAATCTTTATTTTCTTATGGAAACCTCCACATCTGGTTCAGAAAAAGCACGACACACTTTGAAGTCCAGAAATATCCAAGGTACTCTTGAGCTGCTGTTGTTCTTCCAGCATCTGTACTATGCTTCCAGCAGGGCCATCAGGTTTGGTAGTAGTTTGATTTGCATTTTCCAGATTCTTTTCTTCCACTTTGGATCTTTAAAACTATCTTCTTCACATGGAATTACTGTAACAATATTATCTTATTTACAATTGTCTTCCTATGCATGGAGCTACTGCTTTTCTTCCATTTGAGCATTTTCAAAAGTTTAAAACCTATTACATAAACTACACATAATGGTTCCTCTCATTCACCTACTGCCACGAAAGCCAGACCAACAACCAGGTACTAACAACCCTTTTGGCTCTCTTGCCTTATTCTGTGACTGCGTGTTTTGTACTGAGATGTTAGATTAGGTTTACACAGGCCACCTACAACCATTTCATCATACTTTTGGATTTTGTTTTCTCTTCACAAGTTGTTTATATTTTTAGAATACTGGATATTATTTTTGTTATCTACCCCACTTGATTTTGAGTTACTATATTGGGCAAATGTTTTGCATGTCAATGGATGTAGAAAACACTGATTTGCCCTGTAAACATCTACATGCTAGAAAACAGGCAAGTAGATTCAAATACATACTATAAAAGCTAGAAAATGTATTGGATGTCATAAAGGTAGATGTTTCCCTGATTTATTCAGGATTTCAGTACACTTATAAAACTGTTTTTAACAATAGCAGGAGGTGTCCATGATAAGTCTTGGATTTAATGATATCTTATTTTAAAATAAATTTATCATTTTTATTACACGTGGGTGACTCAACCCAGCACATGTTGTTTGAGGTGGTTTCCAGTTTTCATGCAAAATGTTAAATTCACATTACAAATGTACTATACTTGGCCATAAACCAAGTTGGGTTCCCACTAGTTAGCCTGACACCTTTGTATTCTCATAGAAAGAGAATACATTGCATTATCCCAGATTGGGCATACAGCTTGGTGTTTATATTTTTCAGTTGGAAATCCTCCAAGAAAGGGTATATGTGCTTAATAGCAAGAGCCCATAAACTCTTAATATTGCTTTGATTGTTTCTAGATGTGGATTTAGTTTGCTTACAAGTAGAGTATATATGAATGGTACCAACATAATAGTTAGAGATTGAAATATCATTTTACATTATATTTAGTAGGTTAAATAGCATCTTACTCTATTCTCTCACAAATTGGTTGCATGTTAGAACTGAGTTAGGTTTGAAATTCCAGCAAAGCCAAGGATGGTGAAATCTATAAAGTTTCGGGGGGGCCGAGCTCGACACGGTAGCGCTCTCATTGGTAGCAATCAAGAAGCAGATGCGTTGCCGCGGAGAACCACATTGCGGGACGAGCCAGAGTCAAATGAATCGACGCAGGATGTAGGAGCTGCGTGCGCAAAAGAGGCAATGGGTGGAGCACTTGTTGGAGAGAGTCACAGTAATACAGGTATGGGTTCCAATCTGGTTCCTGAGGAGTCAGTTTATACTATGTGGTGTGGTAAAATTATATCTTTCTTTACAAGTATATAATTTTTCCTGGTTCATGAATGCAAAAAGGTGATTGGGTTACACGATATTAATGTCTTAATGTAGATCCACCTACTAAGAAACGAGGTCGAGGGCAGGCGAAAGGCACGCTATTTGAACGACTTAGGAAGATGGGTAAGATCCCTTTGGTTATACAAGATGGTCATCGAGGGCCTTCGTGCGAGAATGCCTCCATATTCACTGGTCGGCTGACGGGGATTATTAAAGTACATGCCGACATGAGGCATGCTAGTTGGAGTTATGTACCCCGAAGAGGAAAAGCAAGAGCTCGTTGACCGTGTGCGGGTAGGACCTTACTTTGTCCTAAGAAAGTGATGAAGCTGGTGACTTACTCATTTGTTGTAATCAGGCATGTTTGATGAAAAATCCTTGTAATGAAGTACATATTTCATATTGCAGGCAGATTTTGTTCTGGATTGGACAAAGGACAACCATCGTGAGATGGTTGAAAGACATTTGGGCGATAAGTATAATGCATATCATTATGCACTACACAAAGTGTATTTAAAATATGCATCACATGAAGAGGCCCTACGTGGTGGGACGGACATGGTGGAGAAACCTGTATGGGAAAAGCTATGTGAACGGTGGGCAAGTTCGACATTTAAGGTATATTGTAATTTTATTCAGATTAGTATTAAGTGAATAAAATAGAGTAGGTTGATTTTTCTATTGCCTCAAATAGGAGTATATGATACAGTAAGGGTTTTTTCCAATTATGTTAAGCTCGAGAAACACACTATTGGGAAATGAGATTTAATTTTTTAGAAACAAGTGCAGGAGAAGTCCAGAAGAAACAGTTCAAATAGATAAAAACTAAAAGTCAAACATACCGGTGGACGAAAATCCTTTATACGGATATTAGAGGAGAAGGTTTGTGATAACTATGGGTATATATAAGTCCTCACCAATATGTTCAAATAAGAAAGTATATTTACTATTGCTTGTGTGTTTCAGAGGGAGACGGCGCCAAACATGGTTGCATTTTATAAGGAAACACATTGGTCAACTCGAAAGGGTAAATTCATTAATGCAGCAAGTGAACACAATTATGTAAGATTATGTTTAATTTACTTTAAGTTAGACTATAGTAATGATAGGTATTTAACAACAATGCTGATTTTCCTTTCATCTACATTTTTCAGAATCTAATGGTGGAGAGGTTAGGTGAAAAAGAATCTGAAGAGGATGTTGAAGCAGCAGCTGACACTATATTCAAAGAAGTATTGGGACAAAAATCTGGGTACGCAGTAGGGATGGGACACATGGTTATTCCCGACCCCTCTCCTTCAATGAAGAAAAGTAGAGTATTTATTCGTCTCTCGGAGGAGAATGAACGCAACAAGAACGATGCGGAAATGTACAAGAGCAAACTAGACACTCTGATGCGAGATATTGAAGCGTTGAAGAAGAATTTTTCTGAGCATGAGAAAGTCTTATTCAACTATCGAATGACTGAGATTGAGGGAGGTACTGAGTCTCATAGAGAGACTCATCAAGATGCTTAGGCATCTCACTTTCTTACTATTTTGTGGAGGGCTTTTTTGTGGGGTTTTTTTATTTTTTGTGGATTGTTTATTGGATATGTAACAATCCAATGGCCAAACTGTTTTGGTAGTTGCATATTATAGTTAAGGTGGATAAGTTTAAACCGGTAGTGGAAAAATCAGATAGTGAGTTGACTTTTGAGTTGTTGGTAGTCTCTCTTGAAAGGTTGGGGAAAAAGAGTTGCAATCTTTGGTTGAGTAGCTTGATAGGGACAGATTAGGTTCTTATGAAAGGGTAAGTTCTCTTACAATTACATATACTGGTTTAGAATTTGATATTTAGATTTGCAAAAGTCTGAAAACTGAACAAGTAATTCCATTTCACCAGTATTCTCCTCTTACAAGTTGGAGCAAGTCTTTTGATCAGCCATATGGATCATGGAATGCAAAGCAGGAGTTGGTGGAGATGAAGAGCAGGTTCAGATAAATGTACTATTCGCTGGGGCTGTATTTATTCTGCTGCAATGTAAGAATTAATACTTGCTTTCCCTTTTTTCCAAGTCATGTATGCACAATTCCAGTTCTAACTATATATCACACACACCCCCAATTGGAGCTCCATAAGCTTCAGGTTTTAAATTCTAGTATAAATATTTTGGTTAGTTTATATGGTGAGATAACCTCCTAACTAAGTAGCACAAATAGGTTAAACTGGACTGAAATAGTTTAATTATATGCAAATCAGAAAACTCCTCATGGTGCCTAGTTAGTACCAATTGTGATATTATTAATACTTATATACATAAACTTAGACTTGGTTGCAAATAATGAATCCAATTTATTCTCTGACAACATTGATCCATTGCTATGATAGATGGGGAGTCACAAGTAGAGTATCAACAATTAATTTTCCCTGCTCTTGTATGTTTTATGAATTCAGATGGGATCAAACTTTTTAGAGATATATAGAACTGATATTCTGCACACGCATGGATGAGGCTATTGCAAACTCTATTATGAGGAATATGCAACTATTGTACTTAAGATAGCATAAAAATAATGGTAGTAGGTATTTCATTTATATTCCACAGGAATATCACTCTCATTGATATAATGTCATTTTCGAAATTCATGTTTAGAGTTAGGATTATTACTCAAGCAAATCCTAATATGGTTGTATGGGCAAGAGTTAATTAATTAAAATTAATGTACAAGGTATGGATGCACAATTACTATAGCAGCTTACTCTACCCCTACTGTCATGTTATGCTCCAATTAAGTAACTTAGTTTGACAAAGTGCTTGTTGAAAATTTCAGGAAACATGTTAGCACCGAGTGTAATTTGTGGAGCAAGATTGGTAAATCTGAATGTTGGAGAACAAGATAGGGGGACATCTATTGCCCTTAGTAATCTGTCTATATATCCAAAGCACTTATCATAGATGCTGTTGGAGCAAGAATGTTATAATTCCCTCATGTACTGCCATACACAGTTGCAACTCTTATGTTTGTACATGACTTTGAACTATTTGGTTTCAATGAATATTAGCATATTTGTCTATATGATGGTGTAATCACAAAATGTTGGCAGGTTTGTATATAGCTATGATGGTGATTATATATGTATATTGACAGGTTATTATTAAACAAACCATTTCGTTTGTTTGCTGCATGTTGGTGTGGTATCTTCCTCAAGTTGATAATTTTGTTGTCTTGTTTGGCTGAAAACTTCTTGTAGTCTAAAAGGTTGAATTTGTACTAGTTGTCATTGGTAATAAGGACACTTTTATAACGTGTTCAGATGGTTGAGGTAACAGATTTGGACAGTAATTTATAAATTACTGTCCAGTGGTTTCTTGGGAAATCAGCAATTGTCCATTTAATCGATTAGTGGGGAAAAAGAAAATTGGACGGAATGAGCTGCATGGACTCCGAAAAGACTATAGACGATGAGAACTGGTAATGTTTATTGGTGTGTTCCCGCAAAAGGTTGTCATGGATAAATAATGTATTCCTTGTGTTGCCTTTTTTTTTCCCACGGACAGGTATGGTATTAAATGAAATGGTTGCAATGATCTAAGTTCACTGAGAATCATTGTTACCCACCAATAAACATCATGGGACTGACTAATTTTCACCACTAATGTCATCAGAATAAAGGCTATTTGCATTTACGCATATATATTGTCAAAGACAATTAACATGGATAACAGAATTTTGCAAGGAGCTTGTGTAACGGGAAATACCTATTTCCCAAAATATGTTGTGGTGGGTAGTAAGTAGTCCTTTCCAGATGTGTGCGTTACTATTATACAATTGTGTCCCAAAATTATCGTCCAAAAACCAACTGTAGTGATGAACTAGTGGATGGGAAGAAACTTCATGCCACTAAAGTTTCCACAAAAACCATCATGGATAAAGAGCTTTTCCCGCCAGTAGCTTCCATGGAGAGATGACCTATTTGTCACCACAAGCATTTGGTTGGCAACATATTTTCCCACGGGCAAAACACTGATTTGCCGCAAGATTTGGTCGTGGGAAAAAACCTACCTTTTGCCATGATAAACATATTTGGTGGGTAATATATTTTTCTCCATGAATTATATTCCACGACCCAGCCACCAGAAGAATTGGTGGGAAAAGTTTTTTTTTGACTGATCCATAACTTATTCCCACCATTGTACTCCATTGCAAAAACTGTCATTTGTTGTAGTGTAATGCCCATGGCATATTTCAAATTAAATTGTTGAGAATACTAAGTGAAACACATTATTTTATCATATTCACTATTTTATCATATTCAATATCAATCATTTAGATGTCAACCAGATTATAGATTTGGAAGGATGTAAATCTGTAAATCTATGAGAAATTTAACTGCTGATATTATGTTATTAGGTATCTTAAAGGTTTTCATCACTATTATGCTTATTCTAGTTTGATCTAACACTTGTTTGCAAGTTAAAGCATTTAAGGAAAAAAAACCAACTGTACACTGCGTGCAACTGAAATTCTCTACATGCCTGTTGATTTTGCACCACCCTACATCCCAAAATATCTAGATGTCAAAATATGAGTCATGGAAGAATCACAAAAGATAGGCCAACCCAAAACTGTGTACTATAGGGTATATAAAATAACCATAACTATTAGAAAATTGAGTTCCTGAGACAAGATTGATTTCAGTTGTACTAAATCGTATACTTTATGTTTTCTATACCAAATAATGTCCAGTTGGTTTACCAACTATCAAACTGCAAACAAAGAGGGCAATTTAAACAAAGTATGCAATCCCTTGTTATGAGTTTTCCAAGTCTTTGAATATCTCCCTACCATAGATATTGAGTTAATATGGCTAGAATTTATTCTAATGCAATACACCATCTTACCTTCATCTCCTTCACCCTCTCCATCAAGAGTAGCTTTCCCATATAGGACTGACCAAAAGTACTAGTAGTAAATAGATCATATCCCCAACACAGGTTCATCAAAAGTGTAGCAAAAGTTGGATCTATAAATTCAGTCAAGTAGTTGATGCTGGCATGTTGCTAGCTAAGGAATGGTTTGAGTCTCTCTCTGAGACTCTAATTTTGTCTCCACTTTAGACATTCGTATGTTTACACGTTACTCATACTCCCACATATGGTCCCTCATAGCCATGAAATCACCTTCAATCTCTTTAAGCCAATTTTGGTAATATTTTGCATTTTTCCTATTTTCTGCATTTTTCTCAGCAAAACGTTCATACTCCTCATTCAGTATCCCAGGTAGTTTACGAGATTCGGGCATAACAAAGTGTCCCATGCCTCTGGAATACCCTGACCTATGTCCCAAAACCTCCTTGAAAATTGTTGCTACTGCTTCATCTGTGCGATCCTCTGGCTCTTTGGCGTTCATCTTTTGAACCATCTCATTCTATGGAATGAAAAACCATCCCATTACCATTATACAACTTATAAATTAGCCTTTTCATGCAATATTACTTATCTACATCTACTACACTTATTCAGGATATATTAAAATACCTTGCAGGAACTATGTATATAAATGTCACCAATGGTTCTTATAAGCTTTTACAAGTCAATTAAGATTTTCTGGTCTGACCTAAAAAATTTAACCAATGGTTCTTTAGTTACCAGGTTTTTTGGGATATTCACTCCTACAATTTACTTAACAATATGTGAAAAAAGTGGCCAAGTTTTTTGGGCTTCTTCACTTGTTGTTTTCTGCATGAATAAATTAACCTTACCATGTGGATAATATTCTTCTGACATATTATAAAGAGTTCACAATAATAGCAGTGCCTTATAGTATTTAAATCAAAACAAGGGAAGCTCACATAGTTCTCTTCAGTACTTGGTGTGATAAATCTCCCCTTTTTATTCGACCAATGCACATCTTTGAAGAAATCTATCAGATTCTTGTCCTTCTACATAATCATTGGCAAACATGTCACCTTACCAAGTTCCCTTGCATTTCAAATGATATCTATAAATTAATCTATGTTATTAACATTAACTGATTGTAAAACAATGGCAATACCATTATTTCCATGAGTACAACAAACGACATTCTTCTGCCTGTGTGGTTGACCTTTTGTTTACACCTATTTTCTTTGTTTTGGTCAGACATTTTCTGCAATAAAACAGTTACCACTTAAAACCATGATATATACATTATTCACATTAAGAAACCACAAAATGTAGGCACAGAAATTTCAGACAACATTCCTTGCAACTCTAAAACAATATACTGTCTAAACCAGTGCAGACCATCTTTAACAGTTGCCTCATCGTGCATTTTGACATTCAATGAAATTATAAAGATATCTCATCAGCACTCTTACAACATGTTGTAATACTCATTAGCTGCCTCTCTAAGACAATAGTTTCCTTGTTTAAATACCCTTAAAAAATGTTATAACTTTTAACACTACAACAAAAATGGTCTTTTGGGACGAAAATTTTCGTCCCAAAAGACCCCAATTTCGTCCCAAAAAAATTCGTCCCAAAGTCGTTCCAATATCACTGTGCCAAAAGGTATTTTGGGACGAAAATCACCATTTTGTCCCAAAAAATTTCTTTTGGGACGAAATTGAAGGAAACCGTTCGAACACGTTCGAATGAAAATTTTTTTTGTCACGGTTTAAATTCGTCCTAGAAAATAGTTCGAACGGAAAAAATTTTAAGTTCAAACAGTAGTGACATGTTTGAACGATTTCGAAATATGTTCGAACACACATGAATTCGTTCGAACGTTATGAATTGTCTTTGTATTCGAACGTTAAATGGTCAGGTCGAACGGTATATAAGTTCGAACGATATAGGCTATGTTCGAACACGACTGAAATTATTTACGTTCGAACGTTGTGTGATCGTTCGAACTCTACGAACATAAATTTCGTTCGAACATTACGTTTACGTTTGAACGCTATTGTCGTTACATAGAGTTCAAACGTTTTACATTCGTTCGAACGATATCTCTTTAATTTAAATCAATAATAGAAAACCAAATAGACATTCATACTATTTGAAAAAATACATTAGAAACTGTTTAACACTCACAAAAGTGTTAAAATAAGCGCAAACTAAATAAATAACAGTCGAGACCGGAATTGTTCGTACATAAATAGATAATCCCAAAATCCATCAGTTGCTTGGAGGCCTGTACTGTTGCATAAGCTGCTGCATTTGGAGTTGCATCTGTCTTCTGAACTCTTCTTGTTGTTCTTCATGTTGTTTGAGGCGCATCTCCATATCTGCTTGTTTTGCCAATTGAGCCTCTAACTCATGCTGTCTTGCAGTCAATTCTTCGATTCTGGAATTCGCATTCTCTAGCGCTATAGAAGTCATAGATGCATTCCCAGAAGAAGAGGAAGAGGGACCAGGCTTTACACAACGACCCAAACCCCTCAAATATCCTGAACGTTGACCCAAGACTTGTGTAAAAATCTCAATATCACTTGTTGAGGAATTTTGATCTGACGCAGATTTAGCACGTAGGGCAATCATTTTATCCTAGCCATATATAAGATAAAGAACTAATATCGTCATAAATATTCTAATATATTTAATTAAAACAGGTTATAAAACTTACATAAGTTTCACGGGCATCAGGATGAGTCCACTCTCCATTACGATCAGTGTGCGATGCAGCAAATAATTTTGTCAGATCATAATTAGTATCTGAATCTTGCTACAATAAATGTGTTAAGATATAAAGTCATTATGATTCATCCAAATAATTAACTATATCCAATAAAAAAAAATAGCAATACCAATTTCTTAGAAAGGCGATGGAAAGATCTTGAGCCTGCATGATGATTAATATTCAATTTGATCTATTTGTTTTGTTTATAGAACTTCGCTCCTGCAAAGAAATTGAAAATATGATGAAGCGAAATGACAGATAGGACAAGTAAAATAATTAAATTTCATTATACCTGATATGATGGATCCTCAAACATGTCACAAAGTTTTTCCCACTCAGAAGGTCGGACATCCTGGAAAGGATGTTGTCGTGCATCTTCCTTCTTCTCAAACTTATTATAATACTCATGACACCTCGCCTTATATTTGCGGAATGCATTACCCATAAGCTCTTCTATAGTCTTACGCTCCTCTCTCCGACCAAAATTTAATTCGAAATCATCCTTAAAAAAATAGTCACAAACACATTATCATTTATAATATTCTAAATTTAAGTAAAATATAGAAATTTATTCTACTAAATCAATGTTTTAAACATTACCAAACAACGCTTCTTGATAAGCTCTTTAACATCTTGAGGGACTTTCTTCCATGAAGTCGTTGCCAAAGGTGCGTAAGTTCGTGTAAGAGCACCCACATGTGATGCAAGCCAAGCTGCTAGTTGTCCTTCGCCCCCAGTATGTTCGTCAGGAATGTTAACCTTGATCTTACCCACCTTCCGATATTTTTCCAACGTCACCCCTCTAGTGGTGCCTCGACCTTAACGAGATTGTACTGTAGATTCTATAAAATATAACATTGTAATCAATTTCATTTATATCTCTATTATAGGACCTTAATTAATAACTTTTATGAGTATTAGATTTTTACCTTGTTCTGTAAAATCAATCTCTAATGGTGACAATGAAGGAGAGCTAGGAACAGGTGGAGATGGGTTGCGAACTCCCTTCCTCTTTGGCGGCATAATTTCAAACTACTGATACATTCAATAAGTAAAATATTTGTCATCAAGTGTAATGTTAACACATAATTGGTCAATCAGAATCTGTATCAGTTTCATTTGACAATTCGCTCTCATCATCTGTAGATACTTCAGATGATTCAACATTTTCCTCAACTGTCGCATCAACAATAACAACATATTATTTATACAACAATACAACAAAAACTTAATTAGTAGGTATTATTAAATCTTAACTATTTATATTTTAATTTAAAGATTTAGTAGTATTTTAATTTGAATATTAATTTTATTAATTTATATTTAAGTATTTAAGTATTATTAAATCTTAACTATTTATATTTTAATTTAAAGATTTAGTAGTATTTTAATTTGAATATTAATTTTATTAATTTATCTTTAAGTATTTAAGTATTATTAAATCTTAACTATTTCTATTTTAATTTAAAGATTTAGTAGTATTTTAATTTGAATATTAAACTTATTAATTTATCTTTAAGTATTTAAGTATTATTAAATCTTAACTATTTCTATTTTAATTTAAAGATTTAGAAGTATTTTAATTTGAATATTAAACTTATTAATTTATCTTTAAGTATTTAAGTATTATTAAATCTTAACTATTTCTATTTTAATTTAAAGATTTAGTAGTATTTTAATTTGAATATTAATTTTATTTATTTAGAATTAACAATATTAAATGGTAGTTGGTCCTAATTATTTGTGATTTAGTAGTACATATAATGTATAACCATACCAAACCTAACGTATTCTGTATACGTTATTGATGTAATGTCATTATCCGTTCGAACTATGAGAACCTATGTTCGAACAAAATGAATACGTTCGAACGGTAATCCGAACCCGTTCGAACGTATTCATTCCAGGTTCCAGTCGCCTTCAACAACGCCGAAAACTCCATTAATCCCAAACTCTAACAAACACAAACAACAATCTCAAAGCATACAACTTTCTAACATTGCAAAATATTAAGTTCAAATCATACATTTCTATTTTAAAAGAAATACCTGAATTTTTGAAGATGAAAAGGAAATAATCCGAGAATAATCACAAACTATCCTACAAGTAATAATCCGAGAATAATGGAGTGAGATGAACAATTTTTTTGAGCTTAAGGGCTAGTTTGAGAAAGAATACCTCTGATATGCGAAGGGGTAATCTTCGGGCGACCACACGGAGCGACAGCAGGAGGAGAGAAACAGAATTGTGAGGTTCTGTCGTGTTTTTGAAAAACATTTCATGTTCGAACGGTTATTTACTACCCGTTCGAACGTGAAAATATTAAGCGGGAGAAAATTCCCTCCTAATTTTCACGTTCGAACGTAACAAAAGTATGTTCGAACGTTATTGATTTATTACCGCTCGAAAATTAACAGTTCGAACTTTAATTTCTAACTGTTCAAACGGTATTGTAAATGTTTATTTATATTTTTTTTTCATTACACTTTTTGAATAAAAGAACAACATTAATATATATAGACATATTAGATGATACTATAGTTTAATTGGCGGGATATTTTTCCACCACTGCAATAATCCGTTCGAACTATAACAAATTACATTCGAACGGTAATCCAGCTGTCTTGTTTTTGGCGGGATGTTTTCCCGCCATTCACCTTGTCCGTTCGAATGTTTTTTTACGTTCAAACGTTAACATATGTGTTCGAACGGTTTACGAGTACCGTTCGAACACATATCCTTTATGTTTAAATATAACTTTTTTCATCATTAAATGAAAAGTACTATAACATCATATGTATTAGTTATATATACTATCATATATAATGTAATATATACTATCATATATATAGTAATCTATACTAAATATATAGTATATATATATAGTAATATATATTATCATATATGTAGTGACCTATACTATCATATATATTATTAAGATCATATGTATTAGTAATATATACTCACATATACATAGCCTCAAATATACTAAGGTCACATAATAAAGTGTAGAGAAATTTATAAGATGATAGTATATTAGTAAGCTATACTCTATATATATATGTTGTATAATATCATAAATAACTTTAGTAGGTAAAGTATAATGGAATATATAATATGACATATATTAGTTAAGTATAAACTCATACCATATAGCACTACATGCTATTATATGGTACTATATACATATTAATATCTCATATATAACACTTTGATAGTAAAGTATTATGATATATTACTATTATACTATAAAAAAATATTTTATAAGTTATTATGCTTTCATTTAAAGTATTCTACTATCATAGTATATATTATAATATTACATATATATTACAGTATATATAATCTACTATAATAGTATATATATTATAACAATTTATAGGAATATAAATATAGTATACATTTAATATATTTTTTAATAAACTTACAAAACTTCTGTTCGAACGTGAAATAGTAACGGTCGAACGGTTTTATATTAACGTTCGAACTTTAACTTTTAACGTTCGAACGGTTATGCACGTATAAGTTATCGCAGGCAGCTCCTTCTCTCACGCCGCCGTTCCCACCGTTTGAAAAAGCGAGAAAACGTTTGAACGCACTACATTCACCGCCGTCTGCCGTCGTGATCAGCACATACGTCAATCACTTTTCCTCCCAAGTAAAGGTATGTATTTTCAAACTCATTTTACCGTTCATTTTATAATTTTATGGTTTTATTTTTTTTTTTAAATTGCATTTTTCATCAATAATTACTGTAGAACATCATAAATCTATCGTAGGATGTTTAGAAATGAAAAATACTTTGTTTTTAGTCGAAGAAACCACGGAATCGATTAATTTTTGAGTATTTTCATAGCCACTGAGTTGACTCAGCCATGGCCGAGATAGATCTGTTTTACGTTCGAACGGTATTAACCAGTCCGTTCGAACGAGTAAACCTGTACGTTCGAACTTGATCGACACGTTCGAACGTTATTAATTGTCCGTTCGACCATATATTTAGACGTTCGAAAGCTAATTATTAAATTCATTCCATTAACATTTTATTAGCTTATGAAATTGTTTTCATCGTTTAATTGATTATATGTTCTATCAATTAATTTATTAAATTGCTATTAGTATATAATTTTGTAAATCTTTTAGTCGTAATTAGATTTTATCACTAATCTTGAATGTATATTTTATTTTTAAAATTTCAGGATCATAATAATGTCTTATCGGGGCCGTAAACGTGGTAGATCAGGAGAATCTTCCATCCAAACAGTTCGAGAGCGGACCGTTTTACTTGAGCGACAGGTAAAACTATCTGATTTTGTCGCTCTTATATGGGAGGGTCATTCCCTCCCATCAGTATTCAATGATCGTGGTTGGGCACCAATCTTAGATCAGCGAGAAGAAGGAATGGAGCTCGTTTCCTTCATTGAGATCGTTACTGAGTTCTATAAAGAGCTCGGTGCTGCTAGCCCAGACAATGGAGGGGCATATAGGATCTGTGTCCGAGGAGCTCCTGTTATATTTTCAGCAGACGGACTCGCTGTATATCTGGGTATTCCTAGGCTTCTTGATGCGTATCCAAACCTGCCGCCTAGAGAGTCTGGTCCTTCAGGTGATGCAGCTATGTCTCAGGACGAGGGACTAGATTACACAGATGAGATCGATACACTTGCTGATCACGAGGTCAGAGACTTGATTGTTGGTCCAGATGCTCTAGTGTACGATGGCTCCAAGAGTATTAGGCAGGCAGATTTATCTTCTTTCTTCAAGATTATGAATTTGATCATTGCCAATAATATTGACCCACGGCAGCACAAGACGGAGGTCGGCATGGATTGAGCGAGATTTATGATACGGGTCGCACGTGGCATCCCGATCGACCTCGTTGGTTATATATTTGAGAGAATCCGATCAGAGGCATGGTTCATTACGACAGATATACTTCCGTTTGGGATCCTCATCACTCGATTTTTGCTACATGCCGGGGTTGTGTCCGAACCTGCCGAGCGTTCCCGATTTCCGATGGCACCGATCAACAGCACCACCCTATCACGGAGCACGGGACACTCTAGATTTCGTTTTCGTGGGGCTGTTCCTGACAGGGCTGAGATTCAGAGAGATGCGCAGCCGGGAGATACTGGAGTATCGGCTGGTGAGACATCTACACAGGCTGAGACATCACGCACATATATTCGTGAGGAGATGACTGACATATTGCGTGCTGAGATCAGCGTACACACATCAGCAGTGATTGATGCAGTGCATACTGCTATGTCTGAGTTGCGTACATAGATTATGGCTACCGTCTCTGGGTTACGTACAGAGGTTAATGAGTTACGTACAGTGATTAATGCCAATAATGCAACTCAGGTCACAGTTAGTACTCGACTGACACAGGTAGAGACACAATTAGCTGCAGTCGAGGATGTGTGTAGGGACCTCGCATCACAATAGTTTTTATCTTTTATTTATATTTTCTTTTGTTGTAATTATGAACAATATATATGGCATTTTGATAATTTGCTTTATTTGGTTGATTAATATATATGTGGTTGATAATATTTATTTAACTAAAAGTCTTATTTAACGTAAAAGAAATTATTAAAATATTTTAAAATTAATTACATAAAATTAATTAATGAATTTGTATATATGATATATATTTTTTATATTTTGAGTTTCGTACCGAGATTAATATTATACCTTCGAATGTATAAATGTGGTGCTTGAATATGTTCTAACTAAATATATTCCGTTCGAACGGTTTAGAAACCTTCCCGCCAGGATTTACCACCAAATATTTTTCGTTCGAACACAACAAATTCTCGTTCGAACGTTTTTGAACTTTCCTCGCCATAATAAAGTAATTACCCGCCAAATTTTACTGTTCGAACGTATTTTTTCACTTTCGAACGGAAAAATTTTTTTGAGACAATTTAATTCGTCACAGAAAATACTGTTCGAACGGTTATTTTGACGTTCGAACGATTTTCTAAATTCATCGATTTTTTAGGACGAAATTTAAATTTTGTCTCAAAAAATGACTTTTAGGGATGAAAAAAATTTCGTCCCTAAATAATTTCGTCCCAAAATCTCAAATTTGTTGTAGTGTAACATCAGTTACCCCGAGGAAGGCATTTACAAGCTTATCAATGGCATAGCCACTCCCAAACTGACCGCTCTACCAACGTGCCTCCATTAGCGAGTGCATCCTCATGTGTTGCATAAGTCAAGTATTTGCGGTGTAGCTTGTAATGAAATGCATTATAAGCACGAGATAGTTTACTTGTAACTGTCTGACAATGATTTTTTTTTTTGTCCAATCCAAGACAAAGTCAGCCTATCAATGTCAAGTTTGTTAAACACCCATGTAGTAGTAGTTTGCTGTCTTATTAACTCATATACCATGCAGTTATAATGAATATTCATAACACTGATTTTGAGCCACTTTACATTTTCATAAAATAGGAACATATGTGTTAATATTGCTGCATGCATCTTTTACAGACCACAGCAAATTTATAGTGCATTAAAAATTCACAATCCAACTTATAAAAAAAAATTACAGACCAACATATAGCATGCAGATTTTCCTTAAGTTCACATTACCAAAAATCCAAAACTCTACCTTTGCTATGATTAACACGTACACCATCAATGAACTTTTCCCCTAACTTATTAACATTCATAAACACGGCATGCTGATTTAGTCTCCTCTACCTCTACTCAATATATTCAGTCCTCTACCTCTACACAGCATGCTAATTTATAACATAACCAAATATAATTGACCATGTTTCTATTACTCTAACACGTAGTACAAACTGCATGTTAGTGTAATATACCAGCCATTCAAGTTATGTTACTCTAACATGCAGTTAAATTATATTACATGTTTTAGTAAAACATATTGCATGTTAGTGTAATATACCAACCATTCAAGTTATATTACTCTAACATCCTGTAAAATTGTATTATCTAGTTTTAGTAAAACATCCAGTAATACATGTTGTATAGGCGCTAACATAAAGTAAAACAGGCAATACGTACATGTTTCTATTACTCTAACATGTAGTAAAACTGTATTACATGTTTGAAGTTATATAAATCATTCAAGTGTCAAACCCATATTCAAACACGCTCAATAAGTTCATCTTTCTCCTTTCTGCCAACAACACTCCAACTAACATGTCTCATTTCTGTATAGTGCTGCACAACCCACGAAACTCTTGTTGTGCAGGTTCCATTGTTGCATGATGGGCCTATCTTCCCATCTTTTCCAATGGTATCTTTCCGTACTTGCGCAACCTCTCAAACTTCGTCCCCTTCGCTACTCCCCTAACATGTTTACTACCACTGTTTTCTACAATATCACGGTGGCTCAAACAGTCATGCATGTACATTATATTAAGATTGGCATATATCTTACCAAGAATATACAAAACCTGACTGTAAGTTGTTAATGAAAAGGTTAACAAGTATAAAAGTACATTACCAACTTACCCTCAGTTGTTGTATTCACCTCTACATGAGTAATAGGAGGCAACTCATGATCATGAGCTGAAAATGGGTCATCTGGAGGTTGAGTGCAGTCATCATGAACCTCAAGCACTTTATCTCTCAAAGTCCAAGCCACTGGTCTTTCCTGCGGCTATCGAAGTGTAGCAGGCAACACTCATCCTCAGCCTCTTCCTCTATTTGACTGATGCATGTTTCTTCTGCACGAGAGGACTATCCATGTTACAGTTTCCTTAAAACAACAACTTAAAGCTACACCTAGAAACTACTACTTAGCATTTTTTTCTAAGAGAAGAAACATGCCAACTATACATGTTTCTTCTGCACGAAAGGACCATCCAAGTTGAGAAAATAAAACAACAAGTTATAGTTGTTTTATAAGAGAAGAAATCCTTCAATGAACTACTACTTGGCATCATCAGATAAGAGAAGAAATCTTCCAATGAATAGAAAGATTTGCCCAAAATAACATGAAGTAAATTTCTAGTTCATGGCATATTTGTACAACAGATTAGAAGTAAAGGACAATGAACTACAATGGCAAATTTGTACACCACGAAGCTACATACATGTATAGTGTTGGAAAATGATGAATGTGGGTTCTTGAAGTCTTAACAAGGATTGAAGCAAAGGCTAAAGCGAATACTATAGTTGAAGCAGAAATTTAGAGATGCAGAAATGGAGATTTCCAGAACTGGGTTAATACTTGTTCAGGTATTGTGTTAAAGCAGTAATACTAGAGATAAGTAGTACCGGATAAAACAATGCATTGGTATTAAAAACCAATTCTCCCGCTTCACTTCTTTCCCTCTCCCGCGCAAGTGCATGCCATCTCATGAAACCCAAGGTGCTCATATATCCAATGTACACAACTAATTCTTGTTCTTTAGCAACTTGCAGTCTCGCACTTGGTCTGCGTTTATAGGCCTCACTACAACAGAAAGGGTCTTTTGAGACGAAAATTTTCATCCCAAAATACCCCAATTTTGTCCCAAAAAAGTTTTTGGGACGAAAAAAATTCGTCCCAAGGTCGTTCCAACATCACTGGGCCAAAAGGTATTATGGGATGAAAATCACCATTTCGTCCCAAAAAATATCTTTTGGGACGAAATTGAAGAAACCGTTCGAACATGTTCAAACGGTAATTTCTTTTTGTCACGGTTGAAATTCGTCCCAGAATATCGTTCGAACGGAAACAATTTTAAGTTCGAACAGTAGTGACATGTTTGAACGATTGCGAAATATGTTCGAACAAACATAAAGTCGTTCGAACGGTATGAATTTATCTTTGTGTTCGAACGTTAAATGGTCAGGTCGAACTGTATATGGGTTCGAACGGTATAGGTTATGTTCGAACACGACTGAAATAAATGACGTTCGAACGTTGTGTGATCGTTCAAACTCTACGAACATAAATTTCCTTTGAACATTATGTTAACGTTCGAACGCTATTGTCGTTCGAACATAGAGTTCGAACGAAATCTCTTCAATTTAAATCAATAATAGAAAATAAAATAGATATTCATAATATATGAAAAAATACATTAGAAACTGTTTAACACTCACAAAAGTGTTATAATAAGTGCAAACTAAATAAATAACAGTCGAGACGGGCATTGTTCGTACATAAATAGATAATCCCAAAATCTGTACGTAAAAGCCATCAGTTGCTTGGAGGCTTGTACTGTTGCATAAGCTGCTGCATTTGGAGTTGCATCTGTCTTCTGAACTCTTCTTGTTGTTCTTCATATTGTTTAAGGCGCATCTCCATATCTGCTTGTTCTGCCAATTGAGCCTCTAACTCATGCTGCTTTGCAGTCAATTCTTTGATTCTGGAATTCGTATTCTCTAACGCTATAGAAGTCATAGATGCATTCCCAGAAGAAGAGGAAGATGGACCAGGCTTTACACAGCGACCCAAACCCCTTAAATATCCTGAACGTTGACCCAGGACTTGTGTAAAAATATCAATATAACTTGTTGATAAATTTTGATCTGACGCAGATTCAGCACGTAGGGCAACCATTTTATCCTAGACATATATAAGATAAAGAATTAATATCGTCATAAATATTCTAATATATTTAATTAAAACATGTTATAATACTTACATAATTTTCACGGGCATCAGGCTGAGTCCACTCTCCATTACAATCAGTGTGCGATGCAGCATATAATTTTGTCAGATCATAATTAGTATCTGAATCTTGCTACTATAAATGTGTTAAGATATAAAGTCATTATGATTCATCCAAATAATTAACTATATCCAATAAAAAGAATAGCAATACTAATTTCTTAGAAAGGCGATGGAAAGATCTTGAGCCTGCATGATGATTAATCTTCAATTTTGATCTATTTGTTTTGTTTATAGAACTTCACTCCTACAAAGAAATTGAAAATATTATGAAGCGAAATGACAAATAGGACAAGTAAAATAATTAAATTTAATTATACCTGATATGATGGATCCTCAAACATGTCACAAAATTTTTCCCACTCAGAAGGTCGGACATCCTGAAAAGGATGTTGGCGTGCATCTTCCTTCTTCTCAAACTTATTATAATTCTCATGACACCTCGCCTTATATTTGCGAAATGCATTACCCATAAGCTCTTCCACAGTTTTATGCTCCTCTCCCCGACCAAAATTTAATTCACAATCATCCTTGAAAAAAATAATCACAAACACATTATCATTTATAATATTTTGAATTTAAGTAAACTATAGAAATTTATTCTACTAAATCAATGTTTTAAACATTACCAAACAATGCTTCTTGATAAGCTCTTTAGCATCTTGGGGGATTTTCTTCCATGAAGTCGTTGCCAAAGGTGCGTAAGTTCGTGTAAGAGCACCTACATTCGATGCAAGCCAAGCTGCTGGTTGTCCTTCGCCCCCGGTATGTTCGTCAGGAATGTTAACCTTGATCTTACCTACCTTCCGATATTTTTCCAACGTCACCCCTCTAGTGGTGCCTCGACCTTGACGAGATTGTACTGTAGACTCTATAAAAAATAACATTGTAATCAATTTTATTTATATGTCTATTATAGGACCTTAATTAATAACTTTTATGAGTATTAGATTTTTACATTGTTCTGTAGAGTCAATCTCTAATGGTGAGTCTGAAGGAGAGCTAGGAACAAGTAGAGATGGGTTGCGAACTTCCTTCCACTTTGGCTGCATAATTTCAAACTACTGATACATTCAATAAGTAAAATATTTGTCATCAAGTGTAATGTTAACACATAATTAGTCAATCATAATCTGTATCAGTTTCATTTGAGAATTCGCTCTCATCATCTATAGATACTTCAGATGATTCAACATTTTCCTCAACTGTCGCATCAACAATTTCAGCCTCAATATCTTCTCTATTTAATAGAATCATCTCATATTGGCTCAAATCCACAAACAAATTTGAGGCGGGTTGACTCTCTTGGTATGCTTCTTGAGTAGAGGAGTGATATTCTTCTTCATCTTGTCCTTCCGCCTGAGGGATAATATCATATATATTTATTGGAGAATATTTTTGTACTACTCGCCATTGATTTCTTAACTTCGGGTCATTGAAGTAGAATACTTGAGACGCTTGAGAAGCCAAAATAAAAGGATCATCTTCATACCATTTTTTTGATGTATTAACACTCAAAAAATATTCATCATCACGGACTCCAGTACGAGGATTTCTTAAATCCCACCAATCACACTTAAACAGATACACCACAATCTTTCCCAAATATTTCACTCCAATTATATCGACAATAACCCCATAGAAATCAATATTTTCTCCATCATAACTTCCTTCGATTAGGACACCATTATTTTGGGTTTTCCTATAACAATCTCGATCTATTGTGTGATATCTACTTCCCCGAGAAAAACATGCAGAATATTGAGCAGCGCGTCTCGATGGGCCACGCGCTAATGCATACAATTCATCCGATATATCATTTGGATTATTCGCATGCATTTGTACAACCTACATATTGAGTAAAGCATATACTATATCAAAATTGAAATTAATATTTTTTATTGGTTATTGAGTAACGCATATGTAATATCATTACCCGTTCTTCAAACCATCTCGGGAACTCCTCTTCATGTTTCTGATTTATATCATTTACTCCCAGTTCCTTGAGCATGTTATTATGATCACTGAAATTGATGATTACCACAAATTTTTTATATTCTTAGACTTTTTTAAAAGTAAATGAGGGAATTTAAATTAGGAAAAAGTTAAAACTTACTTCAAGTAGTTCTCTATCTCAGGGCAATTGTTTAGCACGTACCACTGAGCTTTCACGAACTCTCTTCCACACAAGTCATAACCACGCACTGCACCAATTGGACGAACTTGTTGGGAAAACACAAAAAACACATTCCGTTGTCTTGCTCGGTCAACGTCAAAGTTTCTTTCTGGCCGATCAAACCGAGTGTCAACTCCGTGGAAATATTTGGAACAGAAGGTATGCCACTCATCGTCAATATATGCTTCTGCAATTGATCCTTCTGGACGGGCCTTTTTACCCACTGTACGTTTCAACTTTCCAAGAAATCGTTCAATGGGATACATCCATCTATATTAAACTGGTCCTGCAAGCCAAGCCTCACGTGGCAAATAAACGGCTAGGTGAACCATGACGTCGAAGAATGATGGTAGGTAAATACTTTCTAGCTTACACAATATTATGGCAATTTCTCGTTCCATTCGATCCAAAGCTTCTACATTCAACGTCCTAGCACATAAGTCTTTAAAAAATGCACCCAACTCAGTCAAAGCTACATGCACATCTCTGGTCAAGTACCCACGGATACCAATAAGCAAGATACGCTGTAAGAAAACATGATAATCATGACTTTTTAATCCAGTGATTTTCCAATCATTTGTTCTCACACACCTTGTTAGATTCGAGGCATAATCGTCCGGTAATTTTATCTTCATTAGCCACTCACAAAATGTAACCCTTTCATTCCTTGACAATGTATACCACCCAATCGGCATGTAGACAGACGAATCATTTTCTTACAATTGCATTTCCCGTCTTATTCCCAACCGCTTCAAATCCTTCCTTGAGTTTATTGTATCCTTTATTTTTCTTCAATTGACATCAATGTTCCCAATACGGATTCGCATATATTTTTTTCAATATGCATAACATCAAGGCTATGCCGCAATTTTAACTTCGACCAGTACGAGAGTTCGAAAAATATACTCTTCTTTGTCCAATTCAACTCATTCGTAGCTCGTTTTCTCTTTCGTTGTTTTTTACCAAATTCATTACATTCAACATCTATAAATTGTGCAAGTACATCTTCGCCAGACAAATATGGTGGAGGTTGGCTCCATTCAATAGTTCCATCAAACATTCTAGAATTTCCATGCCATCTATGGTCACCAGGTAAAAATCGACGATGACCTATGAAATATAATTTCCTCCCGTACGTAAGCCATTCAGATTTGGTATGTTTGTTACAAGTTGGACATGCCATTTTCCCCTTAGTACTCCAACCTGACAAATTTTCATAAGCGAAAAAATCATTTATTGTCCACAACACTACAACATGTATCTTGAACGACTTGCCTGTCGACGAATCAAATGTGACAACCCCATTCTCCTACAAATCTTTCAATTCTGCAATCAATGGCTGTAAATGTATGTCTATATCATTTCCCGGTGACCTCGGACCTGGGATGAGCAAACTCATCATGAAATATGAATCTTTCATACACTTCCACAGTGGTAGATTATACGGCATAAGTACAACTGGCCAAGTACTATGACTAGTACTCATATTTCCAAACGGATTAAATCCATCTGTTGCCAACCCAAGTCTTACATTACGCGATTCTTCAGCAAACCATGGGTGTTCCTGATCAAATTCCTTCCACACCTGGGAGTCAGCAGGATGTGAAAAAATATCATCGTTCCTTACTCTGTCTGATGAGTGCCATGTCATGTCTACAGCCGTTGCGCATGACATAAATAATCGTTGTAATCTAGGTATTAATGGAAAGTGGCGTACAACCTTTTGCGGAACATTTGCCTTGTCCGATGTCCATCTTGACTTGTGGCATATAGGACACTCGTTCAACTGCTCATTCTCTCGCCAAAATAATATGCAGTCATTCTTATATGCATGTATTACGTTGTAATCAAATCCGAGTCCTCGTTTCAACTTTTTTGCTTCATAGAAGTTACGAGGTAAAGTATTGTCTGTCGGCAGTGCCTCTTTAAACAGCTCAAGTAACATATTGAATGCCTTAATAGATAATCGACACATTGATTTTATGTTAAGCAATCTTACAGTAAATGACAACTTACTGTGTCTTCTGCATCCTGGATATAGCTCACGCTGTGAATCATTCCACAAGCGTGCAAAAGTGTTACGGCCCCCATCATTTGAGCTTGATGTGTCCGTGTCACCTTCATCCATAAACATTCCCGTACCGATGTCACCTAACATTTGCTCCATATCCTTATCGTATTCATCTCCAACAATCTCTGGTTGTACATCTTCATCGATCTCTTCTTCTTCATGTGGAGCCTCAAATAAAGTTGGATATGATTCGCCGTGTAAAACCCAATCAGTATAACCCTTTTCAATACCCTTGATAAACAGATGCTCTCTCACCAAGTCTATCTTATGAGAACGCAAATTCCTGTATTCTCTGCATGGGCATCTGATACGCCCATCACTATCACATGTACCCAATGCAAACTCCAAGAATTTCTTAACACCTTCAGCATATACATTGTAATTTTGACCCAATCAATCGCTAACTCTCAAACTCTTATCCATGCCGACTATATTCATTACAAACAATCACATGTGCATCAGCAAACAATCATGTATCATGTACCAATCAATGAGTATGCCACCTTTCACCGGGTAGTTGGTCCTATCTCGTTCGGGATTGTAAGATCATAGTCGCCAACCTATGATCTATTACCTGTCACGTCCAACAAAATTTCGGCAGCATCTCCCCATAGTTCTCCAAATATGCTCGTTTGGTTGTGTGCACTGACGACTAACACGTCGTTGCACCATCACCGAAACTGCATATCTAGAGAACAATGGATGAATCTACCAAAATCATAATATTGGACGAAAACAGATATAGTTCTATAATTTGCGAGAATGATCTTACAATCACAAACTGTCCACTCTGGACAATTCAAGAGTTATCATACAAGCATTCATCAGGATTGATAACTATTAATTAGTAGGTATTATTTCAAGATTTATTCCAGATTTTAATTTAAATGTTAGTTTTATTAATTTAGAATTAAGTATTTAAGTATTATTAAATCTTAACTATTTGTATTTTAATTTAAAGATTTAGTAGTATTTTAATTTACAAACTTCATTTTATTAATTTAGAATTAAGTATTTAAGTATTATTAAATCTTAAATATTTGTATTTTAATTTAAAGATTTAGTAGTATTTTAATTTACAAACTTCATTTTATTAATTTAGAATTAAGTATTTAAGTATTATTAAATCTTAACTATTTGTATTTTAATTTAAAGATTTAATAGTATTTTAATTTAAATATTAATTTTATTAATTTAGAATTAACTATTTAAATAATATTAAATCCTAATTATTTGTATTTTAATTTAAAGATTTAGTAGTACATATAATTTACAACTATCCGGAAATATTTATATTCTAAATGTAAATATATTGATGTAATGTTTACGTTCGAACAATTCTAACCTATGTTCGAACATAATGAATACGTTCGAACGGTAATCCTAAACCATTTGAACGTATTCATTCCAGTTTTCAGTCGTCTTCAACAATGCCGAAAACTTCATTAATCACAAACTCACAGCAACACAAACAACAATATCAAAGCATACAAATTTTTAACATTGCAAAATATTAAGTTCAAACCATGCATGAGAATATAAAAGGTATACCTGAATTTTTGGAGATGAAAATGGAAGGAGATGGTGATATGCCGTGCGAATAAGCTCCACTACAAGTAGTAATCCGAGAATAATTGAGTGAGATGGAAATTTTTTTGAGTTTGGGGGCTAGTTTGAGGAAGAATACCTCTGGTACGCGAAGAGGGTAAACTTCGGGCGACACTGAGAGGGCCAACGGGAGGAGAGCGACAATATTGTGAGGTTCTGTCATGTTTTTGCAGAACATTTCATGTTCGAACGATTATTTACTAACCGTTCGAACGTGAAAATATTTAGCGGGAGAAAATTCCCTCCTAGATTTTCATGTTCGAACGTATAAATAATATGTTCGAACGTTATAGAATTATTCCCGCTCGAAAATTATCCGTTCGAACTTTTATTTTTAACTGTTCGAAGGGTATTGTAAATGTTTATTAATATTTTTTTTTTCATTATGCCTTTGAATAAAAGAACAACATTAATATATATAGACATATTAGATGATACTATAGTTTAATTAGCGGGATATGTTCCCCTAGTGCAATAATCCGTTCGAATGCCATTTTATACGTTCAAACGCCAAATATGTGTTCGAACGGTTTACGAGTGCCGTTCGAACACATCACCTTTATGTTTAAATATAATTTTTTTCATCATTAAATGAAAAGTACTATAAGATCATATTTATTAGTAATTATATATACTATCTTATATATAGTAATCTATACTAAATATCTTCTGATATAGTATAGTATACTAGAGTATACTATAAACATGTAAGATGATATCTATTAATAATATATACTATGATATATATTAGTAATATATACTATAATATATATTATACTATACTAAATTAGTATAAAGGAAAATATATTAGTAATGATTACGATATGATATATAATAATCTATACTATATATGATATATATCGTATCATATATATTATCCTATATTAAAGTATAGTGAAAAATATTAGATCATATGTATTAGTAATATATCTGGAGAAAATATATATAGTCTCAAATATACTAAAGTCACATAATAAATTATAAATAAATTTATAAGATAATAGTATATTAGTAATTTATACTCTATATATATATGCTGTATAGTATCATATATAACTTATATAGTAAAGTATAATGGAATATATAGTATGATATATATTAGTTAAGTATAAACTCATACCATATAGTTCTATATGCTATCATATATATATATATATATATATATATATATATATTACAACCTCATATATAACACTTTGATAGTAAAGTATTATGATATATTACTATTACACTATAAAAAAATACATATAAGTTATTATGATTTCATTTAAATTATTCTACTATCATAATATATATTATAATATATTATAATATTACATATATATTACAGTATATATAATCTACTATAATAGTATATATATTATATTAATTTATAGGATTATAAATATAATATACATTTAATATAATTTTTACTAAACTTAAAACAAATTACGTTCGAATGTGAAATATTCACGGTCGAACGGTTTTATATTACTGTTCGAACGTAAAATATTAGGTTTTATATTACCGTTTGAATGTTAATATTTAACGTTCGAACGGTTATGCATATATAAGTTATCGCAGGTAGAGATTTCTCTCACGCTGCCATCCTCACCGTTTGAAAAAGCGAGAAAACGTTTGAACGCACTACAATCGCCGCCGTCTGTCGCCTTAATCAGCACCTACGTCAAACACTCTTCCTCCCAAGTGAAGGTATGCATTTTCAAACTCATTTTACCGTTTATTTTATAATTTTATGGATTTATTCGTTTTTGTTTTTAAAAAATTAGATTTTTTCATCAATAGTCACCGTAGAACATCATAAATCTACCGTAGAATGTTTAGAAATGAAGAGTACTACGTATTTTGTTGAAGAAACCACGGAATCGATGCTATTTTAGGTGTTTTCATGGCCGCTGAGTTGACTCAGCCATGGCCGAGTTAGATCTGGTTTCCGTTCGAACGCGTTCGAACGATTTAACCCTTACGTTCGAACCATATATTAAGCGTTCGAACGATGTTCAGTTTCCATTCGACCATATATTATATTCGTTCCAACGCTTTATATTAAGTTCGAACTATTTTGTTTATATTAGATTATTAAATTGTTGTAATCGTTTTATTGAATTATTCTATCAATTAATTTATTAAAGTAGATAATTTTGTAAATATTTTCGTCGTAATTAGATTTTATCACTAATGTTGAATATATATTTTATTTTTAAAATTTCAGGTTCATAATAATGTCTTATCGGGGCCGTAAACGTGGTAGATCAGGAGAACCTTCCATCCAAACAGTTCGAGAGAGAACTGTTTTACTTGAACGATAGGTAAAACTGTCTGATTTTGTAGCTCTTATATTTGAGAGTCATTCCCTCCCATCAGTATTCAATGATCGTGGTTGTGTACCAATCTTAGATCAGCGAGAAGAAGAAATGGAGCTCGTTTCCTTCATTGATATCGTTACTGAGTTCTATAAAGAGCTCGGTGCTGCCAGCCCAGACGATGGAGGGGCATACAGGATCTGTGTCCGAGGAGCTCCTATTATATTTTCAACGGACGGACTCGCTACATATCTGGGTATTCCTAGGCTTCTTGATGCCTATCCAAACCTGCCGCCTAGAGAGTCTGATCCTTCAGGTGATGCAGCTATGTTTCAGGACGAGGGACCAGATTACACAGATGAGATCGATACACTTGCTGATCATGAGGTCAGGGACTTGATTGTTGGTCCAGATGCTCCAGTGTACGATGGGACAAAGAGTATTAGGCAGGCAGATTTATCTTCTTTCTTCAAGATTATGAATTTGATCATTGCCAACAATATTGACCCACGGCAGCACAAGACCGAGGTCGGCATGGATCGAGCGAGATTTATGATACGGGTCGCTCGTGGCATCCCGATTGACCTCGTTGGTTGTATATTTGAGAGGATTCGATCAGAGGCACGGTTCATTACGACATATATATTGCCATTTGGGATCCTCATCACTCATTTTTTTGCTACATGCCAGGGTCGTATCCGAACCTGTCAAGCATTCCCGATTTTCGATGGCACCGATCAACAGCACCACCCTGTCAGGGAGCACGGGACACTCGAGATTTAGTTTTCGTGGGGCTGTTCCTGATAGGGCTGAGATTCAGAGAGATGCACAGCCGGGAGATACTGGAGTATCGGCTGGTGAGACATCTATACAGGCTGAGGCATCACGCACATCTATTCGAGAGGAGATGGCTGACATATTGCGTGCTGAGCTCAGCGTACACACATCAGCAGTGATTGATGGAATGCATACTGCAGTGCAAACTGCCATGTCTGAGTTGCGTACAGAGATTATGGTTGCCGTCTCTGGGTTACATACAGAGGTTAATGAGTTACGTACATCGATTAATGCCAATAATGCAACTCAGGTCAAGCTCAGTACTCGACTGACACAAGTAGATTACATACAGAGGTTAATGAGTTACGTACATCGATTAATGCCAATGATGCAACTCAAGTCACGCTCAGTACTCGACTGACACAAGTAGAGACACAATTAGCTGCAGTCGAGGATGTGTGTAGAGACCTCGCATCACAGTAGTTTCTATTTTTTATTTATATTTTCTTTTATTATAGTTATGAACAATATATATGGTGTTTTGATAATTTGCTTTATTTGTAAATTAAATATAAAATCTTTTCTGGAGTAATTATTGATTTATATTATGTGGTGTATGGTTGATAATATTTATTTAACTAAAAAATCTTATTTAACATAAAAGAAATCATTAAAATATTTTTAAATTAATTACATAAAATTAATTAATGAATTTGTATATATGATATATATTTTTTATATTTTGAGTTTCGTACCAAAATTAATATTATACCTTCGAATGTATAAATGTGGTGCTTGAATATGTTCTAATTAAATATATTCCGTTCGAACGGTTTAGAAACCTTCCCGCCAGGATTTGCCACCAAATATTTTCCGTTCGAACACAACAAATAACCGTTCGAATGTTTGTGAACTTTAACTGCCATAATAAATTAATTCTCCTCCAAATTTTACTGTTCGAACGTATTTTTTGATGTTCAAACAGAAAAAAGTTTTTGAGACGATTTAATTCGTCACAGAAAATTATGTTCGAACGGTTATTGTAACGTTCGAACGATTTTTTAAAGTTATCAATTTTTTGGGACGAAATTTAAATTTCGTCCCAAGAAATGACTTTTAGGGACGAAATTTTTTTCATCCATAAATAATTTCTTCCCAAAATCTCAAATTTGTTGTAATGCCTTCACAAGCTCAACTAATTGGTTCTTCTTCATGCTTCCTTTGGGGGTAAATTAATTGATGCAAAATTCCTCCAATATGGCCATATGTCAACCATGCATCTTCACTGGAGTCATTTGCATTTATATTCTAAACAACCTTCACAATAAATGCAACCTTATTACATTTTATTATATATTTTTCTATCTGCATAGCTAGATGTAAAAATTAGAAATACAGGAAAGACTAGTACAATTGTAAGAAAGCCACCTAATTAATTACGTAATTACATTAAAAATTGAACGAAAACATTGTATGGTTATAAATTAATCTATATATCTATATGTAAGGTATGCTTTACAAGTGCATTGTTTTTATTGTTTAAGATATGTTTTACAATCAAAACAATTGAGCACTCAACTTTCCTGAGAAGAAGAGGCTCTCCATCTCAGGAAAGTTTCCCCATGAGATGCAGATCAGCCACTAAAAGGTAAAAGTACTAATATATGCACATTACAGACCAATTTTTAATAGGAATAATTTTATTATTCCTTTAACTATGGGTCAGCCTAAGGACAACAATTAAGATGAGCAAGATTGCTATACATTTATCTCAACATTTATTTATGCTAGTGTAATCACAGCATACTTGTAGGAAATACTATAGATACAGGCATTAGCTCATATGAGTAGCTTCCACATAAGCGAGAAAGCAAGTTATAAACAAGGATCTAAACTGCCATGGCTACGTGATAGTGAAAAGGCATCACGATATTCATGTGCTATGCACACTAACTATTCTGAATTTCTGTCCCACAAATGCCATTTTCGATCAGAAAAAATCGTTGTTCCTGATCAGATATAAGGCATATTGTGATCATTTTGTTCTTATAATAGATTATAGAATCAGAAAAAGACTAGAAAAGGAACAAAAGGATGAGTGAAGAGAGATACCAGTTGGCCTCGGTAGCATGTTTGAACAGCACAGCTAACCTCATTCACCTAGACAATGCAAAAATTGCTTTGTTAACCACTGCATGAAGTAGAAGTCTCTAAAAACAGTAAAAGCATGTTAAATGCATGGATTTGGAGGGGAAAAAATAGGGTTTAACTAATTATCCCAATGCACACCATCATCAGACAAAGTCTCACTATCTGTTAGAAAATCTTCACTGCTACCAATCTGGTTATCATTGTCATTATCTAGGTCATCATCAATGAAGTCTTCATTATCGAGAAGGGATATTGGGTCATGAAAACTTGTATCAGCACCAAGATGGATTGGTTCTACATTAGATCTATGCAAGGGAAGTGTGGTGCCTCTAGCATTGTCCACGGGTTCAACATATGCCAGATCGTTTTCTTGGAAAGTATCAAAATCCTCATTATGCTCTTCATCTTCATCATCATTGACCAAAAAGTACCTTAGTTGGCACATCATACATGTTTCTATTAGTCACCCGTTGAACGATAGACCAATTACCAGTCATACTAGGGTCTTTAAGGTAAAACATTTGGGCTGCTTGACAAGCAAGGACGAATGGATCAACCATATACCACTTGCGAGAAGTGTTGACACTAGTAATGTGGCCCCAACACATATTCCTCTCTTCCTATCACCAACATCAAACCAATCACATTTAAATAAATATACATGATGCCAACCCATGTAGCGTAATTACAAGATGCCAACCAATACACCGTAGAAATCAGTAGCTTTTGCTTGGTGTTCCCCTTTAGCAACAACCCCACTATTCTGGATTCTGCAATAGTGTCCACAACACATTGTGTAGAATCTGGTGCCATTCATTATGCAAGCGCCATATGATGCAACCCAAGAGTCTAATCCACAAGCGAGTGCATATTTTTCATCAGAGACATGATCAAGACTCGTTGCGCACAGTTCATGAATCTATCCATAATGGGGTGCAATAGGTTAGAAATACTCTGCAACAATTAAATACTGAATTCACGTGAGCACCTTGATTCTATAGGTAACCTACTCGTGTGCGAAACCAAGTTGGAAATACAATTTGATGTCTACGCTCTACATTATCTTGGAAAATTTCTTTCATCTTCGTATAGTGCTCCCTACATATTGAATAAACAACACAAAGTAGTAGTTAAGCCCAAATATTCCCAAACCCAAATATTTACACCGTGAGAAGTGAATGAAAGAACAAACTACTTACTCTAGGTATTGAACGATCTCTGCACAATTATTGAGCATGTACCAAGTTGCCTTTGCAAGTATAGCCCCGCAATTCGATCGAAGGTAGGGGAGCCCAAAGGCCATACCTTTTGTGAGAAAATAGAGAAAGAATCAGATTCAGTATCCTTATCTCTATCCTTGTTTTTATCGTCCCGATTATATATGGCCTCAACATCATGGATATACAAGAAGAAAAAAGTCAAGCATTCAACATGAACATAGGCTTCAGCAATTGACCTTTCCGGACGAGCCTTATTTTTTACATAACGCTTGAATTTTTCCAAATATAGTACAAAAGGATACATCCACCTATATTGAACTGGTCCTGCAAGGAAAACCTTGCAGGATAAATGAATGACGAGGTACACCATTATATCAAAGAAGGCATGTGGAAAAATCATCTCAAGCTCGCAGAGGATGATTGCAATATCATATTGTAGTTGCTTCAATACTTCTAATGTCAATGTTCGTGCACACAAAGCCTTGAAGAAGGAACTAAACTCGATCAATACAAGTCGTATATTAGGTCACAAGAACCCATCAATTGCAACTGGAAGTAATCTTTGCATGAACACGTGAGAGTCATGACTTTTCATTCCTAATGTCGTTCCATCACCAACTGAAACTAAAACACATCTAGAAATTTTCAAGGCAAAACCATCTGGAAATTTAACAGCTACAAGCCATTCACAAAAACATCTCCTCTGATTTAAATCCAACGAGTAGGAGCCAAGGAGCATGGAGTACCCAGTAGGTGACGGTTTGAGATGTAATTCCTTCTTTAATCCAAGCTCCATCAAGTCCTTACGTGCAGTAGCAATATATTTGGTTTTTCCTTCAATGTCCATCATAGTTCCTAAAACATTATCGCAAATACTTTTTTCAATGTGCATAACATTGAGATTATGTCGTAAAGGCAACATTGACAAGTAAGGTAATTGGAAGAATATACTTTGTTTAGTCCAATTAAATTCATCTGGTCTACATTTTCTCTTTTGAGAACCTTTACCAAATTTTACACCATCAAGCTGCAAAAGTTGCTAGAGTACATCATGTCCCATGAGCTCTGGAAGAGACAACCGATGGTCCTCATTTCCATTGAATGCAGCATTTTTCTTTCTCCAATTGTGTGAGCCAGGCAAGAAATGACGATGACTCATATAACAATGTTTTCTCTCATGTTTCAACCACATGGAATCTGTATCCTCATTGCATAATGAGTAAGCCATTTTTTCCTTTGTACTCCACCCTGAAAGATTGGCATACGCGGGAAAATCATTTATGGTCCACAGAAGTGCAGCATGTAAGCGAAAGTATTCAGATTTTGATGCATCATACGTATCTACACCCACATCTCATAACTCTTTTAATTCACTCACTAAGGCCGCAAATAATATCGATATCGTTTCCTAGTGCTTTGGGACTGGGAATGAGCAAGGACAACATTAAATACAGATCTTTCATGCATAACCAAGTGGGCAAATTGTATGGCATGAATATGACTAGCCATATGCTATAGAGTTTGCTTATATTATTGAACAGGTTGAAGCCATCACTGGCTAGGCCTAGTCAAACATTGCGAGCATCTAATGCAAACAAACCGTGGTCTTTATCAAATTGCCCCCCATCTTGGAATCAGCAGGATGCCTTAGAGTATTGTGATCATCAACTCATTCTTCTTTATGCCATTTTATGGATTTTGCTATATTCTACAACATAAATAGTTTTTGTAACCTCGGTATAAGAGGAAAGTAGTACAAAACCTTTTGGGGAATCTTCCCCTTTCTCCCCCCCCCCCCCCCCCTCTCATGGACATCCACATTGACTCCTTGCATTTATAACAAACTTCTTTGTCCACGTCATCTTTCAAAAATAGCATGCAATCATTTGGGCATGCATCAATCTTCACAAAACTAAAACCCAAAGCACGCTCTAGCTGTCGGTCCTCGTGGTATGAGTTACGTATCTCAATTTCTGGAAAAGCTATTTTTAACAATTTTAAAACCATGTTAAATGACTTGATAGTCTACCCACCAATTGTTTTAATATGAAACAGCTTGACTATAAACAAAAGCTTTGAGAACTTTTGGCAACCTGGATAAAGTGGATGTCGAGCATCCTCATATCCTCTAACAATTGTTCAAAAAGTTTAGCTTGTCCCTCATTCATTGAAGGCTCAGAAGTAGTACCATGTTCCCCGCCTGCAATGTCCATGAATGATCCAGCCCAAATGTCGTCTATCATCTCATCCATATCATCAATGTAATTCTCACTTTCATTAATCCCATCTTCTTCACTGTCTGATGCATTCACACTCCAATTTTTGCCCTCCCCATGAAATATACAATGTGAAAAGTTGGATCAATACCTATCATAAATAGATGATCTTCGACTTCATTTATTGGCAGGAAAAGGTTATTATGGCATCTCCGACATAGACACCTGAAGTTAGTTATTCCAGTGTATGGGCTTTTGCCATTGTGAGGAGTTTATTAATCCCTTCACCATATTCGCGTGACATGAACCAGTTTGGCACGTGCATCCAAGTCTTGTCCATTTGAGCCTCAATCGATATTCGAATATTTAAACCTTAACATCTATAATTATATCATTTTCGGCTTTGATTAAAACAAATAATTAACAAAGATAAGAATAAGGAAATGGTATCAAACAACCCCACAATTGTGAGAAAATGATTTAATAATGTTACAAAATACAGTAATGACTTAGTAAGGTACATTCACTGGACATATCAATTCTCAATGGATAATTGTATTTGAGAAATGTTTCGCACAGTTCGCTATACCAGCATATTTACGTTAAAGTGTCAAAGCTGGGATTTCTCAAATGTTCATGGAAAGTATAAAATACAATAATAGGCCACTAAGTAGAGAAGCATGCTGAATACTAAGTTTATTTATTGATAAAATGGGGAAATAGAGAAATGTAAATCAAGAACAAAGAAAACATTACTACCACTTATTTCACCATTTATATAACCATCACTACCGAGTTCAAAATTGGCCATAAATATAGGTTCTTTGTGCACCCAAAGGCAAACTGAGATAATTGGATTTGTTTCTTTTCAGTCCATCTTGAAGACAAAAAAGAAAAAATCAAATTACCCACATTAGTTGGTTAACCCCTTCAACCTTAGGAACAATGTGAACCAAAATCTGTCCTTATATTAATCATGTTGTACTAAGTTATAACATACAATTCATCATGTGGGTAGGATTAAATCAGGAAAAATATCAGAGTACAAGCACAAAATTGGATAGATTAAAAGTGGGAAAAAAACTTAGATGTCAATTACCCAAGTCAAGGAAGCTACTATAGAAGAAAAGTATGGAAATGGTACAAGGAGAGAGCTTACCGCAAGTGGTGGTTCACTGCCATGGACTGGTACGGCGAGGTGATGGGGAAGCCTAATAACGGACAGAGAGAGAGAGAGAGAGAGAAAGAGAGCTTGAAGTACGCCAGCAGGCTGCAGACTCACGGTGGCGATCGATACCTTATCTTTCACCGAGAAGAGATGAGATTCTTGGAGGTAGTTGCGGTGTGGTGAGGGGTTCACAGAAACGAGATTCCTGATTCTAGCGGTGGGGGCTCATGCAAATTCACTAGGATTTGAGAAATATATATCAAACATTTAACGGCAGAGGAAACATCGCCGCTCAAATTGCGGGATATACTTTTTGCAGCGATACATCCTCGCCGCAAAAAGCTTGGTTTACCATAGTTCAAAGGCTGCTACATATTGCAGCACGCTTAATCACTTACAACGGCAAGTTAGCCTCGCTGCATTAGCATTTTATCTCTGCGGCTATGAAAACTTCCGCATATAGATACTCGTTGCTGCGGTAGTCTTTTGTGGCAAAATTTAGTTGCCACAAATACCAATTTTTGACCGCGCTTCATTTAGCCCCCAATACAAATCTAGTTGCCATATTAAAATCCATGTGTTTGCGACGGAATTTATATTCCCAGTAAAACAAAGCCCGCAAAAGCCACATAATGTTGTAGTGTCATGTAAACATTTTATCTAATATGTTCTACACATCAATGTGTGAATAAAATCTTTCTATGAGTAATTATAGTATGATCATTTTACGTGTGCCAATCATATGATCTGTTGTTGTCGTAAATGGAAAAGACTTATACCTACAAGATTTTGTTTTCGAGTTCATGTCCAAACTCTATGGCATACAGTAGGGAAGTTATAACTCACATGAGAGAAATATATGGTAAAATCTATTTCCTATTATTATGACTTATTCTATTGTGCAATAATATATATATATATATATATTATGACTTATTCATAGTAAGTAAGGGTGTGAGAAAAAATCGACCGAACTAATCTGAACCAGTTCGGTCATATTCAATATACCGGTTCAGTCGGTTTCAATTTATAGAAATCCAAACCAACTAAATACCAGTTCAATATCGGTTTTCAACTAAATTAGATCGAACCGAACTGATATATATTTAATTTTTTATATTATATATAGTATAATTTTGTTGTTATATATATTACATATATTATAAAATTAATATAATATGATATTTTAATCTTCTTGTTTATGCTTTCTTAATATAAATGTACTCTTAAATATGAGTATTAATGTTAAGTTATTAACATATTATTATTTATCTTTATATATTAAGTTACATACTTACAAAAACATTTAATTTATTATTCGAATGAGCTAAAGCTCGTTCACTAGCTATTTAATTTTGACAAAATAAATTCTTTACATTATATATTGTAACTTTAACTACAAATTATAATAAGTGAAATTCGAGTTTTCAGAATATTTTATTTTTTTACTTTAGATTTACATATATCAATGATCATATTTATAAAGACTCAAGAAACATCGTATTACGAACATGATTTCCTCTTTGGTTTCATAATACTTAATTTACTCACATAATAGAGTTACATACAATACTATGAAACTAATAAATATGAAGTTATTAGAGTTTATAAAGAGGAATAGTGTTTTATATAAGTTGTATCATGCATGTAATAACGAAATATAATCTCATGTTCATGAACGACTTATTTAATAAACGAATCAAGTTGAACTCAAATTTGATGGATCGGATCTCGAGCGCGGAACGGCTTTTCAAATAACATTCACAAGTAATCACGAAAAAACGATATGATTTATCTAGATAAGCTAGTGCTTGACTATACTTCAAACAAATCCTATTTGTTTCTTTAAGATTCAACAAGTGAATGAATAATTATTATGTAGTACTATTGGAGTTTGGACACGGTGTACTCTCAAGGCTCAATGACTTTTAAGATTCAATTGCTTTCAAGGAGTTCCTATCTAACGATTCAATTGCTTTTAAGGAGCTCCTATCTAAAGTGCTTAAATATAACATTACTTAAAAAATACCATATCTTGAGAATGACAAGCATAATAAAAATGTTATAATACATGAGGCTCAAGCGTCAACCTGCATGCTTGTTCACGTCAAAACAAGATCTTAATTAATACATTACTTATGTATGTACGTACTGAAACACAGACTTCTTAGATCGATCTACAAAGTGTTATATATAAATTTAGGGAAAATCAGTTTGGTGAGCTTCTTTCATTCACGCTTTGTGTAATTTTTGTGATTTTCATACTCTACCATGAAGTCTTTGTGCTATGTTCTTTGAGTTGGGTTTTTTGTGGTTACTGGCTTTGAGCCACTGTGATCCTGTGATTTGAGCCACAATGATTCTATGATTTGAGCCATTGTCAGAATGTGATTTGAGCCACTGTGATTCTGTGATTACTGACTTTGAGCCACAATATATTGATTATGTGATTTGAACCACTGATGTGTTCATTCTGTGACTTTCATACTCTCCAATCTCATGTGATTTGTGTGATTCTTTGATTTGATGAAGTTGTTGCGGTGATTTTTTAATTACAAATAAGTCGTTGCTGTGATATTTGGACAATATTTATTGATGGGATATTTAGCTTACACAGATCCCATTTGTGTAATCTTGATTAATGTTTTGTGTTGTTGGTTCACCTGGTTCTTATTATTCTATGGTTATTTTCTTTTTTGTTTAGTTATACATTTTTCCTTTGTAGCTTTTGATGTTGCTTTAGGGCTCTCGTTGAGACTGCATGTGTAGTGTAAGGCTATGAGGTTAGTTCAATTTTTATTGGAAATCTAAATTCGCAAGTGTTGTGAATAGAGCTCAATCTATATGGCAAGGTAACTGGGATGGTCATATTTATTGTGATGGTTTCACACAAGGCAACCGGAGTTAAATGTGTTGTAGCCATTAGAGCTTGGACTCCTTTCCTACGCATGTTGTAAAAAAAAACCATTTTGAGCCTCATTGGGAAACATTTGTAATACTTGGCTCTTACTTATCCCCTATTTACTCATCCTCAATTTGTATATATTGTGTTGTGGTCCTTGCATCAATGCAACAATGCAATTCTACATAGTGAGGAAAAAGAAATACTTAGGACGGCTTTAGCCATGTTGCATTAGGGGGCTTTTTTAACCAACTTTAGAAAATGTATGAAACGTTTAGTCTACAAAATATTCAAGGATCCTGCATTTTTATGAAGAACAAGGACTTTGAATTGTAATAATCACTACATTTCAAGCTTCACCCACTCACCGTTATCTGACTCTTGTAAGAGGAGAGCTGTGTGTCTATAGTTGAGAGGGAGTCCTTCGTGAAGCAATGAGTAATTATTCTAAACTATGTTTGTATTAGATTGTCTGTGCTTACCAGTATAAGCATCCTGAAGTCTTTTGCAATTAATATGTTCTTAAGATCTGACTTTTAGTAGGAATCCTGAATAATTATATAGAACAGTTTCAAGTTTTAAAACTAGTGATCGGGACTATCTTATCAAATTGAAGCTTTGTGAATAAATGATGAAACTTTCCTATTGTAAACTTAGCAGCATGACTATCTTAGAACTTTGGAGTAGTAATTTTAACTACATTACGAGCGTCACAGCCATTGAAGTTTCCTGCAAGTATCAACCTTTTTATCTGATCTTTGTAATCCATTTTTTAGAGTAGTCTATGTGTTTCTGCTGAGATGGGTTTCAAAACCAATTTCTCTCACGATTATTTCCCCATATTTTTTAAGAGGGAGAGGAGTAATCCATCTACACTTGTTTATTTATTTAATTTATTAATCTATACTTGTTTAACTTTCTTAATGAACATTTCTAGGCAAGTAGCTAATAGTTGAATATTCATCTTTGGCACCCCTCCATTTCTGTCTCTTTTGTTTGCAAGCCTTTTGTTTTCTTTTTATAGCCAGTCTCAACCCCCATACTTGTTGTTCTGGGTTTCTATGGATTTTGAGGATTTCTCCTTTTGCTTGAAAATAAGTGAAGCACACCTTCGTAGCCAACTATAATTTTGTTATTGTTTTGATTAATACATTTGTGAGGCCTCAAACAGAGTGAGCTTGAAAGTAGGGGCGTAAGTTTCGCGTGGTTACTACTAATGCAAAGGCCAACTGCTCTATGCGGGGGAATTGGGCTTCGGCTCCTTGATAGGCCCTGCTGATGTAGTATACAGGCTTTTGGATCCCACCTTCCTCGCGCACCAGTACTGAGGAAGCTGCCTTAGGGGAAATGGCCAAGTATAGGGTTAGTGTTTCCCCATACCTGGGTTGGCTAAGCAACGAAGGTCTCGTGAGGTATTCCTTGAGGGCCCCAAACACCTGGTCACACTCATCATCCCACACCTTTGCTTTCCGCAAGACTTTGAAGAAAGGCAGGCATTTGTCGATCGATCTCAAGACAAACCCACTAAGCAAGGCTATCCACCCAGCTAACCTCTCCACTTCGTTCAAGCCATGCTGAGGATAGCATCTACCTCCTCGGGATTGGCTTTAATACCTCACTCGAACACGATGAACCCTAGGAATTTTCTCGACCCGAAGCTAAAGGCGCACTTTGTTGGATTCGGTTTCATTTGATATCGCCGCAATATTGCAAAAGCCTTCCTCAGGTCATCCAAATGTTGTCTCAAGATCCCACTTTTGACCAATAGGTCATCCACGTAGACTTTCATATTCCACCTTATCTGATCTTTGAACATTCAATTGACTAACTATTGGTAGGTGGCTCCCGCATTCTTTAGCCCAAATGGCATCACCTTATAGCAGTATAGACCTCAGTCTGTGTTGAATGAGGTCTTCTCCATGTTTTCAGGGTTCATGCGAATTTGGTTGAACCGGAGTAGGCGTCCATGAAGCTAAGTATGCAATGACCCACCGTCAAATCAACAATGAGATCAATCCGGGGGAGCGGGAAGCTGTCCTTAGGGCAAGCTTTGTTGAGGTCGGTGAAGTCAACGCACATCCTCCATTTGCCGCTCGACTTCTTAACCAACACCATGTTCGACAACCACTCCAGGTAGTGGGCTTCCCGGATAAACCCCGCCCTCAGCAGTCTATCTACTTCTTCAGCTATTGCGGCATTTTTCTCCACTCTAATGCTTCGAAGCTTCTGCCGCACTCCTCGGATCTTTGGGTCTTCATTTAGACTGTGATGCATGATCTCAGGGGCTATCCCAGGCATGCCTCCGTGATCCATGCGAAGACATCCATGCGTTCAACGAGAAGTTGTCGCATGGCATCTCGGTCTTCCTGCACCATTCCCCACCGATTGTCGTCGTGGCTTCCGGCCGGCTCGGGTGGAGAATGACTAGTTCCAGGGGCCTAATTGGCTCAGCCTTTAGAAGCTCTCACTCGTCTCTAATTTCACTACAAACCTCCACACGATCAGGGACTGGAGGCAGTGTGCTGACCTCCTTCATTAGTTGTCGCATTCTATCCTCGCTTCTCTGGCCTTCTTCTGTCGTAATTTTTTCGTTCCCACGCGTTTGGTCCTCCATCTGCCATGCTTTCCCCTCTCAAGTTGGTTCAGTGATCCTCTGAGTTACCTGAAACGGGTTGCCTCAGATGTACGAAGGACACGCAAGATCTATTACGATCCCTTAGACGGCGCCACTGATGATGTCGGGTTTCACACACTCTTGGGCCAGACTCCAACAACTCAAGTCTTCACGATTGGCCCTACAAAGAGAATTATGAATGCGGCTTGAAAGGGCGGCTTAGGGGCCGAGGAGCCTCCGATGGCAAAGTCAATAAATGTTTTTGGAGTGTAGTAAATAAGTAAGGAAACTTAAAAACTAGAGAGCTTTATGATACCGGGGACCAGCAACATATACCTGCCGTGAAGGACAGGTGTTCGCAGACTTTGTTGCCGAGTTTACCGGTTTCTCAACAATGGGCGATGGTACGCGCCAACAAGACCCTGGCAGGTGTATGTTGCCGGCTCATCTTGTTGAGTAGGGGGAGGAGTCGGGGTGCACATTGTGACCCACAGAGGGGAAGAGCACAATTAGGCTGTTAAACTGGCCTTTAAGACAACGAACAATGAAGCAGAGTACAAAGCGTTGCCCAAGGGATTGCAGGTGGCCAAAGCCCTAGGAGCAGCCGAAATCGAGGTATGAGCCAACTCCCAAGTGGTGGTGAACCAAGTGTTGGGAGAGTTCACCGTTAAGAGCGACAAGCTATGGAGATACCTCGCATTGGTGGGAGTAGAGCAGCCTTTTGAAATCAGAAGGCAGACAAACTGGCACGTGTAGCGTCCAGGCAGGAAGACTCAACCTTGCAGGATAATATGGTGGTTAAGAAAATAGAAGTGCCCGTTGTTTGGATTGAGGTCATGATGATACAGCCCGAGGTGCCAGACTGGGCGACGAATATAGTCAAGTATTTGGAAACAGGCGTGACACATGAAGACAAGCAGGAGGCGAGAAAAATCATAAATAGAGCGGCATGCTACACCATGATCGAGGGAGTCCTGTACCGGCAAGGTCACTCAGCCCCACTTTTAAGTTGCATCTACCCGGTGGAAGCGCAATAAGTGTTAGCAGAAATACACAAAAGTATCTGTGGGAACCATTCGGGAGGACAAGCACTAGCCGAAAAAGTTATGAGAGCAGGTTACTACTGGCCCCAAGCTATTCGGGATGCCAAAAACTATGCACAAAAGTGTCATAAATTTCAAGGATATGCTCAAATTCCCCACTGTCTGACGAAGAACCTAGTCTCAATCACCTCACCTTGGCCATTTGCCCAGTAAGGAGTCGACCTAGACTGTCCCCTTCTCCCGGGAAATGAAGGGGACAAATTTGTAGTGGTGGCGGTCGACTACTTCACTAAATGGGCCTAAGCAGAGGCTTTAGTGACCATCACTGTAGGCAATATTAATTGATTCCTGTGGAAATCAGTAATTTGAAGGTTCCGCATCCCATATACTATCATTTCGGATAATGGGAGGCAATTCAACTCAAATCACTACTGAAACTGGTGTCGAGACTTGGGGATCGAATTTCGATACTCATCCCCCAAGCACCAGCAATCCAACGAACAAGTCAAAGCAATTAACAAAACGCTGATGGGACTACTGAAAAAATGACTCGACGACCGAAAGGGCACATGGGTTATGGAGCTCCCCACCGTGCTTTGGGCCTATCGGGTCACAGTAAAAACTCCAGCTGGGAAGACCCCCTTCACTCTTACCTACAGGCATGAGGCAATGCCGCCGGTAGAGGTGGGACTCCCCACGTACAGAGTACAGCACTTCGAACAAGAATCCAACGATAGATGATTGGAAGAACAACTGGACATGCTGGAGGAAGTACGGCTAGAAGCAGAGATAAAAGCTGCTTCCGATAAAAGAAGGGCCGAGAGATATTTCAACAAGCGTGTGCAGTTGAGGACATTACAAATAAGGGAGCTGCTACTAAGAGAAATCGGAACGACAACGCAAGATGAGGGGAAAATGGGTCCCCGCTGGGAGGGCCCACGAGCCATCATCACCACAAGTTAACAAGGCTTTTATCACCTCAAAGACTCCCAAAGAAACGAGATACCACACCCATGAAACGCCGAGCACCTATGAAAATATTACTTCTAAGCCAACTCCCTTGTCATAATTTCTATGTTGTTATGAAAAATTACAAAATGTAACCCGAATGTGTGTTTTGTCTTGCCTCGATTATTAGTTTCAGGTGTTGGATGTAACGAGAAAATTGGTCTGCACACCAACAAGGTTGACACCGACGAATGGATACTTCAACAACTTATCTCCCTGCGGGGTAAAAATGATGAGTGTAATGCCTAAACGCTACTCTGTCCTTCTCATGGAGGAGTGCGGGTCGACCCTTTGTCACCCAAAAATAAAACTTACTTTCCTCATAGGCGTCAATAGGCAGGAGCGGGTTCTACCCGAACAACTTACCTCCGTACGGGGCACCATGGGGAAATGAAGGCTGCAAGGTTACCTTATCCCCCCCCCCTCGAAGGGCAAAGCAGGGTTAGCTTACGACTGACTGAATGACTTACCCCGACCTCCTCTGCGACGAAATGTGGGATCAGTGCTGGCCTGACCCAATCCTACCCTTCCCTGTGACCTCAACGAGCCGGAGTGGGCCCAGTAACAGACTTCTCGAACAGATTACCTCCCCACGAAGGGTGATGGGCGAGTAGGGGGCTTGGCCTCCTCGTCTGGGACAGTGGGACCAACCTCTGGGTGGCTCGACTAACTTACCCCGACACCCATCATGGTGAAGGAATGGCCAGCAACTGCTGTCCAAACTTACCTCCCCGCGGGATACCATAGGGAAAGTTAAGCCTTAAGGTTGCATTATCCCTCTCACAACAGAGTGCAGGTTAGTCCTTAGCTACCCGACGTCAGAAATCTTTACCTTCCTCGTAAATGTCAACAGGCGGGAGCAGGTATAGGAACAGACTGCCCTAAAACTTACCTCCCCACGAGACACCATAGGGAAAGGTCGACCCGAGGGTGGTCTTATCTCTACCGCGAAGGAGAGTGAGACCGGCATACGGCCCTCCCGAATACTTACCTCAACCTCCACAGCGAGTGAAGAGTGAATCTAGCACCAGCCTGACTCAAAATATTACCCTTCCCTGTGATGTCAACGAGCGGGAGTGGGTTCAATTACAAACTGCCTGAACAACAAACCTCCTTGCGGGGCCAAAAAGGGGAAGGTCTGCCCAAGGGTAGCATTACCCCTCCAGCAGAAGAGAGCAGGACTGACACAAGGCCCTTCCTAATAAATTACCTCAACTTCCATCACGGCGAAGGAGCGGACTACTCTACTGGCAACCCGAAGAAGTTACCTCCTTGGGAAAGAAAAAGAAGCAGGCTAGCTTGAGGTAGCCCAACTCCTCCCCAACTCCCCAAACCAGCTGGAGAGCGGGTTTGAGTCTTACGACTACCCATAGAAAGGAAGCTCTACGAAGAAAAAGTAAAGTCCGTAGAAAAGAAGCCATGCAGAGCGTCAGTGAACAAAGAATTTACAGAGAAGGTACAGTTGAGTACACATATTTACTTTATACTTAGTGCAGGGTTACAAAAAAAAAAAGAGAGAAAAAGATGAAAAAGGAAAAAGGGGGAGAGTAACAGGAAATGCGAGAAGAAATATAACGAGAAAAGCACGAAAACCACACTGTGGGAAAAACTGGGAGCAATATGCGAGAAGTACACAGTCGAACAAACAAAATCATTTTATTAACCTCGCCACAATGCGAAAGGCAAGTTACATCATGAAGTCAAGTTACAAGGGAAAAGTTACATCCCAAGGCCATGTGAAGTCACTAAACTACAAAGAACGATTCACACTGGGGAACTTGTACATTTTGATGAACCTCTTGCAGTGCCATCTACGTCACGCATACACAAACGGGGGACAAGTCTTGGGAAGGGTCCGGAACCGCAAAACCTTACCAAGATCGGCCCAGCGGTCGAAAGCAATGACCGCAGGCCCCTGAGCAGCACTAAGACAACCAAGCCCGACTAAGTCAACATCATGGACGCAACAAGGGTCGAGGACTACCATCATTATGACGTGCCAGTAATGCTTGAAGAAAGTCAACAGGGATATTGCGAGGCAATTAATAGAGCTATTGGTGGGCGCACGGTCCGGAACCCAACAGTAGAGGATTGGCAAGGAACCTACGCAGAAGATCCGCCCCTATAAATCTGACTCGGTCACAGCACAGTAACCTCTAAACCTCTCGGTCAAGCCACCAACCATGGAAGATGACGACGGGGTCGAAACATGATAAGCAAAAAGGGCAAGAATGACAATGAGGTTCGAGATCCTAACAATGAGGAATATGCAAGGAAATCCACCCGGTGAGTCAGCCCTCATGAGGTAGGTTCATTTTTGGCAGGGCTATCACCGAGGCTACTCGGGATCAGGCTCACCCCGAGCATGTTGCGTCGTCACAAGGACACTTCGAGCGGGTTGAAGTCGCATACGCTCACGGTCCACAGGTCCCGTTGGGGGTTCTGAAGGTGGAAGGTCTTCATCATTTCGTACCCCTCGAACAAAAGACAACTCATTGCGTAGGCTGTTAAAGGTCGTTTCTCGGACCACAGGCGCTAGCTGGTTCACAGACAGGGCTGTCTCTGCATTAGATCTTCGCTGCTTCTTGTCCATCCATTTTTGTCTCTTTACTGCCAAGGACTTATTGGCTTCTTGGAGTTTAGATTCAAGCCACTTGATCTATCAACCATCAATATTTTGTTGCCAACGAAGCTCTGGAACATCGGCCTGCAATAACTCCAATTCCGATTGGCACTGATCCAGAGATTGTTGCAGCGTGTCCCTAGCCTCGCAAACTAGTGAGGCCTCGATGCGAAGTTGACCAACCTCTCCTTGGGATCGGACCAAGTCAGCCAGGGCCCCCTCAACTGCCTCTCTCTGTTCCAGCTCGAAGGCAATACGTTCTGTTAAAGTCTGGACCAGGGAGTGAAGGTCGCTATTCTCTCTCCCAAGCACCGCAAAGCTGTCCACGAGGAAGGCGGCTAGACGCCTCAGTCCCTAAAACAAAAGGCGAGTTAAAAAAGAAAAAAAAACAGATAAAGGGGAGAAGAAAGAAATAAACGAACGAAGCGGCGATCAAGCAAAGTTTACCCTAGTGAGTAGAATCCTGGCTTTCCCCTCCGCTCTGGGCACACGTTCGGCTTGACCACATGGCTCAGTCATTTGAAGACCCTCTATTGCCTTCCTGACAATATCCCCACCGTCACCAGCAACATCTGCAGCTACCTTACCGAGAACATCACCCATTGTTCCCGTCGTGCCATCGAGACATGTCGCTTCGACCGCCGAGGTAGCATCAACAAAGCCTCTCTGGAGGGGGGAGGCGCAAAGCATGGTGGGATGGAGGTCGGCATTAGCACCTGCGACACTCTATGGGGCGTTGGGAGACCAAGCACACACATAGACAGGGCCCCGGTGGGAATGGATAGTCTGAATCAATAGAGGGGGAGAGGAGCTGCGCGGTCTTCTTCCCTTCCCCACAACTAACGGGCTGACAAGATGGCAGTAGTCAGGCGCATCGGTCCTCCCCATGGGAATCCCCACGTCAAAGCGCTAGCAGGTAGGAGGAACCAAGTATTGATGAAGGCTATCATTTCACAGTAGAGTCTTCGAGTACACTTCGCTAGAATGCGCCGCCACCCAAGACCTGACAATCGTTAGTCTCATTTTCTCACGAGGATTTGGGTCGGGATGGCGGATTGAAGCATCGGAAATTATGCCCCAGTTGACACAAACAAAGAAGAACTACCTAACGGCTTGTCTAGCTGGGTATTCCCAACGATCAACTGGCAGGAAGAACTTGCGGTTGTATCCCTTCACCACCTTGTGCCGCCCTTCTATCCGGACAAACTCCTGGATGGGTTGAAAGCGGTAGATACGCTGACCCTTCCGCACCAAGTTGTGGGTGATGAAGAATTCGCAAGCAGTCAAGTCGGGATAAATGAACCCGACCTCCTCCAAGGCATGACGCCAGATAACGCAACACGAGACCAAAATCCTCCACGCTACTGGACGAAGTTGCGCGGGAGCCAGACCAAAGAAATCTAGCACTTCACGCACCAGCCGAGGAACGGGCAACCTCAGGCCACAAGAGACCATTGCAGGGTACACCACAACTCTAGTACTGTGGCCTTCCTCATCCACCGCCCCATCGTTGGGAAATGGTACTTCCAATTCCAGATTTGAGGGAATCCCGTAGGTCGCCTTCAACTCCGCCAATTCCTCGGAGGTAATTTTCGACCGCCCGAAAAATCCAGCTAAATCATCTGTGAAAGGATCATCACGAGCTATAGCAGTCGGCATAGTGCCAGAAGTCGCCAAGTGGGACCCAGGGCGAGAGGATTTCTTTGGGCCCATAACTATATGGAGGTAACCACAAAGGGACTTCGGAAGAATGATACAGGAATGGAATTGCAGAGTAACGAAATGGAGTCAAATTTGGAGAGGACACTCAACTGAAGAAGTGTCCTTATATATATACGAGGGGGGATTCCCCACATTAAAGTATCATAGCGCCGCGCATATCACACATATCCCACTCAAGTACTAGGATCTCTCGGTTAACGCAATTTTCGTAAAGTGTATCCCTCGGGATAACATCCAAATGATGACAACGAAAGATACGGATGTGGTAGGGAAGTTAAAAGCGTGCCCATAAATGCATAAATGTGGCAAACATTGCGCAGCCATATGGGCAGAATACAAACAGTCATTCAGCATGTGGTCAGGCAGACCGGAAACTTAATCGAATCTAAAATAAAGGAGATAAAGGAAATTCATCTCGTACCTGTCCAGAAAGAATTCGCAGGGTAACTGTGAGGGGAACTTTCACCTTTCAAGAAAAGGCCCATAGAACCTCGGCCCAAAAGCCCAGCCCAGTGAGGATCTAATCTAGACAAGGAACAGATTGTCAACCAAGAAGGGGCATCGTCTGGTCGACAAGACTGCTCAACCTAACACATTGGCGGCCTCCTTCAAGAACTAGGTATGCGTGGGGTATGCAGGAAGTCCAGAGGACCCTCGATCCATCAGCGTCAGAGCATCAACAACTCCCATAAGCCAAGTTGAGGCTCAAGAAACTGCCTTATATTAATGACGATGAAAATCGAGTCACACTTGTCATCATGAAACCAACAAGGAGCCCCGCCGCATTTAAAGATTCTGATAGGGAGAACAGTGTGAGGACTCCAGGTCTCCAAGTAAAGGGCTTGATCTACTCACCAGACTTCTGGTATAAATAGCCGGTCCCAAGTACGATAAAGCTCTCTGGTTTTTAAGTTTCCTTACTTATTTACTACACTCCAAAAACATTGACTGAATTTGCCATCGAAGGCTCCCCAGCCCCCAGGCCGCCTCTCAAGTCGCATTCATCCTTCTCTTTGTAGGGCCCGTCGTGAATATCTGAGTTGTTAGAGCCTGATCCAAGGGTGTGTGAAACATAACATCAACAATATTATTAGTTTTCATATGTGTTTCTAGGGAGCTTGAAATGTAGTTTCTTTTGTGGTTTGACCAGAAACCTCATCCATTAAGATTCATGTGTTCCATGATGTTCTTGTTTAACCCTTTCATTTATGTTTGTTCCATTTACCATGTTGTTATATTCCATGTTCTTTGTTGTTTTGTTCCATTTAGCATATTGTTCTATTTAGAGGCTCTTTGTTCCAGTTTCTATACTGATTTTCAAGCTTGATTTGCTACCTCTTGCATCCTGATTGTTAGTTGGATTTGATTGTTGTTAGTTAAACAACATAGCTCTCAGCCGTGATGACAAAGTTGAGTAGGGACAAAGGAAAATTGGCACATACTCATTGGAAGGGTAACCCGAGTGGCCAATGAATACTGGGAACCGATGTTGCAGTTAAGGAAATTGCCACTTCCTATATGTCACCATTCAGTTCCTAAGCAGGTTTGCAATATCATGTCCTCATTGCTTTTGAGCTTCTAACATGTTTAGTTGAATTGTTCATTGTCTACAATCAGTATAACCTGATGGATTCACAAGACCGTGGACATATGTTCTTCACAAACCTCCTCAATAAAAACCCGAACACTGATCTGACTTACTTCAGTCAAACTCTCCACCCCCACACCAATTAGACATCTTTCTAGGGAAAAAGTTAGCATGGGGAGCAAACTTCACCCAAGAAGAAGACAAACTTCTTGTCTCTACGTGGTTGAATACTAGTATAGATGTCATCCAAAAAATTGATCAAAAACACGTCCAACTTTGGGAGAAAATTAGTTTATACTTCAATTAGTATAAACAAAGTACAATGGACCAGACTATTGGGTCCTTAATACAACAGTGGTCAACGTTTCAAAAAGCGACCAACAAATTTTGTGTGAAGCTAGCCCAAGTTTAAGGTTTGAATCAAAGTGACATGACCGAGCAAGACAAGGTAAATCCATCCACTAGTTTCAATCTCTTATACTTACTAATTTATTTAATTTTTTGCCTAACTTTGCTGATTATTTTCTGCTTGGTTCTATTTTGCAAGTTTGTCGAAAAAAGATGATGTACCAATCACAGGAGAAAAGTAACTTTTCGTTCAATCAATGTTGGCACCTGTTGAAGGACCAACCAATATGGATTCATCGTTGCTCAAAGGAAGGTCCAAAGTGAAGATCCACGACTCATTCGACCCTAACTCCTTCGACCCCGACTCGTACCTCTACTAACATTTTTGTAGATTCGGTAAGAAGCCGAGGTGGAACATGTTGTTGAGTTGGAGTGGCCAATGGGAATGAAAGCATAAAAAGCAAAAGGGAAGGCCCCAACCAAACCAGCTGAGGAAATTGTTGAAATCTCCATAATGAATATACTCTTCTTGAGGAGTGACACGTTCAAGAGAAAAAGTTTTTATGTCTTAAGGAGGAGAAGAACAATATGATCGAGAAACTGAGGTGCATAAAATATGGCAGAAGAACGAGAGGCTCAAGTTGGAAGCCGAGAGACTTGAATTTGCCTGGTTTAAAGCGAATGGAAAAGCAGAGACTGACCAATTAGAGAGAGAGGAGTGGATCGTGTTGATGGATGTCACTAGCTTACCTAAAATACACATATTTCTAGTAACGTCAATTGGAAATTGTGGGAAACGTAATGCAGAGAAGCAGTGACAATTGTTTAAAAATATTTCTTGACTTTCCTTTTATATATTTCTTTAACATTCACCAATGTTAAATTAACCGTTAATTTTAACACATTATTATTTTTCATGTGTATCTGATTTTTTAGGAAATTTGAGATTGGCCATATGGTAAGCTTGTGCATGGATAGAAAGATGATAAATAGATATTACAAATATTTCAAACATTATAGATAGGGAAAATACAACCATATATTTTGGCCAATATTGTTCTACCACCATTGTTTAGGGAAAAGAAATCATACAATCAAGAATATTTAGTCACTACTAACAACATAAATTATAATGGATTGCAATTTCTCTAATTTTGGAAATATGATTTCCATTGATACTCAATAATGTCTTATTGGAATTGATTATGTGCCAAAGTGTCTCTAATCTCATGGTGACGCTGAATGAACTCCATAAGCTCAATTGTTGGATTGCACAACAGTTCAAGAAGATCCTCTTCAAGTTGTTCATACTCGAACTCGGGTACCCCATTATCATCACGCTCATCTTCGATGATCATGTTATATAGAATTACGCATGCTTTCATAATATTAGTTAGATCACTGCTTTTGAACATTCGAGCAGTCCACAAATGATTGCAAAGCGTTGGTGAAGGACCCCAAATGCACACTCTACAAGCTTTCTTGCTGATTCTTGTGCTTCTGCAATATAGACCATTTTGGATAGATATCATCAAGAAGGTAGTACCCTATAATGTAATCATGGCCATTAGTTGAGTAATTCACTGGAGGAGCACGTCCATGGAAAATTTCAATAAATATAAAAGATCTCTCTAGCACATTGATATCGTTATGAGAACCAGGTAATCCAAAAAATGCATGACATATCCAAAGTTCATATGAAGCAACCGCTAGCTTCTAATATAATAGTTGGTTCACAACTATTCCCGAAGTACATAAATTTCCATGCAGACGGAAAATTTTTTTACTTCGAATGCATGTAATCATTGTTTCCTACCATTTCTGGGAATCCATATTGTTTATCAACAGCGAGCAATCAAGTAATATCAATTGGCATTTGGAGATCTCAAATATTCATTAGAAAAAAATTTACGACATGGTTACACTTTTTTTCGAGCTCTCCATTGCGGTGCTTTGTCCAATCCAAATGTATTCATCCATAAAATCACCAATTACTTTGTATACAAGCATTCTAAGTGCAGCGTTTATCTTTTGCTGGGACGATAGACCGAGTCTTCCAGTATTATTTCTTCTTTGGATGAAGTAGGGCTTTTAAATCTCTATATCATGCTAAACACGAAGAAACAGAGAACGACCTATGCGAAATCTCCTTCGAAATAGATTCGAGGGATATACTAGTGCTTTTGCAAAAAAGTAGCAAAATAGCCGTCTGTGCCCTTCAATATAATCACGCCCTTCAATATAATCACGCCTAATATACTTACGACATTGGCAAGGAACATGACGGTGCTCGTCGCCAATGTTGATCCTCCATCATCATTAAGAACAAGCTCCAACTCATCTTCGGAGTCTAAATGAAGCAGTAATTTACGAAAGAAAGAACGAGCCATTTAAAAAGCGAGTGGAAAATGACGCCGGAATGAGAATTTTCTCCTAAGATGAAATGAAACTTAGGCTGCTCTAGATGTAAATGGACTCAAAAGTGCTCTTATGTATACACAAAAATGTTACCGTTTGAAAATATGTCCATTAGGAAAAAGACAAAAAGAATTACCGTTATAAGTCAGAAAATATGTGTTACCGCTAGACAAATGACAAAAATATTACCATTAGATAAAGGATAAAAAAAATATTACCGTTAGACAAATAACAAAAAATATTATCGTTAGATCTCAGAGAAAATTATAATCTTCATTTTTATTTATCCGTTACAAATAAAATACTGTTAGAAAATGAAATTTTATAAAATTTAAAAAAAAATGAGGAAGAAGCCCTATTTTTAAAATAATGTCTTAACATACCGCAATCAAAAAAAAAAACATTCATAGATGTTGAAGATTTGAACCAAGTATTTTATAGTGAAATAATATTATGTATCGATAAAATAGTTTGGTACAGTTGTCACACTTTCAAGGTAAGTGATTATTACTCTTTTGAGTTTTTCAAAAATCAAAAGCATTACTATTATTTTTTCCTCTACACGCTTTCAACTGGAATTATTCTACCTTATCGTTTCAACAAGATGGGGTACGTCGGGACATCCTTGGATTATGATATACAAATAGCGACTAACAATGACACCATTTCATCGGTTTGCGATAAGTCTTTATAAACTATAACTAAATTTCAAGACACAAATATTATGCCAAGTTTAGAGATAAAATAAATTTACTTTTTCTTCCTATTTTTTAGGAGCTTTTTATGCCTATTTCAATAGTCACAGAGAAATATCTGTACTGGTGGAGCTTCAAATGCATTAGTTGGTTTGTGATCTGAGAATTTATATGTATTCGATCATGGATGTAACTTTTCTCTGTTTAATGAATGAAGTCAATTTTTCATTAGAAAAAATCACTTTTAAAAATACAATTTATCAAATTTAAAATATATATTTAACAATCTATTTATTGACATATCAAACACGCGATAGGGAAAAAAATCACAACTAAAAACTATTTCAATATTTTAATTATTTAATTATAATAAATATCATAATAAATCATGGGTAATAACTCATTAAATTATGATAGATGGTTAAATGGAAATCCATCCAATTACATTCATCATAGAAATTATTATATTTTGAAGGCCTAGTAATCATCCATTCACTATCACTTTAAGTAATTAGATAATTAATTTTATCTATGAATTATTTGATATTTAAAAATATAGATAGATAATAAAAGTTATAAAATAAATAAAGAAAGTGACACAAATGTAGGGATGGACGGGTGAAAATGTGAGTGGGTCACGTATTACACTGACCAGGAAGTCGTTGTTGGGGGATTGGTACTTTCAGCTAACCCACACTTAGAAAATAATTATAATTAATTAATAATGCAAGAAAAGAAAATTTGGTACCCCCAATTAAATCAGCGGTGTCAGTTTCAAAAAGCATCGGCACCAAAAGCAGGCGTACACCTAAACAAGATTTTGGATCTAACGGCTGAGAATTAACGAGGGTACACATCAATTGCAAAGGTCAAAAGAGGACGGATGCAGCTTATGATGTTTGCGTGTTGGAAGGGTTAAATGAGGAAAAGTAAAAGTCGAACCACACACATACAAAAGTAAAGAAAAAATGATAAACATTCTTTTCACAATCATATTTTAAAATTAGTAGTATTATTATAAAATATTATATAAAAATAACACCATTTTATAAAAATATCTTTATTTTATATTATGTATTATAAAAAATATTATGAAAAAGTATAGTGCAAAATATTTTATACACAAATAAATTTATAAATTAATGTGACTTAATATGTACGTCAGATTATAAAATTATTTTTATTATAAAATAGATCCAACGAATTCTATAATACTATATCAATTTATAGGTTTGTATATTTATTTTTTGAATATATTTATGTACGTAGCAGTCATATATATATAAAATTTTACTATTTATCATCTTCACATACTATATTTTTTTTATTTCATTATTCTTAAATTTATTAAATTTTTCTACTCTTTATTTATATATCACATATTTTATATATTAGTCATGTTTATTCTCTGTCACAGCAACTTTTCTTTCGACCAGCCATTATTTTCTTCCTTTTGTCAGAGATATTTCTTTTTCCCTACGTAATTCCGACTATGCCCATTCTCCCGGACTATTTTTTTTTTTTTTCTCAGCCGTTTTCCCGGACTATTTATTATTTCTTACCTTTTTTTCATAAAAAATTAGCTAGTTAAATAATTTTAAATTTATAAGAATTATAATAATAATTTGTTATTCAAACACTTGTATAGATGTAATAGATTTCAATTCTACACTATTTATTGAGAGCATTGAATATTTTAAATTATTGAAAATATTTGAATGAGAAGTCTCAATCTTAGATCCATACGTGTAAAACGGGACTAATAAATATTTTAATTACAGATTTTATTTTTTTTTTTTTTTTTTTTTTTTTTTTTTTTTCTGGTGAGGAAATAAATGACCATCTGTCTCAACTCCCAAATCAATTTGCAACAATAAAAAACCATAGGTTGAGAAGCCACGGATGTCCCCATAAAATAGGACATCCGTAGGATGATAACTATTGATTATGGTCCAATGTAATGCTACAAGGGTCACCCAGATCCAAAATAATGGACTACCTTTATACTTCGGAGATAAAACATTATCCATAAATAGTAAAGTACCATATGAAAACAAGTTGTTAAATACATGTCTACTCACTCCATTTTCATATTTTTTTTTTCTTGAATTTGCCAAAAATGTATACTTTTTTGTTTTATACACGGGTGGTCCGGGTGGATAGAAGGTTTGAACATATGATTCTTTTATATGGATATGAGTCTTATGCCATTACTTTGGCTATGCCAAATACCGAGAAGTCGATAATTCAAAAAGAAAAATGAAACCATACCGCTTAAATTTATCATTTCAATTTGACCGCTTATATGTTTTATATTTAATAATATTATATTAAAGACATGTCGTTTTGATAATAAATTATGATTAGATAAAAATTAAATAAAATATTATATTTTAATATTATTATTATTTTAAAAATTAAAAAAAATAAAATATTTATTCTATTTTATATAAAAATTTCACTATCTAAACCATCTTAATTTTAGACTTATTTGAATAGAAAAATATTTTATCTTATCTTATCTTCATCTCATTCTTATAATTTTTTTCATTTTTTATATAAAATATAATACCAAATTTATTTTTTTTAAAATTTAAAATAATAATAATATTAAAAAATAATATTCTAATAATATTTTATTCAAATTCGGTAAAAGATAATCTCGATCTCATTTGTTACTATCCAAACCGTCTCAAGAGGGGCGGTGCGAAGAAATACACCAAATGATCGATGCAAGAGACGCACGTTTTCACCTAAAGCCGTGCGCGGAGATCTCTCGCATCAAACATTATTTTGGGTGGTACGACGACAATTTCAGATCTCACAAAATTTTGAGTCATCGCCCCCTTTACTTCCCCCGATAAATGGCCTCATACGCAAGCAAAAGATATAGCCGCGAACGAATGCTACGGCCACCAACAGCTCACACACCTCCAATGCTATATAAATATATTACAACTTTTCTTGATCAATAATCACGAAAAATATACAAATAATTTTATATTTTCATAACGACGTTTATAATTGCCTAAATTAATTTTTCCATCTTCCTTTCACGATTCTAAATTCATCTCACAATGAATGGTCGATGAAGGCCGGCATGGAATGGTCTCGAGTCCTGTTATAATAACTACATGAACAGACTAAATTGAAGGGGAGAGAGAAATTAAACTAAAGTTTTAAATTTCTAAGGTAATAATTATCCTATCGAAATCAACAAAACAAGACTAAAAACAGAGTTAAGAGGAGAGATGGAGCGTCAGCATTCTTGTTAACCAAGACACCCCAAAGACATAAATGCAGAAACAACCATTATTGTCTATAAAAAAAGAAGCAAAGGAGACAAGAACGATAAAAATATAAAATACATAGATTATGATGATGATGATAATAATTGCAGTGGGATAAAGAGCATACATGCCCAGAATTTTTTACAATGATCAAGATCAGTAAGTGGGATGGCAAATAAATAAACACAGCTATATAAATATAATCAACAAAAGATGCAGTGATTGATCATATCCACTGCTACCCTATACATACCCAAAAAAAACGACAAAAGAGTTACACAATGTTTCTTCCATCCATGCTTTTGCTTGATTGCTTAACAATCTATAGTTTCTTCTTCTGATGTTCTCAGAAAGTTGCCCCAAAAAAGAGATTCTACTCTTCACCCCAATACCATCTGATAATTTTTTTTTAAAAATAAATATTTACACAGAATCTTCAACTTCTTCTAGCTTCCAAATTTATATTATAGTCTCTTTCTCCCTCTCCCCTGGTTCAGATTCCATGCAGCGAGAGAGAGAAAGAGAGGAAACAAAATGAAAGCCACCAGAATGAACCCCAAAATAGAATCAAAGATCTTAGCAAAACAAATCATTAGAACCATGTTACCCAATTTTGACTTCACTTCACGAGCTCCGAAACCCATCCTACATCCGGACCACCACTTGACGGACTCGTTTCGACCCGACCCAGTGAGTTTTCCTTGCTCAGCTTCTCAAACATCTTGGCCCGTAGATCCCTCCCGGACTCTACCCTCTCCATGGGAGGCTCCTCCGCGCAACACTGATCCCAGCAATCAAGGTACCCGATTCCAGGTCGGGTGGGTGCCTGGGTCGGGGTTGTGGGCACGCTACAGAATCCGGGTCGGAGCATAGATCCTCTGGGAGACCCAAACACGGGAGAACCCATTGGAACGTTTCTAGAAGAAGGCAAAGACTTAACCTTTCCGAGCTGCAAGTTACGCAGGGACGCCGCCATTTCATTGATGGAGCTCGAGCCAAGGGACCGGCTCAACGACTGGGTCATCGGTGACAAAGGCGGAGAGTCCGCCGGAGGAGTCCCAGGCGGAGAAATGGACGACGGGGAGGACAAAAACGACAGCGATTTAGCACAGGAAGCCTCAATCGCGTGCCTCAGAGGCGAACCATCATACGACTCGACCGAGTTAACAGAGTTGCTTACACTCCTGGGACTCTGCTGAGGCAAAACCCTGAGTTGCTCCGGCGTGTGAGCGAAGAAACAGACCCTCCTTCGACAACTAGTCCCGTCCTTGCATGGCTGGGTACGATAGCGAGCCGGGTGAAGCCAACACTCGAACACACCGTGCGCAAACTCGCACGCGTCACCTTTCTTACAGTTTCCCTTGCGGAAATCGGGACATGCCGTGCCCGAATAGTGATACTTCCTAGGGTCCCTCCGGCGAGCCTTCTCGCCGGGATGGGCGTAAGGACACTCGGTCCAGTCATGCGACCTGCCACGGGCACACCGCCTCACCTTAAACTCGAACATCCGGAAATGGTCGCAGGAGTACGCATCAACCGGAGCGTCAGATTCGCGGCCGACGACGTCAAAGTCGGAGTCCATGTCTGTTCCGTTGGAAGGCAAGTAACGTTGGAGTGCCGTCAGGGCTTCTTGAAGATAGTATGAAGAATAGTCTCCGCCGCTGCTGTTAGCATTGCCGTCGGAGTTCACGGAAAGTGGACTTAAGGAGTAAGGTGCATACATATCTGCCGTTGGGTCGTCTTGGAGTGGCCATGGAGGAACGTGGACCGTTGGATTGGGTCGGTGCGGCTCTCCGAGCATCATTTTGGGAGGGCTTCGTTTCAGAATTAGATGGATTGTTTACAGAAACTCCGGCAGTCTGCTCGTTTATAAACTGCTGCGAAGTGGGATTTAACCGTGGTTGGGTTATTTGAACCATGGTTAGTTTGGATTAACCCGTCGTTGGGTTAAAATCCTAGGAGCTTGAATCCTTTGTTTATCCAGTGCTGTTAAAAACTTAAAATATATATGAGAGGAATTTTGGAGTTACGCCGCTGTCAGTGTAATGCTTTGACAGCGCCTTCACTGATGTCCACGTAGATCTTCAGACCTCGTTTTTTCATCAATATTTTGATGTGAATTTCATCTCATTTATTTATTATAATTTTTTTAAATTTTCACAAAAAATAAAATAAATAATTTAATTTTTTTAAATCTTAAAATAAAATATAATTTAAAATATATATTTTTAATAATATTTTATTAAATTTTTAATTTTAATCTCACCCTAAAAAAAACATAGATCAATCTTACGTCGGCTGCCTTTGAAGTTGCTGTGGACTGAGGACTCGTTATTCCCGCGGTACGAGCTGCGCGTAAAGAAAAGAATAATTTGACGGTAAATTTCAGAAATCATGGCATTGAAAATGGCGAGAGACAAAAAAAATAAATAAATAAATAAAAAAGGTTACCGATGAAAAATGAATTTGTAATCGTAAGAATTAGATGACATTAAGGTTTAGCGTAATTGTCTCTTATGGATATTTTAAATTATAATTATTGATGTGATTTAAAAATATATATATAGAGCATAGTATACAACAGGCACTCACTTAATATCTGTCACATAATAGCTATACATGGAATTAGGGCATATTAATGTTTTAATTTTCATGGCGAGCCTATGTCATATCAATAATTTCTCTTTTAATTTCAAATTCAAAGAGCTGACAATGGTAAATATCAAAATAAAATAAAAATGATAAACTTCGTATAGTCCAAATTTAGAAAAATAAATTCTGATTAGAAAACCTATCTAATTGATAAATTCTTGACATAAGTAAGGTTATCCTTTATTTTAAATTTTATTTTTTTTCAATTAAATATGTTATTATGACATATTTCGAATATATTCTAATTAATTAAATATAGTAATATACCATCGACAAAATTTAAAATAAAAAATAAGATATAACTTCTAATAGACTTATACGAGAAATGTTAAATATAGTCATTGAATATGCAAACGCCACACACTCCATTTAAAAAAGAGTTGGGTCTACCATAAAAAATAATAATAATTTTATCTGAATATCATATTTATCCATTTTTTTTAATGAAAGTGATCGATATCTGCATATTTTATAATTGTATCTAGTATTTGTCAAAATTTATTTAAACCAAAAAGAATGTGTTAGACATCTATCTTATCACATAGAATTATTCTACTTGTAAAATTATTCCTTTTTTTTTTTTTTTTTTTGAGGAAGATTGCCTTTCAAAATTTAGCTAAGTGGAATAGTTGTTTTGTCCTCCTAAAGGAGGATAGTGGTAAGTATAATAATATCACAGGATAGTTAGATAAATGACTAATGACAAGAAAGCAAAGTGTGGACTATAGAATCATAGATGTAAATTACAAAAAGAATAATTATATTTATCATTTCATACATTACATTTTTTTATTTTTTTCTATAAAAAATATGTGGTGTATGAATGATGAGTAGAACAACTCAATTAGTTTAACAAAAATAAAAAATATAAAAAAATTAAAATATATAAAATGTAGTGTGGGATAATGAGTATCATCCCTATTTCAGGTAATACCAATATCAACCGATGTTTGTTACTTATTATCTTCACACACCACACTTATTTGTATTTTTTTAATTTTTTTTATTCTTCTTAAATTAATTAAATTCTTCTACTCATCATTCATATACCACAATTTGGTAAGAAAAAAAAATAAAAAATTTAAAAATTATATGTGATGTGTAGTGTGAGGATGATGTTTAAAATTTTTTATATTGTAACACCTATATAAAATTAATTTTTTAATAGGATATATAAAATTAATTGATTGCACCTATTTAATACCATTTATGTGGCAAGCATGCATTAGAGGTTATGATTTTTTTATAAATTTTTTTATTATTAATACAACACTAATAATAATTATTATTATAATAAGGCATTCTTCAATTTTGATAGACTTTAAAAAAAATAAAAATAAATAAAGGATACTTTATCAGGTAAGAACCCCCATTTTATTCCATCTGGTTAGACAAAAATAGGGGCGCCCCACGTAAGACTTTTCAATTTTTTGCACTTAGAATTTATTTTCTCATGAAAACTATAAAGAGTTCAAAGAGAATATATGTATTTTATACATTTAAATTATTATTTTTTATAATTTCCCTTTTTCTTTGAGCGTCTTGGCTTGGTTATTGCTATATTCTCATTTCTCTCTTCCCGATGACCAGTGGTAGAGCCATGATTTTGCTTAAATGGGTGCAGGGCCTAAAATTAACCAAGTGAAGAGGTTGACATGATAATAAATTTGAAAATTGGATTGAGTTGAATTGAATTGAGTTGAGATGATAAAATATTGTTATAATATTATTTTTTAATATTATTATTATTTTGAGATTTGAAAAAGTTAAATTATTTATTATATCTTATATTGAAATTTAAAAAAATTGTAATGATGAATTGATATGAATTTAAGAACTAAACGAAGACTTTTTAGAAAGCTTTTTACTTCAATTATTTTTTATTTTTAAACTAAAAAAGCCCCTCGTTGTTTTTCTCGTTTATGATTTTAATATTTTGAATATCTTCATCACTAATGTCAATAAAACAATATATCAATTTCATAATATTTGTTAATAATAGCTAATAATAGTAAAATAGTTATAATAATGAAATAGTAATAAATAATTTATGAATATATTAAAATAATTATATTACCAAACATATCCTTAATATTTAACTGCTTGAATCTTCCATTCTTTAATGGATCCTACACCCATCGTACTCCTAGGACGCCATTTCACTCTTTTATACATATATATACATACATATACACACATATATATACCCTTAAACGTAATATCTTCTTAATTATTAAATTAAAAAAAATAGAGAAAAATTTCCTTCTTTCTTTTGTATGGTTTTTTCATGGATTGCATTTCGATAGTGAGCATTTTTAGATATTATGTAAATAATAGTAAAAAATTAATGATAGAATATTAAATAGTAATAAATAGTAATAAAAAATAGATAAAAAATAATAATAAATTATTCTAAAAATATCTTATTCTCAATATACAACTAGGCCTTTTAATTTGTCAACCAACAACTTCCCTCCCAAGGAATCCAAAAACAAATGTCATATGAGAATCTTGAAAGTAGAGATTCCCATAGCTTGTTATGGGTGAGCAGTACAAGGAATATATATATATTATTTCTATTTTAGGAAAACAAAATTACTGAAATTCTCCTGATCTTTTGAGTTCCAAGGCCATAAATTATGCTCCCTCCACTACACAAAATGAGTCTTTTTAAGGGAATATATTGGACTTTGCTTTGCAGATGGCACCAGAGATTAAAGTCACTGAGTTTGTGATTAAAAAAACACAATGAATCTCTATAACTTTAAACACACACATGTACAGTAATATTAGATAAATTTCTAAATAGAAAAATTTCATGTAGATCTTTTATAAAAATATAGGTCTCATAAAAAAATATATTTTCATGGTAGGGTCTATGGTTTTTATAAATTGATTATTGAGACTTGTTTATTTGAAACTTATACAAATTATTTATCGTATGTGCATATATATAAATATATATATAAGGAAAATATCGAAATTTGTAATATTATTTAATTTATACTTTTGCATGAGTTCGTGTCCCCTATATGCAAATTCAATAGTTTGCATGAGGCATAATACATGCTGCTTGGAATGGTTTTCATTTGTTACTATTATCTGTGATTGGCCACCTCGTTAATTATTTTGGAATGTTCACCACTCACCACCCCCATTATCTACTGAAAAAAAATTGGTATAAATTAATTTAAACATTTATAAATGTTTAGTTGCATTCTGGCTTATTATTTTTGTTTCTGAACTCTGGAGAGAGTAAAAAAAAAAAATAGAAATATAAAATGAATTTCACAATGTTTATATTTGTCTGAACGAATTTTTTAAATAGCATTAAATGGTCAACAAATATGAATAAATTTTATTTGTCTATTTATCTTCCATTTTAAGTCATAGAGTTCAGACAATAATTATAAGAGTCACGGGATGACAAGGGCAATATCAATTAGAATTGTTCATGTATAATGCACGTCCCTGTTTAAAGAAATTTGTAACAATTCTTTTTTCAATTTGAGTCATAAATTACTAAAACTCTCAAATCGTATCTTAAATTATTTAATTAAACACATTAGACTATATATTAAGATTTAATTGTTAAGATTGTGTCACATGTTATATGTACAAATTAGTTTGATAATCATGTGTAAATCTTAAAAGATATATAAGGTAATCTCAAACATAGTTTCTTTTCTTTTTTTTTTTTTTTTACAAAAAAAAAAAAAAAAAAAAGAGACTAGAAAACAAGATTATTTATATAAAAATAATTTTGTGGCTTCACCCCGCAAATGAATTACATAAAAATAATCTCACAAATTGATGTAGTTTCATCTGATCTATTATATCTATTTTATAATAAAAGTATTTTTATAATCTGACAAATCACATCAATCCATATTAATTTGTGTGATTATTTTTGTGTAATACTTTTATACTTAGGGTATTTCTCATTAAATATTATCATCTCAAGTCAAGTCACATTTGCTATTTTACGGCAATTTAAGTGTATCTATAATCAACTATATAAGATATATAAGCCTCAATGGATGTTATATTGGTTTTGGGACGAGTCGTATTTATCGAACATCCTAGATTTGAAATTCGGCATTCACACTCTTATATCTGTCAAATTATTATTATTATTATTTTAAATTACTTGAAAATTTATTTGTGGGTAACATTTTATTAAAGGAAAGTCTTGTACATCCAAAATTGCACATCTATAAGCATACAAAAAAGTCACTTAAAATATCGCATCAATGTAGAAGACTTGAAATGATAAGAAAAAAGAACATTTTAATGTGGACAACCACATGAAGATGTGAAATAAAAAAATAAAAAAAATGAAATCATTGTTATGTAATTGATGAAGATAAACGTGGAAGTGGATGCATTGGATATGACAGAGGCAGCCATGTGGAGTGTGTCATCGAGAGGAGGAAACATCAAAAGCTCTGCCAAACTTTAATCCCTCCTTTTATTCGAGAGTAATGAGACATGATGTAATTATAGGTTGTATAAGTTCTTTATATTTTTTAAAAGAAAATAAAATTTATTATTAAAAAATAATTTTTTATTTATTTTATTTTTATAAAATAAAAATCAGTATTTTTTTACAAATAGAGTAAGGTCTTGTTTGTTTTTACAGATAAAATAAGATGAGTTAATATAATAATTAAAAATTAAATAAAATACTATTAGAATATATTTTTTTAATATTATTTTTATTTTAATATTTGAAAAAATTAAATTATTTAATATAAAAATTTAAAAAAATTATAATAATAAAATAAAATAAAATAAATTGTAAAGTTTTATAAAAATAAAGGAAACCTAAAAGTTCGAATTCAAAATTTTTATTTAAAAAATCCAACTATATACCATCAAATCATCCAACTCTTAGCTAATACACAGCACTTACCATTATATAATTACAAATATATTTGTATTTATTTGAAATACAGAATAAATAAAAGAATAGAGTGGATGGGGGAGCCACAGCCACAACTTAGGGCGTCCTTGGCTGCCTAACACATCCTGTACAGTTGGCAATTCTGTAGGATTGCCGTACCCTTCTTTATCGCTACCCCCATCAATTAAACATCCCTTTAATGGTCCTACAAATAGTGCCACGTATGTCCTTTAGAAGGATCTTACCCCACTAACATGACCACTCATGTGCTGCTGCAAACTACCTTAAAGTTCCAACCTCTCACATTTAATTATATTTATGCCCTCTGGGGAGAGTACCTACCCTGTATTTTAAAGGTAAATGTTAAATAAAAATCTTATCCCACACACTTTTACTTAATTAATATATAATTTATTATTTTTTTCTCCTATCTTTATATTTAAATATATCTGTTTCAATAAAATAATAAAATAGAAAAACCGAATATTCAAGCCTTAGCCATCTCTCCTTTCCTCTCTCTCATAAAAAATAAGGGATCTAAAAATAATTTTCCTCATTTTTCTCATTTCTCTATCTATCTATCTTGTCTATTAAGGTAGTTCTTTTTTTTTAGTTTTATTATACTTCCTTCAAGGCATAAAAAAAAATAGATCTACAATTTGTCGACAACTCCCGAGAGACACGTGCGGCACAAGCAGACTTCTAAGCCACAAATCGTTTAGAGAAAATTGACAGTTTTGCAAAAATCACTGCTAGTGGCCCGCACGAGCCACCCCTTTCGACAGCTCTTCTCACCACACGCATCAGATCACTGGACTCGCCAACACCAGATCTTTTTAAATTTGACCTTTGTGGTTGAAAATAAGTATACGTGTTGCCTTCACATGCCATCACAGATTCTGAAGTCTACCGAAATTGTTCCAAACTGTAATCTGTCTTTTTCTACATCTATCTTACTGCTTTCCTTTTTAATTTCCTTATTGTTAATTAAAATAAAAAAAGACTTCGTATCTCAAATTTTTGTCTGTAGAGATTGAGTCATCTCTTCTATGAAGGGTGATGTTGAGTTTTTTTTTTTTTTTGACTTTTTTTGTAGAGAGCATCAGCAGTAATGAAGATCAAACTAGTCACAAAATGAAATAGTATACTGTTGGAACTCCAAATGTAATATTTTGGTTTATGATATCATGTTTGATACGGAGACATTCTAGAATTTATCTGCTCATGGATGTAAGTTTCTTAATGAATGAATTATAACAGTTTTAAAAAAAATGATAAAAATGATAAATCAAATATTGATTACGTAGAAATATATAGTGTAAGACTTCTTTATAATATTTCTTTTTTTCAAATTGGTTGGATTATCTTCGTGATTACGCCTACAATTTTGTTTATACTTTATTTTTTATGTAATTATGTTTTAAATTAAGGATAATTTTGCAAAATGATATTATTTTTATAAATTATTTTAAAAAAAAAACTTCTTATTTAAAACAAGATTATAAAAAAATCGTATATGTATCATTTTCCTATTTTCATTTGTTTAAAAAATATAAACCACATTTCTTTGAGAGAAAATCACAAATTGTAGAGGTACTAACTACTATGTACCCAAATTAGGTGCATTGTTAGTGTAAAATCATTTAAAAATGAATTAATTCAAAAATGTGTGTAATAATGACATGATTTAAAATGAATAATAGCATATTACTCAGCAATTATTATTATTATTATTATTATTTGATAAATACTCAGCAATTATTATTGGGGCCTTGATATAAATATTATAGAGTACATAGATTGAGCCTTATGGTTGGTTTTCACATTCAATGAAAGATAGAAACCTTTAAATGTATATTTAATTTTGAGCGGACCAATTTAATAAATACACCATCTTCATAGATTGCTAAATTGAATGATACATGTGTTTTAGGTCAATTAGAAATAAATTAGATGTGCAACAGGAGATGGTCTTTATCCAATCTCTTAAACATTTTTTTTTCCTTTTCAAAATCAGTTCTAAATACTTTACAACCAGGAAAAAAAAAAAAACCCAAATTAATTCAATTTTTGAGTAGACGTGTCAGTATATGAAACAACTCAGGAGTCCATTACAAACACCACATGAAATAAATGGGTTGGAGATTGATATAAATGGGCTTGAGCCATTTTATATTACTCAATAAAATGTAATTAATAAATGAGTTAATTTCAATTAACTTGCGATTTTTGAACGAATAATTTATATTTCCAAATTTTTAATTTTCTATGCTTTTATTTTTGTTGGTACAAAAAATTAATTTTTTTATTTAACTATTTAATATCGGAACCTATTAAAATTTTTAATATGTAATCTTACTTTTTTGGATTAAATAATTTTCTAATACATTATTGGCTTGTAATAATAAAATGCTTGATCGTGAATTTAGTTTTGATTGTGAATAATTTATATAGTTATTCTTATATTATATATACAATTATCTTAATTAGATCAAAATAAATTTATAGTTAAGTTCAATCAATTTATATAAAATGATAAATACGTTGAAATTGATCGTATTCAGAAAATCCAATGAGACATAATTATTTAATAAATTATGCAAATCGTATTCTATCACTTGTTATATATATTAATATATATCTATATATATATATTATGATAGGTGGAAGGGGATTTTCTCCTTTGTCTCAACGAGCTTAAGAATAACAATTAAGGGAATAAGAGTCAAAGGTTCAGTCCAGAACAAGTAGAGTCTCCAATCAGGTTTATGGGTAGGCTCATCTGAATGCAACTAACATGAGGGAACCTACTGTAGGGAATGAGACTTGCTGACCTCGAGATCCTCAAATAATATCTAGCTCTTGAGTACTTATCTGCATAATGGGCGTAAAGCACGAGAGACCCTTGATCATCTGACAGGAAGGGCATCAACAGACTATCAAGGATGCTAGCGGGGTGGGAGAAATCGGTGAACTACGCTGCATCAATGACACCATTACTCAAGCTACATACCGCATTAATGATGTTGTTGCAGATTCACATCGTATTAAATGATTTTGACAAAAAAAATAGTAAGAATGGCACATACTTCATGGAGGTAGACATGATGTATCCCCCCATACTCATGATATAAATAGAATTTACTGACTTTGTCATCGAAAACTCCCCGATCCCAAGGCCATCATCTCCAAATTGCCTTCTTCCATATCTTTTATATGTCCAAGTTCTGAATATCTGAGTTGTCAAAATTTGGTCTAAAAGTATACGAAACACAACATTAACAATAGGATTTTATAATCAAACCGTTTTTAATTAAACGGATCTAATTCAAATTGATCAATATATTTGAATATTTATAGCTTGACACCACACAAATACAAATTACAACCACTATATTTGATGAAAAACCAATGAAAATATTTCTAGCCAGTCTTACTTTTTGTGATTGTTATTCTCAAATTCTCAACCACTTTAATTATTCAAGAATTTTCCTTCAATGAACCTACACACCAAACAGAGATGATCAACTCAGAAATATCATCAAGATAAGCTCAGCCATTCCCTCCACCTTGCCAAACGTCGTGTCAATTCCATCATTTTGAATCATTTGACTCCACTCCACTCATATTTTTCAATGGCATATAAAAATTTCTCCAAAAAGTCATCCAATATAAATGAATATATATTCATTTATCTAACATATCAAACTTTACTCTAAACTAAAATGTTAAGAAAAGAACATAGAGAGTAGAATTTTTCATTTTATTTATTTATGGACGGTAACAAAGGTTGGAAAGGCAATATGGTATGGACGTCGGAATCAGATCGTCGTGGCTAGGACACGTGAATGGCCGTAGGGAGAAGGGATGGAAGAGTGCCACAACATTGGAGGTAGAGGGACACGTGGCTCTCAAATTCGACCATCAGAGACCCCGACAAAACAGAACGGGCTCGCCGTACGATATACGAAAAAACACTGCTCCTTCAATCAACGAGACTTGTCGTACGGACGATCCCGCCCAAGCGTCCCTTTCACAAGGCCCTTTGACCGTACTCGTGTTCTTGTCGTTTCCCTCCTGGAAGCCCACGCCCACTGTCCCCACCTGGCTGCCAAGAGCTCGCGATTTCAACACGTGGCTTGATCTGCATGTGCTGAACTTGCCATCGAGATTCGCGTGATTTTGACGCCACTTTATCTTTCTACCGGTATTATCTTTATCTTTTTTCATATTTATTGAATATTAACCTTCTTGATATTATCTTCCAGATGGAGGAGAATCATGCGTTGGGTGTGATTCTTGCTTAATCTGTGACGTGGTGTTATTAACAGATAAATAAACTAAAAGAAAAAATAATAATATTTTAATATATTTTAATGAATATAATTAACACCACATAAACAAATATTCTGACTATAATAAATAATTTAATTTTTAAAATTTTAAAATAATAATAATATTTTATTCAATTTATTTAAAATTATTTTATCTTACTTTATTTCATTTTACTATCCAAACCAGCTCTTAATATCATAACTCTTATTAAAACTATTTATTTAATGTTTTGTTTGTTAGAAATTGGTGTATAAAATATGCTCTACTTATCGAGTGCTTTATTATTATTATTATAAAATTTATAGAAATCGGTGTATAAAATATGCTACTTTCCGAGTGCTTTATCATTATTATAAAATTTGTGCAAAGCAAAGTAATATAATGCATGCAACACAGGCATATAATGACTTCCAACAGATGCAACATCAACAACTCAACTCTAGAAATCAGGGCATATTGGATCAAATAGACTATGTTCGTTGGAATTCTCCTGAGCGAGATTAGATTAAAATAAATTGAGACGTAGCAATTAAAGATAGAGGTCATAGAATTGCTGTTAGGATTGTAGTTAGAGACTCGGAAGAAGATTTATTGGCTTCATGTATGCAACCTTTACAATTCTGCTCACAACCTACTATAGCAAAAACTAGAGGCTTAATATCAATTGTAAAGCTTTGTAAAGAACTTAATTTGCAAAATGTAATTTTTAAAGGAGACTCACTACAGGTGGTAAATGCAGTAAAACAATATGTGAAAGAAAATGGTATGCTTTAATGTCTTATACACGATGTTCATTCTCTCTTGACAGATACAAGATGAGAGACAAGACATGTAAAGAGAATACAAATCAAGTGGCTCACCAGTTAGCACAACAAGTACTTTATCAAAATTGTGAGATTATTGATATTGATTTTATCAACTCAGATATAGGTGCTCAAGTTATGGCCAAAGGACATAACTCAAGCTTTTGTTCCAATGTAATAGCTGTAGCTCAATCTCATGTAAATGCTGTAAACCATAGTAATGTAGTGGCTGTTTCTGATCTTAACATTGTAATGGCTGAAGGCCATAATGTTGTTGTTTGAAATGAAGTTTGGTGTTTAAAAAAAAAAAAAAAAAAGTACGGTGATAATACGTGTGAATTTAATTCGAATAGGACAAAAAATTAATGGATTTGAGTTTATAAAATAGTCTATTCCCTTTTTTTTTTTAAATAGTGTGACTATTAATAAATATAAATTTTAATTTTTATATAAAATTATATTAATCAAATTAAATGAGTTATGCGTATTAATTCGACCTATTTGTATAAAACAAGTTTAAACGAGTAGTGATATATTAACATATTTTTAATAAATTATTAAATGAATCAAAATTAATGACACAATCCGTTATCTAAACAGGTCAGAGTTAAGATTTAAAACTTTGATATGTTTAAATTGACAGTACGGGTTTGGATTGATCTATATAGTCTAATGTTAATAACTTGACGAAATACGACCTGAAAATATGAATTTCCACTCCTAATGTAGGTCATTTAAAAAAATGGAACCCAATTAGAAGTTTATATTTTTATGGTAGGTTCTATTTTTTTTTTTTAATGGATTTGCGTGATTCACATATCTTATGCTTATACGTATCATTATTCTTAAAAAAAAAATCAAAATACTAATAATTTTAATGTCAACTTATGTGAGAAGCTTTCTTATCAATAATGTATATTAGGCCTATTATAAATAGTTTTTTTTTTATTATTTAATTTATAGTTGTTATACTATGATATTTGAGTTTTGTTTAGGTCCAATTCTTGTTTGAATGTGATTTGTTGGACGCGAGATATTATGTGTTACTTGCGTTCTGTTATAAGACACACACTTCACATCTAACGAATCCAATTTCAGCAAAAACTAGATGCAAGCAAAATGATGAACTTGAAAGTAAGAAGATAATAGAAATTTGAGAAATTTCCTTCCCAGTTCCCAGATTTCGGAGTGGATTTGGAAAAGAAGCCCCCTACAGTTTGTATATATACAAGCTAGTTTAATTGAAGTTGAAACCTTGCATATACCCCTCCTGTGAATAATGTTCATGTGAAGATGGTCATGTTAAGAGGAAACCACAACTCAGTTTACAACATGATTATGGTACTTCAAACTTTATTGTTTCTGGTTTGGTAGACACGTGTGTCTATATGAAAAAGAAAAATTCTACTCAATAGCCCTACGCCAACACTCGCTGAAGGGAAAAAATAAAAAATAAAAACTCATGTGAGTAGGTTTGTGGTGTAGGGCTATTGAGTAGAAGAACTCTTTGAAAAATTCTATATGAAAGTTTTATATCACACACATCCACTTAATTAATGTTTGATTTGTCATTATATCTTAATATTTAAATAAGTGTATTTAAATAGAAGGACAAAATTGAAATGATATATATCATAAATTCGAGTCTTCTTGAACACAATGTTAATTAAAAGTTGAAATTCATGTCCCTTATTCTTAAAAATTAGTTTAAGGTTAGGTTTTGATAGTGAGTTAAGATGAGATGAGTTAAGATGAAAGTTAAAAATTAAATAAAATATTGTTAAAATATTATTTTTTAATGTTATTATTGTTTTCGGATTTGAAAAAATTAAATTGTTTATTGTATTTTATGTGAAAATTTATGAAATTTGTAATGATAAAATGAGATGAGTTAGGTTGGATTAAGAATAACTCTCAATCCAACCCAGCCAATACCCTTATATCATGATTGAGAATCAAGCTCTTTTCAAGTTATCCAAAAATATTTAGGGAGATAGATAAACATATAAAATAAGAATATTAAAAACTGCATGAAAAATTTATGCAGATAGAAATGATTTGTACAAGCTCCAAATAGATAAGTCTTATACAAGCCCTTATAAAAAAGTGGATCTCACCTTAAAACGGTGTTAAAAAAAAAGGAGAAATTTTATTTTGCCCCCTTAAACTTTCATGTGATTCACAATTTGCCTCCCAACTAATAATTTCGTTATAGTGGACTCTTTATCTTTCAAAACTTATCAATCCCGCCTTCCATCTACCATCTACGTCAAATGCAACGAAAAGTCAATTTCTTGCTGCTCACGTGCAACTTCTTCGCCTGCAAAGATAAAAGCACCCCTCCACTCATCTAAACGTGCTGCTCATTAGTATCAAAATCCCTCAACTATCGTAGTACTTCGAACCTGGGCATTTGAGATTCTAGAGCTTTTGTCTCATGGAGAAGTGGAGTAGCTGCCCTGCCCCTGTTCGCCCTGCCTCCACATGGCGGGGTGGGCAACCCCCTCCGCCCATGTGGGGGTGGAGCCTCCCACCCCACATCTAGGGCCTCTAGTGAGGGTGGGTGGCGGGGAGTAGAGGTGTAAATTTAAATCGAGAAATCGGAAAACCGGTCCGGACCGGACCGGTTGGACCAGTTTTGGACCGGTCCGGTCCGGAACCGGTTCTTGAATTATGCAAACCGGCCGGAACCGGTCCGGTTCCGGTTCTACGATTTCCAAAACCGAACCTGACTGGATCGGACCAGACCAGTTGGGAAAAAAATATAAAAATTAATATTTTATATATAAGTTATATATATAATATATAATTAAATTTGAAATTTTTATATATAATTATATATTATGAAATAATTTTATATTATAATTTATAAATTATAATATAAAATGTTAATCTTAAATATGAACATTTGTAATTTGTTTGATTATATGTTATTAATATAATTATATATAAGATAATGTTATTATAATTTATAAAAAAAAAGTTTAATCTTGAAGATGAAAATTTAATTGATCATATGCTTTATACATAAAAAATATATATTAAATTATATTATATATAGTCTAATATATTATATAACTATACTAATATATAAGTTTATGATTAATACTAATATATAACTATACTAATAGTATAATATTAATAATATTATATAGTCTAATATATTATATAGCTATACTATTATATAAGTTTATAACTAATACTAATATATAACTATTCTTCACCAACCACATCTGCAAGAGGAAAATCTAAAACAGATTTTTTACTAAAACAGATTGTTTTACTAAAACAGATTTTTTTAATAGTGTAGATTTTGTAATAGGAACAGATTTTTAGAACATATTTTTTGAAGTAGTTTTTTTTATTAACATATTTTTATTTTTTAATGATAAACTTACATTTTAAAAAACTGGAAAATCGGATCGGACCAGAACCGGTAAAACCGAAGATACCGGTTTAGGAGGGTAACCGATGCGTAATCGGTTTTGAAAAATACAAAACCGGTAGATACCGGTTCGGTCTTAAATTTTGTCCAAAACCGAACCGGACCGGACCAGTTACACCCCTAGCAGGGAGGGCCCAACCCCGCCCTACATTTCCCCCGCCCCGCCCCCGCCTACATTTATATATATATATATATAAACATAAATATATATTTATATTTTACAAATTGTGTATATATAAATATATATTACAATTTGTTAGACTTGTTCACAAAATATGTATTGGCAAATTTGAAAACTATATAATTTAAAAGCTAATGCACTACAATTTACACAAAATATATACTAGCAAATTTAAAAATTACATAATTTTTAAATTATAGTCATATTTATAAAATTTAAATTTATAATTTGAGTAAAAAAATGTATTTTTAATTACTTTTACACTTATGAGAAGATTGGGAATCCGCCCCCGCACCCCGCCCCAGCATTCCTGGAGCGGGGGTGAAAACTCCACCCCCGCTCCATACTGGGCGGGGTGCAGGGAAGGGGTGGCCCCACCCTATAGGGAGCGGGTAGCACCTTTAGTGCCTGATGTCCCTGTGCGTGTAATTGCAACCCAGGGCTTCGCATCCATTGCAGCTATATATATATATATGTATCTAAACATGATCACAGTTGCTGGGTCTAACGTATATGTACTGATCGATCTCTTTACTCCACTGCAGTTGTTGATAAATAAAGGTGAAAATACTTTTTTTCTTTTACATTCAAATTGACTTGGTATTTTATATACAAATTATCAGTTTTGATTACCGTACTACTTGTATTCTTAATTAATTATTATTATCATTTTCGGTTCATGATCACAGTTTGGTAGAAAGAATGATTGAATGTCCATGTATTTAATCTGCGAAGAAACAGGAAGAAAATAATATAACTTAAACTAACAAGTTTTTTTTTTTTTTTTTTTCTTCTTCCTCTTTTTCTTCTAAGCAAGCATATTATAGATAATAAAATATACAATGTTTAAGGAGGATCCTTTCTACTAACCATATATAGAAAAAACTAGGGATTTTATTCTAAAAATATGATTGATAGTTGCCCATTGCGTCACTGAGTGCGCACATCGATTTTGAGACCGATGTATTTTAACAAGTTAGCTTTTCAGTCAGAATTTTCTCTATGCACGATCGTAGAAATGTTAGTTCCAAGTCATGCAGAAGAATTTAAGCGACATTGGACAGCTCTATTTATACAGCTTTGTACCGATATTAAGCGTAGGTTGTTTATGTATAGATATTAGGTTGGCTTGTATGTTAATTTAAGTCTGGTGTTTGCAACATAGTAGCATCCAATTTGTGAATCTATAATTTTTAGTAGCTAGTGTAAACTTTTTATCGCTATAAATAATTTGTCTTAATCTTAATATTATCATGCGTAGATAATGTTCAGTTTATTTGTCATGATATATTCCCTAGATCCAATTCTGCCATGACTTGGATTTATATACTCGACTAACATGAATATTTCAGCAAGTTGTAAAATATAAGTGAGCGGTGCATTTGTTTTTGCAGGTAAAGAAGTTGCACGTGAGCTGCATGTGCTGGATTTTCCGTTATATTTGACGTTGATAGTATACAGAAGGAGGAGATTGATAAATTTTGAAAGTTAAGAGATCTACTATGACAAAATTATTAGTTGGGAGGGGGGGGGGGAATTGCGAATCGCGTGAAAGTTTGAGGGGGTAAAATGAAATTTTTTCATAAAAAAATTATTTTTTATTAGTGTGATCTATTTTTTTACAAAAAATTTATATGAGACTTATCTATTTGAGACTTGTACCTAATATTATTCATAAAAATTCAAACGTGCTCATCGACCCAACTTGTGAGAAAATTTAGTTATATATATATACATATAAACATGGAATCCTTATGTATAATAAAATCTCATATCCAAGTCATGATGACAACATGCAAAAAAAATCACATGACTTTGATCACTTGATATTTGGTACAGATGCATTTTTCTTTTTTATATACTCCTATCCACCTCAAAATTAATTAAACATTGGGTTGTTTCGTTACATAAAATTAAATTATTTTATCTCATCTTATTTCATATAATTATTAAAAAAAATTTAAATTTTTACACAAAATATAATAAATAATTTAATTTTTCAAATTTTAAAATAAAAATTATATTAAAAAAATATTTTATAATAATATTTTATTTAATTTTTAAAAAATATTTTATTTCATGTCATCTGATCTAACCAAACAAGGCTTAATTGCATGAATAATGGCTTAATTGCACGAATAAAGGTTGGGCATGAAAAAGCTATAATGTTTATATTTCTTGAGTCTAGATACTACTATTGAGAACTGTTCACTTTCCCTGCATGCAAGTAAAGAAAGGAGAGTAGGCGGCGGAATTAGGGTTTCTAGGTGTGGCCTAATTTACGTACTTTTTTAATACCTAAAGTGATTGAACTTCAAAGGCACCTAGGTAGAGGAGGCCCCTCTATTTGAATATATGACGCGTTTCTTGGTTTGCAGGTCTTTCTTCTTCTTCTTCTTTCTTTCTTTTTTTATTTTTTTTTTTAAATATTTTTGGATCACATGATCTCATATAAATAACATTAATGCAATTAATTTTTTTTTATTCAATTTAAGTTGTCAATATTAACTTAATTTCTCTCTATATATCATCTGATTAAATCTGCTGGATAATTTGACTTTAAAGACGATAATACTGAAATTATTAATGCTCCTCAACTGATCATCAAACTCTAATTTACTTTTTATCTCCATTTCCACCTGTTTTTTTTCCAATCAACTTAAACCATACGTGGGTTAACATTAATTATATTGGAGCGTTATACAATAATTGTAGTTTCAATAAAGATCAAATAATATAATTTGTTCTATATTAAATTAAAATTGTAGAAAATAATATAAATGCATCGTTTTAAATGCCAGACATGAAATTTCTGTGGAATAAACACACCGACGTAAAGTTCCTATAAATTGATTTGACGCATACTAAAAAGTCCTGGAGAGATCGAGATCATTCCCTAGTACGCGCGTACTCATCGTAGACGCGTAGAAATTTCTGAAAGCATCGCAGAAGTGCATTCTTTTGAAAACCAAACGACCCCTAATTAAGGAGCGGGTTGTCACCTTCCCGCATCCCGCGTTGGCATCGGGTGGTCCTGTATCTAGGGGCGATACTTGTATGGTGCAGGACGGAGTGGCCCCTTCTCTACACCACGTTCCGCATCACGCAGGGTAGGGATTTTCAATCCTGTCTCACGCTCCCACACGAGGCCCCCCCTCCCCCACCGGCGGCGGGGGTGCGGGGAGGTGGGATGAAAACTGCCCCTGCCTAGCCTCCCACCCAAGCCACAATCTATTAAGTTTAAAAATTATTTTTTATCTAAAAAAATTTTTAGACTTAGATTATATAAAAATTTATAATAACAAAAGAATTTAAATTCATTAGAATTGAATTTTGTATTACCTTGACGTCCTAAACCAACTTTTATATAGAAGGTCAAGATAATACAATAGTTATACTTAAATCCCAAGCATCCTAAACCAACTTTCATATAGGAGGTCAAGATAATACAATAGTCATACTTAAGTCCTATCTTGACCTCCTATATAAAGGTTGGCCTAGGAGGTTAAGACAATCCAGTAACTTGAATACAACTTCAAGTTTTCAATAGGTTATATATATCTATATACAATATATTTATTTAATAAATATTTATATAAAAATTTAAATTTAATTTTTTTTGTATTAGGGGAGGCAGAGCGGGGGGGCTAGACGAGGCCCCCGCTACGGTTAGCCTGCCCTCGCCCCTGTTAGGGGGCTTCCATGCGGGGAGGGGCAAATGGGTGGGGGGGGGGGGGGGGTTTCGGGCACCCATAGCCGTATCTTAGGAGCGAGTCCATCTATGTATCGGAATGCGAGGACGAAACCCTAATCCATTCATCCCACTTCAGCCCACGGCCCCACAGCCAGAATGAAAAGAAAAATCGAATGAATCGAATAATACAAAATATAAACAAAATCACATAAAAAATCGACAACACTACAAATAAAATCCACAACCTAATGCACATCAATGATTATAATCGGAACAAAAAAAAAAAAAAATCTAAACTAGTAAAAAACAAACTCACGAACTTGGAGAGGAGGAGAACCCGTGGATGAGGAGTTGAGGAGAAGGATGAGTAGCAGAGGATTGCGAGAGGGAGAGAGGACAACGGCATCCATAGTGGAAAGATGTTGGGGGGTGGGGGGGGAGAAGAGTTTAAACCCCGCCGCCCATCCCTACCAAAAGTTTATAGAATAGTTCTATTTGAAAATTTTTAAATCACACATTATTTATGTGGCATAATTTGATTTAGCAAATAAATTATAGAAGTTACATTTTACAAATCAAATTATGCTATGTAAATAGTGTGTCGTGTATATGCATTCAAATAGCATTACTATATAGGCAATGAGTAATGTTAGATATATAATTAGATTGTGCAAGTCTCCACACTTTTTCTGAAAAAAAAGTAGGATTCACTATTAAAAATTTAATTTTTTTATATGAATCTCATATTTATTTATCTTTTTTAAAAGGAGTGAGTTGAATCTATGTGTAAAATAATTCTCCTAAAAATTAAATAGTGTAAATATAAATTAAATAATTACATTTATTCTTTTATAGATTTAAAATAAGTGAACAAATCTTAAATTTGTTAGACTATCAGTACTTTTAGAACTTTAAATGCATATGAAAAAGAAAAATAAGCTAGGTTCTGTTTGGATTTAGAAAGTATTTTATCTCATCTTATTATTATAATTTTTTTAAATTTCTACATCAAATATAATAAATAATTTAACTTTTTTCAAATTTTAGTTCAAATTTTTTAAATTCCAAAACAATAATAATACTAAAAAATAATATTTTAACAATATATTTTTTTTTAATTTTTATCTTTTATTTAAAATTACCTTCTCTCATTTCTAAATTCAAATCCGTCCTTCAAACGAGGGAGCTCATAATTAATTATTTAAAAATAAAAACAAACTTTTATAGACGAACACTAAGAGACTGAAGTGGAGGCTGTTGTCATAATCGATATGGAAGACTTTTCAAATCCTCCAAGCTGTCTTCTGTCTTAAGGGTGGAAAGTGACCGATGAAAAAGAAAGCATATGCATGGGGGAAGGAGGAGATAATATAAAACACGACCTCTCAGAGTCATGCGCATATAGATCCAATCAGCGCCACAAGTTGAGGACAAAGTTCTACAATTTGATAGCTTTGTTATTGCCATTTATATATAGGGTTGCATCAAACTCAACAGGTGACAGTACGTTCATAGGGGCATGCATTATTAACCCTTGGGTGATGTTATAATCACGACTATGGAGGAAACGATATCCTAATGAGGGCTGTCAACATTACTGGGATTTAGGAAATCTATCCACCTGTTTTACTGAAAGTGAAAGATACCAAGGTTGAGAATGGGGAATATATACATATAAAAATACGTTTGAAAGTGAAATATTTCAAAGATATAGAATATTGGAAAGACTTTAGAACCTAATTTATACCATTTTTGACATTTATGGATGTTAAAGAACGAGAAGATAAAAAAGTAAAGTAAAACGAAAATTAATCACACACGAACATAAAATTTACGTGTTTAGGCAACATGTCTATGTCCACACGAGAACTGCATAAGATTTTATTTTAAATGATAGTCGAATACATAATGAGGCCATATAGGAATAGTGCACATATGTGGCAAATCCTAATTGGCAGCCGTATAAGGATTTATTACAATATATATATAGTAAAGCTTAATTAGCGGATCAGTGTGAATTGAGAGCCAAAAACAGGTTTAAGCCTGCGTCCCATAGCCGAAATCTCATTGAAAATTCACTAAAAAATTGCAAAGAATTTTATTGGACCGTCGTAAAGCAAAACCAAGCTTCCACACGAAAAACCCAACAATGGTGTGGTTTAGCTTTTCGTAAATAGGAAGCTAGAATCTCGGTCAAGATCTAATCACCTCTTACTAGATCGAAGAGATATGTTTATAAATAAAATTACTTTATCTCTCCACTTTTACTATTCTATTTGACCGTTAGTCAAATTTTTTTTATTTATTTAGTGATTAAAAAAATGATTTTAAATATATTAATATATATCTTTATTTTTTAAAAATATTTAAATATATTTTAAAAAATAAAAAAAAAAATCATTAAATAATACGTCCCGATTCAGCGATAAGAGTGAGGTGGCATAGTAGCCCTACTCTATGTTTATTTCGTGATTGCTTATTTGTGATGAAAATGAATTTATTCTCATAACAAATTGTTGTTTTTATCACAAATACATGATCCAGTTGGCTCCCCAATCTCCTTTAGGGTGGGTACCTACTGTTCAAAAGTTTTCTGAGAAAAAAAAAAAAAAAAAGAAGAGAAGAAATAGATGTTTTATATTATTCGCAAAAATTTAAAAAATGAACTCAAAGTCAATCAATTGCTGCAATTATTCACAAAAATTGTTCACAAAAAGTTAAACAAAGAACTCAAAGTTAATCAATTGCAGCCATGTCGACTAACACCTCTTTTGATTATTGATGAAAGTTAAATAAAATATTATTATAATATTATTTTTAATATTATTTTTATTTTAAAATTTAAAAAATTAAATTATTTATTATATTTTATGTGAGATATTAAAAAAATTATAATGATTATATGAAATAAGATGAGATGAAATGAGATGAAATGAAATGATATAGTTTTTAAACCAGGCCTAGAGCATCCTTAATGGATTAGCTAAAAGGTAAATCCATTGAGTATTTAGCTATTAGAGAGCAAAATATGCTCACAATGGATTAACTAAATTCATGACTTCAATTTTTTTTTTTTTTCAAATTTGAAGGTTAGTATATATACATCAAATACATATTTTATCAATTATTTATCTCTCTCTTTCTTTCTATCACATATTTTATCACAATTGATATGATATATTAACTTGAGTTAGTGATATATTAATTTAATTAGAATTTGATTATTAATTAATATATAATAGGTAGAATAGTAAAATATGATAGAATTAAATAAATTAATAATTAAAAAAATTAAATATTTTTGAAATTATTAGTTACTCATTACTATATAATGAATAAATAGATAATCTAATATAGAGATTTGATGTGAATAATCAAAACTAAATTTATCTTACATTATTTTATTGTTATATAATGAAAAAATAGCTATTTGAATGTAGAGATCTATGTAAATTGAATAGTCAAAAGTTAAATTTCTCTTATATTCATAAAAAATGTCATTTAACTTTGACTAATTTATTGAGGATGCTCTAATTGTTCCAAAAAACTCTTCTTTTGGGAACCGAACCCATATTAAAAAAGAAAGACGTAGTATAAATATCAATGTTTTGGATTTCGTACTGTATCTGTCGGTACGGTTGATATTTTTCGTACTGGGCGTCCGGTCGGTACAGGTACTATACCTGTTTCGTACCGGCCGTACTGACCTCAATTTCGGCTTGTACCGGCCTATATTTCGGCCTGTGTTATTATTTTTTTTTTCAAACTTCAAGCTTATTTTTTAACTTCCAATTCAGACGAGACTATTTATAATTTATATATATATGTATTTATATATAATTTATTTATATATAGACTATTATTTTGGAATATAATTTTTATATATATTTATATATATAATTTATTTATATATCGACTATCCCGAAACACTATCCCGAAATACTATCTTGAAACGGTACCGGTATCGAAATATTTCGTTTCAGTACCTTGACCGGTACGACGTCCGGTACGGTATTCAAAACATTGATAAATATTATTCATAATATAATATATGTTATTGATATAATTTATCTAGGATATGTGACAGATGTTTATAGTAATATATAAACGATCATAAGGAATTTCTCAATGTTATTCGAGGGTGAATAGAGATCAATATTACGTATACACACATAGTTTTTACTTTTAAATAATATTTATGGTTAAATATTATTTTTTTACAAAAAAGATAAATTCTTATTACAATTCAAAATAGATTTCAAATTTTATTAGAAAATTAATTATATGTATATTTTATATCTAAAGAATAAGCATATTATATATACATGATTGTCAAATAGACAAACGGATTAATTTTTTAAGAATAATAAAGGAAAAGGATATTTTAAAAAAAATTTGGGATCACCACCTTTCCCTCTCATCTCTACTAAGAAAAGTTAATATGACGTAGGCAAAAAATATCGTTTAGACACCTAATGATACTGTAATTAATTTGAATGGAAAATAATAAATATACTACAAATTAAACTTTATTATAAATTATTATAAACTAAGTTGACAGATGATGCACCACTAATCAAATAAATATAATTTTGACTTGCTGATTAATTGATTTTCAATATTTGCTTTACGACACATCGATTTATATTATTATTATTATTATAATATATTTTTTATTTTTATATTTTTTTTATAATATCAAGGAGAGTGTATTTACTATTAAGTACACATTTATTTAAGTGCTGAATATAACCAAAATATAATTTCAGTGATCTAAATATATTTCATTTATCAAATCTTAAAGAATAGTATCACTATTTGATTTGAAACGCTACGAAAGAGTTTAAAATTAAAATGAATGGATAAGATTTTTTTAAGTGAACATATAAATTAATTCTTTTACCAATATTTCAAATTTATCAATTTATATTATTTTTTAAAAAATATTTTAAGAGTACGTAAGCCAAAACAAAACACGAATTATTTTGATGATTTTACTGCTGACATGATTCAGTGTGGAGACATTAATTATTCATCGGTCGATCATGATTTGATTTTCCTGCTCAAGGATTACATTAATTTCTTTGAACCGATGGTCATTTTCATTTGGATTTTTAGAACTTCCGTACGTAGCTATTGCCGATCAATCAAGTATGCTTTCTGGACAAAATAGAACCACTTGCAAGATCAAAAAACAAATTAATAATATATTGGAAGAACATATATGATGATGATCAGGAAGTCGACGTGATGTCTCTCTATCTTTGTCAATTAACATTAATTATAGTGCATGCTTCAGTAAAGCATATATATATATATATATATATATATATATATATTCTTTAATTAATATTATCATGAAATTAATGCCAAAACTATAAATGTCTTCAATCTAGGAGTACTACACTTATCATAGTCGGAATAAAAAAAATAAAGCATACGATACTGGCGGGCCAAGCTGCGAATATATATGGCACCCACTATATAATATCTAGATCGCAAATTTGAAGAATAATGAACAAATGGAAGTGAAATTTTGCAATATAGTGACACTTCTGTGAGAGTATTTATCCTACAAGTTGGTGATGAACAAAGGAAATTGAGTGATTTCATTTGTGTACCAATGACCTCTATTTATAGACCATCATGCACCGATTGGCAAATGGCACAACTATTAGTAATCTAATGGTAATCTAAAGGTCACAACATTAAGAAGTGACACAACCTTTTGACTAAATTAAAAGGCTTGACACTTCCTTAAACATCACCTCTCATGGAAACTATTACCATGTTAGATGGTGTCATTCCAAGAGGTACACCATTTAGTAATCTCATCCCTTAGAATAACAAAATTAAACCAAGGTCCCCCACTATTATATATATATTATATGCATGAGAGGGCTAGAATTGTGGATAAAAAGGGCACCACAAAAAACAAAACAGTTTCCAATTATAGGGAACATGCTAATTAAATTATATATAGTGTGACGAAGCAACCACCTTATATATCTCATATGGTTGGCAACATCAAGGATTCATGCATTTACATGTCAATTTTGCCATATATATATATGGAGATATACATATATATTTATATATATATATATATATATATAAGGTCATAATTGCCTAGATATGGAGCAAATTTAGAACAGGTACAATGTTGATAGATCTTTATAATGACATGTATGTCCCACCACCCACCCTCCCTATTTTGGAGCCTGCTGCAGCAGCATGTGCAGAGACCGGATAAGCTTTGGAAGAAGTACGTGGCACGTGAAACTCGTTGATCCATAACACATGATTATTGCCATTGCCGTAATTTGTCGATCATGGAATGCTCATGTTTGTTGGTAAACAACAGAATGATCTTTTCCACAAACTTTTTCAATATATATATATATATACATATATCCAAAACTAATGGTTATTTTGGACGGACGATATTAATTCTGAGGAGATATATGGTATTTCCAGTACTAGAGTTGATTTGTACTGGTCCTCATGTGGATATGATCAGCCTGCAGGACCAAACCAGAAGGAGCCAAAGTTTGTACGAATGAGGGAGCATATGAAAAAATTTTCAAGATTTAATGAATATCTTGGAAAAAAAAAAAAAAACAAATTACAATCGCGTATACATGATTAAGTGTATCAAAAAGAAAAGACAACATGATATAATTCTCTCTTAATTATAACTATCAAAATTGTAGATTTGAGGGGTGATCACACACCAAATGGTGTACCTATTGAATTTGTATCCTTCTCGTGGTGATGGCGTCCCATGAGGCTTGTTGGTTGAGGAAGTTTCAAAAGTCAAACAGTTGTGTCCCTTGCTAATATAATGACTGTGTCATTTGCCAACCAATGCCTTATGATCTATAAATAGAGATTATATGTGCAAAATTCACTCGTAATTTTTCTATTCAACATCAACTTGTGGGATAAACATCCCCATAGGTTTGTCACAATTTTGTTCAAACACAAACATATTTTCGTTCCTATATTCTAACAAAAATGACACCTACAATCAATGGTCTTATATATAGATCCTCATGAAACCCTCTGTGAGTTCGTTTAGGCTGCATTTAGGTGTTGAGATGATCTTAGATGATCTGTAAATAATACTGAGTTAAGATATTTGAGTGAATTTTGTGGCTCCATTGAGATGTTTAATGTATGAAATAAGTTAAGATATGTTTTAGTTTTTCATGAGAAGTTAAAAATGTAGTGGATCTTATTAATAATTAGTTTGAGATAGGCTCCCTAATTTACTAAATTTCATACCTAATATCTATTTTAAATGAGTCATTACTAACTTGAGGAGACTCAAAAGCTTTTGAGGTAAATTATCTATCTTGCATGTGCTCCATAGTAAAATAGTTCACGAAAGCGCTTGCATGGTAAAGAATAAATTTTCTTGAGAAAAGTAAATTATTCAAAGATATCCCTTAAGAGATGAAAAAGAAAAACGAAAGGCCAATGATGATTATTATACAAGCAGCAAAAATAATCCAATATCATACCCTTCTTAATTGTTGTTAAAAATGCACGTTGGTTGCAGATCAAATAAATATATATAATGGATTAATTGGGTCGACGTACGTTAATTCTGATCTGGGACCAAACCTGATTTTGATAGGAGTCTTGCTTAATTAATTGTTAAAACAAATTATGTATGTGGATATGATCTACAATATCACGTGCAGCATTAGAGTGAGGTCAATGTCTGCCTTCTATCTAGAATCATCCTATTTCCGTGAGAGCCATTGCCGAAGAGGAGGGTGGAGTTGTGTTTGTCACCCTCTTGATCTCATTTTCATTTTCATTTCCGCATTGTATATATACTTTCAACGTAGTGTTTTTCCTCTCTGGCCACAATCCGCCTATCCCCACCACCCCATCTTACAGTTGCCGATCTACTTGGACAGGGTGGAGTCACGCCAAAAAGGTCTACACATGGCTCTCATGCACAGCTGGTTTCTGCATGTTTCCCATGCGCCGCCGCACAACAACGCTTTTGACAGCTACACGCACCGTACCAGCAGCTTCGTCTCGTCGAGATCTTCCAGATTTGGGCCACCCAGTCTCCATCCCACAAGCGCATGGCTGCCACGCGCCATCACAGGTGCATGGGAATACAGATGATCGGCAAATCAGTCCACTCGATGCCGATTTTTTTCCTATATTATCGTTTTTCCTAAATCTTGATCTTGAAGAAGAGATTGAAGATCTCTCCAAAATCATCTCAAGACAACAAGCAACAATGAATCCGCAACTCTCATGGCTTTTAGCGAAGGCTCCACTGCTACTGGCGATAGTTCCATTGTTTGCAATAATTTTTTTCGAACAGCTTATTTCCGTCTTTTAAGACGGTGTCCTCTTTGTGACTAAGAAATTGGTCGTAAAAACCAGTTTTTTTCTTTTTTTATTCACCACTTTGCATTGTTGTTATTGTTCTAGGGTATTTGTTTGGAAACCCCAGCCCCTCCTCTTATATCATCTTTTCTAATGAAATATATTTACGAAAAAAAATATGTGCAACATTAATAGACACAAAATACTAAAAGATATCCACATTATTATATTAAATAGATATATAACGTCGATACAAAGGATACAATAATATTGGCAATGGTAAACTATTGTACGACTACATAATAAAATAATATAAATTTTTAAATTCAAATGCATTAAATAAAAAGACAAAGATAGAAGCCTAAAAAAACTAAAAGTAATTAATATTTTATCAATAAATTATTGTAGAAAAGTTGTAAACGTCGTTTATGTATTAAATATACTTAAACATTAATTGATCGGTACCGAATTTGTGGCTCTAGCACCAAACAAAATATTAAAAAGAAAAACAAACACAAATCCTTAAAAATAAAAGAAAAGAAAAGAAAATAAAATAAAATGGATACACTTTGTAGTAGAATCGTTTCCCTAATATTTATAGAGAAAAAAAAATTCTTAGTTCGTGTCCGTGTCCATCTCTATATAATATAATAATTAAGAGATATTTTACTCATCATCTCTATATTATATATTAAATATAATTTTTTTTGTTTTATTCTTATTAAATTAAATGAATTTTTTTACTTATCATCTATACACTATATATTTAATAATAAAAAAAATCATGTATAGTATAAGAACGATTAGTAGAATTTTTCATATCATAATAGGTGATCACGGATTTCAGCCATCATAGAAATATCTCAATTATATTCTATATGTACATCGGCTTGGATCCTATCAACGTTTGCTCAAGTGCAATTGGGCTCAAGATATGATCACTCCGTCTGATCTTTTTTTAATTCAGAAAATAAATTAGGAGCTTAATTTATATATATATATATATTATAAATTTACGATTTTTTTTTTAAAATATATAAATTAAAGGCCATATAGTTGTATCCGACAAGATCATAACAATTATATTCTCTCTAAATATTGATCATCAGTACTGACTTTGAGCATAGAAAGCAACCTAGTACGTACGTAAATGTCTACGTCGAAAGGTACTACAATATTATATTAAAAATTCTGCATGACTAAGATGGATATCATATAACTTGTCGGGTTGGATTTAAAATCACCAAAGTAATCGCTTCGGATAATATATTTTTACATCCTATGTTATGCTTTATATGCTAATTAGATCGATCCAGTGGAGGCATCAACGTTGGAGGTTCCTCTCAAAGATAACAAAGAAATTAACATGAATAGACAAAAGCATATATATATATATATATATATATATATATATGAAAGCGATCTTGAAATTGTTTCCCACCGTTGAACCTCCCTCACCGTTTGGAAAATAATTCAACTTTTATATCTTTTGCGCGTGGGGGTTATTTCCACAGTTAATTTAATTCACTGAAGTATAATATTATCCAAAGAATTAATTTGTCCCTTCGATTGCGATGAAAAGTAACAGAAAACTTGAAGTGGGGTTTGGTTTCTTGTTAATGGAGGTGCAATTGATTGTTAATAATGACCTTGGAGATATATATAAAAGAAGGAGGATAGACTTGAAAAGAAAATACTGATAATAATGGAGTTAAGATTCTCTACAATTGGCTGTTTGAATTGTTAAAAAATTATGATATTCGATATGAAATGAGTATATATATATATATATAGATTACTGTTCCGGACAAGTGCGCAATGAGCATCTCGGCCGCCTCGCGCACTTGTCGGGATAGGAAAATTCGCATACTCTTCTCACGTTGTCTATCCAAATTTTAGTACAATATTTCAACCCCCCCAACAAAAGAAATTGTACATGCTCTCTCCTTTCAAGTTTTATGTGAGGGAGTGTGATTGTTAGTAGAGTCCATAATAAAAACTCACTAAATGGAAAAAGAAAAATAGCCGAACCCCATTTTCTAGAACATATATATATATATATATATATATATATTTATAACCACTACTCAAATAAGCTAAAAAATGATTTCAAACATGACTACTATGCATACCAAACAACTCATGTCAGGTCAGGTAAGATCCTAATTAGGACGTTAATGAGACTAGGATTTATTGTAAAATAAGGGTTCAGAAGTCTTGATGGATTGTAAATAAAACAAAAATATTAGACAAAGAAAACAACCACGCACCCATTGTTTTGATTAAGGTAATGTTGTTTTTTTCCTTTCAAAGTGAACTTTCTTTTTGTTAAAGATGAAAAGAAGGACATTTGATAGATACTGGACATTTTTTTTTTAAATTTTCTGCTGGTACTCATGTGAGTGATGGATCCCATCAAAAAAGAATGATAGCAATTTTGTCTGGTTTCTATTTGACTTAATTCGTCTTTACTGGCAAGTGAACAAGAATTAATTAGTGCAGTATTAGTCATGGACAAAAGCATGCAAGTAGCTAGATATTATCTATCTATCCTGAAAGAAATTAAGGACCAAGTGGACGATATTTGCTGTCCGAGTCATGATCGATGTTCTTAAAACAATTTAAGTACTTCATTGCGTGGCAAGAGAACAAACCGCGTTTACAACCCATGCAGTACTCAACTGATCCCTAGTGCAGTGACCATATTACTCCAATCCCCAATGTTAATGATGGTGATGATCGAAGGTGATCATGCATGGTAGAGGTGTGAATTAGCTAGCTTGGTTAAATTAATGCTTCCAATAAATGATAATTTAACATTGGAACAGTGGTTGGGTTGCTCTTCAATGATTTATAGCTTAGTTATGGGATTCATGTGCGAGGAGATGAGGGAGAAAATGATCTGAAAAATGGAAATTATACCCTTTTGAAATATGTAGTTATCCTTGTACTACTTTCTTCAAGCTCTAGAGAGAAGCAAATTGGGATAAATTAACACGTAGATATCGATAAGCATGACTAGAAATGACACGATATATCATGAAAAATAGCATTATTCATAGAGATGTTATGTAAAACCCCAAACCCAAAACCATAAACGGATAGAGTTTTGTCTATATTTTTAAAACTTTTTCATTGTTTACAAATATATATCAAATACACAACATCCAAACTATTCACAACTATAATACAATGATCTTAAAAAAACCATTCACAAGTTCGGTTAGAGTCATTAAATTCTAAATAATTACAATACAGATACTCTAACAAAAATTATAAAATAATTAAAATATGACTATAAGAAAACTCTTTGTACAACCAAAACCATCTTTAATCAACAACATTATCAATCCCCAAAACTTCCAAGCACAAGTGACTAACCCAACTCCACTTGGAATCTTTGGCTCAAAATCAATCACCTCAAAATAAGGGACTTTCTACAACTCTGAAAAAGATGTGAAATAAAGTGGTGAGTTGTCACATGCTTAGTAAGTGGCAATTTAATGGGGGTGTGAGAGTTGGCAATTTTCTTGACTATAAGAAAGTGGATAAATTTTCAATAAAATAATGTGAGCAATACAATTTTATCTCAACTAACATATTCAGCCAAATATCATATTCAAGACCACATGATAATAGGAAAATCACAAATATACCAAAAAGATATCATGCCGCGATGGCATCAATATACCTCAAAGATATCATGTCATGAGGAGCATCAAACATGTCACAAAGTCATTCATATAAGCACAAGAATAAATAGCATTCTCACATTTAACTTTAAAATTTAATAAGCCACATAGCATTTCTCAAACATTTCAACCATTGTAAAATTTACACAAATCCCACAAGCAGAGCCAAAATAGCATAAGAATGTGCACAAATTCAAAGTTTACACAAGTTTGAAATATAATACCCAATTGCACCATTCCAAATAAAACCAACAGTTCTTTTATTAAAAACATATTAAAGAGTCAGTTACCTCGATTTCTAGTCAAAATAGTCACACGATATTCCTATGCCAACGGTCACTCGGAACCTATTCCAAGGCCATTATAGTCCGTCAACTTGTACACTAAAAAATAATCTCACTTAACTATAAAATTTCACACAATCTTTAATAATATGAATTTAAATTTGTTCTAAAAGATTATCCTCCAATAGTTGATAAACTCCAAATTTCTAGATTTCAAACATGTTATTGGACAGCACATATACCAGTCTATTTCCTTATTAATTCAACGTAAATAATGTCTACAGTCAATCAAATAACAGTGACATAAACATGGATTAATATTAGCAAATACCCACCACTAACACTTGAATATTAAATTCATCTTCAGTACACCCTAACATCATAATCAATTAAGTATATTCTTTACAGTTTACAACACCAAATCTTAACAAATTTCATATTCAAAATTCATTAAATATATTTTTTATGAGGGATGAGAATTTATCTAATATTGTCGTTGGTGGTGATAAAATAGCAAGATGGTTGTGGGTGGAGGTTATTACGTTGCAAGGACAATGATTGAGAGGGAAACATAATATGGATAGAAATAAATTATTAAATACACAGAGAGATAATATATAGGTACGTGAGATTAAGAGAGAGAACATATATATGTACGGAGGGTTTAGAGAGACAGAGTAAAAGCATAATATATATACTTAGGGTTAGAGATAGAGAGAGATGATGGGGTTGAGAGAGAGAATCTCGTAAAGAGAGGAGTGTGAGAGAGTGGGTCCTGGGGGGGTGGGATAAAATTTGATATATTATCTATAGAAAATAAGTTAGGGTATTTCACTTGCATTTCATCCTCTCATTCCCTGATGCTTATTGTAAAACTTGATTTCTCCAAAAAGATTTTATAAATCTTATTATTTTGGAGCGTAACACTTGCTTTTTAGAACTCACAATTTAAATCTTCTTGTAGGTAAAATTGCATCTTATCCCTTATTTGACCTCGAGAACCCTGACCCAAAATCCATTAAGTATATTATTAACAATTCACTATACCAAATCTTAACAAATCACATATTCAAAATTCATTAAATATACTATTCATGAGGGATAAAAATTTATTTAATATTGTCATTGGTGATGATAAAACAGCAAGGAGCAGTAGATGTAAGTGGAGGTTATTATGTTGCAATGACAAGAATTGAGAGGAAAACAAGAAAGTGGATAGAAATAAATTACTAAATACACAAAGAGAGAGAATATATAGGTAGAGGGTTAAGAGAGAGAGAATATCTGTGTACAAATAATAATATATATACATATATATAGTGAGGGAGTGAGAGAGAGATGATGGGAGAACTTGAGAGAGATAATCGGGGAAAGAGAGAGATGGGTGTGAGAGAGTGGGTCAGGGGGAGAAGGGGAAAGAGAAGGAGGGGGGAATGGGCCCATGGGGTGAGTGTTTATGAATGAGCTGGATTTCTTTTTCTTGGGCTTGGGTTATTACATGTTAGATATACTATTTTTCATAGTATGTTTTGTCGTTTCAATCACGATTACTACGTGACATAGTTTAAATATTGACTGTTATTTAAGTACTTGATACATAAAATCATATAAAATATGTGATTAACAAGTATGATTGAAGATGACAAAATTTAATATGAAGATCGAGTAATATATATATATATATATATATATATATATATATTAAGGATATTCATCATAGTTCACGTTTCAAAGTCATTGGAAATGGGGACCCAGATGCAATCCAGGGTTGAGTAAAAAAGGCATTTAATATAATAATTTATAGTAAATAGTTTTCGAGTCAGTCGAGGATTAAACAAATCCTGGTGAATCTTTTGAGGTTGCCTTCTTTTCCAAGATTTAGGTGGAAAAAGTAGCAGTTGCCTTCTTTTCCAAGATTTAGGTGGAAAAAGTAGCAGTTAACATCTTTTACCTAAACATGAACTGATCTTTTGTCTAACCGAATGCTGAAAAAACAAATACAATCTTTTTGCTTCAGATGTGTTTGGCTATAGATTGGTACTGATCCCATATATCTAAGCTTTTTAGGTTTGTTAGGTTCGAGAGGAATAATAGTAAATGTGTTTTAACCAAGCTGGGGCATCTAACATTGGGCTGATTCCCTGGTCCATACATGCAGTTGCAGGTTAAGACTTGTGCTCATTTGGGGTATTTTATTTTTCTGTGTTAAAAGAGAAATTAAAGATAAAAGGAGTAGGGAAGGCCCCATTACATACCAGAACTTCTTATACTTCAAAACAATTAATCAGTGTTATAATTTCCGTCTCTTAAAATTATTAGACAGGGTAGTAGTAATATAGGATCTTATTCACTATATTCATATACTCTATTAAGGGTATAACGCCTGATTTTCAAGGTTCTTTGGACTAGATAATATATAATCTGGTCTCCAAATGGGAGAATCAGGTTCGAACCCTTCCACCCATGTATCAAAAAAAAAAATTTATCAAGGGTATTATAGAAATGGTAAGGGAGATTGAATTCTTCGAGTTGTAAAGTATCACAACATAAACTATACAAATAAGACTAATGTTATTTGAATACATTTATACCACACACTATTCACATGACATGATTTGATTTGTAAGATTCAAATTTTAAAATTTATCTTTTAAATTAAATTATGTCACGTGAATTGCGTGTAGTGTAAAAACTTTCAAATAGAATTATTCTATAAATTAATTTATCTTTTACCATCAATTTCTGCTTTTTGGATAATTACTAATTTAATGTATTAGACAAGAAACCAATTTAAGCCCAAAATAACTCTGGAAGTGACTCGTGCACACTTGTCAGTATTTGACTAAATTTGGGCTCAATCTTCTCAAACAATGGGCTTTAGCATCGATCTAACCTTTGGGTTTCTTTGTGTGGCCCCTGCCTGCATTCCCAGATCGATGCAGTTCAATGTCCGACTCCTGAAATGTATTACTTTTAGCCTAAGCCCAAGCCCAAGAGATGGGACATTATTTGATCTTAAAACTGCTTGGATTTACATGGAGTTTTGTCGCGTAAGCTTTACTTTTTTATTTTATTTGATTATCCAATTCGGAATTTCGGAGGATATTTTCTGTTTTATTTTTAAAACGATTCTATTATTATATTTGGTAAAAATTGTTGTTGATTCATTTGTGTGGTGATTCAGTTCATGATTATGGTTAGGGCTATACAAGAAATCGAGAAACCGACCTAAACCGACTCAGACTAGTCTCTGGAGGTCAGAATTGGCCAAAACTGGTGGATAACTGGTTGGTGTGCAACAGAAAATAGAGAAAATCGATATCTACCGGTTCGGTGTTGGTTCAAACCTAATTCCAACTGTTGAACCGGCCGATTAAAGAAATAATTTTTCATTTTTATTTTTATTTCATATATATATTCTGTACTCAAAACGACACTGTTCAACTTAAACTTAAGTGGAACGGCATCGTTTTAAGCCTATAGTTATGTTTTAAACACAACTGAAATAACGTCGTGAGCAAAGTGAACTTGAAACGACAGCTAGGGAGAGTAGCAACAGCTCCCATAAGGCAAGTGAAAGTTCTCGTGCACGAGGTGAGCACCATAAGGAGCAACATGCTTGCCCCCTCGAAAAGCAACATTGCTCACCCCCACGATGAGCACTATGAAATCGCATGAAGGGTTTGACTAGGAGCTATGGGTGTTTCCCTAGTGGAGTGGTGAGAAAGAATGTTTGTTGTTGAAGCATCCAGCTTGGCATCCACGGCACAAGGCACACTACAAGGAATCTCCAAGTCAGCAGCCTCTCTAGAACCTTCAGGGATAACATAGGACAAGTGTGAATTTTGTTTTCTTTGTAAATCTGTTGTAACGGCCTTGGCAGAGCACTATAACAAACTCTGCCAAGCACCACCTCTTTGTTTGCACGCCTACTGCTTGTAGTAAGGCCTAGGACAGCTCACAGCAGCTCATTATTTGTGTATATATACAACACTGTTTTACAATCATAAATAATAAAAAATAGAGATAAAATATCTCCTTGTAAAGCATCTCTGTTTTCTAGTTTTCACATGGTACCAGAGCACACATTAGACTAACGTCTTCTTCCCAAATGGCCAACGATACCCTCCCTTTCAGCAAAAACTCCCCTCTTCTCGTTCAGCTCTCAAATAATTTCTCTCATGTAGTATCAGTGAAACTAAGCTCAGAAAATTATCTGCTATGGCGAGCTCAAATCATACCATATCTCCATGGTCAAGAACTCTTCCATTTTGTTGATGGTTCCACTCCACCACCCACTCCTTTCCAATCTGTCCTACCCTCCCCGTCTACCTCTCCTCTTCCAAAAACCAATCCAAAGTATCTCCTGTGGCGTCTGACTGACCAACTACTCTTGAGTACACTTCTTTCTTCTCTCACTGAAACCATCCTAGCCCAAGTCATCTCTTCTCGTACATCTCAGGACCTCTGGGTCACTCTAGAATCCATGTTTACCTCTCAATCTCAAGCAAAAAAATTTGAAATCAGACATCAACTCACTAATCTCAAAAAAGGCTCTCTCTCGGTTACCGATTACTATAAAAAAGTTCGCTTGCTTTCAGATACCATGACAGCAGCTGGAGAACCTCTCCGTGATTCCGAGGTGGTCTCCTACCTTCTCAACGAACTCAACTCTGAGTTCGATTCCTTTGTGATCTCTATCACCACAAGAGCAACTCCTATCAGCTCTGTTGAACTCTTCAATCATCTCCTAACTCTCGAAAGAAGAATCTACACTCTAGTTAGCAAGGCATCCTCCCCAATCCCTCTGTAAATTTCACCACACCTTCCTTCTCTCGTGGTGGACGTAACCCATTTCGTGGTGGAAGAAACAGTGGCCAAAATGGTCGCAACCGTGGGGGTCGATCCTTCAACTCCTACCAAAACACATCTCAGTCTTCTTTTAAGCCTACTTGTCAAGTCTGCAACAAAGTAGGACATGTTGCCTTGCAATGTCTACATCGATTTGATCAAGCATATCAACATGGACCACCTCGTTCTTTCTCAGCGCACTACACCAACTCTCAATCTCCTTCGGATCAGAATTGGTATCCCGACTCTGCGGCAACAAATCACCTCACATCCGACCTCAACAATCTTAACATCAGTGCAGACCATTATCCGGGACCTGAACAAATCAAAGTTGGTGATGGATCTAGCCTACCCATCACTCACATTGGTGATTCTCAACTCTCAACTTCCTCTACAAAATTTTTCTTACGAAATTTGCTCCATGTTCCTCAAATCACCAAAAACTTAATCTCTGTTTATAAGTTTTGCAAAGATAATCATGTCTTCTTCGAATTTCATGACTCTTTTTTTTGTGTGAAGGACAAACAAACGGGGACTCTTCTACTTCAAGGTCCAACACATAATGGGCTCTATCACTTTCCTCCAGCCATTCCCAAAAACTCCTCAGTGGCTCTTGTTGGTGAAAGGACTACGATCGGTCAATGGCATCATCGCCTTGGCCATCCTTCACTTAGGCTAGTCTCAAACATTCTGCACACCAAGTGTTTGCCCTTTGTTCCCACTAAGCCTAGTTTCTTTTGTTCTACTTGCCCACTTGCCAAATGTCGGCAACTTACTTTTTCCCATTCTATTAATCGGTCAACTGGACCATTGGAACTTATTTTTGTAGATGTTTGGGGACCTTCCCCTTATATATCACATGATGGTTTTCGTTTCTATATCTCATTTGTAGATGATTATAGTAGATATACTTGGTTTTATTCTCTATCTTGTAAAGGAGATGCAACATCTACATTTTTAATGTTCCAAAAATTCGTTGAAAGACTAATTGATACAAAAATCAAAACTGTCCAAAGCGATTGGGGGGGTGAATTCCAGCCCCTCACAAATGTTCTTAAAGCTCAAGGAATTACTCACCGACTCTCTTGCCCACATACTCACCAACAAAATAGTGTGGTTGAGCGAAAGCACCGTCATATTGTTGAGACGGGTTTAGCTCTCCTTGCCACAACATCCCTTCCATACAAATTCTGGTCTGATGCTTTTCACACTGCATCACACCTCATTAATTTCCTTCCATCACCATCCCTTCAAAACAAATCACCACATTTTTTAATCTTCAAAAAAGAACCAGATTATACTTTCCTCAAAACCTTTGGCACCGAATGTTGGCCAAATCTCCCACCATATAACAACCACAAAATCCATTTTCGCTCACTTTCATGTTTATTCCTTGGGTACAGTCCAATTCACAAAGGGTACAAATGTCTTCATGTTCAATCCAACATGATGTACATATCAAGAGATGTTATATTCAATGAAAATTCATTTCCTTATTTAAAATCTCTCAAACCGAACTTAAATCACACTCAGCCCACCCACGTCTCACTTCCCATCATCACATCTCTCTCTTTGGACCAAAACCCACCCCAAAACTTATCCAACACAAACCCAACTCTAAGCCCACCATCACATGACCCAATCTCCCCATCGCATAACCCAAGCCTCACCTCGTCTTCTCAAACCGATTCCCCCTCTTCTGCACCAACCAACTCGACAGCTTCAAACCCTAACCCTCTGCAACCTCCCAACCCACCACCGGCACCTCCAAGATCGCCCATTATCACACGCTCTAAAACAAATAACTCACGTCCCAAATCATTTTCCCATGGCCAAATACCCTACCCAACACCACGGCAGTGCCTTCTCTCGACCACTAACATTCTCGAAGACCCCCTTTCCTACACAGTTGCCTCACGCTACCCTGCTTGGTGTGATGCTATGAACAAAGAATTTCAAGCTCTTCTACAAAACAAAACTTGGTCACTTGTCCCCCTTCCCCCCTCATCAAATGTTAATGGTTGCAGGTGGATCTTTCGGACAAAATATCATGCCGACAGAAGCATAGAACGGCGCAAGGCTAGACTCGTTGCCAAGGGGTTCCACCAACAAGATGGAATCGAGTACTCAGAGACGTTCATCCCAGTGGTAAAACCCACCACTATCCGTCTTGTTCTCTCTTTAGCAGTGTCTCACGGATGGCCTCTCAGACAGTTGGACATCGATAATGCTTTTCTTCATGGGTCACTCACCGACACAGTGTACATGTCTCAACCTATTGGCTTCATTCATCCTGAATATCCAGACTATGTCTGTCAATTGCACAAGGCCATTTATGGCCTAAAGCAAGCTCCCCACGCATAGTTTGCGCAACTCAGTTCATCCCTCTGTGAGTATGGCTTCCATCCCTTCCATGCCGATCCTTCATTATTCATCTACCCTCATCAATCTGTTGTGATTTTTGTGTTGATTTTTGTGGATGATATTGTAGTAACCAGCTCACATCAAAGCCAAATTGATCATTTAATCTCATATCTTGCCTCTGTTTTTCCCTTAAAAGATCTAGGCCGATTGTCCTATTTTTTAGGCATTGAAATCACATACTTAGCAAATGGAATCCATCTCTCCCAAAAAAAAATACATCTGTGATATGCTCTCCAAAGCCAATATGCTCTCAGCCAATGGTGTCACTTCACCAATGTCTGCATCCACACGCCTCTCAATCCATGATTCTCCTAATTTCTCTGATCCCACCCTTTACCGTAGCATTGTAGGAAGCCTCCAATACATTTCTCTAACCAGACCTAACATAGATTTTTTAGTGAATAAAATCTGCCAATTCATGCACAATCCCAAACATCCACATTGGCAGGTTGTCAAACGCCTCCTAAGATACCTCAAACAAACCATAAACTTTGGTATTTATCTCCAAAAATCATCTTCACTTCAAATTCAAGCATTTTCAGATGCGGATTGGACTGGTTGCCCAGATAACCGTCGCTCCACGGGGTGCTTTTGCATTTTTCTGGGAAGCAATCTGGTTTCATGGAGTTCTCACAAGCAACGAATAGTTGCTCGCTCAAGCACTGAGGCCGAATACAAGGCCCTTGCAAACACCACAGCCGAAGTACTTTGGCTTTAGTCTCTCCTAAAAGAACTTCATATTTTTCTGCCTAAAGCTCCCATTCTATGGTGCGACAATCTTTGAGCCACATACCTTTCAGTTAACCCAATCCTTCATTCCCGCACCAAACACATGGAAATAGATTTCCACTTTGTTCGTGATAGAGTTGATGCCAAGACCATTCAAGTTGCCTTTCTTCCATCCAAAGATCAGTTAGCTGATATTTTTACTAAGCCTATTGTATCTACTCGGTTTTCATCAATGCGGACGAGCCTCACTGTTGTTGACACCCCGTTAGGCTCGTGGGGGCGTGTTGAAGCATCCAGCTTGGCATCTACGGCACAAGGCACACTGCAAGGAATCTCCAAGTCAGCAGCCTCTCTAGAACCTTTAGGAATAACGTAGGGCAAGTGTGAATTTTGTTTTCTTTGTAAATCCGTTGTAACGGCCTTGGCAGAGCACTATAACAAACTCTGCCAAGCACCACCTCTCTGTTTGCACACCTACTGCTTGTAGTAAGGCCTAGGATAGCTCACGGCAGCTCATTATTTGTGTATATATACATCACTGTTTTACAATCATAAATAATCAAAAATAGAGATAAAATATCTCCTTGCAAAGTATCTCTGTTTTCTAGTTTTCACATTTGTCTTAGGGTCCATTTAAAGTACTTGCTCTGTGTGAGAACCATGATCATCATAAGTGCCCATCACCCACTTGGCTCGAGTACTATGTTGTTATAAAAGTGCTCTCTCCCCCGAGGGCAAGTATTTCTTCCCAAGTCACGATAGCTAGCATTAGCTATTAATTAATAACTAATTCAATTTTGAAGCAAGTATGCACGGTATTCCCGAGCACTTTACGAACTCCAGACTCCAGAGTGACAAAGATCGTTCTACATGCATACACTTATTTCTGCCCGACATCTAGCAAGTTCAGTAATATCGAGTACTTTATACTGATCATCTCATATCGAGCTCATTCATCACCAAATTTTCCCGGCCTAGTCAAAGATCTCCTGATCAAAACCCCTAGTTTTCAAACATGCCAAAAAGTTATGGTTCGTTTTTTAGCAACTTCTACAACTTTCTGCAAGATACTGCTCGCGAATACCGAGCCGGAAGAATATAAGCCCTTGATTGGGAGTGTCATGTAAGGCCAATTTATAACTACGATTACCGAGAAGGAAGAGTTTGAAAGAGCTTGGAATAATTTGGTCGGAAACTATTGAGAGATTCTTGACCAGGCCGGGATAATTTGGTTATAATGGTACTCGGAATTAGATGATCGATATTAAAGTGTTCGGATTTAGAGTGTAAACTTTTTAAAGCTTTTCCAAACATCTAGTTTGACAAATAATAAATTTTTAAAATTCAAGAATCTCGCCATCGAAGTAGCTTGATCAAGTAGGGTTGCTTGGTTTTGAAGCTCTAACCCCGGATCACTTGATCGAAATGAAGTGGTCGAGCATGGAATAACTTTGCCAACATATTGCTCTGCAAAACTTCTATGACACTCTAGTTTCGAACTCCCACCTCCAGAGCTTATCTCATCTAGCAGAGAAACCAATTGGGAACGACATTTGCGCTTAGGAGGTGATTCAGAACACAGGTTTTGGTTCTGGTACTTGTCGTCGTCGTCAGTCGCTAAAGCATCTGCCACAGCTTCCCAATCATCCAAGCATCCATCATCGTCTCCTCCTTCCTCATCTTCTGTAATACACCCAGAACAACACCCACCATTGCTACTACTGCTGCTCCTATTACTGCCGTTGAGTTTGGCTACCAGCACAACGTCGATAATGATAGCAGAGAGAGAAAGAAGAGAGGTAAGAAAGAGTTTTAAGATAAAAGAGTGAGAGTTGTGGGAGCGAGAATATATGTAGAGTGGCTTAATGTTAAGGCAAGAGGCCAACTTGTCAAAATTAGAGTTAATGTGCAAACTACTTTTTAACTTGAGTATCAGTTGGTATGGCGTTAAAGCAAGAGGCCGGCGAGCTATCAAAATGGAGTTAATTTCAGACTTATTCTAAAAATCCATATATTAGTTGGTGTGAACGCTAAAATAAGAAGTACAGTTGGATTTGCTGAGTAATTTCTGACTTGATCTTAAAAGTTGAATAAAAGAAACAGAAAAGCCTACTATGTGGAAAACATTTTCGTGAGTGCACAATTACCAAAGTAACAATCAAATGAGTTGCATCCAGACTTAATTTTGGAGGATATTTTCATCCATGATCAAGTGCCAAGAAAAATGTACATGTACAAACTCTCTCTTTATTTATAGAGAATAGATAATAACACTTCTTTTCCTTTTTTTTGGAAATTACTCAATCATCTAAAATTGTATGTTCCTTATGTATATTTAAATTCGGTAAGGTGCCCCCCACATACTTCCTACTTCTTATAAAAGTTGTGCATTTATACTTTAATTTATACTAACCTAAATTAAATGATTAAGAATATGAGTAATAAACAAAATACCCTTAGGGTTTTTCATGATGGTTAGGAAACCTATATATATTGAAGTAATAAGAGGGTTAAGGATTCTCATCTACAATACAACTGTCCATCTAGTCATCAAGACACTCTTAAGTAAATTTTTTAGGATGTCCTTTTATCATTGTCACGAGATTAATCATCCAATAGATTTTAATGGAGAGACGTACCCTCTAATGTTAATGGAGAGTCTTAAATGTATAAGTCTTGTATAAGCATTTTGTAAAAATGCGGGCTCAATCAAGAAAAAGTGAAGTTTTCACACTTTTCCCTGTTGGGATCCACTTTTTTTTTTAATAAAAGGCTTGTGCAAGACTTGTGCATTTCGGGCTTATATATATATATATATCATTTTTGTTTTATTATATTCAATATAGTGGATTTATATTATGGCTCCTTGACTGTCGATTACTGCCGGCCTGTTCCACATGAAATATTCATTGTACTTTTGCCTTGCTTGGTTGATATGAAACACAATTGGATATTGAACTCATGAATTGTGGATTGGTTTGCCTCATATATATCTTTTGTTTGGAATTGTTTCATGAATTTCATATGTTCCGCCTGTACGTTTGTTTTCTTTGGTATTATCATGAGAATCTCTCATGTGGACTTTCGGCTGATTTTGAGAAGAGGTAGTTATTGCCTTGGTGATAGGCAGATGGTGGCACCGATCGAGGAGGAGATTTTCACATCCCAGCCGGCCTGAAGGGCAACTCAAAATAATAAAAATGGGGTGTTTAGTGGTGGGAGAAGCCCGAATACCCTGTCGTTGACGCATCCTTGTTGGCCGGATGTGCTTTATTAGATCCAAATGAGCTCTCAACCATAGCCTATATATGTGAACCTTACCGTACGCAAGGTTGAAAATGGACAAAATCCTCATGCCATTCATATTTATATTTATATTCAATATTGCATGTGAGCTTATTTGAGATCTAATATATATTATTAAGCTTGATACGACTTAAAATTGGATAAACAATTGTGACATACACATATTCACCCCCTCTAAGTGTGTGTAATTTAAGGCTAATTTTGTAATTTCAAAACTCAAATCTATTTATTCGTGTCATATTTATGTTGACTTCATGGATCGTGTCATATATTTCTGGCCAATCATATAGCTTATATTCACATATATTGATGTCGATGGCCAAAGTACACGAATGAATGATGTTTTATTTGTTATGAACAATAATTGCAGGTAGAAAATCTCAATCTTTCATTTTCTGATCCTGCTTGTCTTTATTCATATGTAAAGGAGATAATTTAAATATATAAGAGGCAATGTCTTATATATCTTTATTTTCTATTTCTGAAATAAATTATACCAAACCCTAGCATGAGAAGTCAATTTTCTTTCTAAAAATTTTACATCCAAGTACGTCATTATCTCTTCATGAATTTATTTCCTAAAAATTTCATATTTCAATGCACCATAAAAAAATGTTTATTTGTGATAAATTATTTATTACGAAAATGATTATTTTTTAACAAAACGAATTTATTATCGTCGCACATAGTTATTGTTATCGCAAATATTATTTTTGTAGTGACGTGACTTACGGTCTTTTTTTTTTTTAATTTTATTTTATGGCAAATAAACTGCATTCATTCATGAAAGTGAAGTTATAGTTGTGACTGATACATACAGAAAAAGTCCAGATTACAAACCAACTACTCATGGTTGAGGCTTCACCAGTACACAAATTCATTTGTGACTGGTATGGTCTTAACTTCTAAAACTCTCTACAGACAAACCGTCTGAAAGATCACACTCTCATAAAGCAGAGATTTCAAACCCTACCCTCCAAAGGAGGAGAGGACTTTCACTCTATGGAAAAAATGTCCAAGAGACTATTTCTTTTTTTATTATTAACCTAAAACAAATGAAATAACAGAAAACGTAAATGACACATGAAAAAATAGTGAAATACAGCTTGTAAAACTATAGATAAGCATTTTCAACCTTAAAGAAAATAAAAAAGGCAAACGCAGGGACTGTGGTGGTGCGTGAGGGACACGCGCCACCCTGAAAGTACAACAGATAGTCAAGCCTGAAGAAATCGATGGTCCTGGTCCCAGAAAAGCTGCGCGTGGCGGCAGTAAAGCTCCCCATGCGGTGGAGTGTGGATGTCATGCATACACTTTGGACCACGCGTGTGGTTCGCCGTTCCTTTCGAAGAGATTCTTTACCCATTTGAAGGATTAGTACCTTGTGAATCTTCAGATGAGGCGCGTGGTGGTCGCCAGGCTCCGAAAAATAATAGATCGGCATTTTGCCCTACTTAAAAATACACAGAACCAGAAAAAATTAAAAAAAAAAACTAGAGAGAAGAGGGAGGAGGGAGGAGCCGAAGCTCCAAACACCCCTCCATCCCCCGGTTTGGGTATTTTTAAGGGCTGTTACAACCCCTTCTCTTACTTTTAAGAATATGTCATCCTCATAATATTGATCATTTTTATTATTATATATATCCATTATTTGAAATCTCAATTCTCCTTATCAGACAAAAAAAAAAAATTATCATATTAGATAATTGAAAGGACCCAACCTAAAAAAATAATGAGCTAAAAATGTGTTTTTGTTTTCAATTTTGTCGGTTAAGACATTATATTATATCAATATAGAAAAGAGAAACTTCAGAGCATCCCCATCCGGATGCGTAAGGTACTGTTATCCCTAAAATTTGGAGATCAAATTTAGGGGAAGTTGAAAATGAGCCTCCCATCCCAATCCCTAAAATTGGGATTTGTTTTAAGGGATTCACAATCGTTCCCCAACCACTGTACATCCCCAATCGACCGAACCCTAAATCTGTTGCCGTTGGTCCCGCGTTCCTCTCTTCCTTTCGATTCACAGCAAAGACCAAAATCGCTCGCACCTACCTTCGTTCATAGGTAAGGATTCCGTCTGTTCATCTTTCAATATGTTATCGCAAGCAACTTTTGTATTTTTGTTTTCGCAAAAGCGGTAGCACATATCGAAGGCGGGCGGTTTTGTCAAAACCCATTGAGCTCAAAAGTTGTGCGAAATCATGAATCATTATCATCTTCAAGTAATAACCTCTTGATGTAGTTTTTCTTGTTTGGCTGAGGATTTTTAATAGGTTGATGAAACATTCTCTGAAACCCATTTCCCCATCTGGCTTTCGGTTTTTACTTTCCTTTATGTTTTTACACTGATTTCTATTTTTACTCGTTGTTTTCATGAAATTTACTTTTTCTTGTGATAAATTTTTGAAGTTTTCCTTTTGCGATTCTCTTCAGATCTGTCACTTCTTTTTGTCACTAGAGACGAGTCTTGGCTGTCTTTCTTATGATAATGCTGCCTTTCTTTTGCCACTAGAGATGAGTCTTGGCTATTCATTTGCATTTTTGGGTTGTTTTAGGTTCATTTGAGTTTGTCTTGCTCGCTTGGTTGTGTTGGGTTTTAGTTTTCAAATGGAATACTCTGTGTGCAGCGTTCTCGTATAGTTGGACGAAGCTGAAATTTTTGGGTCAAAACATCTTTTCTGTGCAACTGAGTGTTGATATCAAGATATGAGGTATTCAGATAAGAGGAAGTTAGGAATAGTATTGATGTTGCGTCTTGAGATTTTTTTTTTTTTTTTTTTTCTAAATGAGAAGTATTTTGATTCGGACTAAGAGGAAAATATGCAGAGCTTGATAAAGTACTTGAATGAAGATTAACGTATGGAGAGCTTAACTTTTCTGAGTTGGTAGATCTATATGTTGAGTTGATGATATAATGTTTATTATGAGGCCTTTTTGGCTTTGAAGCAGTAAAATAATAACGTAAGAACTTATTATCTTTTTCACAAGTGATTCAAGTCAACCAGTTTGGACTTGTTTGTGCCCTGTGTTTGCTGGTTTGAGCCAATGTGGTCTCTTTAATTATTGTTCTCATGGACTGAGCTATATTGGTTTGACAAAGTTAATTTCTGTTTTTATGTTCTTATGCATTTTGCTTACTGCTTAGTATTGGATTTTCCTTCTCTAACCCCTCGGCTGTGAATTGGTCTGTGCTATTGGGACCTTTGCAGTGTTTGGTACTAATGAATGATTATTACTTGTGGGGGAGGGAGGGGGCTACATGTCTACTGTTAGACTATGATGATGGTGTTTAGTGGGGTAATTCATAAGTGTTAGTGGGCCCATTGAGATGGCGGGGTAATCCTCACCCGAATGACCATTTTATAGTTTGTAATATTTTTCACAAAAGGCACATAGGGTTTGGGTAAGGTTTTGCAGCCATTTGATGTTGGGCTCGTGTCTCACACATGATGTAAATTTTGTAAACCATTATGAGCCATATTTAAAACACACAAGTGTTTAGGGAAGTGGATGGGAATGCTCTTATTTTCACGTTTGCAAACTAATTTTATTATTGGATTTGAGTTGTCTTAACCCTTCGGCTGTGATGATGAGAAAATCTGAAAAATGGTGATGGAACACTTTGGCACACACCTCCATGGCATGGTAACCCGGATGACCAATAAATAGTGGCAACCGGTTGTTGCAGCCATGCAAGGGAGGGTGCCAAGTGTGGTCATACATTGCCATAGGATTCCTGAGCTAGCTACCAAAATTACTTGCAAATGTAGTTCTTAATTGTCTAACATGTGTACACATTTCTATGTTTACAAATTTTTAAAGATGGACTCAGAAGAGCATGAAAATATGTTATTCACCAGCCTCTTAACTCAGGAGCCTGAACTTGACCACATTTACGTTGGTCAAGGTGAACAACATCCCGTGACTTTGGATGACTCTCCACCCCCGCCCCAAGTAGAGCCTTCCTCTCAAAGAAAATCAGCTAGGGGTGCAAACTTCACCCCCGAAGAAGACAAGTTACTTGTCTCCGCATGGCTGAATAGTAGTATTGATGTCATCCAAGGAACGGACCAAAAACATGCCCAACTTTGGGAAAAAGTTAGTCAATACTTCAATGATTATAAAGAAAGTACAAATGAGCGGAGTGTTGGGTTCTTAATACGTTGGTGGTCTGCCATTCAAAAGGCGACGAACAAATTTTGTACTAAACTCGCCCAAGTTGAAGGGCTGAATCAAAGTGGCATGACTGAGTAAGATAAGGTATAAACATCCACTTATTTATTATTGACAACACTAATTATCATTTTTATGCATAATGTTTCCTTTATCCTTAATAGGGTGGTTAATTATTTGATTTTCATTTTGAATTGCAAGTTTGACAAAGCGACGGTCATGTATCAATCGCTTGAGAAAATGGCCTTTCAGTTCGAGCATTGTTGGCAGTTATTGAAGGACCAGTTGAAATGGAATCAGCATTGTACAAAGGACGGGACAAAGCAAAGGTCGACTATGTCCCCTACATATTCGCGTACATCAGTAGTGGCAACTAATTCACCCATTGATTCAATGGGTGGTATAAAGGGCGAGAATCTAGAAACTAATGATGCCATCGAATTGGATAGGCCAATAGGGAGAAAAGCTAAGAAAGGAAAACGTAAGGCCCAAGGCAAGGCCTCAGATGAGCTTGTAGAGCTCAGCAAGAAAAAGTATACTCTCCCAGAGGAGTCACGTGCTCAGGAGAAAGAATTTTTCCGACTCAAGGCCGAGAAGATGGCATATGAACTAGAAATGGAGGGAAATAAAAGTAGACAAGAGGACGAGAGACTGAGGTTGGAGGCGGAGAAACTGGAAATCGTCTGGTAGGAGAGAGAGGAGAGCATAATGTTGCTCGATGTGAGTACGTTAAATGAAGTTCAGCAGGTATATTTCCAGCAACTTCAAAGAGAGATATTGGCGCGACGCAATGCATCCTCAGATTGAGGTATTTATTTTTTTTGTAACTAAACCTTTATTCAGTATTAAAGGTGATGTATATTATGTGCCACTCACTTGTGGCACTTTTCTGCGTTTATTGTATTATATAATTTGTACGTTTGCAAAGTTTTATTAAGAAGATAGAAAACATGTTCGTTGAATTTGAGTCTAACATGGATAGATGTTGCTTGATTACAACTCGACATTACAAATCCTTAAACTATTACAGATAATGAAAATATTACAATAACTTTTGAGCATGTTCTTGAACCAAACATGTTTTTTGGAATGGAAATTCTAGAAACTTTCATACACCGTCGTTACTAATGATAAAATAGAGAATCCAACACAACATTTTCTTCTATTATTGGGAATAGAATTGCCAATGATGTTCAATTAAATCTGCTTATAGTTGATGATGTGCCGAGCTATCTCTAATTTCATGATGGCGCTGAATGAAGTTGATAAACTCGTTTGTTGGATTGCGCGACAATTTTGGAAGATTATCATCAAGTTGATCATACTCCATGTTCAAACCTTGACTATCATCACTCTCGTCCTCAATGATCATGTTATGTAAAATAACACATGCTTTCATTATATTTATTAGGTCATTGATTTTGAATAATCGGGAAGGTCCACGAACGATTGCAAATCGTTGTTGAAGTACCCCGAAGGCACCTCGACATCTTTTCTTGCAAATTCTTGTGCTGTGGCAAAATTTTTCTTCTTATTCCCTTGGGGTGATGGAATCATCTTCATAAACGTTGAAAATACCATCGGCAAGGTAGTACCCCATAGTGTAGTCGTTGCCATTGATTGTGTAATTGACTGGTGGAGCACGCCATTGGGCAAGTTCCATGAAAATAAAATATCTCTCTAATACATTAATATCGTTATGTGAACCGGGCATACCAAAAAATACATCCCATATCCAGAGATCATATGAAGCAACTGCTTCTAAAATAATAGTTGGTTCATGAATGTGGCCAGAGTACATACCTTTCCAGGCAGCGGGACAATTTTTCCACTCCAATGCATGCAATTAATGCTTCCTAGCATTCCTAAGAATCCCCGTTGTTCACCAACCACAAGCAATTGAGCAATATCATTGGCATTTGGAAACTGTAAATATTCATATAAAAAAACAGTTACGATTGTCTTGCAAAATTTTTTGAGACTCTCCATTGCAGTGCTTTCTCCAATACATACGTATTCATCTATAAAATCTCCAATAACCCCATAGGTCAGCAGTCTAAGTGTTGCGGTTATCTTTTGTATAGAAGATAAATCGAGTCTTCTGGTATTATCTCTTCTCTGGACGAAGTAGGGCTCGTAAGCCTCTACCTCATTTAGAATACAGAGAAATAGGGGACGACTCATCCGAAATCTCATTCGAAATAGATTGGAAGGATATACTGGATTTTCAGTGAAATAGAGGAGCTCGTGCCCTTGAATATGATCACGCAGAAGAAACTTACGACGTTGGCGATTGCCACGATGTCTCGATAACTCTCCATCAACCTCGGCATTAATAACAACATCCAACTTATCATCAGATGATAAGTATGTAAGTAATTTGCGAAAGAAAAAACGAGCCATTTGATGAATGAAGTTGGAGATGAGACTTGAGTTTTTGAGAATGTGAATGCAAGAAAAATGCGTATTTATAGAGGAAAAAGTTACCGTTAGATATAAGACACAAAATGTTACCGTTTGAGAAAAGATAAAAAAAGTTACCGTTAGAAAAAATACAAAAAGAATTACCTTTGGAGAAGAGACAAAAAAAGTTACTGTTGGATAAATGACAAAGCATATGTACTAATCATGACAAATTCAAAATGTTACCGTTGTACTATTTTGCAAAATATTTTATCATCAATATGCGAAAAATGCACATATTTAAAAAAATTATTATTTTTAATATCGATATTGAATTGAAAAATAATACTATATCTAGAAAAAAAATCGCATAAATATTTATAAAATGTGATCTTTGAAAAAAAGAGAATAATACAAAAGAGTTAATAATTAAAAATGAAAATATAAGTAAGAGAAAAAAGTAGTAAAGAAATAATAAAATAATATTATTTTAATAGAATAGATAAATAATAAAAAAATAAGATGTAGAAGATTTTTTAAAAATAAGTAAAATTTAAAATAAAATTATAAGAAGTGTCATTTTTAATTAAAATTTAAGAAAAAATTTAGAAGATACTCTCAGCTGGCATCCTCCCAGAATAGCAGCCGACCAGCAAATCTTCTGCCAGTAAAAACTAAAAAAAAAATAAATAAATAAATAACCCTCAGATACTTCAACAGATTGATGACGCGGCGCAATAATAGACGTCAATTTCTAATAGCAATTACCCACCAGAAAAGTCAGAATATTAGTTTGGGCAGTGTGACTAGATGCTGTGTCAGTGGGTCCCAAAGTTTCGCTGTATAAATTAAATTGGGATGTGATATCCACGTAACGCTGACTCATACCTTTGATTTGAATCCTTGTATATTTTAGGCAAGTGGGATTTATTTATTTATTTTTTTTAAGAAAAGTTGATCTTTTGTTGCCAACTTTTTTCCTTAAACTGCCCAAATTAGGGCATGAACCTCTTCATTCTATAATTGCTGTTTTCTACCAACCCTATTTAGCAAATACACCAAAGTTTGGTTTGGTTTTGCAGTCAAAAGTTATAAATATAGATTACATTATTGGATAATTTCTGAAGAATTTTCAATACTTATCTTTTCAGTATATGCCAAATTTAAAATAATAAATGTTTGAATTAATTCCATATTAATATTGTGATATAGTTCCTATCTTCGAGTTTAAAAACAACGGTTGGAATTTAAAAAAAAAATTATAAATAAATTATCTAAATTATCTTAATATATCCATCAATCTGAAGAATTTAACTTGAATTAATGATGGTTGAGATTGAAATAAACGTGCACCATTTATGGAATACCCATACTGGGAATTTGTAAGATTTTTATCGGAAAAATTATAAAAATTACATAAAATTATAATTTGAAGAGTACCTCGTTTGTTTTTACAATTCTTCTTAACTCATCTCATCTCATCATTACAACTATCTCAAATTTCTACACAAAATAAAATAAATAATTTATTTTTTTCAAATTTCAAAATAAAAATAATATTAAAAAAATATATTTTTATAATATTTTATTTAACTTTTAATTTTAATTTCAACTCATCAAATATCATCTCATCTTATCTATCAAAACAAACGGGACAACTCATTAGACTATAATTAGCGTGGCAACAGATCATCATGAGATAAGAATTTGAATGGAAGTGAGTTACACGCGCAGGAAGCCATGCCAACATTCACATTTATATATGGATTCTTTTGAACGTTTCTAATTCTGGACTTATTTGGATAAAATAGTGGGCAAACTTCGATTTTTTTCAGTTCAGGACTTCAGTTCAGGACTCGAAGGCTTCGAATTTAGCAGACAAGGACCTTTTTTATTTGACTATAAATACCTCTCCCTTACCAACTTGCCTAGCCACAGCCATTTTTCAGCTTTTCATTGATTAGTATCTTGTCTGATCAATTTCATTTCTTTTTGAGTTTCATTGCTCCAAATTTTGAGGCACAATGACTATTATCATTGAGCAGCCACAGCTTGGTATATACCATTCTTTTCATTTTTTATTTTTTATTTTCCGTGCTTCCTCTTTTCTTGATCTTTGGGTCTCATTGCATTTGCATATGCATACAAACACACATATATAATACATATATATAGGCTCTGAATTTATAATGATCTTGTGTTTCTAATTACCCTTTTATCAGAAATGTCACAAGTGAATCAGGACAAGAAGATTTCTTCTGAAACAAAGGATTTGGTGTTGGATGGTGGATTTGTGGTGCCTAAAACTGTACCAAACAATACTGGATTAGCAGCAGAAGATCTTGTTTCAAACAATGACTTCTTGGCTCCAGAAATCAATTCATTTGGCCGCTCATTCAGGTCCTCTAAAAAAAGGATTTACATATGTTTTATTAACTTTTAGCTCTTTTTAGTTTCTGGGTTGGCCTCCATTGAATGAATTCTGGCATGGAATAGTACTGATGGGTAATGCATGCGTCTATATTACAGAGATTATGATGCAGAAAGTGAAAGGCAAAAGGGTGTGGAGGAATTCTATCGCCTGCAACACATCAACCAAACATATGATTATGTAAGCAAAATTCCATGAAACAAAAGGTCTAAACTTACAAAAACTGTATAGGGTGCCGAAGAAAAAGCCTAGAAACTCAAGCAGATACAGATAATGGCCGGGTGACATATCTTTTGGATGATGGGATTGCAGGTGAAGAGAATGAGAGAGGAGTATGGGAAATTGAACAGAGTGGAGATGACCATATGGGAATGTTGTGAACTCCTGAACGAGGTCGTGGACGACAGTGATCCAGACTTGGATGAACCTCAAATCATGCACTTGCTACAGTCGGCTGAGGCAATCAGAAAAGATTATCCCGATGAAGATTGGTTGCACTTGACTGCCCTCATTCATGGTATATATATTTTTTTTTTAAATTCTTGTCTCTTTTGAATATTATAACGGTGAAAACATAATTTTGGTTACATGTTAACGAGGTTCTGAGGTGACATGTCGTGTAAATCAAGCATTTTTATGATATTATGATTTTATGCTAACTTTGAGGGACCTACTCACTTATTATAAACTAGGAATTGAATAGGCCATGTTTGACCCTTCATGAAGTGCGTGCATGGGCCCCACCAATATAAAAAAAATATATCTTGTGTGGTTTCAGATCTTGGAAAGGTTCTCCTTCTTCCTAGCTTTGGAGGGCTTCCTCAATGGGCTGTTGTTGGTAAGTGACAAGTCAACTCTTTCAATATTATATTAAAATGCTAGTGATTTCGAGCAAATAGAATTGAGGGTTTAATTTCAATATCATTGCAGGAGACACATTTCCTCTTGGTTGCGCTTTTGATGAAGCCAATGTTCATTACAAGGTCTTCATCAAAAACTTAAATCTGTTGTAGGGTGATTTAATCAGATGTTTTTTTTAATCAACTTATTGTTAAGACAAATTTCTTTTATATTGTAGTATTTCAAGGAAAATCCTGATTACAACAATCCTGCTTACACTACCAAGAATGGAATTTACACTGAAGGATGCGGATTCGACAATGTGATGATTTCGTGGGGCCATGATGACTACATGTACTTGGTATGTCTTCAGCTTCATCTTCCAGTTTTCAGAACTTATTTTCTTCTGCAACTGCGAAAATATCAATAAAAAACAATCGTTTTTTGAACCTATATTTGGAAACTTGATGCAGGTGGCCAAGGAAAATGGAACAACCCTTCCTCCAGCTGCATTATTCATTATCCGATACCATTCTTTTTATCGTAAGAATAACCTTCACACTTCACAAATTAAGTATGCAAATTCTCAACAACCCTCCAGTCAATCTGATTAATCTTACCAATTTTTTGATGCATTATTCTGTAGCTTTGCATACTGGGGGAGCGTACAAACACCTAATGAATGAGGAGGACGCTAAGAATTTGAAGTGGCTGAAAGTATTCAAGTAAGCTCTTCATTTCATCACATGTATATACCATTATATACATATATATATATATGTATATATCATGTTCTGTTGATTGTATCAAACCAAACTGATTATGCTTAACTTAATTACAAATGCAGCAAGTATGATCTTTACAGCAAGAGCAAAGAGAAAATAGATGTGGAAAAGGTCAAGCCGTACTATCTTTCTCTCATTGAAAAGGTGAGATTTTCATTCTGCAGTATCTTAGTTGGGACATTAGAAGCTTTTTTACATTGATTTTCTAAACTGGGATGTTTTGTTAATGCAGTATTTTCCAGCAAAGCTCAGGTGGTGAACCTTGGAGTTTTGTTGCTACCGGATGATCATCAATTTAAGGAAATGGCTGCTTGGCGTGATGAGTGATGAGTGATGTTTTACTACAAGAGGAAATTCAAAAAGCTGTCTTTCGGCCTTCTGTTGTTAAAGCTGTATACGTTGCCTGTGATTTTATGCATTCCTTGTCATTTGCTCCAAATTTCTTTCTGCTTCTATCTGATAATCAATTCGTTATGATATTCATCTTGGTTTATCCAACTTCTTCCAAGTTCTAAGCTTTAAATTCATATGAAACATGAAGAACTATCAGATATGATATGGTAATGAGAGGGACTTTAAATGCCAGTGACATGCAAAGCACAAAAAGTGGATTACTAATTTGCAGAAACAACTCACGTGATTCTATGAATATGAATATAATGCAATTAGCTTAACAAAACGGGAGAAAATGAAAACATTAAGCCAAGTTTATAGTCAGACCATGAAAGTACGCGAATAGATAGACATGGCTGGCCTGCACTTGAAAAAGGAAGAACGCGGTACAAAAGTCTGGATTGACCACATGTATATACCTTTTAGCTCAGCAGCGGCTGGTCCAGATCGAGGCTTTTCAGTTTTTGCCAAGTAGTTATAAGTAGATCAGGAAATGGGGATGTGGATTAAGCTGCCGTGTCCATCCTAAAGATGTGCTCTGAGTCTTAAATATATCTGTTTTGAGATAGGCTTAGGAGGAGTTTGCTTGTAAGTTACATCTTTCTCTCCTCTCTGACTTGTAATCATTTATCATTCGGGTTTTCGAAGACATTTGCACGTAACCATCCCCCTAGTTTCTTGTCACCCTGTCTCAGCTCTACAACTTTTCTCTGTAAACCCATCATCCGGCTGCTCCCTCCACTCTACCATTTTCCTTCCCTTCGCAAGGCTTAAGACTCTAAGAGCATCATTTTTGTAGATTTTCTTTTGTATTTTTCCCCATGCATGCATGATGGAAATTATGATAGATCTATAGCCTTTTAGCCATCTCCTAGCAAGCACATGCCACACCGCCAATCATTGGAGAGGGGAAGTTTCATGAAATCAGTTTACTCAATGGATCTAGGCCTTTTAGATAGTTCTCCTTCTATATATAAGAGTTGTTAATAGCACACGATCTCCTATATATATATATATGTGTGTGTGTGTGTGTGTGTGTGTGTAAGGTTGTGAAGAAGGATACCTGATCTCTCAACCGCTACAATTCATACAGAATCGATGCAATCGATATATGATCATCTATTGCAACTCACTCACAGCTGGAGCTAGCTAGTAGATAGCTCGAGCATTCCTTAATATTTAGGATCAAGACTACTTTGTTAGTCTCAACTTTCTTTGATCTTCTATTTCCTTCTCACAATTTTTTTAATTTGTTTGCGTCTGGTTGAGGTAATTGAAGGTGTCTCCAATCCCACCTTTTGTATCTTGAAGCACATGATTATATATATTAAGCTTATTGCGTAGAAAAAAAAAGCTTTACCTACTCAATAAATATATAGTTAAGATTAGAAAGTCTCCATAGATAATGTTAAAGAAAGATGATTGGTCTTTCAAATTTATACATATCTTGAAATAACACGTTAGATCTATTTTATAATTATAATCAACTCCTAACCTAATAAGAAATTCTACAAAATTAGGTGGATTGTGTCATCCATTTCAGCTAATTGGTCTAAAAGTTTATCCAACTACTTAGTGCTAATGTCTTTGACCGTGGGGCTTTTGTGAAGATAATTAAGCGTTGAGGTTGACAATATACATATATAATATTGTACATTGAGGATGGCTGGATAATTTAATAATACATATAGTTGATGTTTTAATTAAGGGTATGTTTGGATAATACCAAATTTTTTAATCATAATTTCATTTACAAACATCACTTAAACACAAAATACTTTTCTATTTCAAATTTTAAATTTTTCATCTACTCATAATTTCCTAATCATTATTCAAACACAAAAATCAATACAACTTTTACAAATTTTAAAACAAAAATAATATTAAAAAGTTATATTCAAGCCATTTTTTAACTTTATTTATTCATTTTCATAAACTACAATACAATGCTTACTTTAAAAAATATTTTTATTCAACTTTTTCTCTTTTATTTCTTAAAACTAATCTCAAATAAATTCTCACAATTCTTGAACATTCTCAAACATTATTGGTATCCAAACATGGCTAAGTCTAGCTGATTTCATCTGATTAACCACCCATTTTATTTAATTATTAATTTTTGTATTGATATATATTAGGGGTGGCAATATGTGATGCAACCCGTTAACCCAACACGAACACGACACGATAATAACGGGTTTGAGTTTAGTTTTAACGGGTTTGGGTCAAAACGGATTGACCAGTTAAAACACGAATGTTTAACAAGTTGATAACGGGTCAACCTATTATGACCCGTTAAGAAAATTAAAGTTACAATTATACCCTTATACCTAAAAGTAAAGTTCAATTAGGATTTTTATTTCGATATTATTATTGTTTGGATTGTAATTTTGGACTTGTAGTTAGTTTTATATATTTTTTTTTATAAATATTGTGATTTTAATATTTATATAAAATTATGCTAAATTTAATCAGGTCAAACGGGTTAATTTCGGGTATGTTCAACCCATTTACATAAACGGGTTGAAACGGATCGGGTCGGGTCGTGTTACCTTATTTTATAGTATTTCACTAACGGGTCAAAACAGGCGAGTGTCATTACAGCAAGTGCCTCTGAAATATCATCAATTGTAAGGCATGGTTAAAACGATGCCAACACTTCAACGCGTTGTGCCCCCTTTTATTGCAAATTTGACACACTTCATGCCGACTAGACTCATGGGGATTAAACTGACAACTTAGAGGTTTTGAGAAGGACCTCCCTAGTAGTGTTGTTGAGACAGACATAGTGGCTAGCTTGTGTAAAGCCACGACCTTTGGACTAGGAGTTGCCATGGATGGAGTGGCGTGTCCCTTTGGTGGAGCTGTCACCTATCTTTTGACCATAAAAGGAAAGCTATGGGTTAGTCATAAAATCATGAAGTTGGGTGTGCATTTCATACCCTTGTAGAAGTGGAACAAGCTAGGCATAGGTTGTTATGGGTGGTTTGAGCATGGAGATTGTGAAGGGCTCATATTTGGAGCCAAGACTATTCAAGAGGGAGAATACCTTCAACTTGTCATTGGTCGAACACCCAATAGCAATAAGGTTGTTGCACAACTCCTTGAATTGACATAGATGGTCTGTGAAAGAGGTTGTTGCTTCCTTCCTCAAGTAATTGATTTGTCATTATAATTAGAATTTTCCATTCTTTGGAATCATGTGTAGAGGCTTCTTGTAGTGCCCGCCAAACATGATGAGAAGACTCAAGACTGACGATAAGGCCAAGAGCTTCTACCAAAAGTGTCCCAATTGTCCACCCACTGAGAAGACGAAGACGATCTGCCTTGTACCAATGTTGGTGATCTTCACATAATTCTATTTTTGTAGTTGTATCAACATTACTCGAGATGGGTGTGTATTATGGTGGTGCCATCGTGTCCCCAATGAGGTGACCAACGAGGTCTTGGCTCTTAGTCAAGGCCATTATATGTTCTCTCCATAATGGACGGTGTCTTGCTTGAGACGGAGAGTGACGAGATTGTTGACATTAAGGGAGATAAAAACCATGGAGGAAGACTCTCTTAGGCTTCGTTTGGAAACTCATCTCATCTCATTCTCAAAAATCACTCAAATACAAATACTTCTCAATTTTAAATATTCAACTTTTTCATCTAATAATTACTTAATTATTACAATTTTTTCGAAATTTCAAACGAAATACAAAAAATAATTCAATTTTTTCAAATTTCAAAATAAGCATAATATTAAAAAATTATATTTTAACAATTTTTTTTTATTTTTTAATATTTTTATTCAAAATTTTCTCTCATTTTTCAAAGTCCAATAAAACATCTTAACTCAAATCACTTTACTACTATTCATAAATCATTTCACTACTATTCATAAATTTTTAATCTCATCTCATTCTCCAAGTGAGGCCTCTCACAATGGTTATGGTACTATGAAAACAATATAAGTGAGGTGTTTGTCAAAAAGCCTCTTCACCGTGAGCAGTAAAGAGGCTTGTATTGATATTTTTCTTTATAAGAAAGCAAATTATCATTGATAAAAGAACATTACAGACACTTATCAAGCTATATAGCTTGAGAAATAAAGTCTGGAATACAATCCCACCATATTTCTAAACTTTCAACATTCCAAGCTAATCGGGCAAACCTATGTGCTGCCACATTTCATGTTCTATTGACATGTTGAACTTGACATTCACCAAACAATAGTATAACTTTTTTCGTTTCAATCAATAGGTTTCCCAGCATTGCTAGAGATTCTGCTTCCTCTTGAAATTCTTTCACTATCAACAAACAATACTTTCAATTATTAGCTTCTGGATACCCCATGTTAACACAGAGTTGTAAACCTCTAAATATTGCTAGTAACTCAATAGATTCTGGATCAACACTTTCGTTTTCAACCTTACTAGCAGCCGTAACAATATCTCGTTTGTCATCTTTGAGAATAGCACCAACTCCTGCTCTATGTAGATCACAAAATATTGCTTTATCCACATTTAGTTTCAAGTATCATGGAGGGGGAGGTTTCCAGCAGTAGTAATCATTTGTCTTGGTGTTTGGCAAATATTTGATGTCTGTAAACATCCTATGTAATGATAAGGCATATTCGATTACCTATCTTGGTTCAATGCAAGTTTTGTCATGCATAATCTTATTTCTTCTAAACCAAAAGCCTCACATAATTAAAAAGAAAATTGTCTGGTCTCCTGCTCTGCCAGCTTCTTTCACTTTTATTGCTATATCCATTACATTCATATCCCTTCCCATATTTTCCATAATAGGCACATATCTATCCCAATAATCTCTAATTTTAAGACAATGGAATAATGCATGTGGTAAATCTTCTAACTTTTCACTACAGAAGCATCATGTCCCTTCAGTAAATACATTCTTCTTTCCCAAATTATGTTGAGTAGGTAGCCTTTCTTTGCAAGCTCTCCAAGCAAACACTTTCACTTTATTAGGAACTTTCATCTTCCATAGAGCCTTCCATAGCGCATGTTGTCTGCTAGCATTACAAAACTCACTTGAGCAGCTATTGAATTTCCCTTTGATTAATTTGTAGGCACTCTTAACATTGAATTTTCCACTTTTTTCTGATATTTATATCTCCTTATAGGCTGCTCTCTAAGGCAAATTATGATATTTTTAATTTGTTGTCTTGTATGTTGTCTTGTATTGATATTTTAATAATGTTGAAGCCACCGATAAAATGTCTCAAGGATGGTCATCGATTTTTTTTTTTTTTTTTTTACTGACTGATTAAGGAAATATTTTTTAATGATGTGATTTAAAAAAGAAAATGTTTAAGAGTATAAAAAAATGTATGAAAAAAATGATGAAAAAAGGTCACTTAGCCTTACATCTCACGTGCTACGCCCTCGGGTGTACAACTCTTGATATTTATATTAAACGTTTCCAGGACATATACAAGGTATATGACCGTTTGATGCAAGGTTGTACAAGAAAAGAAATCAGAACATAAAGTAGAGAATATGAACTCAATGAGCGTTGTTGTCAAGGGGCTGCCATATGTGGTTTTGATGTATCCGTTGTTATAATATATGTGATGCCTCATTATTAGATTTAGTTGTTACGTGAATATTGGGTGGATTTACAGCGTTACCAAATCTTGATCTTCAGGATTATTGCTATTAGTATCCAAGTAATGCAAATCAAAGGTTGGAATTAAAAAAAAAAAAAAAAACCTTGTAATAGATATTACACATAAGTGGTAAATTGTTGCAGTTCTACTAGTGCTCTATAAGTTTAAAACCTATTTTTAATATCACTCTATATCAATTGGAGTACATGCAACAATAAAAGTTGCTCCACTATCGTAGCAAATCCAATGATTTTAACTATTTTAACTTTTAAAGTTTTATTTTTTAGGAAGCAAATGATTGAAAAAATAATGATAAATTTGTGAAATTACTATTTGTCTCAAAAGATTAAGTCGATAAAAAGATATAGATTTAAGAGTAATGCTACTATACCCGTAATCTATATCACTCACTCTGTCCCCTTGACATGGGGCCAAAATGTTGTGCCATGTGGCTATTATAAAAATTAAAAATACAAACATAAAATAGTAGATGAAATCTAGAGTTTTAGTCTTATTCATTTTTATATTTTCGGGTGCTATTTTATTTTGAATATATACTTTTTTAGTTTTTTTATAAGTCACATAGTACTACATTATAGTGTCACGTCAAAGGAAATAAAATGAGTGATATAAATTATAGTAACATTATTTAAGATTTAATCATTTATATTTTGTCTTTAACAAAACTCAATATTCCTATATGAAGCGTGAGGTATTTTCATCCATCAAAGTATTGAAAGATACTGTTGAAGCCAAGGTTTCAAACTTCATATAATTATATAAATCTACACATGAATTTTGATGATAACAAATGATTCAAGTATAAATGAGTCTCAAGTTCAAGTTATCTATATAATGGAGCCAATAATGAGTAAGAAATGGAATAACCTCACAAATAAAGCTTTTAAAGTAACTTGATAAAATTTGAAATTGGATTAAAACTCAAAATTAATCTTGTCATATAAAGCATCAAATTGCATTTCTATATGTGCATGATATATTTGAAAATTAAAATTTTGAATTTTTGAAAGATGATTGATTGTCATCTTTTACATGTGTATGGTATAATTAAAAGTTTAATTTTTGAAAATTTGAAACATGATTGATTGTCATATTCGCATGTGCATGTTTTTTTTTTTAAATTTTGAAAAATGATAGATACTCTTTTTGACATATATAAAAGGTAGATAATTTTGTTTAAAAATTTTAAAAAGTCAATAATGCTCATTTTGTCATATGTGAAAAGTAAAATATTAGGTTTAAAAATTTTGAAAAGTGAATGATGTTATTTTTGACAATTGCAAAAATGTGAAATTTTTATTTGAAAATTTTGAAAAGTGAGTGGTGCTCCTTTTTGACATATAAATTTTTTTAAAATTTGAAAATAAAGTCTCATATGCCTATAAATAACTCAATTGAGATCTTTAAATTTATAACAAGAGCATACACACATCAATTACAAGTTTTACAATATTTATTCAAAACTTTCAATCTCTCTTCTAGAAGCATTGAACCTTAACTTTTGTTCATTTTGAGAGATATATAGTTTGTGCTATATTGTTCTTATTTCACTCATTGATTAGTATTTTCTGATAACCTACCCACTATCGGCTCTTGTATTAGTAAAATGATGTATATAACCCTTGTGCGTGTAAAATGTGTTGTACATAGAAAATAGTTGAATCACTACGTGTAAGGTGATTGCAAATATAGAGGGTGTTCTATACGGATTCTTTGTATTGGTACTGCTCAAATGTGTAATAAGTTTCTATCTCCACCTAAAGAAGGTTGAACAGTGAATTCGAAAATTTTTAAGGAGTAGTTAGAGACGAAGACGTAGGCAGTGAGGTTGAACCTCATTAAAATACTGAGTTTACTTCTTTTTTACCCTTACTCTTTATATTTCATACTGCTTCGTATTTCGTTCATATTTTATATTGTGTATTTAGTTTATAATTGTTAATTTTTAAATATAACACAATTCACATCCTTTTGTATTAGTCATCTATGCAACAAAAATTCTATCTTTCTTGGTAGAGAATATATTTCCCTTCATTTTTTGTTTCTTTTTCTTATTTTCCATGCCGATGGAACGAAGTAGCTCCAGAAGCTAAATTGGGTGGGTGTGGCGCTTGGTTTGATCTCCTTGTTGAATCGATAGGTCAGTTTCTAATTATTTTAATTTATGTATTTTTTTTAATGAAAAATGATATTTATAGTCGTAGAATGCGTAAGCGCTGTGCAATCTTTATAAAAAAAGTGAGTAAATAACCTACATGAAAAAAACTAATTTTTTATAATAGACGTTACTCTTTTTCAAAATAATCGCACGATGCTTACACACTTTTTTAAAATAATCGCACGATGTTTATACACTCTATGACTATGTGCAACAATACTCTTTAATTTCCTTAATTAGTGTGCAGTGGTATTTTAACTCTGAAAAAAGTTTCAAAGATATTGATTATTGTAATTTATTGTTTGTATCTTACAAAATCAAAAAGTTAATTGTAATACTTACATAAATAGAAATAATGTTATCAAATTAATTATTTGGAAGAAAAATTGACTATTAGAACATGTAGAGTAACTAACTCATAAAATGAATTAAAAGATAATAAAGAAAGACTAAAAAAAGTAAAAAAATATTTAAATGACATGTATAGAAAGTAAAATAATAGCTAATTTCCTGATTTTAAATTGAAAATCAAGAAAAATCTACTATGATCACTTTACTTTAAGTAGGTTTGATTCTAAGGTGAAGTTTGGAATAAGAGTTGAGAAGCTTTTCATGAATAGTGAAAAAATAAAGTTGGAATGAAAATTTTATAGATTTTTGTGGGAGTATTAGGTTCTACCCTTGAATTAGATATTAAAATAATATGCTTTTCATACATTTGTTAAAGTGCAAGATGAAAGTGTGGGTCTAACCTTAAATTGATTTCTTTTTATTAAAATAACATTTTTAATGAAAAAGTAAAAAAATATTGAGACGAGGAATTTTGTATATTTGAAAAGAAGTTTTGATTGTAGATGACAAACTACTCCAATTGTAATCGAATATTACTCATATCCAAACATGTCCGATCACATTTCTTAGAATAGAATCAAATAAAATAAAGATTAGATATGCTCTATACTTTTGATAACATCTTTATTTATTGGTGAGTTTTTGAAAAGGATTTAGACGAGTTCGTAAATAGATCATAAAACAAAAATTGATGTGGGAGAATGACATAAATTCTCTAAAAAACAAATAGGGAGAATATGGACATTCTAAGGGCGGAATTAGGATTTAGTATCTGGAGGGTGATCGATAAAGCGTGCGGTATGTGCATGTTAGCATAAGTAATATGTACTTTTTGCACGTGACTATATAAAAATAATAATTATATGTCATAAAATTATATAATTGTTCTCAGCTTACTTATATTTTTTTAAACTTTAAGAAAAAATTATAGATCAAGAACAAACTTGAAAAGGTATTTAATAATATAAAAGTTGTTAGATTTTTATTGTCTAAGTATATTACTATTAATAAGTGAACACGACAAAGCATGTGAATTACTAATAAGTTATTCACAAAAGAAAATAAATTCTTCACATACTCTCTCTATCTCTCTAGAAACGTCTCATCAATCATCTAGTTGGATAAATATGCTGTCTCTCCATATACAATAATTTTTTAGATTTGTTTTAACTAATAGATAAACTCTCTTGAAACTTCTAGCTAATTAATTGATTAATATGTGGTTATAAACATCTCAAAGGTTGCAAATGAAGATTATGTTCAGGAGATAGACAAGAAACTCAATGAAATCGAGAATGACCCAAATGAGAAAAAGTAAAAATAAAAAAATCATGTAATTATATAAGCTTAGAAAGACAAGAAAAACTTATATAATATCATTGATATGAAACTAAACAAACTGTATAATGCACACCAAATGCAAATAAAGAGAGATAGATATGTCAAATCAAGACTATTATATTAATGGACTTAAAGATATTTCAGTGATATACTGTGTGTTTGAGTGTTGGGGGTAATCTTAAATATTTTAAGAATATTTACATTTAAAATTGTAATTATAAAATATAGAAGACTAATATTGCCCCCCAATCTACAACATAGATCCGCCCCTGTCGCAATCCTATTAACGTAATAATGTCATTATGTTAATGGATAAGAATAATTAATATAAATCTAATTTCACATGTATTAATATTATTTGGTGATTTAAATTCATGATTTCTCATTAATTATTTCACAAGTAATACGTAGTTCTCTATCCCTTATTTAATATTTGTAAATATTAGGCTTTGCTTATATGTTGAGTTGAATTGAGATAAATTGAGTTATTTATAAATAATAGTAAGTTGAGATGGTATAGTGAGTTTTGTGAAACTTACTTAAAATGTATTTAGATGAGTTTAGATATATTTATGAGAAGTTAAAAAATGTTGCGGATCCCGCGTATAAAAATGTGTTAAATTGAAAAAGGTTGTGGGTCCTGCGTATAAATAAATTTTAAGTTGAGATAAATTTAATGATTTAAGAATGAATATTTAGATGTAAACTTAATTTAAAATTAGACTAAAGTGAATTAATCTCTCAATTCAGTCTAAGTTCCCAACAGGCCTTAATATTCTTTTATTGTTTTGAAAAAAAACAGGATAAAAAGTATAATGAAATCAAAGGCCAAGAATTTGAAATGTAACAAAAAAAAAAAAAAAACAAAAAAACCAAAGCTGAGGCACGTGTAGCACGTAACAGTAGCAGCCTTAAAGAAGTAGCACACGTGCCGCACACACGCGCATTTCTGTGCGTAGCTGTACTCTTCTCCTTTGCGTTTCTCTGTCATACCCATTCCTCTCTGTTTCTTTCCCTCATCCCAAAGGAAATTTCCCAAACACGGCCTCTCAGCTAAAGCTTCTTCACGTATTTTTCTAAAATTCTGCCCTAATTTCACTCCCAAAACGCCTTTGAATTCATTCAATTCAATCTCCTCCTCCTCCTCCTCAACATGCAAGTTACCTAAACCCCCTTCCCTACAGAATCTCTCAAACTCCTCTTTCTGAATTAGGGTTTACCTGTCTTGCTTTTACATTAGCCCCAACTCCAACCCCCCTTCCTCAATCACTCACATTTTTTCTTTTTTGGGGTTTATTCGCTTCTGTAATGACTGTCGCCTCCTCCAATGGCCCGCGCTTCCTCCTCACCCACCTTCCATTTCTTCCTTCTTAGCTTCCTCACTCTCTGCGCCATCAACGCTTGCCTCTCCGAAGGTTCGGATGATGCTTTCTCGATCATCGGGTACGACTTTGACGCATTTCAGGGCGATTACACGCCGCCGTCGCCGCCGGCTCCTCCTCCACCACCTCACCCTCCGTCGCTCACGTGCGAGGACGATCTTTACGGGATTGGGTCCCTCAACACCTCGTGCGTACTCAACTCTAGCTTAATTTTTGTAGATGATGTATATATAGAAGGAAATGGAAGCTTATATATACTTCCTGGTGTGAGTTTGAGCTGTACGGCATTGGGTTGCTCAATTACGGTTAACTTGAGCGGGGAATTTTGTTTGGGTAGTAATTCGGCTATAGTTGCCGGGTCGGTGAGGGTGAATGCTTGGAATGCGAGTTTGTTTGAGGGGTCAAAGATCAATGTGACTGCGTTGGCGGGTGCACCCCCGCGCAGACTAGTGGCAGCCCCGATGGGGTTGAGGGTGCAGGCGGAGGGCATGGTGGGAGGGGTGCTAGCTGTGTTTCCGATAACAAGAAGCTCCCGGAAGATATCTGGGGCGGGGACGCCTACTCGTGGTCGTCTTTGGATGTGCCCGGGAGTTATGGAAGCAGGGGTGGGACAACTGTTAAAGAAGTGAATTATGGTGGGGAAGGAGGTGGGAGGATTTGGATTGAGGTGAATACTACACTTCAGGTTAGCGGGAATCTATTCGCGGATGGGGGCGATGGCGGTGTTAAGGGTGGAGGAGGCTCTGGTGGCAGCATTTTCGTTAACGCTCAAAGAATGTAACTCTCTCTCTCTCTCTCTCTCTCTCTCTGCCTCCCTCCCTTTACGTATCGCAGATTTTCTATGAAACTATATAATCAACTAATGCTTATGCAAATTGTTTGTGCAATCGATTATGAATTGTTAGCTATTGGTTTATCTCCTCGTATTCTTCTTGTCATTTTTCCCCCCTACTGTGTCACGCGATTCCATACGTTTTGCTCAAGAATTGCTTTTTCTGCGTGTAAAACCACACTTAACCTGCATCTCAATATAAAGAAAGACGAGTTCTAATACTGCACGATCCAGGAACGAGTTTTCAGCTTTATATTATACTCTTTACTCCAGATTATATGAGAATGTTTTAATTACCATATATAGTTTAGAATTTTAACCTTTGTCATGAACATCCAATAGACTCCATGTTGACCCTCACACTCCATCTTTTGTGGACCGTAAAGTGAACTGTACAGAGATACTTTCCAGTAAATTATTTTCCATAAGTGGCTTAGAAACATAATCGGCTAATGGTATCCTGTGGAGAACAGGATTGGAAATGGCAGGATAAGCGCCACTGGTGGAAATGGTTTTGCTGGAGGTGGGGGTGGAAGAGTCTCCATCCATGTTTTCAGCAGGCATGATGATACACAAATCTTTGTTCATGGTGAGACTCAGATTATTTATCTTGGTATTTAGTTTTTTATTCTTAAAAGAATGAGCTTTGTCTTTTCTGGGTCAGTCAGGGGTATATTTGTACCAATCTTTGTATGCTTTCTAATTGAAGTATCACCAGAGGTATATATGCCCTGATTTAATTTTTTTTGACAAATTAGTTTTAGTGAAAACTGTCAATTGCTATATTTATAGTAGTTTGTTAAAATGATGATAATGATTATAGAAGGAGAGAGGAGGAAGAATGGTTTATTTGTAAGTTTAATTTTTTTTTTTTTTTTTTTTGTCATGGGTGGTGGGCAGTTGTTACACATGATGATTTAATGATTTAATTTGTTATGCATGTGTTTTATAAATAGAAAAAGGTAAAGAGTATGCACAAAATGTATGGTTTTCTTTAACTTGAACTTCTTCTTCTTTTTTTCTTTTTCTTTCTTTCTTTCTTTCTTTTTGATAAGTAAAAATGTATTTATATCATAGGCGTAACCAAGTACACTGGGTGTATATAAGAGAAAACACCTAGTCCATAATAGAGAGCCCCTAATGAACATCTCCCAAGAGGGAGAAATTAGAAATCTATCCAATATACGCCTAGCCTGATTGGGACAAAACACGCCTCCCCAAAGCAAAGCAAATCACTGTAACTACCACAACCCCTTGTTTCCCACAAGACTAAAACTCCATCCAAATGATCCTACGAGGACGGAAAGGGCTTCATACTCCTGCCCTCCCTCTAGTCCTCCCTCGACTTGTACTACCTCCCTTTGCTTCGTAGTTGATTGCCCAAATAAGGTGCTTTAACTCTCTGCTCTTCTTAAATCTTGATTTTGTTTCAAACGAGTGACCTGCCTCAATTGCAGTGAATAGCGCTGTGAATTGGTCGTCAAATCCTCCACATGTAATCCCTACACACTGCGGTATCTCGTTAACCTTTTGCAAAACTCAATCTGATGGTGAACCAGCTATATTGTTTATCGGAGGAAGAGATACCAGGGGGACAACATCTTCCCCAGACACAACTCCCAACTGTAGACTAGGCCCCAAACATTCCTCCTCGCAAGGCACCAATGGCAAACCCATATTTTCCCCCCCACCATCTCATGCATTCAAATCTCGTACCTCCTCAAAAGTTCCATTGTTGCTGTCACAAGATGTCTGAATTGATACCAACAAATTGGTATCTTGCGGCATTGGAGGTTGTGGGTTGGCGGCAAGTTCTTTAACTTGAACTTCTAGTGCACGATAAACTTTGCCTCATAAAGCTTTAGACTACATGATTACTAGGAGGGGCAGTTTGAAGTAGAAAATCATAGTAATGAACATAAGACACATGAATCAAATATTCTGTTCGAATGAAAAGGGTAAAGAATGTAAAATCTATTTCTAAGAAACAATATGGTTAGTATATACTTCAAGTTTAAAACTTTAAAAGAAATAAGGCAGTCTTCTTGTTATCTCGTATAAGAGTTTTATATAAACCACCTAGAGAAGCAATTGGAAAGTGTGCTTTCGCTTTAGGAAGCACCTGAAGATTTCACCTTAGTGAAAAGATTGAAGAATCGTAATTTTTTCTTTTTTCTAATTCAAATTTCATATTATTTTAAAGAAAGATAATTTGTAGTTTCATGCCTTTTGAAAGAATACTATTGTGTGGATGGTGGATATTCCTTTTTCTTAACTTGATACTTTTGGTTCTTATAATTAGTTGCTGTTTTGAGTGTTTGATACTGCAGATTATGAAGTGAATAGGTTTCAATCTGGAGTGCTTGGTCAGGGGTGCATTAGCCTTCTTTTTGTTTTTGATAAGTAAAGTGCATTAGCCTTCTGATACATCTATTTCGTATAGGTCTATATTTTCTTCAAACTAAAATGAATTTACAGCTCAGAACTTTTTCATGCACCAACTGGCATGGTTTTTGCCTATTAGAAAAAGAAAAAGAAAAAAATAAAATTTGGTCCAGTTTTGAATGTTATGTTCAAAATATTTGCGGTTGTTCCATTGCTTGTGGTAAGTTAATAGGCATTTCTGTCTTTTTCCTCCATGCTTAGAGGAGCTCTATCACCACAGGCTGTGATAATCCAGCATTTGCTAGAATAATAGCCACATCTATTTTATCACATGCTTGTAATTTTGTTTGCAGGAGGGAGTAGTTTAGGCTGTCCTGAAAACTCAGGTGCTGCTGGGACATATTATGATGCTGTGCCTCGGATTCTTCTTGTGAGCAATCACAATAGGTCCACGACGACGGACACACTTCTGTTAGAGTTTCCTAAACAGCCACTTTGGACAAATGTTTACATTGAAAATCATGCTAAGGCCTTGGTTCCTTTGTTCTGGAGTCGTGTACAGGTAAAGTGTGTGGATTAGGTAGAGAAAATTTAATTCAAACTAATGTGGGGTAGGAATTTTGGGAAGACTTTATTAATAAGATTTGGGGTACCGTCCTCTTCCCTTTTTTATATATTTTTTGTTTTTAAAGGAGGTTTGGAAAGAGTTTATAGGAGTCAATTGCAGGACAGCATTTCTAACCAAACTTTGAAAGCTTTAGGCCTTGTTTATGTAACAAGGTATTCTCAGATATTCTTAGATATTCTCAAATATTTCCTTCCAAACATCACTTAAACACAAAATGCATTTCAATTTCAAATTTTCTATTTTTTCATCTAATCATTACCTAATTATTATCCAAACACAAAACCCAACACAACTTTCCCAAGCTTCCAAATAAAATACAAAAAACAATACAACTTTTTCAAATTTCAAAACAAAAAATAATATTAAAAAAGTATATTCAAGCAAGTTTTTAACTTTTAATATTTTTTATTTAACTTCTTCTGTCGTTTCCCAAAACCCAATAAAACATCTTAACTGAAACCATTTGACTACTATTCACAAATAATTTGACTACTATTCACAAATATTTTTAGATATTCTAAGTATCCAAGGGAGCCCTTAATTTTGTCACTTCTTGAGGTAAGTAGTCATTTTTTGTTTGTTGGGTTTATGACTACTTACCTCAAGAAGTGACAAAACTAAAACTTTCAAAGTTTGGTTAGAAATGCTGTCCTGCAATTGACTCCTAAAGACTAAACCCAAGAATGCTTAGAAAATGACAATGCATTTTGTTTACTAAAAATGACAATGCATTTAACAGGTTCGAGGGCAAATTCACTTAACGTGTGGTGCAGTTTTGACCTTTGGGCTTGCACATGTTGCTACATCAGAATTTGAGTTAATGGCAGAAGAGCTTTTAATGAGTGACTCAGTTGTAAAGGCAAGTGAGAAGCACGTTTCTTTGCTTGCTTTTTAATTTTGGGTTTAGATTCAGCATTTTTGTTTAGTGGTGATGTTTTTTCCTATGTATATTAAAAGATTTCACTCTTTCTGTGTTGGCACCATTTATCTACCTTCTGAATGATATAACCTTACTAAGGCAATATTATCTCTCCATAATCTTTGTAACACCACATCTTTTTCCATATGTAACTCAATCTTTTTGCATATGCTCGTTTTTGTGAAATATTTTTGATGGATTATTAGTAATATACCTTCTTCTTTTGTTAAGTTCTTATCATGGATTATGAATAAGATACCTGACATTTTTGTTACTTACAATTATATATAGATATATGGGGCTCTACGAATGTCTGTCAAGATGCATCTGATGTTGAATTCCAAAATGCTTATTGATGGTGGTGTTGATTCACTTGTGGCAACGTCTTTGCTTGAGGCCAGCAATTTAGTAGTTCTCAAGGTAGTAAAATCTCCAATATTTGGCTTTATGTTGCTTTCACGCGAGGAATGATGTTTGCATATTTGGTTGTCAGGGATCCTCTGTGATACATTCTAATGCAAATTTGGGAGTTCATGGACAAGGTTATTTGAATTTGTCTGGACCAGGAAATCTGATTGAAGCACAACGGCTGATTCTATCATTATTTTATAGTGTCAATGTAAGCTGAAGGTTCTTGTGTAGTTTTGAATTCTTTCTTTGGAACTGTATGAAAGGTTTATGAGAAACATTTGTCAGTTAGCTTCACTAGCCAGTTTAATTTAGGAGATGATTACTGCAAAAGCATTTAAGATATCTAGACACTTTGGCATCTTTGAGACGATTTTTGGCGTTACTCCCTCCCTCCCCTTTTTGTGGTGCATACATGCCCATTTTATATATGTTTTTCAACTTCATTCTTTCTCCAGTATGTTCTTAAGCTGCTTTTTGTTGTGATTTCGGAATGCTGGTATTTTGCAACTATAACTGCACAACAATTAAAATTTTTTATTTAGCTTTACCATGTGCTCAGTACTCTCTTTATAACATGAAGGTTGGACCTGGATCTGTTCTGCAAGGTCCCTTGGACAATGGCAGTTTTAACGATATGTAAGTGATATTTTATAGTTCTCAATGCTGTCATTACTTATTCAGTCTAATATTCATTCTTTTGAATTTGATAGGACGCCACAGCTCTACTGTGAACTCCCAGATTGCCCTGGGGAACTACTTCATCCACCCGAAGACTGTAATGTGAACTCTACGTTGCCCTTCACTCTTCAGGTGTTCCATTAGCGAGATTGAGCACTAAGTACTTATCTTATTCAGATGAGTGAATGGCTCATGCGTTGTGAATAAGAGTGTTGCCTTTGCATCTCTGATAAATGATTGGCTTGGCTTACTGCTGCAGATCTGTAGGGTTGAAGATATTATTCTTGAAGGCATTATAAGAGGATCTGTTGTTCATTTTCACTGGGTCAGAACTGTGGTTGTCCAATCTTCTGGAGCAATTAGTGCATCTGGGCTGGGTATTACTTTTGCCCCTTTTGTTAAAAACTTTAATACAGTGAATGACCAGCTAGTTTGTGCCTAAACAGAATATTCCTTGGAAATCTTTTTTTCTAGTTCTGGAGTTTATTATATCATCTGAACTGAACTATGCGTTCTCAGTTGCATCATGTTCTATGGATTCTTTACTGCCTTTTTTATAAGTAATAAGAATTTCATTAAAAATCGCGAAGGCGTTATTTATGTACACAAGATTTATACAAAAAAGATACCTATCTAGAAAGTGAAAATTTTGCAAGAAATTATTGACGTAATGGACTCCGTGCAGGCTGTACTGGTGGCGTGGGTAAAGGAAGAATTTTTGAAAACGGTCTAGGTGGCGGTGGTGGACATGGTGGCAAAGGTGGTGATGGATATTATAATGGCAGTTTCATTGATGGTGGTGGTGCATATGGAGATGCTGATTTACCTTGTGAGCTTGGTAGTGGCAGTGGAAATGATAGCCTTGCTGGTGCAACTACAGGTGGTGGTATAATTGGTAAGTTGTCGAATGTCTTGAGTTAGTAATATTTTTTTTTCCTATTGTTGCTTTTGTAACTTGTGGTCTGGATAAGATTGTTGCAATGTGGTATTGGGTGCCATGCTAACCATATGGAGTTGAGGCCTGTGCTAAGGTCTTATTTGCTTTTCACTTACGCATCATGCTTCCTCAGGAGTCGGGCTTGAATTTCTACAGGATCACTTGTTTAAGTGACACTCGCGAGTTATAGTTTTCATGTTGCAAAGTTTGCCATATATCTGAAACTAGCTGGAGACACACGTAATCCTATGTTAACAGTCTTGAAACCAATAAAAAACCTATAAACAAGAGCTTAACAATTATAGAAAGCTCCAATAATTTGAATGTTGAATAGGAGGAGCCGTATTGGAAGTTAAAACATTTGAATATAGTATTTTATATAATTGTGAGCTCGGTGTAAAGGGGAATGCTGCTTCTCAATGAAATGAGGACAGCGTAATGGTTTCTAGTATCTGCAATATCTCGTGATTTTTCTGTTAGAAATATATGCCCTGCTCGTTTATTCTTTCTTTGACTTGTAAAAGAATATGCCATTCTCTTACTTAGAGAGAGAGCAAGAGAGTTGGGAAAAAGGCTATTTATCAGGTTCTATTTTTTTTGGTGGATATTCTATGATGATTATTAGTGTAGTTCTTCTTGAAAGAAGGGAAAAATGGCTATGTACACTCCAAATTGTGAGTGACACAGAGACTCTAGTTAATGCTTTAGTATGAGAACTTATGGAAAATAAATGGCTGAGATTTTTAGCTGTGTCCACATTCTGACAGTAGATAGAAATTCCTGGAATTAATTTTTCTAGTACCTTTTATAACACCCTGGATTGAGCCCACAAGAACTTCTCCTTCTGGGCAATTTGGGATCCATTCACTAACCTTCTACACTCAATCTGGATTATTACACCTTTAAGCCTAATGAGCTCATTTTTTGCCCATACGTTAACGCTCATGGCCAAATTAGATGTTGGTTAATTTTTTTTTTGGATGGGTACTCATCAATATATCAGTTTTTTTTTTTTTTTTGTAAACAGTGATGGGTTCGATAGAGCACTCATTATCAAGTTTGTATCTCAATGGTTCACTTAGAGCCGATGGAGAAAGCTGTGGAGATGCTGGAAAGCAAGGTAGTAGGAGCATCGGACCTGGTGGTGGATCCGGTGGAACTGTTCTTTTGTTTGTTCATTCCTTGGCACTAGGTGATTCTTCTATTATATCAACTGTCGGAGGGCATGGTAGTCACAATGGTGGAGGTGGTGGTGGTGGTGGAAGAGTTCACTTTCATTGGTCAGATATACCAGTCGGGGATGCATATCTACCCATAGCAAGTGTGAAGGGAACTATTTATACTGTGTATGTATTTAATCTTTGTTAGTAATATGTAGTGTCTGATGAATGATCAGGTTGTCCAAACCAATTGTCATCATGGCCTAAAATACCTTTACTTAGTAACATTCTCTTCAGTGATTTTCCATTGCACTTGCTTTGTTTTATTTATTTATTTATTTATTTTTATAGGTAAAAATACTAATCCTGCTTAACATATATGTTCTTGGAATGGATCTTCACCATGCTGGGTAGTTAGATTATGATTAGGTTACAACTCATGGAAGTGAATACCAATGATTTCTTGGTCTCCCATAACTAAATCCTCAAGCATTGTGATGGTCTGGTTTTTTCTTCAGTAATTTCTGTTCTGAGCTTTTTCTTCCTTTTTCTCCCTAATTGTAGGGGAGGATTTGGTAGAGGTCACGGCCGTGCTGGGGAAAACGGGACTGTCACTGGGAAGGCCTGCCCCAAAGGGCTTCATGGCATCTTCTGTGAGGTAGATTTTCCATCAACATATCATGTATTTTTTTTTAGACTTCTTTTTACATCTATAGGGTATTACTAATTGTATAATGTCTATCGTGGGATAGTTGTATAATTGAGTAGTTGTGGTATCTTCAAAGCTGTAATTGACTCCCAAGTTTATTTGATTGCTTTGAATTATTTGAGGCATAACTTCTAAACTGTAGCTAGATCCATATCTGTCGGTTTGTTGATGGAATAGTTCACTTCATCTTTTATATTTTCTTTTCACTGATATTTTGATTAAACTTTTATTTTTTTCTCTTTCTTAGTCTGGGTTTTTTGTTATGTCATTTTTGTTTTGACTTTACACGTGATGAGCAAATTGTGCTGCAGGAATGCCCTGTTGGCACATATAAGAATGTCAGTGGGTCTGATAGAGCCCTATGTCATGAGTGCCCATCGAATGAGCTTCCACATCGTGCCAGATATCTTACCGTTCGAGGTATCACTAAGTTACATCTGTTCGCTTCTGTGGGCAAAAGGATGACTTTATTTTTGCTTTAAGCTTTACTTTAAGCAGCTCTATCAGAAAATTTCTTTCTGAGATTTTTGAAAGTGTTGTTTGAGTGTGCTTAAATGTCTTTTTCCTTTTTTTTTTTTAATTTTTTTCCTCTATATTCTACCTTTGATGTCATAGTTTTATCATGTAAATAAATCCTGTGTGTGTGTGTGTGTGTGTGTAAATTGGTGCTTAATTATCATTCCAATCCTTTCAACAGGTGGTGTTACTGAGGCTCCTTGTCCATACAAGTGCATATCTGACAGATTTCACATGCCACATTGTTATACAGCACTTGAAGAGCTGATATACACTTTTGGTGGACCATGGTTATTTGGTCTTATTCTCTTGGGTATCCTAATTCTTTTGGCTCTAGTGCTTAGTGTTGCACGAATGAAATATGTTGGTGGAGATGAATTACCAGCCCTTGTTCCTGCTCAACCTGTCTCTCGAATAGATCACTCCTTCCCTTTCCTAGAGTCATTAAATGAGGTCTACCTCCAATTTCTTCCTTTTCTGTTCATACTTTCTCACACTTTATGATGATCTAATATACATCACTTATGAAGCCTGTTGCAGTTTTATAACCCTTTTAAAGGCTATAAGTTGGCTTTCAGGTTTTGGAAACAAATAGAACAGAGGAATCTCAGACTCATGTGCATAGAATGTACTTCATGGGACCAAATACTTTCAAGGAACCTTGGCATCTACCTCACTCCCCTCCTGAACAAGTAGAAGACATTGTGTAAGCTCTCTTTCTCTCTCGGCTGCATAATTAATTGGTGGTTAGTTTCTGCTGCACCAATGGTGATACCTTGAATTTTGTTATGATTAAATTTACGTTTAGTAAAGTCCTCGAGTTTTTCTTCATAGCTTCATATCTTGCAGTCACTTAATTCATAATAATGTTAGTTTATTGTTTCATTTTCATGGCAGTTACGAGGATGCATTCAATAGATTTGTGGATGGGATTAATGGTTTAGCTGCTTATCAGTGGTGGGAAGGATCAGTTTACAGCATTCTCTCTCTGCTTGCTTATCCGCTTGCATGGTCATGGCTACAGCGGTGTCGAAAGAAGAAATTACAGCAACTGCGTGACTTTGTTCGATCAGAATATGATCATTCTTGCCTGCGTTCTTGCCGTTCACGTGCTCTATATGAAGGGCTAAAGGTCAATTTCTTCAGAACATGTTCTTCAAAAAATTTCCCTACATTTATGATGTCTTTCCTTGGACTTGTTAGTTCTTAGGATATTAAGGATGTTAATATCTTACATTTGGATAACCTTCTTATCATGTGCAGCATTATTTCTACTCTCCAGGTTTTCTACCTTGAAGTTATGATTACATTGTGTTGGTTTTTTAACTTTTGATGGTTGATAAAAAGGCTTATTGATCTTGCTTCAACGGAAACCTCTCTTCTTCTCAATAGATTAAAGAATTTTATTGAGAAAATATATGTAGGATTAGTATTCTTGAACATAATTATCTTTCAAGACCTAGACTTCGTCTAGAAGTTAATGAGTTAACAGAAGTCAAACCCTTCCTATTTTGTGAACTAAACAAAGATTTCAGCTATCGCATTGGAGCTCAAAAACTTGAAGATTTTTATACTTGAAGATTTTTATTTTTTTTTATGGAGCTCAAAAACTTATAACTGTTAATGCTCTTGATTGCTAGGATTTAAAGTCTTATGGTGCTGATTGCTCTCGCCAGCGATCACTTGTTTACCTGATAGAGTGCTTGTTGTTTTATTTGATCTTAATGGATCTATGATTCTCACGTTAATGTTTACCATCTTATGTTGCAGGTAGCTGCAACTTCTGATCTGATGCTTGCTTATGTGGACTTTTTCCTTGGTGGGGATGAAAAGAGATCTGATCTTCCTCCTCGTCTTCATCAAAGATTTCCCATGTCTCTAGTTTTTGGAGGAGATGGAAGTTACATGGCTCCTTTTTGCCTACAAAGTGATAATATTCTTACTTGCCTTATGAGTCAGGTTTGTGGCCCATAATGTTTTAAGCTTGTCCTTTATTCAGTTTTTGCACTCGTATATAGCATATTGATATAGTTCATACAAGGAAATTTTGTTGATATTTATACTTGACCACCTTTCAGTCTATTCCACCTACCATATGGTATCGACTTGTGGCGGGTCTAAATGCTCAATTACGCTTAGTTCGCCGTGGGCACCTGAAGATATCTTTTGGTCATGTTATAAGCTGGCTTGAAACCCATGCAAACCCTACTTTAAGTACATATGGTGTACGTGTTGATCTAGCTTGGTTTCAGCCTACAGCTTCTGGATATTGCCACTTTGGACTTCTCACATGTGCTATTGAAAATGAAAGTGCGCAGCCATCAATTGGTAGTCAAGATATATCATTGCTACCGGAGCAACAGTCATGGTAATAGTTTGCTTGGTTTACTGTTACTATTTAAAATAGAGCCATGCCTGATTTTCTTTTCTTTTATATGTAGTTTGCACAGAATTCATAGGGAAAGTCCACAAGACCATTTGAGAGTTTGTGAGCATTCAGTGACGTGCAGGAGGAATTTTGGAGGGATTCTGCATGGCAAGAGCTTACGGATGCTTAAACAGAACAAGGCTATATGTTATCCCTTCTCTTTCGTAGTTTATAATACCAAACCTGTTGGCCATCAGGTAGTTAAGATGCTTGCAGTGTAGACTGAATGTGCTAATACTTTCCTTATTATAAAAATCTGGTTGCATCTTCCAGATGCTATTCTCACACATTCAATTTTTTACAGGATCTTGTTGGTTTGTTCATCTCTATACTACTCCTAGGTGATTTTAGTTTAGTCCTGCTTACTTTACTACAGATGTACTCTATTTCGCTGTTGGACTTCCTTTTAGTTCTGTTTGTCCTTCCTCTTGGTGTATTGTTTCCGTTCCCAGCCGGAATCAGTGCTTTGTTTAGTCATGGACCTAGGCGCTCAGCAGGTCTTGCCCGTGTATATGCTTTGTGGAATATCACATCCTTGATCAATGTTGTAAGTTGTTCTCAACCATGTCTTCCATATTCAAGAAAGATTATTAGAAAGTAACTAGTTATTCCAGAAATATGCCAGTCGTTGCTACTAATTGGAATACTTTTCATTTCAATTTTCAGAAAGCATTTAATTTTACTAATTCAATAGTTATCTCTAAGGAAGCGGCAATATTAACAATTTGGGTTATATTTGAATAAGCGGTTTATGAGATTGTATGAGAATGCTTGTAATGCTCAAATGGTAGTATTCTGACTGCTGTCAATGTACTGTTTTCACGTCTGACAAATTGGGACCGTCTATAACTTACCCACGTTGTACCTTATCATTGCACAAAGACTTTGCCACTAATATGGCTTGTAAACTAGTAACAGATAGACTGCTGAAACGGCATGCACTCTAAATTGTTTCTGATTGCTTTTGGCTAATTTAGCGTGCTACCAAGAAGAGACGTTTGATGTTCATTTTTATGATTCTAATGTTCTCGAAAATACTCTCTCGTAACAGGTGGTTGCCTTCATTTGCGGTATACTTCATTATACTACCCACTCAAGTAAAAAGCATCTAAACTTTCAGTCCTGGAATTTTAGCGTGTAAGTAACTTGTACCGGCTGACATTGCAATTATTGATTCTATTGTTCTCAGTTATAAAGTGAATGCTCCAAGTCAACAACTGATCTGGAACTCCTGTGTTTGCCATCCGTTTTTTTTTGTGATGGGAAATGCAGGGATGAAAGTGAATGGTGGATGCTTCCATGTGGATTAGTGCTGTGTAAAATTATCCAAGCACGACTCATTGATTGCCACGTGGCTAACCAGGAAATTCAAGACTTCTCATTGTATAGCAGTGACCCGGAGGTGTTCTGGCAGTCATGAGGAATTGGTTGTACAGGCCCAAGTTATATACATCTGCCCCCTTTTTTTGTGGCCCTAATCAATTTTTTTTTTTCCTTTACATGAAGCATGAGATAGCATCAGGTAAAGTGGCACGTAGGAATTATATATGTTGAGAGGACAGGTAAGGTAATTAAGTGGTGTATACGAGAGACTAGAGAGAGAGAGAGAGAGAGAGAGAGAGCGAGAGAGAGTGATAGAGTAACATCAGATCCTTTTAGCCCTTGTCAATGTTTAGAAGTTGTGTCCAATATATTGAAATTGGGATGTGTCTATTGGCTACTGAACCTACTGAACTTCTGCAGTTTGCAAGGTTCATTGTCAATATTCAGTCTACCATATTCTCTCTTTGGTTCTCAACTTTGATGCTTTTTATTTTCTCTTTAGCCCTCAATTTCAATGCATTATTTATTTATTTATTTTCATGAAAGATCCCATAGTTGTAATTCAAATTATGTAACGTGGTCGGTGTTGTGGTATAAAGGCCTTCAAAATTCAAATTCAAAATTTTTATTGTAAAAGTCGTTTGCCAGGAATTGCTTTACAACCCAAATGACTCTTTACAGTATATATATCAGCAAGCAAGAAAAATCCGAACTGCAACTTCTTTAAGAAAATTTGAAGTATGAAACGTGTAAAAGTTTGTAGTTTCAAGCGTTCCTTTCTCATTCTTTATTCCGTGACAAACTTTGGCAACTAAACCATTAAGCTGGCCTTCTTTCCGCAGTGCTATAAAGATTATTTGTCCATTCATTCACTTTTAACACGTGACTTATTTTGATTATTTTAATTAGAGTATTTGATGCTTCTAATATAAGTCTATACAAAAAAAAATTATAATATTTCATATTGACAGATTTTATTTTTGATAAAATTTAATTTAAAACTTCTTTTATAACACAATTCAAACTTGTAAATATAAATTTTCTTTTAATAACGGCATTTTGCACTTTTGAATTTCTTTTTCTTTTATTTTCTCTAAGAAAGAGTAATGATGCATGCAGTCGTGGAGTGCGCAAACGCTGTGTAATTGTTTTGAAAAAGAGTGGGATTTATTATTGAAAAATGATAGTTGTTTTTTGTATGGGTTCAAAGATTTCAACTTTCTATGCAATAAATAAGTGTCATCTAATGTATGATGCGAAGGGCTTCTTCTAATTGAAAATATTTAAATAAATGCTTATTATTAATTTATTCGAATGCGTTTTTATTTAAAAGAAAAAAATAAAAAAGAATCTGATCCTATCCTTATTGTTCTAACGGAATGGAATCTTCAATATTCTCAGTCCATAATTACTGTGAAATGAGAGAAGGGGAAAAGAAGAGAGACGAAGATAACAACGTCATGGCTAACGATATTTGTCTCTAGATTTCTGATTCTACAATGTAAAATAAAATTCCGCTGACCATGTTGGGCAATAAAATGAAATGTCCCTGCTCAAGCTTTAAGAAGCCAAGTTAGACACTTAAAAATAATAATACGCCACGTAGATGCAAATTCGGTCAAAAAGAAATAAATAATAATAATAATAACAACAGAAGTTGGTCACATTAGTTATTGCTTTTAACCGAATGGAGTAAAAGTATTTTGATTGGTTAATCAGAAAAATGGTTTAACCGCAAGATATTTATGAAAATAAATTTATTAATTAATATAATTTGATGCGATACATTAGATTGTAAAATTATATTTTAAAAAAAAGTAAAATTTACGATTAAAAAATTAATTTTTTTAAATAAATCTTATATTTTATTTATTTTTTTTAAAATAATTATGTGATTGTTGCACAAATCACGGTCGTGAATTACTCATTTCTAATAATAATGTGCAGATGCAAAACCAGACAGCCGTCACAGCCCACGTGGCTGCAACTAATTGCTTCTCGTACCCACAGTGACAAAGCCAATTACACTCTGAATTTGGCCTCGAACCTGACCAAATACTACCGTATTTCATCCCTGAGGCCTTTCGCACTAGTATAAAGGAAAAATAAAACAACTGTATACTGGAGAAGGACATTTATATATATATATGTATATATATATATATATATATATGCATGTGTCTCGATTGTTTTTTTTATAAACAACGACAAATTCTTCCAGCGCTTCTGACATTCCACCTACCTACCTGTTCTCTTTCTGTATACCCGAGAGCTAGAGTGATGGGGAATCAAGACATGGAAGCTCCACTTCTGGGCAATCATGGATTTGTCAATTATAAAAAGAAGAGTTGGGGCAAGGCTATGTTCTTCCTTCTTGCATTTATAACCATTACAAGTCAGTTTCTCTTCTCCTTTCTACTGGGCTTATCTATTTTCTTTAGTTCTGGTTTTGTCACAAACCCTCAATCTGAAAGAGTTTCATGTTCAATATACATGAGAACTCCGACACTTTTTTTTTTTTTCGAAAAAAAAGCTACTGTTATTGGCCCCTGAACCAGTGGCTTTACTTTTGAGCACCATGTTTTTCAGGGGTGGTCACGGCTCAAGAGAAACAATTTGATCTTCGAATCATGGCCTGAATTTGGAATTTCGGATGATTTTAGTTTTGCTCAAAACCTGGACTTACCACCAATCAGTTAATCACCAGACTCTGGCTAAATTTGAATTTTGGAGCAACCCAAATATATAATTCCAGTCTCATAAATTTGCTCCTTTTATTTTTCTCTCCTTCCATTTCGGGGTTGAGCCCAAGCCTGGAATTTATGTATAGGCCACCTCAGGAGTAGTTTCATAAGGAAACATCTTATCTGTTATCATGACTGACCAGATAATCGACAAAAACAATCAGATTACCATATATGGTTCATGATAATTATATATTCGGATCTATGATTCACATTTAATGGTGGCTGTCCTGTTCCATACGCTATCCTCTCTGGAATAATCTTTTCTTTGCTTTTGGCAATTTATGGCCACAGGGAGTGAGCTAGATTTAACTGTATGCGGATACTGTTCGTATTTCAGTTGTAGGCCTTGTTCTCAGTGGCGGCGACTTAAAATCTTGGAAACAAAGAGGAGGAAACAGATATGATAAGAGAATTGGAGTAGCTGATGATGACATTGTTGAGTCAGATCAGGGTGTTGTTGCTGCTGATGATGGCCGATGCTCGGAAATTGGTGCAGCCATGCTTCGACAGGGTGGGCATGCTGTTGATGCTGCAGTGGCAACTGCACTGTGCCTTGGTGTTGTTCATCCGATGGCCAGTGGGATAGGAGGTGGAGCTTTCATGATTGTCCGGTCTTCCTCTACTTCAAAAACCCAAGCTTTTGACATGAGGGAAACTGCCCCATTAGCAGCTTCACAGGTTCACAATTCTCTCCTTCAGCTAAAATTATGGACCCCCAAGATTAAACAAGTCTAATCTATAAAAGATGTTTGCATCATTTAAGTCGGATTGATCAAACAGTTTCACATCAACCTAGTGCATCCATCACAGATCTTTTAGATTGGACTCATTGCATGGTAGGGATGTGTTCAAATTTGACTATTGTCTCCCATAAAGTTTGACATCAATTTGTCTTTTGCTTATTGTACAAACATGTGAATGCAAAAAAACAGAACATGTATGAGAATAATCCCAAATCCAAAGTTGCTGGTGCACTCGCAATGGGAGTTCCCGGCGAGATAGCTGGCCTTCACAAAGCTTGGTTACAATATGGGCGTTTGGCTTGGAGGACATTATTCCAACCCGCCATCGAACTTGCAAAAGATGGATTTGTGATTTCTCCTTATCTCAGACAACACATGACTAAGGTTGCAAAGGTGATCATGAACGATCCAGGTTTACGACAGGTATTTGCACCAAACGGAAAGCTGTTGCAGGCAGGGGATGCATGCTACAATATAGAACTTGGCCGCAGCTTAGAGGCAGTGGCAGAGCAGGGGCCACAAGTTTTCTACAATGGAACCGTTGGTGAGAAGTTAGTAAAGGATGTGAGAGAGGTAGGTGGGATTTTGACAATGGAGGATTTAAGGAGTTATAAAGTGGATGTAACAGATGCAATGGCGGCGGATGTTTTGGGCTACACCATAGTTGGAATGCCGCCACCTTCAAGTGGAACAGTCGGCCTTTCTTTGGTGAGTAATTTGCTTTTCCTCCTGTTCTTATCTAAGTTTTTCACTACGAAATTGGATGCTTTACTGAAACAAGGGCTCGTTTGTTTTCAGAAATGAGATGAGATGAGATGAGATTAAAGTTAAAAAATTGAATAAAATATTGTTAGAATATATTTTTTAGTATTATTTTTATTTTGGAATTTGAAAAAGTTGAATTGTTTATTTTATTTTGTATAGGAATTTGGAAAAATTGTAATGATGAGATAGGATGAGATGAGATATTTTCTGAAAACGAACGAGGCCTTAACCACTCTGGTGTCGTGAATAACTAAAGAAATGAAAGATCCATTGAGGTCTTGACCTTTACCTTCATAATTATAGTACTCTAGTACCAGGATTCTAGGTCATTGGTAGATTGAACTGTTCAAGAAGCTACTTTTGAAAGAGAAATGTTGTGTTTCACTATATAGAATTATAGATATGGATTTTTGCATATGCATGGTAAATATAAAATCTTAGGTAAAAACAGGTTCTGAACATCTTGGACAGCTATGGAAATTCAAATGCTGTAAGAGGAAGCCTCGGTCTACATCGCCTGGTCGAGGCACTGAAACACATGTTGGCTATCCGAATGAACCTGGGTGACCCAAACTTTGTTGATGTAAGTAAATATGTATCTGAAATGCTCTCGCCATCTTTTGCAAAGGAAATTCAGCAAAAGATATTTGACAACACCACTTTCCCTCCAGAATATTATATGAGCAGGTTTAATACATTTGCCTCACTGGTCGACAATACTGCTAATATTGAGTTCTCTATAATCATTATTCTCGAGTTTTATACCATAAATTGCAGGTGGAGTCAGCTGAGAGATCACGGCACCAGTCATTTTTGCATTGTAGATGCAGATAGAAATGCAGTATCAATGACCACCACAGTAAATTATCCTTTTGGAGCTGGGGTGATCTCCCCTGCTACTGGGATTCTGTTGAATAATGAGATGGATGACTTCTCATTGCCCACCGAGATCACACCGGACAAACTTCCTCCTGCTCCAACAAATTATATCGAACCGAATAAGAGACCCTTATCATCGATGACTCCGATCATTGTTGTCAAGGTAAATAAATAAAATAGCTCAAAAGGTTGTTTCCCTCGAAGCTTTTTTTTTTTTTTTTTTTTTTTTTTCTGAAACTGATTGCAACTCAGTACTCCACTCTGAATATTCTAATTGTCTGCCCTCTCATGACTGATCCCATGCCAAAAGTGTCATGAAGAAGACAATTTTTTTCTACATTAGATTGTATATTTTGCACTTATCTTTGTATCTTATCCTGGCAGGATAACCAGCTGGCAGGGGTCATTGGTGGTAGTGGTGGAATATACATAATTCCGGCAGTAATCCAGGTTTTTCTCAACCATTTTATCTTGGGAATGGAACCCTTAGCTGCAGTTCAGAACCCAAGAATCTACCACAAGGTTTCATCCTGACATGTTTCAATACATAAGTAAAACTTGTATAATTCAACAAACAATAATCTGATTCATTCTTCATCCTATGCAGCTAGTACCAAATGTGATTTTGTATGAAAACTGGACTGTGATTGATGGGGATCACATTGAGCTTCCAGATGAAAGAAAGAGTTACTTGGAAGAGAGGGGTCATCAACTGAACGCCATAGCCGGGGGAGCCATCGTCCAGTTGGTTGTTCAAACTCTCCAAAACCCCATCAACAACATGGGTGGTAGGAAACATGGAGGAGATTCTATTGCCAACATATTCCGTGGTATCCTCACTGCTGTAAGTGACCCTAGAAAGAATGGGAGGCCCGCCGCCATTTAGTCATCACTGCTGTTTCGGGTTGAATTATTCTGAGAGCAACAAAAAAGCAGCCCTTCCACTCAGAATATTGGAAATTGAAACTATTACAAATTTTTTTTTGTTTCATAAATGTCAATATCAGTTGGATCTCCTGTACAACCATTATGGCTCTGTCTTGACCAACTAGAAGAAAACTAAAAAGATCAGATCAAGATGAATCAATCAATAGTGGTCTAATACATCGATTTATCGGCCAGGCTCAATCTTAAAATAAGAAACAATTTGGATCAACTCAGATACAGATTTAAAAAATAAATAAATAAAAATGATATTTAAAATCACAAGTTTTTATAAATGCCTGAAGCCATTGACACCATAATCATTAAGCAGCAGGGACATTGGCAACTGACACTTAGCCCTCCGGTGCAATGATTCTTGAGCGCAATAGGGAACGACACCCATCTCAAAGTCCTAGTTTACGTAGTAGTAAATAGAATGAAAAAGGCTTGGAGACCCTTCTAAATTGATCCAGCAACTAGAATGTGGTCAGTACAAGAAAATGATGACAAACACTAGAACTAAGAAGCTTGGTTTACGTTGGATTTTTGCAATCCTTTCATAGGCAACAACACAAGTAGGAAATCTTTAGCGCCTAACCCAATAAATTTTCATCATGCTTTCTCCATCAGCTGTATTGGTGTCAGAATGCTTGACTTGTTTGTCTCAACAATACACCCGTTCATGACCATTTCCTCCAGCATAAAATGTGCATTCTCTAAATGGAACATAATGTCTAGCTCACATTGCAAAATTGTGTGGGAAGTAGGAAAAATCAAATCAACTTCTTAGAAGGTAAATATGGAAAACTGAGGCCAGGACATGGGAAATAATAAAAAAAAAAAATATTGGTCAGATATTACTGAACTCAGACTTACCGCATTTCCAAAATGTCGGTCCATTGTTTCAACCAAAAGATGGATGAACTCCAAAATTGCAAGTTCATTCTACAACATGCATAACGTAAAGGGGAATGACTATCAAGAAATACATCCTTGCAGACATCTAAGCAAAAGTTTAAAATCAGAAAATTTCCTAATGATGTATTTGACAAAGTTTTTAGTTGAATTTGAACACATAAAGGACTTTTAAGTGGGCTAACTTCACAATCAACTCATCTATCTCCACCAAGACCTATCATAACAATGAACTTTCTCTCTCTCCCCTCCCTCCACATGGAGTTGAAAGTTCTATATCCAATCAAAGCATGCCAGTAACATTGACATTGCATATAAACTAACACTCTTGAGCTTGAGAGGCACATCACATTAGAAGTACAATGCAAAATGTTCTTGAACTGAAAATTTGTAGGCAAAGAGAAATGTCCCGAGGAAAATCCATATTCTTTGATTGGCATGGTTCACATAAAATTTCATTTTGTGACCACAAAACTTTCATAATGCATGTAGATTAAACAGAGAAACTTACTAAATCATTGTCAACTCCAACCAGGAAAAATAATGATTCATAGCGCCTGTAAACAATTTTGTAGTTCCGATGCTCAACAAAAGAACATTGTCATCATAAAAGAAAATTGATAAGCAACCGCAACAAGAAATGTCTGGTTGTGTTAACATTGTCCAGACGCAGATTCTGGGTTGAATCGAACCTAAAGAAGAGCTAATAGAATTAGTATACAAGACAGACGTAATCAAGATAAAACATGATCAGAAGAAAGCAGAAAGCCAGAAAGTGATTAATTGGGCAAAAAACCTAGACATGATATTTTAACTAACCCATACTCCTAGGCATGGTTATTTTAGGAATGGTATGAAATTTGTACAGAGCACAAGAAAAATCACTACAAAATTGCTAATGTCTAACAAGACCTGTCCTACGAAATTCCAACAAATTTTTCCAGCAATCATGCATCAAGCACTAACATTAGTCATTAGCCCTTTTTGGATGGACAACTGCTTTGGGTAAAATCATTGTGAATAGATGTTGTGTATGTAAAAATTGTTGTGAGATGTTGGACCATCCTTATATTCCATTGAGCAAGAGAATTATGATCATTGGCTTTATCTTGCCTTGGACTGTGATAGAAGAGTTTAAAAGTTGAGAAATGACACTCATTACTCACGAGAAAGGTGAGACTTGGAGTGCAGACCCTATTGGAATATGTCGACAAATTGGCAGGAGAGAAAAAAATGTACTTTCAACAATTTCAGGTGAACTGGGAAATCACTTAAAATCATTTTCTAAAGATTATTATTTGACTGGATATGCTCTATGAGTGGTATACATTGTGATTCTTTCTTGAATTCCATTGATATTTTGAACTTTCGATTGTAATTTGTTGGGGGCAGTGTCATATAATCATCTTGTGGCCTGTGCATTTATTTATTTTATAACTATCAACAAACAAATCAAATCAAATTCAAGACCAAAAGAACACGAAACAGTTTCGTCGCCAGGATTTGGGAATTGGAACTCTATAACATTCAAGGAATCAAGTTCTTCATGCACCCTTGGAAACTTTAAACCCTTGTTCGTCATTGACAAGGAAGCAATTCCAAATAGATCAGTTGATTGTCATAAGCCTAATTTCAACCTCGAATTTAGCCATTCTCAATCAATTGCCTTGCAATTTTCCTTTTATCCAAACTACAATCTGTATGAGTGTTACATTAATATAACAACCATGCAGCTAATATACACGAAATTGAATTCCCAACGTAGGCCGATAACAAAGAGATTAATTCAAAAAGTTAGCAATTCAGTACGATCTAGGAATTGATCTGGGGCCCACTAAATTCCATCTACCTCATAGATTGAGCAAAAAAAAAAATCTTAAAAGATCAAACTAGGTAAATTGAATTGAAAGAGATATAGGGAGACCTATTGCTCGGTACGAGCGAGACATTTGTGAACGATTTCGTCCTCGAGAGCGCGTCGTTCTTCGAGAGTGAGGTACTCATAGTATTGGGCAAGACGGGTCTGTCCCTGCTTGTTCACCATCAGTATGAATCTATTCCCATTTTCTTCGTCACCACCCCAAAAACACGGGGAGAGAGAGAGAGAGAGAGAGATTATCGCAGTGGAAAGAAAATGAAAATGAGGGTGTGTTTGGTACCGTTGTCATGATAAATGAAAAAACGCCATGTACAACAGGCTTTCTCAAAACTCTCTCATGCCAACTCCCTTGGCTCCAGACTTTGTTCGAAAGTATGTTTCCATCTACAAAGACAAAAGGACGACCTTGAGTTGTTATTTTTACTTTTCTTTTCTTTTTCTTTTTTTTTTTTTAAAAAATCTAATTATGTATTAAATTAGTCCATTTGGTATTTCACCTTCCACAAATTTACACTACCTTTAATTTAATATTTATCTTATTAAAAAAAATGAAAAAAGAACTAATAACTTATGTAGACACATAGAGAGGACAAATTAAGAAGGAATAGAAAACCAAGAAATATCATACGGATTTAGGGCTGCTATCCGCATGGTGCGGTGCGGTGCAGTGTGGGGGAGGGGGGCACACCGCCCCACACCATGCGGGCAAGAGGGGGTTTTTCCCCCGCCCCCCGCCCTGGTGCCGAGGGAAAAAATCTCATTCGTCCTGCATCTTACCTAAGCCAACACATTAGGTCTAAAAAATTATTTTTGTTTTTGGACCCAAATTATAATATAATTTAAATTATAAATTAAAATTTATAAATACAAAAAGAACTTAAACTCATTAGAGTTATATTTTAGATTATCTAGGCCTCCTAGGCCAACCTTTATATAAGAGGCTAATGTAATACAATAGTCATACTTAAGCAATGTGAGACTTACTACAGCCCACATTGCTGGGGTCATCCTGCCTCTCGCCCCCGTTAGGCTTTCTCCATGCAGGAAGGGGTGGACGGGGTTCGGGTAGCAGGATATGGGGCCTCGCTGCCTACCCTACACGGATTAGATGTGTAATTTTTTTTTTAAAAAAAAAAAAAATACTATTCCTTGTGCGTTTGGCTTACATCTTGTTAAAATTTTATTTGATGCATCATATTTGAAAAATAAATAGACAATTTTTTTAAGTGAAAAAATAAGTTGACTTTTCTATCAATCTTCCAATCTTGTCCATTCACTTTTAAACGGGATGTATTGTGATTAGGAACTAAGAAGATGAGTTGATGGGTGCTGTTTGTATGCCTGAGAGATTTGTGAAAATCCTTTACAGGCTGAGATTGTGGCACTGGAGAGAGCAACAGAGTTTTGTATTGAAATAGAGATATAGGGAATACTATTTTTGAAGGGGATGCCCTTGCAGTGATTAAATCAGTCAAGAGGAATGAAGATGATTGTTCATGTTATGGTCAGATTATAGAAGATATAAAGGCTACTTTTCATGGCAAGGGGATGTGGAGAATTCAACATGTTAAAAGAGATGGTAATCAAGCTGCACATCAACTATCAAAGTTAGCTTTATCTTGTGAACAAGAGTGTGCAGATTGAAGAGGGTCCTGAGGTTATTAACTTATTATGAAATGTATGAATTTTGAAAACAGTGTAATGCTTAAGGTATGAATGAAAATGTCTCTAATTTCTTAAGGTATGTAAGAGACAATGTACTAAAAATTTAATTTAATTATTAATTTTTTATTTTTATGGCCGAGTACCAACAACACTACACTACACTACACTGGCGCATATATGACAAAAGAGCGGTGCTACTTTGCCACCTGAGTAGCACCGCTCATTTTGACCGCTAGGCTAGAATTCTGTTATTATTTTTTTTCAATTTCTTATTCATATTTTTTTATCATTTTAAAACATTTTTAAAAAATATCAATACACTAATAGTCTTTATATTAAGTAAAAAAAAAAAATAAAATATATGAGGTGTCAAAATGAAGAGACAAATTGAGTGGGCAAATTAGCATTTTTCATAACAAAATAGATGAAAATAGAAACCTCTATACAATCAAATTTGATTGGATATGACTAGTCCTGGACCTTAGACCTGCTTCAGAGAGCCTCTTTGCAAAACATAAATTGGCCTGCTTTTTAAGATTTCCTTTGAGCTGTTCCTGTTAGACAAGTATGATTTATTAGATTGAGCTTTCTTAGTATCACTGGAAGGACTGCACCAGACATATACCAACCAAGCTTTTGTTTTGTTTTATCTTTTCATAGAAACCTCTGGATTGATGTTGCCCAGATAATATTAATGATCTATAGTGCACCCCAGAATCCCAAAATAAAAATAAAATGCTTTCAGGATCACTTTCATAATGACACAAAAACGTCAGAAAATCACTAGTTTTACAAAAATTAAGGAAAAAAAGCAAAAGAAAAAGGTTGCAAGGATGGGATTTTAATTGAAAATGTCAACATCTTCAGCAGACAGACAAAACTCCATTGTGCTAGTGCTTTCCAAGGTGGGAAAAGGTTGTGACTGTGATGCCATAAATCATCTCGCATATGCGATTCCTTAAGATCCATATTATCTATCAGCAAACAAAACTTATACCCAAGTGGGATAACTTTTTCCAAATGCTTCTCATGGCATTGGAAAACCATGAATTTAAGCTTCAATATCACTTACAGAAGAACAAGACTGGGTAGGAATTAGACTACAGCAATGACAGTATCCTCAAAGAAAGGATTATGAGTACTGACTCATAAAGCATGGCTGAAATCTTTGTTCACCATATTGTTGTCATCGGAATATTGCTCATCATCCAACATCTGGGTGGGTAGTTCATCCTCTCTTTTGTCTTCAATGACATCTTTAGCACTCAAGAAGCTTGGCTGATTCGTTGAAGACAGAAGCCTAGCCCACATTCTATCAGTAATCACAACATTGTTCTGTCTCTCAATAATCCTCTGCAGAGCAACCGCCCAACAAATAACCCAGTGTTAGAAGAAATAAAACACGAAAAAAAAAATCATCGGACACATTTTAAGCAGGGGGCAGACTCACATAGAATGGTATGTAAGCATGTCTTCCATTGACCGGCCCAACCGTAAATCCCGTATAACCTGCCATTGCTCCATGAACCGCACTATGAGCAAGAAGCGTGCAGTATACATTGTCAGAGGCATTGCTTGGAACAGCTCGAATCATATAAGTAGGATCTGCCAAACAAGCAATGGTAAATTACATTTAACCTATGCAAGTATAAGCAAAGCCAGCCAGGCCACCATTCATTAGAACGTATTACTAACCTATATATTTGAGGTTCATGACCATCTTAGTTTGATTGGAAAAATGATCCTGCACAAACAGTAATTACTAAGCACAGTGCCAACAAAAGCTTAGAACAAAAATTATTCATGACATTTAAGGCAAGACAATTTCACTTTGGCTCCCACACCTTAATTTTCTGTGATATCCACAGCCCAACATCCTGGAGAAGCTTGTTTCCAGAAGCATCCTGCTTACCCATAGACTGAATGCTCTCAGAAAGCAGGTCCTGTCCCGCGCCTTCAGCTATCACAAGAACCATGTGCCCATTTTCTCTGAGTCGTTTCTCTATGTATTCGAAAAGACCGCCTGGACCTTCAAGATAAAATGGTGACTCAGGAATCAAGCAACAGTCCACATCTCGGCTTGCAAGAGTAGCATACATTGCAATAAACCCTGCAACATAGCAATGTAAAATTAGGAGAGTCACGTGACAATGGAAAACCACTATGTAATTCGACCAATAAAGAGAACTACACACATAAAGTCCACCAAGGAAAGATAAACAATTGGTGAATCAAGTAAGAGAAAAACTAAGAATTGACCAAAGGGAAGAGTGAATAAGAGGCCAAGAGACATCTTCCTTTGTGCTCGTAAAGTGTTAGAAATCCTGCGATTTTCCATCTAAAACAAGGGGTATAAAAAATTAAACAAATGTATACCCACAAATGCAATGAACTTTAGCAATTTAAATATGAATAATAGACAAATAGTAACCAAATTGATTACTCAACCCAAAAAATGTGGCGATCTATTGCTTAATAGACTGGTGGACATGAAGACTACTCTACTTTTGCAGATAAAAAGTAGATGACAAGATATACAAACAAGAAACTTACCGCTGTAGCGACCCATTAGCTTCACAACACCAATACCGTTCTCAACACTTTCAGCTTCTACATGTGCTGCATGAATAGCACGCTGAGCCTCCTCAACAGCAGTGTCAAAGCCGAAGGACCTGTCAATAACCTGTATAACCAAGCAATAGCGTGTAGTCAAACCAACAATTCTGAAAGCTAATAGGATTAAAATAACCAAGGATCATATTTGACATAGTGATATTCCATCAGGAGGGCACCAAAGAAATATACCGGGATGTCGTTATCAATGGTTTTGGGGATTCCAGCCACTGCAACTTTGAGACCACGCCTTCTAATTTCCTGTTTAAGTTAACACAATTTGCATGAGGTAATGGTAATTGGTTACCCATATTTCAACAGATAAAATGCACCTCGGCCAACTGTTCCCATTCTTTTTGGGTTTTTTGTTTCTTTCAATGGTATGGTTAAGAAATTTAGTAATATATTAGCTATCCTAAAAAGGTAAAAATTACCTCAAATATGACAGACGCCCCTCTTTGAGTTCCGTCTCCTCCAATTATGTAAACCTGAGATCCAGAGAACTATGAATCTAGTGCCCATACACTGATGATCACCATAAATCTATACAACAAAACTTAACCCGAACAAATTGTACTACAAAAGTGATGCATACCTGGTTTATCCCTCGATCTTGAATGCTATCAACTATTTTATTGGTATCATGGCCACCTCGTGATGTTCCAAGGGTGGTTCCACCACGTTTATGGATATCATTCACAACCTTAGGAGTCAAAGTAATTGTATTTCGAGCATAGAAGCCCCTGTATCCTCCCTAAAGATCACAGAAGCTTCCCTAATTATTAAAGCCGCCAAATTATGTAGTATGAAAGATATTGATATGTAATTTGAATGCTTCAAAACTTACACGCTCAATGCCAGAGGCAAAATGAAAAGAAGGGAAAAAGTAAAAGAACTAGCAACTGAAAAAATGAATTCTTAAATTCACACAAAAGGCATAAAGTCAAGTGGGCAAGAACTAGGCCACCACATTTTCATTTCTTTCAATGTTTCTATCTTGTTTAGAAAAAGCAGCAGATTACACAACTGGAAATGCTACAGCATAGCACTGCAACTGGTCATGAATGCCCCTGGTTCAGGAACTGTCCTGGTTCCTGTCGAGCTTCTAGATATCACATGCTTATGAGGGTTCCATGATTGATCATATTATGATACAGTGTAAACAGCCATCACATGCATTAGGAGAAAACAATATATACTTCGTCTTAGTAGTTCCGTCACCATTGGCTAGCCTAAATGCAGTTTTGGAAATGAAAAAAGGAAAGCCCTACACATTCTTAGTGAAATGAAAAAAGGAGGACATATGGGTCTAGCAGGGAAAAAAAAATAATAATACAGCTCAATTTTTAATCATGGAAAGCATGCCCAAAATTTGAGCCAAATCCGAAATCCTAGAATATAAGAGAAACACTGAAGAAGAGATTGTAATAATCACTTACATCAATCCCCAGAACTTTCTTCACGCCATACATATGGTACAGGCCACATACTATTTCTCTGATCACTGTGTTGAGCCCAGGACAGAGACCCCCGCATGTCACAATACAAGCGTGAACATCATCTGGCTCGAAGTACACCTGGAAAACAGATAACAGCATGCGTAAATGGTAAGCATTTGATTTTCCATTTATTTGATCCATTCATAAAGCACATCAAAACAAACCTTTTGACGGGGTCCAGCACGTCGAAAATGTGTGCCTCTTGGACTATCTTTGTGAACTACAATCTACAAAAGCAAATGAGAGAAGCAAAAATTGCATGAAGATTAAAATGTAGACTTTTTATAGTTCATTAAAAAGAATGTTGTAATTGAAGATGCATCCTACAACAATTGCCTTCCCATGCATTTGTATCAGAGGGAATCCACACCTGGTCTTGGAGATGCATGCATCTACTTAATGAGAATATGTCCATCCAGGCATGTCCTATTCAGCTCATTTTTATTCTTAACTCAGACACTATGAAGTTAAGACATAATAAATCGAATTATGCCTCCTCCTTGTTAATCAGAAGCTTATACAAGTGACGTTTATTTTTCTCGGAAATATGGCGTAAGTTTGCATAGAACACTAACCTTCTGAGCAACAGAGTCATCGGCATTGACAAAATACTGCCTGAAAATTTCAAAGAAAAGTCTTAATGAATCACTAATTCCAACCAATATTACAAAAGGCCGAATTTCATTGATAAAGAATCAAAAATCAAATAAGCGCATACTCACTTCACGACTGAGTACGAAGGATTGTCTTGCAACGGATTTTGACAGGTCTGCCATGAAAAAAAAAAAAAAACATAAATAATTTATTTTGGAAAGTAAGCTTAACGCTATAATGGGAACATTTGATATTACCAATAGAGCCCAAAAACAAAAAAAACAAAACACTTCGAAACAGAACAGTTTATAGAAGCAAATTCAAGATAAAACGCTTGTCGGATTCAAAACTAACAGAGGCGTCAGCCTTGTGTACAAGAAAGTTGGAAAAGTTTGACTTTTCCAATAATTTAATAAAAGCATTAATGAACGTCGTCAGAAACGAAAACTTGATATTAATAAGCAGTTGTAAATTAAACGATTCTGGCATGTTTGTGGTAATACAGAAACAGGTAATTGTACAACATGGCTTATCTAGTGCTAGACTCTTGGAACTCCAAAGCTACTTGTTTACTTTCTTTTCCGCTTTCTCAGTAGCCAAACGGAGACTCAAATGATAATATAAGATATTAATAAATCAACTGAGTGAATGTGATAAATTAAACTCAGCCAAAAATAGAAAAAGAGACAGAGATGGGGGGAAAGACAACGTACAGGAAGATCACGAATATAATCAGTCAAATGGGGCACGTCCTCGAGGACATAACCAGCCGCTCCGGTCACGCTATTGGGCTCATAACTGTCGGAGGTTCCCATCAGGGCCCACGAAAAACGATTTCTCGAAGCTGGACTGGAACGGAGACTCACGCAGCGACAACCAGAACTTGACGTGGAAGAAGAAGAAGAAGAAGAAGGAGTCGAGGAAGAAGAATAACGAGGTGGAAGGCTTAGGGGAGAAGGAATTGAAGAAGCTCGGACAAAGTCGATACAATCGCAACGGTTTCAATTTCTGAGCGATCAACGAAGAAGAGATGACCAATATATAAGTAAGGAAACACACCCGAGTTGACCAAACGGTGACATTCCAAAAATTCGTAGACGTCAAAGGTAGAAACCACAAACAACTGCCGAATGTACGTTCTGGTTTTCAGAGGTTGTTTTTAGAAGTAGAAGGTAGGAGGGGGTGGCTGTACTTTTCTTCTGTCACTTTTTGTTAAAAAGCCAATAAATACCAATCAGATAAAAAAAAATCCGAAAAAATAATAAAAGTTGAAGCTCACAGGCTTTCCATTACTGGGGACTTGGAGAAGAAAGTAGACTTTTTGGGAACAGCGTGGGTGACAAGATCACAATTTTTGTTGAAAATAATATGAAAACTGCGGAGGCGGTTGTTTCTTGACATCCAGTCTTCTATTATTTTTAGTTTTGTGTCAGATATTTATTTGGGTTGTAATATCTTTACCTTTTTTTTTTTAATTTTTTTATTATTCAATAATTTTTCCCTTTTTATTCTTTGAATTTAAATTAAAAATCTTATAATATAATCTCTTTACACAGTCTAAAAGAGAATAAATTTAATTAATTAACATAATCATATAATTTAATTAAAAATAAATTTAACTTTATAAAACTTGACCTTCTTTTACTTTTTGAATTTCAAAAATACTGTCATAAAGAAAAATACCTCTTTTTTTATAACACTTAAGTGTGATATATATATATATATATATATATTGTAAATTACATGATACATCAGTTAATTAAATTTATTTTCTTTTAAATTATTATAAAAAAGTTATGTTCTGAAAATTTTAATCCAAATTCAAAAAACAAAAAGAAAAAAAAATAGATAGTAAAATAATAATTAAAAAAATGTAAAGATATCATTACCTATTCTATTTACGAACGGATTTGAAGAACACGTTATTCAAACCTCACATGTACATTGCTCAACCGTACTTTGGCTATATTATGCCGAGCTGAATTAGATTTTTTCGGTGTTCTCTTTGAAATGTCTGGAGAATACTTTTTAAGAAAATATACTTGCAATCGAAAACATACAACTTTCATACATTCCTTTAAAAAAAAAAAAAAAAGATAAATATAAGATCCTCATAAATAATTATTTTGGACTTTCCTTTTATTAAAAAGAGTTTACAAAACTTGTATATCCTAAAACTATATCTAGCATTATTCTTATTTTTAGAGAGATTGATCCGAAGCTCGAGTAAAATAACATTGTGAGCATAAATTGTAAGAGAAAATATTTGTACAAATTTTAAATAAACAAATTTTACACAAGCCTTTATAAAAAAAAAAAAGACTTTACTTTGGAAAAATGCATTAAAAAAAACTATTTATTTTTAGTGAGATCTACTTTTTTATAAAGGGCCTACACGAAATTTATTTATTTGAAATTTGTATCTAGCATTATCAAATTAAAGTGCAAATCTAAATATTAAAATTAACTAATTAATAATTAATAGTTATTTATAAATAAAAACGAGATCGATAAATAAAATAAGTTCTACCGTTGATTGCCGGTGATTGAATTGAAATGGAGAAACCTGGAATATTCTTTTATAAGAGTTTTACTATACAACCAAAAAAAAATTAGAGAGTCAGAGGGATAACGTGAAGCATGGAAATAGAAAAGAAGAAAATAGTTGTAAAAGACACGAGTTTCGTGGAAGCTAGGAGAACTGGACCATGATGTAGGAGACAAAGTGGACTTTACTGCCGTCTTGATTCTAGATTACTTTTTTTTTTTTTTTTTTTTTTTTCACAGCCCATTTTAAGGCTCCGTTTAATTCTTAAATTTAGCTGAGTTTAGTTTGATTTTAATCTGAATCTAATATCTAAATAACTAACTCTCAAATTATTAAATTCATTTCAACTCAAAACTTTCTTATAGGTGGAACTTACAATATTTTTTAATTTAAAACATCTTTATACATAGATCCACAATCTTTTTCAATTTCTCATAAAAAATATTAAATTCATCTTAATATTTAAATACACTTTAAACTCAGTTTAGATAGGTCTCATATAACTCCCTCTACTACTCAACTCAATACTATTTATAAAGAACTCAACTTAGCTCAATTCAGTTAAGCTCACATCCAAATGCAGCCCTTCGATTTAGAGATGAGATGAAATAATTTTAAGTGAAAGTTGAAAGTTAAAAAAATACTGTTAGAATTTTATTTTTTATTATTATTATTATTATTTTAAGATTTAAAAAAGTTGAATTAGAATTTAAAAAAATTAAAATATTTATTATATTTTATGTAAAAATTAAAAAAAATTATAATGATGAGATCAAATGAAATATTTTTATAATCTAAACAGGATTTAAATGTTAAGTAAATAATATTTATATAATCTGTTGACAATTAATAAATAATAATAATAATAATAAGACATCTCTCCCTTCTATACGTCTATTTAAAAAAAAAAAAAAAATCGGTTCCAATGAGATTCCTACTTGGATCCGTGTCCCACAAAACAAATTACTAAATATTTAAATAATTTAAATACAGCACTTTTTTCAATCGTTTTTATTTTTATTTTTTTGTCACTGATATTCTCAACGAAAATAAGGAACATGTCTGTTTGTTTTTGTTTGACATGTAATATGCGTAAACGTCATGTCACATCATTTTCCCTTTTCCTTTTAGCCCCTAGCTAGTCTTAAAGCAAAGCACGTTTTGTAGGCATTGCATTAATTTCTTGTGTCGAAGTTTCTCAACGTTGGAGTCAAATGAATCGTTGTTGAGTTTTCTTGTCTTCAACAAAGGAGGATCAAACTCAAAGACATAATATCAATTACGTGAAAACATCTAGAACCCCTTTGATCAACACGGTTCAAGGAATCGTTGTCTTTCTAAAACCACTGCCGATAAAAAGGCTGTGTTTGAACATTGTATTAATATATATATATATATATATAATTATAATATTAATAGTGTTTGGAAGCATCGTTATTGTTAAGGTAGTAAAGGTAAGACAATTTGCCGTCCAATTTGGAGGCCAGTTGATGTGCTGTGAAACCTCTGTACCCATCTTCATATGCTGCAATGCCTATGTCTATCACTTTCTTTGTCATGTGGTCCTCTTCGTAAAATGGCTGTCCTATTACTTCGTCGATTGGCATCCACTGATGAAACACAAAGCACCCAACATCACCATTCAATTCAAACAACTCCGGATTATAAAGAAGAATATAAAAAGGAAAATACTTGTCCCATCGAGAGTGGGTACTAATAAGAATATTTATTCTCATTATCTACTATTCACTATCCCACACCTCATACCTTCTAACAAAATAAAAAGCAGTCCGGTGTAAAATGTAGGGTTGAATAATGACTGATGTAGAGCAAAACTCATACTGATAAAAGGTATTGATTGTGTGTTTTTTTATTACTTAATATATGATTAAGAAAGTTTTTCTAATGTGTTTGTGATTTTTATTTTTTCTAAATATTTAAAATGGTTTAAAAGACAATTGAAAAAAAATTACACGATCGATGGTTTTTCTCCGTAGATCTAACATACGATCCATATAGAAAAGGGTTACAATGAGGTCAAGAAAAAACTATTTGCAAGTGTTTTTTTTAATGGCACAAGGTATATCGATCACGAAGCTTAGTATATCAGTTATCATTACAAAAAAAAAAAAAAAAAACGTTTATGTTTTAATGTTGGATTAATTGCAAAATATCAATTAATCCACGAACCTACCTGCATGGCATCAATATGCCACATCAGCCAATCAAAGACTTACGTGTGGCATATTAATGCCATATGGTTGGCTTCCATTAATTTTCTAACAAGAGATTATAAACAAAAAGTAATTAATTGTAAATCCACACTTAATTTGAAGTTTTATATTACCTTGGCAGCTTGTATTTCCTTCTCATCGATTGTGATTACATGGGACAGTGGCTTAAGCATGCAAACGAAGAGCAAATCCGACTTCTCAAAAGCCAAAAGGTGGGCATGTCTTTCAGGTTGCATCCAAAGTAAAATTTATATTAGACAGACATGAAGAGCAACAAGCAGCCATTTCCAGGAAAATTTATAGTGCCAGATCATAAAAACTTTACCTGAAAGCAACCATTTCCAGGAAAATTGTGTCAACCTGTATATAGAAAGGATGTCGACCCATATCAGCAATAAACCATATGTATATCTGTAACATCGATAACGATAATATTCAGAAATTTGAATGTATAATTACCCCAGTTTCTTCTTTCACTTCCCTCATAACTCCATCGAATATGTCTTCAGACTGTGCAGACAAACCAAAATAGCATTCATTATTATTTCAACTACAGATTAACTTCAAACAAGCATGGAGGATAGACATTCAAGTTTTTTTTTATAGCATTCGACATGGCATCCAACAGAACTGTTTTTAGAGCAGTCATAAGAGTGCATGGTATCATGTACAGAATCCAACAGAAATATTTTGGAAAATGGAAGACAGCATTGCTTAATTTCACCTTGTTGATATAACCAGTAGGCAACTTCCAGACGCCCGAGCAACTGCAGGGACATTTTTCTTTCACCACAAGAACCTATATATATGCATTAAAATCATATTAGAAGAATTAAGATTGAAAAAGTTTTAGAAAAATGATAGTTACAGTTGTGAATGTCCAAGTGCCGCGCAATCACTTTGAAAAAGTGAATATATATGGGATCTACATGAAAAAAAAAATTATTTTTTAACAGTGGACCACACTCTTTTTCAAAGCGACTTTACAGCACTTGCACACTCGAAAATTGCATATAGCATTACTCATAATTATGAGTACCTGTTTTTTGTCATTAATCACAAATCCTGCAACGCCTATTTGATGTGAAGGGCTAGCAGGAAGCGTGCAGGGTTCATTTGGAATCCAATATACTAACATAACATATCCTGATTCAGCATGGTGGTAATCGAATCCCTCCTGAAAAGTGAAAACCAAGAAATTGAATCATTTCCTGCACTGTACCTACAAATCAATTTCCCTCCCCACCTTAACAAATTATCAGAGAAAATTAACATGGGAAAGAAAGTAGTCATAATGGGGTATTGGAAAATTACCTGAATTGCAATTGGAACAAGATCAGCTTGCCCTTGTAGTATTTTGAGCCATACCCCCCTTTTCCCCTGCATTGCACAGTATGCATGTGAAAAGCAACTTCAGCTGCAATGAATTCTCTCATCTAAGATGCTAAAGTTGTGAATTAGGCAAGTATACACAAGATTAATTTACCTATTCTCATCCGCTTAAACTTTTAGGATATATAGTGATTTAATATGGTATTAGAATAGATATTTTGAGTTCGGACTCTACTCCACACTTCACCCCATTATAAATTAAATATTTTGTGTTGGGCTTACTTATTAATGGGGAGTTCAGTTTTTAGGATAAGTGATAATTCGAAGGGTGCAAATAATGTCAAGTTAAGTAACATGCTAATCTTCCAAGAACAGTAAATCTATACTTTTTCAGCTCTACTAGTGGTCTTTAGGTTAACAAATATCCCACCTTCAACTTCCAGTTGGACAAAGAGGCTCGAAGAGCGCATGCAAAGGCATTTGCGCTCAGAGGTAAGCTCTCTGGATTAATAACAACCCCATCATATTCATCGTCCCAAGCATCAATTAACTCCACTACCGTACTTGTTGCTGATGATATATTGGGAGATAAAACATGAAAACCCCTTTTTTGTGCACATAGCTGCCCCCATGAAAGGACAAGGGAGAGGACTTGAGTTGAGAACTTGAGCTATTTATAAGCATGGACTTCCTCAAGAAACCTGGTACAAAAATGAAGAAAATGTTGACACTATTTCGTTCTTAATTTCTATCTTAGAAACTCATTTTCCACAACTCAGACAAGTTATAATCACCCTTTAATGGCCATTGGAAGCTCCAATCTTTTGCCTTGGTGCTTCTAGGCCCCTTTATGAGGTGCTGAAAGTTAAAGTATGACTGTCGACAGGCATCCATTGCTGCTGCCATCATCACCTCCCTTGCAAAGTATTGTGACTGCAGTTTCTACTGCCCTTATGGATTTATAGCTGTTGCAGAGATATGCACTTGTGTCAGCAGGATAACAAAAGTAAAAAGAATATTAGGGGGAATATCATCCGGTAGACAAGTAGGAGGAAAGAGATGACAATACAATTTGGTATAGAAAATTAGCAATACTGCATGACTTAGTCCTTCTTACTGCATAGCAACTCACATATGCAAGCCAAAAGTGCAGCCTGTGTTTATTTTTGTTATCAGTAATAGAAATAATAATCAATCACTTCGATGCTGTAGTAGCCACTACATCTTCCACTAGCTCTACTTGTATATGGTTTAGTGTCCTCTTCTTATGCAAAAAGGAAACAACCAGATGCCGTGCTTATGTCTTGTTGTTGGGCATATGTCTTGCAACAGCATGAGTGTTTTTACATACAAACCCACGTGTAAAGTCATCACTTGTCGTGAGACCCATTACGGATTTTATAAAAAGTCAAAACACCAACACTCTTTTATGCTAGCTGATATAGAAGGTTTCTATGTTACTGGTCTGTTAAGTATGTTGATCTTTCAAATAGATTTTTTCTAACAGCATTAGACTGCATGCTATTTAATAAACTTCAAAAGATGCATACAAGCCATAACGTTCTCTACTCACCTATATTCGGTAGCCAGAAAGGATGAGAATAATTCCCTCCATTTCAGCAATTTATGGACTTGTTCTGCATCCCACTGTGTGCAAAATCCATTGGCAACCTTTCTGTTTCTTGAAGAATACTGATCATTTTGTGACACCAAATTTCTCTCGAACACATCATGATTCTGTTATAATTAGAGGCTTACAAATTTTCACTAGTCGCATCATATATATATGGAACTGTGTTCTTATTCCTTCCTCCGATCCCTCAATGACAAATTGTAGCAATTAATTGCCATTGTAGCAAATTGTTGTTCTCTACCTCTGGCTCTGGCTTAACTTTCTGGGAATCAGAATCAGCTTCATTCGATCAAAGCTGAGAAGATCGGATAGAACTTGTATTATTCCTGAAGAAGCAGAAAAGGAATAATGCCGGTCAATATCCAAGCAGAACCATTTGAACAAGCTGGTATCCATGCATGTCTCATTCTATATCAGCAGCAACTGCATGCATTGGCTAAAAGGAACCAAGTAAAAAGTATATTTTTCTTTATTCAATTAATAATGAGAAATTTTAGAACTCTTTTGGCTAAAGGAGTTTTTTTTTAATGTAATTTTTATATAAAAAAAATCATGAAGTAATTAATCTTTGAATTCATATTGATGACAAGGTTTTCTTTCTTTCTTTCTTTATTTCAGAGAGACACATGTATATTCAGTAATTGAATTTTTTTATAGTTTTTGAGAATTTTTTAAAAACCTTTATCAAACAAAAATTGAAATTATACCGCCCTTGATTAAATTGTAAATTTGAACAATTGAATGAAATTGATCTCTCTCATTTTTACCCCAGAGTTATATTGGCTTGAAAAATCGAAATCGGGTAAATACTGATTCAATTAATCGAGCTATTTAATAAATTAAATTGGGTGATTCGTAATAATTTTGAATTGATTATTTCAATATTGATAAAAAGTATTAAAAGTCATGTAAAATGAAATTCAAGCATTTAATATCATTTATAAAAGAGTATAAAATATAAATTTATTGATTAGTTTCAATAAACATGTAATTTCTATACTTAACCTCAATTGAAGACATTTTTTGCCTTCTATACAAAGAAGATAAAGATCACTAAGTTATAGGCATATGGAAAATGTAGTATTTTACGCACAACTACAAATTTAATACAAAATACTCATTCATCTTTTTTTTTTTTTTTTTTGTTAAACTAAAGAAATAAAGAAGTATATATTTTATCTTTCAATTTTCTTGCGATTGCTATTGAATACAATGATTAAAATTTTGGATATATGTATAGTTCTATCATATTTTTGTACAATTTTTTTTTTTTAAAAAAAAACCCTCAATTGTTTAATAACTTAAAAATAAATACAGTTTTGGATCGGTCTAAAATCGGCTAAAATTGATTAATTGAAGTGGTTACGGGTGTGCTTTGATGATTATGGGTAGCAGTTATGGGTATAATCCCCAAAGGAAAGAAGTTTATTCTCACTAACCGTTACGGGTGTGCTCCAACGATTACGGGTAGCAGTTTCGAGTGCCAGTTATTCTACTTGGTTTCATGTTCTCTCAGTCCGCAATTGATCTGATTGTCACTTGAAAGTCTATTTTCTTGCATTTTTGCAAGATTATTGGGTTCTTGTTACTTGTTTTGGATCATATCTCACAATGGATGATGAATTAACTCGCCAATGGAGAAGATTTTTGATGTCTGAAGTTGAAACTACTGATGTTTTGGTGTAGAATAATTGTCTAGATTTTTCTAAGAACCATCGTGATCATTGTTTCTTGTTTAAACTTTGTTCACAGAAGTTTTTTTGACTTGGGGGTTAATATTTTCTTGGCTCAATTTTCAAATACTACTGATAAGGAAAAGGTTATTCGAAATAGTCCATGATCTTTTGACATGAACCTTGTGCTTCTTCATGATTATGATGGTGATCTTCAGCCTTCTAATATTAAGATGCATCTTGCATATTTTTGGGTTAGAATTTATGATCTAGCATTGAAGGGCATGTCAGTAGAAATTGTTAAATGGATTGGGGAATCACTGGGTGTTGTTGAAGACATAGATTTGCTGGAAAACTCTCTTGGATGGGGTATTTTCTCAAGAATTCATATTTTTTTGGATGTTAGTAAATTGCTACCAAGGATGAAACATGTTGTCTTAAGTGATGCAAGTGCTGCATGGATTTGTCTCAAATATGAAAAATTGCTTAATTTTTGTTATTGTTGTGAAAAATTAGGCCATGGAGATCGAGACAATATCTTATGGGTGGAGAATCGAACTATTTATGAGGGGAGGGGTTTCCATATGGCAATTGGCTAAGGGCATTGGGTAGTAATTCCTCCATTTGCAAGAGTACAATGGTTGTGGATAAGACTGCAAAATATGCTTCTAAGAGTATCATGGTGGTCACGAATGTTGCTGAAGGAGGGATTAGCAAGGGGTGGCTATGGTTTCTTCGGCTAAGGTTCCTGTGGATGAGTCGTTGGTGGTGGAGAATGCTAATGACGACGTTTTAACAAAGAGGATTTGTAGTGGGTCTGGAAAAAATCTTGTGATGAGTGGCCTGATTGACTTGTCTGCTGGAGGCCCAATTGGGCTTGGGCCAATTACTAAAGGCCAATATGTGGAATTCACTAAAGGCCAATAGAACTTTGTTGAGGATAAGAAGGCACCCTCGTCGGCTACGGCTCCGGCTCCAAGTGAAAATCTCCCTTCTTTGAGATGGAAATGAAGAGGACAAGTATGTAACCTGGATCATGGTGATTCAACTAAGTTTTCTTATACACCCTTTAAGCATCTTTTTGAGAATTGTGGTTCTTCAAGTTTGTGTACACTACAGAATCAAAAAAGGAAAATTTGTTGATGATGAATTTTTATTTGAAGTGAAAGTGGTATCGGCGGATGCTGAGATTCAACCCACCAACAACCATGAGGGTCCTCAGTTATAACTCCCATGGGCTTTGAAACCCACGGGGAGTTCGAGTCCTTAGGGACTTAATTCGTAGGGAAGCTCCCAATTTAGTTTTTGTTATGGAAACTAAATTATTAGCATATAAATTGGAGAAGTTGAAATATGGAATTGGATTTTATGGTTGTTTGTCAATGAATTGTGAAGGGCGTAATGGGAGATTGAGACTGTTTTAGAGCCGTGATATTGATCTGGAACTTGTGTCATATTCCAAGCATCATTTTGATGCTTGGGTGCTGATGTGGTGTCTGGCGTCAAATGGAGAATCACTGCAGTTTATGGGCATCCTGAAGTAGCTAGAAGGTATGAAGTGTGGAATCTCTCGAAGAGAATTCTTGCATTTGTTAGGGGCCCTTGGTTGTGTTTTGGGGATTGTAATGAGATTCTAATACAGTAAAAAAAAAAAAAAGGGTGGTTGTAATCTTCCTAAATGGCAGTTGCAAGCTTTTAGAGAAATTTTTTATTGTTGTGCTTTTCAGAGTTTGAAAATTGATGGGTCTTTGTTCACATGGTCTAATATGAGGGATGGGAGATGTCATATTCAGGAAAGACTAAAAAGATTTTTTACAAAAATAGAATGGTTATCTATATGTCCGGATTCTAAGATAAGAAATGTCACCACTTCATTCTTAGATCATAATTGTTTGATTCTCAATACTATTGGTGCATTTGAATCTCCACAAAAGGTAGTAAACCCTTTCAATTTAAGCTATGCGGGTAGGGGTAGCTGGGTGTGAGGAAGTAATATCGTCTTCTTGGTCTTCATTGAAACAATCTAATTTGGTGGAAGGTATGAGAAATGTTGTTTCAGTGTGTAGCTCTCAATTAAAGCAATGGCATGGTAGAGAATTTGGAAATATTTAGTCTCAATTGAGATCTAAACAACAACAACTGAATCAGCTAGTAGGGGTGATCCATTATTGGTTTCAAAGTCTGATTTGGACCCACTTACACATGATATAAATATTATATTAGAACAAGAGGAGCTGATGTGTAAACAACAGTCAAAGACTTTATGGCTTCACTCAGGCGATCGAAATTCCAAGTTTTTCCATCAGAAAACTTTCCAAAGGCAATCAAAGAACTTTATTACTCAACTTCAAGATAATTCAGGTTGTTGGAAAGATGGTAGGGACATGGCTTCTTTTGTTTTACTACATCTAGTATGTTTGCTATAAGATGTTTACTACATCTCACCCTACGAGTAAGGATCTTGTTTTAGGATTTGTCACTCCAAAGATTACAAAGGATATGAATGTTAATCTTATGAAGCCTTATATAGTAGATGAAGTACGGTATGCTTTATTTCAAATGCACCCTTTGAAGGAGTTGGGGCCTGATAGTTTTTGTCAACTATTTTTCAGAAATATTGGCATATTGTGAGTACTTTGGTTACTAAAACAATTTTAGATTCATTAAACAATAGGGTGATACCTAATGTTCTAAATGAAACTTTTATTGTTCTTGTTAAAAAAAAAAGAGGTCTGAAAAAGTTATGGAGTTTAGACCTATTAGTTTATGCAATGTGATCTATAAGATTATGGCTAAAGTCATTGTGAATTTGATACAATCTGTTTTTCCTTCCTTTGTAGGTGCTGAAATTTTACAACTCTCTTTACCATCAAGGGAGTGTGAAGATAAACTTGTATGAAAGGTATAAAGAATGGGTAGTAATTAGTTAAATCGGGTATCATTTAGCTGTGACATTATTTGATTCGGATCTTTCAACTTTTTGGCATCACTTTTGGCATCTGAATCTTCCGAACAAAGTGAAGAATTTTGGGTGACATGCTTGCAAAAATAGCCTTCCTTTAAGAGTGAATTTGTTGAAACATGGTGTTATCTTAAATGGAAATTGTCCACTTTGTCAGTTGGCTGTGGAAGATGAGAGACATGTTTTCTGGGGCTGTCCAAAGGTTACAAAGGTGTTGGTTGTACGCTGTCCTTCAGCTTTGCCATTGTTGCATGTTGGTAATCATTCTATTGATGTGGTGTGGCATATTATGAAAGTTGATTTAGATTTACTTGCTAACTTTATTTCAGAATTATAGAAATTTAAAATTATTTCAGAATTTTAATTGTGTGTTAATAGACATTTTGGATAATTGTTTGGCATATGTTGAGTGGCATATTATCATTAAAACACAATAGCTGATTGTGAGTAAAGAAAAGGTTCTCTTTGGAAACCTCCTGACCAAGGTACAGTAAAACTTAATTTTGATGAGGCATTGTTTCATTTTGAATCTTTTGGGGGTGTGGGATTTATTACAAGGGATGAAAATGGGGTTGTTACTTGCTATGTGTTAGAGGGAAGTGGAGTTGTATGATGTTGATGATATTGAGGCATTGGCTGCTTTGAGGGGACTTCAGATAATCTTGCATTTAGGGTTTTTTAGCTTGCTATTGAAGGAGACTCTTCAATTATCATTGAAGCTATTAAGTCTAAAGAACCGAATTTTTCAAAGCAAGGGAATGTGATTTATGAGATACAAAATCTATTTTCTTACTTTCCGACACATAATGTTCTTCATGTGGGTAGACAAAGAAATGAAACAACTTGCTTATAAGAAATGCTCGCATGGTTGATGATATCGTTTAATTGTGAAAGAGTACTACTACATTCACAAATGAATTACACAAAAGTAATCTCATAAATTGACGTGGTTTCATTTAATCCGTTAGATCTACTTTACAATAAAAATAACTTTATAATATGACGAGCCACATCAAGCCACATCAGTATGTATAATTACTTTTGTGTAATCCCTTTGTGATTATAATATCTCCCATTGTGAAATAAATGCCCAAATATTATTCAGGCTCAAGTTCTATTAGATTCTAATTTATAATTGCTGAATGTACCTATTGATTCTATTTGTTATGAATACAATGTGATTATTGCAAAAAAAAAAAACCTTTGAATTTAACCGTTTTTTCGAATCAGTCAAACAATCTTATGGGTAATCCAACCAAGACTTCAAGTCTACTCATCGAAGGGATGAGATTCAATCACTAGCCAACTTCAAAAAAAATTCTTCAATTGAACGGATTGTTTTGCCCGATGTCCACACCTCAACCTGACAAGAATCCTCTCCCACGTGCTTCTATAAAACCGAAACGTGTCCCCTCTTCGTTTGCCAATCTCACCCCCTCCACAAGCCACTGCTCAGCGAGTAGCCTCCCAAAATCCTGGGCTTGAGCCTCACAACTCAACGAGTCGTTCCGTACGATCTAAAGGGTTTTACCGGCAGACCACCACTATGTTCTGAGCCGCGTCATCGCGAGTTAGGGCTCCCAAGGTTAGTCCCAGCTTCGACTCTCGCTCTCAAGAAAGAACCCTAATTCCAACCATTGGATATGATCTTGCATTCATTTGTGATCTCATGACCAAGAATATCTTCTTGATTTGGTGTTCGATGTGGTCGTAGTTGTTTAACCGTTTGGTTCCCGCATAAATGTTGGAAAAGAAAAAATTATGCACTAACTAACGTTTCGTAGCCTATTAAATGACCACAATACGATTTTTTTTTTACGCTTAGTTCGGATGTGTATAATTCACATAAAGCTATTTAAAAAAGAAAAGAATATAAATGAGTGAAAAAAAAGGATAATGTGTAGAACAAGTGAACGATGAAATTCGAATTGGGGCCTGACGGTTCATTTCAATTAATCAATTGAAACCTAAAAGCTTTGATGTATCGGTCTCCTTTTGCATGCACTATATATGCAGCAGATTGATCTATTAATTATGGATTTTTTTGAATCATTATTAATTTGGGTTTTCATTTTTTATATTCGTTTGTTCAAACTTGGAAATAAAGTTCGGTTTATGACATTATGTAACAGTGTCAAAGGTAATAAGTTAATTTTTTCATGGCATTTGCACATTGACACTTTAGTTGATAGAGTCAATAATTTGTTATATGCTTATTGCGCTCTGCTACTAAACCTCGAGTAGGGTCGATTGTGTAATTGGGCAATGGGCAGATTTGCAAGTTTGAGTGCCGTTGCCACAAAGCCAACCTCCTCTTCGGGGGGTCTCCTAGGCTGGCTGACTGGAGGAGGATCTAGGTTGTTACCACCTCTGGACTTCCCACTTGCAGGTGTCATTCTCCCACCTTCATTGTCTGATTACACCGAACCAAGTAAAACCAAGATTACTACTCTCCCAAATAGTGTCAAGATAGCCTCTGAAGCATCGGCTGTAAGTATGTTTTGGAGTTTTTCTTTTGTATTGAGTCTCATAAAATGGATTGAAAATCAAATAGTTCATCCAATTGCCTTTGCTTCCTCTGGTTGACTAGGATCCTGCAGCCTCAATAGGTTTATATGTTGATTGTGGTCCAATCTATGAGACAACATTATCAATCGGAGCCACTGATCTGCTGCAGCGTATGGCCTTTAAGAGAACAAGAAATAGAAGCCACTTGCGAGTTGTGCGTGAAGTGGAGGCAATTGGTGGCAATGTGGAAGCCTCATCTTCTAGGGAGCAGATGAGTTATACTTATAATGCTTTGAAGACATATGTTCTTGAAATGGTAGAGCTGCTTATTGACAGTGTGAGGAATCCAATTTTCCTGGATTGGGAAGTCAATGAGGAGGTAGTTCTTTTTAATCATCGTACTCTCTGCTTGAAATTTATGCACTCTTTCAAATATATTAGGATTACTAAAATTACTATCTACATTCTGCAGCTTCATAATATGAAGGCCGAGATTAGTGGAACTATTAAGAACCCTCACAATTTTCTTTTGGATGCAATTCATTCCGCTGGTTACTCTAGTGCTCTGGCTAATCCACTTTCAGCTCCAGAATCTGCAATAAACAGATTAAATAGTATAATTCTAGAAGAATTTGTTGCTGTAAGTCATAAGTTTGTGCATTGAGATTAAAATAGTACATCTTTTGTCTTTTTAACATTAGTCGGGATTGTTTATATTAAAATCAGCCTTTCTTTGACAATTTCAGGAAAATTACATTGCTCCTCAGATGATACTTGTAGCTTCTGGTGTTGAACATGATGAACTGATATTTGTCACTGAACCACTTTTATCTGATCTACCCAGTGTCTCTCGTCCTGATGAGCCTAAATCTGTGTACATTGGAGGTGATTATCGTTGTCAAGGTAAATCAGGAGTGTGTATCATAAATACTCCATTTAAGTTTTTCTCTCTCGTCTTACTTATCAAAAATAAGTTTTTCCCTCTGGTATTTTATATTCATCTAGAATGTGTTTTACCTTGATGTTCCCTTGCCTGACCAGAGAACCCATTTTGCTGTTGCATTTGAACTTCCTAGTGGCTGGCATAAGGAGAAGGAAGCTATAATTTTAACTATGCTTGAGGTTTGGATATTGAGTTTTTCCAGTAAATCCATGTGCTTATAAACTGAAATCTTCTATTGGTTTTGCTATTGACATGGTTCCTCAATATTTATTCACATTATTTTGCTCTGCTTCATCTTGGCTTCAATGTTGGAAGCAATAATAAATCTTTTACTGTAGGTGCTGTTAAGAGGTGGAGGATCCTTTTCAGCTAGTGGACCTGGAAAGGGGATGTATTCACGCCTATGTAGGTTCTCAAATACTTGTGTGACTGAAACCTATAATACATTTAAGTTACTAGTTTTGAAACTTGTTCATAGATTAGCTTTTTTATTTTATTATGGTGTTGTTAATAGATTACAAAACATATGGTTATTAGGTTTTCTCTATTTTATGTTTGTAACAAAACTGGTTTATGTGTCTAGATCCTTGATGCATTTGCACCTTTTATTTTTTGGTTCTTTCTCAGTTGTAATCTAAGTATGCTGATATGATGAGCAGATCTTCATGTTTTGAATGAGTATCCACAATTTCAGTCAATTTCTGCATTCAACAGCATCTACAAAAATACTGGCACATTTGGCATCCAAGCTACCACGGTGAACCATCTCTTTTCACCTTTTATTAATTGAGTAGATCAAAAATTTATAGTTTCATGATATATTGTAAGAGTGGAATATCTCAGTTTATATTTTCTGAATGTTCACTTGTTTTCTTTCTAGTATGTATTCGGTGTCAAACCAAAATCAAAGCCCTCCATAGATTTTCCAGAGAATGATGTGTACAAATATTTTTTTAGTCTATTTTTATGTACTCTTGGGAGATCAAAATGGGTATCCCATATGGGTGAAGAAAGGTCAGAAAATGTACAAATGGTTTGTGTTTTATCCTTCTTTCCCAAAGAAAGGAAACAAAATGCTTATCAGAAGCTGAAGTGCATATTTGATGGTTAATGAGCACGAGATTGTAGTTTTTTATGATACCATAAAGTGAGGTGTCTAATCTAGGTTGGACACGGGTTGCTTTGGTTCAATATGGGGTGAGGGGGTGTTTTTTCTCCTTTCTCTTTGTCTTTTTTCCCCTATTTTAATATAAGATGTTTGATTTTATAGCATGGTTAAGTAACAGCATGATTGCAATCTCTTTTTTATGGTACTTGTCCTTGAGGTATTGTGATCTGTTGGCAAGTTGTTATGGCAAGACGGACCTCATTTCCCTTCTTTTCTGCATGCATAAAGATAATATAGTCATTTGCTTGCCATGGTCATGTGCAAGCAATTATCAATTTTCAGAAGAATTTTTAAAATTGTTGGGTTCCTGGAAGTCTTTAGAGTGCTCCTATTTCTGGATCTTATTTGTTTGTTCTGTCCACAAATATATTTCCACTTAAAAGAGTTCTTTTTTTTGAATTCAGGGTTCTGATTTTGTGTCACAAGCCATTGATATAGTGGTGAACGAGCTTATCTCAGTTGCAACTCCTGGAGAAGGTTGCCGCCACACCTTTATGTTGGGTAGCGTCGTCTTTTCAGTGTCGCATCTAAATTTTGGACCTTGTTTCTGACATATTATTCCCCCACCCTGTTGCAGTTGACCAGGTACAGCTAGATCATGCCAAGCAGTTAACGAAGTCGGCCATCGTAATTAATTTGGAATCCAGAGTATGCAGCCATTTAATTGCATTCCTGTTACCTTAACTCCCAAGTTTTCTATATTGGCCGATGTCTCTTCCACATCAATATTATTTATTTATTTATTTATTCTTAATAAGTACTTATTTATCTTATAACTTGTATATATATGTGTATTTTGTAGATCCTTGCATCCGAAGATATAGGTAGACAATTTCTAATCTATGGTGAGAGGTATGGCCTGAGTCATGATTATCCAGGAACTTGTAGACTACATTGTGTATATATCACTCCACAATAAATTCTTCATGTGTTTATGCCTTGCACTATATGTGGATATCCCTTCCATATGTTTATTTTCCGCATGCATATTAGGTGTTCTCATTGTATTAATGTATGAATAGACAAAAGATGAGTTGAGTTGTGTGAACAAGTTTTACATTGGTTTTACCATGAAATGAAAAAGAAAATTAGAAATTGCAGTGGTTTTGGCTCCAACTAAAAGTGCTTGTTATGTCATGCTTCTACTGTAGAAATGAGATGTAAAATACATTGTAGGTTCTGTGTAGTTGGATTGCTTCTTTCTACTATGTTTTGTTACAAATGAAATGAAAGAAAGAAAAACATTGTAGGCGAAGCATCCAGTTCAAGTTCGTAGAAGAGAATACATGCGATAATCTAAGGAATAATGTCAGGACCACAAATGTTACTTTTGGGAACTTGAAATGAATATATGATGGTTTGTCAGGATTATGATGACACGCCCTTTGTCAAAAAGTAGGATCCAGATTTTAAAGCCTCCCCCTTCCACTTGTTTACAACATGTGTGTTTGTTGGATTTGAAGAGCTCATACTAGGACAACATTATCTAAGAATCCAAGGTCATAAGTGATAAGTTATATGATAAAATATTTTATAAATCCATTTTTTCATAAATTAAAAAATGATCCACCCCTTGCTCTTGGCATAATTATTTTTTCTTAACACATCTTTTTATAATCTCCATCTTAGGTTATGTAATCAGAATGCTAATGCGATGAGAAGTTTTCTCCATCTTCTGTAAAATTTTTAGTTTCGGTAAGTTTTTATCATTGTCGATGATGTGGAGAACCAAATGGTTACATTGTGGCCTTTGTTATTTGTAATTCCTTACTGCTGGTGTTAATACCCGATATCACTTGCATGGTTAGGTTTTCTTACATTTTCAAGTACAATTATATTTTCTTTTCTCAATGAATATGTTCTTCATTCTTTAGGAAACCTATGGATCATTTCTTGAAAGCTGTTGATGAAGTTACTGCCAAGGACATTGCTTCAGTTGCCCAAAAGCTTCTTTCTTCCCCTCTCACAATGGCATCATATGGGGATGGTAACTTTTTCCTGTCACATGAGAATTCTTTTCCAACTTATCAGTTTTCAGTGGTGGATTATCGTTTTCTTCTTCTATCATGTTTTGCAGTTATTAATGTTCCAAGCTACGATTCAGTCAGCAGCAAGTTCCAATCAAAATAAAATAAATGGTTTTCATGTACGTACGAAGAAAAAGCAGTTGCTTTCATGTATAAGAAGGGGCAGGTACCTGGCCTGCTTTGCTTGCACTGTATTATTCAACTTGTGCATATCTTCAAGTTCTCATACTGCCAATTGTAGTTTGAAAATAAAAGATAGAATTTTTACATTCCAGTTTCTCTGTATAAAGAGCGGCTAGGCCGCCAAAAGTGTTGTTAACTTTTGATAGACTAAACTCCCTATTATAGTGTTTATAAAGAATGAGAGATATACAAACTCAGTTTGATAACCCTGAGGATAGCTCAGCTGGTTTGGTTTTGGGTTTGCTCCTCAATGGTCACCAGTTCAAATCCCCTTAGGGCCACTGGAGATTTACCTAGTCGTTAACTTCAGGATCCCGTGAGATTAGTCAAGGTGCGCGCAAACTGGCCCGAACACCCTCGCTTATAAAAAAAAAAAAAAATAACTCAGTTTGATCATTTTTTATGTCCTTATTTTCTGTGTGAAGAAATGTGATAGAATTTCATGTAATTGTATGGTTAATCAGTAAGAATTACTGTAAAAGATTGCTTTGGGGAAGTCATTATTCTACTTTGATGAAATAAGAAAAAGGTAGGAAGCATTTTCATGAAGAGAGAAACAAAGAGAGTGAAGAAGGGGGAATTGTAAATCAAAATGTAATCCTAAAGCTAGATGTGCATGTGGTTAATCAAAGTCCAAGGTTGGCTCTCCTACCCTTTACATCACTTGTGGTAAATCAGTAAAATGCCATATCTCTTGTTTGAATTCATTAACTTTAAAGTATTGGGTTCAATGTCATTAACTGTTCATTTTGATTTAAATTTCCTTCAGTTCACTATAAAAATAAAATAGTCACACGGAGTAATTAATGATTGATAAGTACTCTTGGATCAATCATTGTTAATAAAAGATGAAAATAAGAAGAGATAGATCATGAGATGGTGCAGTTTTTTAGTATATACATATATTAATACTCTTTTAAATTACTATGTATCATGTCAAGAATAGAATGGAAATTAATGTCTTCGAAATTAAAAATAATCAATATTATAAATTAGAGATGATAAAATTTAAAGATGAAGAGTATAAATTTCTGTACGAAAAGTCGAAAATGGGAATGGATTGGGAATTAGAAACAAATATTTCCAAATAAAATCCATGGTACCCCCAAGGTCAAAAGCAGATAAAAATGGAGTGAAATAGAAGCAAGTTAGGGCCAATATTAGATAAACCTAACATCAAAAATTTCCCCCATGGCGCCACGACAGTCATACCCACTCACCTGTAAAAGCACATATATATATATATATATATATATATATATATTGTTTCTCTCTGTTACTGGAACATTAACATATATTTAATTTGTAAGAGAAATGCATGTTTTATTCATAAAAGATTTTCATATAGTACGTCAGATTGTAAAGTTGTATATATTTACTATAAAGTATATATGATGTAATTCTATATTTGACGTCCTAAACCTTACCCGTGCTTTTCTTTGTTTTTGTCGCAATATTCCTCTGTAATCTGTTCTTTTTTTACTTCCGCATTTTTTCCGTTAATATTATTTACTTGTAATATATATGTGGAGTCACTGGTCCTTTCTGTTCACTTCAATCCAATCTTATGGACAAAAAGATATGTATTTGTCGGCGAAAACACACACAAACACAATCATGATGAGAAACTTGCTTGTTTACTAGTAATGTTCTTGCTTTATTGTTTTTGGCTAGATCACTCTCAAATTTGCTTTGGTTTTGATAACAAACATGTATAATAATTATATATACATGCATTAACACAACATCGTTTTGATCTTTTGCTGCATGCGCCCGATCGATGCCCTTCAAGATATATATAATAATGAATCCAAATCTCTATATATATATTAGCATGCATGAGAATACATATAAGTTATAATTAAAAAACATTTCGGCACTCATATTTGAAGTAAAAGATCACCGGATCGATGTCGATCGACCGGCCGGAGTTGAAACGTTTCTGCATGCATGGGGATGGCAATTGCAATGAAATATTGTTCTATCGTACGTTGAGAGCTTGCATGTACTTAATTTATCATGTATGCGCCTAGCTGCTTCTCATTCAATTTTAATACATACAATTAAAGAATTATTTATTCTTCTCGTGCGAATATATTCCCATAATATATATATATTACTTTTTTTTTAAAAAAAAAAAAATTCTTGAATATTTCATTCGCATTTTTGAATATTACCATATAGTTATCCGAGTATTGATATTCCTCGGTTCATTTAATATCCATTGAAAAAAAAGGGAAATAACCCTTTATTTAACTTATAATAATAAAGATAAATATCAAGATCATATTTATGCAATATGCAAAGAACCAATTAAGAGCATATATATAGAAACAGTGTTAAGATATGTGGGGTCCATTAATTGCTTGTTTAGTCAAATTAGGTCAGCTCAATATCGAATCATAATCTGAGTTATCTGCTGATTATTCATTCTTTGGACAAAAAGAGGAAATTTAATCAACGGATCCTGTCTACATGAATTTGAATGGTTTTGGCCCTGATCTGTGTGCATGTGTTCATACAGCATATATATATGTTAGTAGATATACTTACCACTTGGATATTATATATTCCTCACTCTTAAAGCAGATATACAATTGAATAATACTGGTATGCCTCTTCATTTAATTTGCTCCCTCATTTTGACGTCTCATATATTTAATTTTTTAAAAAAAAATATTTTTTTTCTTAATGATTAAGAAAATAACTATTAATGTATTTGTATTTTTTTTATTTTTAAAATATTTAAATATGTTTAAAAAATATTTGAAAAAAAAAAAGAAAAAGAAAAGAAAAGAAAAGTATACGTAATTTGCACTAGAGTGAGCACATAGAGACGGCAAAGTAGTACCACTCTATACACTTTTCAACTCCCCTACAAAAAGCAAAGAAAAAATAGACATGAAAGAAGCATTAATGATATATGGCCATCCATCTGTGTTGCAAAAACCTGCATTTTTGGCCCTAGTTCATGATCATTATACTCTCGACTCATGTTCAAAAGAATGTTATAAACGTGAACGCAAAACCATGATCATTTGATATTGAAGGTACTTTAAGGGCATGATATACAAGAGTTTCCTGCAGGTTGGGCCCACAAGAGTGCTGGGGTCTACAATTTTCATGTGCACAACTCTCTTCATGTATGTGGGAAGTATTGTAGATTTCCCCATAATAGAAATAACGTCACATTAAGGCCCAGAAAGGGAAGCCAAAATCAGTGGGAAAAAAAATAGTACAGAAAAAGTATAATTGTACCCTTATTTCACATAGATGTGGTTAAATGTTTGGTGCTTCGGCCTGAAGCTTCGTAGATCTTTTATATTACATACATATATATATATATATATATATGATTTATATAATTCTTGATTACAAGGGGGTGGTGGTGGTCCATCAAGTATACTGCTCATTTGCCTTGCTTATCAAGCAACTTCCTAATACTCTCTCTCTCTCTCTCTCTCTCTCTCTCTCTCTGCAACATTCATGGCAAAAGCATAATCATCAGCACTCCAGTTCAAAACCATGTGAGCTCCTACCATTCTTTTTCCCTTATAATACTCTCTTTTCCCCGTCTGATCTCCTCCATATATGTAATATATATGCTGAAGAAGATTTTGGCTATATTTTACTCCTAATTATAATCTGTTATGCAAAATTATTATGAGACTGTAATTAAAACTGGTTTCTTCTTTATCACTCAAAGTTCTGGGTTTCTTTTTTTTTTTTTTAGGGGTTACAGTTATAATTATATTATAACTTTTTTTTCGATATCACCCCTTTACCATGAAAATGGTGAACAATATAATATTTTTCCTATATTATATATTGATATTCTTTCAGTAGATCATATATAATTAATAACAAAAATACGGTACTGAGATGGGTTTGCTGATCTGGCTTTTGAATGTGTGCCTTAGTAACAGCTGTGAAGGCCGTTTCTTCCCTTTTGCTTTTGTAGTCAAGGCTCAAACAAAGGTGTGGAAGAACCCCTTGAGCTTTAGAAACACCAGCCGGGTTCTCTCTCTCTCTCTCTCTCCCTCCCTCACACAACACACACACACAAACCGCCTGCCTGCGGTTCTTAAATTGGCAAAGGCTTAAAGGTGGTATGTAGGTTTTGAGGGCACCTTTTTCTTTTGTTTTGTTTTTTTTTTTTTTGCTTTCTCTCACTAGCTCTATCTCACACTGGCTTCAGTTAAAGTAGCTAGAGAGGGAATTCTGGTTCTTTCCGTTGTTAAAGCAAGTTTATAGCTCAATCTCGCCGTGACAGTTTACTCTTTTCTTCTCCTTCTCCTTCCTAATTCGTTTCCCTCCTCTACTCTCCCCTTCTTCTCCTTACCTGATATACCCTAGCTAGGTAACATACCCATATTTGCTATTCTGGCCGGCATACTCATCTGGTTTTTGCTGAATTTCTCGATCTAAATTGAATTTGTTTTCTGGTAAATTCACATGCTTAAGAACATCATGTGTTCAATCTCTCTTATTTTGTTTGCTATTTTTTATTCCAGAGTTTTTTCGATTGTTTGTTGGTTTCTTGTTTTCTGATCGAACCAGAATTAATCCGAGGTTGTCGTTGTCTGATGAAATCACAGCAAAAGTTTATATTTTGAAGCGTCGTTTTGTCAAATACCCATATAGTTATTTTCTTGATCTCTTTTTCCTTTACTTTTGAAGCATAGATCTCAATCAACCTTATGATTTCTCTTATACATATAGAGAGCAAATATCTGGGATATGAGCAGCGGTCTGCCATACGCAGATAAATATTTCGCAGACGCTTATAATTTCATCAGCTCGAGAGAAAGAAGATAGATAGGCTTCCGTACGTCGAAAAGCAATGAATAAGAGTAGTACTGTGGGCTCCATTAGCAGCTCTGATCTCATCGATGCCAAGCTCGAAGAGCATAAGATGTGTGGATCCAAGCAATGCCCTGGTTGTGGACACAAGCTCGAAGGCAAGCCGGTAGGGATTATCTCGTGATAGTTCTTGGATTGAATACAAAGATTTTGACACATGAAGATGCATAGCTCGCTCACACAAGAAAATATATGCGCATGTTTGTTGTTCCATTATTAGACGAATATAATTAGTTGATATAGTTACTGCTTTTCTTGTAGAACAAAATCTAGCGAATTTGATTAAAGGGCCCTCTTTTCCTTTTTCTATTTTTTTTTTTTTTTTTTCCTTGGCTTTTGCTCTCTTTTTTTCTTTCGTTTTTGGGTTTCATTTTTATCTGAGTTTGAATGGAGTTTGCAGGACTGGTTAGGTCTACCTGCAGGAGTGAAATTTGATCCTACAGACCAAGAATTGATAGAACACCTTGAAGCAAAGGTGGAGGCGAAAGACATGAAATCTCACCCTTTGATAGATGAGTTTATCACTACTATTGAAGGAGAAGATGGGATTTGTTATACCCATCCTGAAAAACTTCCAGGTCAGAAAATTTAATATTTGATCTCTCTCTCTCTCTCTCTCTCTCTCCCCCTTGCTCTCTCTCTCTCTCTCTGATAGATATGTAAGTACCGGATCAATTATTTAATGTTGTTGAGTTTACTAAAAACACTCTTGTTTAAAGTCTCCAACAAAAGGAAACTTCATGCATTAGGTTTGTTTTTATTCCATGCTTCTATCCCATATATTTGTTATGACTTTCAAGAATCACAGTGCTTGTACGTCTTGCAGTTTGTTACACCTAAGTCAACCTAACTTTGATTTTTTTTTTTTGGCAGGAGTCACAAGAGATGGCTTGAGCAAACATTTCTTCCACAGACCATCGAAAGCTTACACAACCGGGACACGAAAGAGGAGAAAAATTCAAACCGAATGCGATTTACAGGGGGGAGAAACAAGGTGGCACAAGACTGGAAAAACTAGGCCTGTAATGGTGAATGGAAAACAAAAGGGTTGCAAGAAAATACTCGTCCTTTACACTAATTTTGGCAAAAACAGAAAACCAGAAAAGACCAACTGGGTCATGCATCAATACCACCTTGGTCAGCACGAAGAAGAAAAGGAAGGAGAGCTTGTTGTTTCAAAGATATTCTATCAGACGCAGCCAAGGCAATGCAATTGGTCTGATCGAAGTACTGCAACCACTGGGGAAGCAAACAGTGAGCCTAATAGCAGGAGAGATAGTGGGAGTGGGAGTTGTTCTTCCAGGGAAATAATTCCTCAGAGAGACGAACTTTCTCCACCATCTGGGGTTGCTCCAATATCAAGTTACAGTACTTCCATGGACATTCATCAACAGTTTAAATCCGACCATTTTAGCTTCGCTCCGTTCAGGAAAAGCTTTGATGAGGTATATACATTTGCTCGTTCTTTCAATATATATGGGTTTTTATGATCTGAAACTTCCATGCATACATCTTCTTGATCAAACAAATTATATATACGGTTTGCTGTATATATAACCTAATTAAAATTTTGCATCTGCTTTTTCAGCTTGATAAATATTTGAAATGAATTAAATCGCGCGCCTTACTTATAAATATGTAGCATGTTGCACTTGATTATCAACATTTACAAGTAATATTTAGATTTTGACATCGAACCAGTACTCGTGGACTTTACAAACAAAAATATTAAGAGTAAAGGAAAGAACCCGAGTTTTAGGGTTGCTTTTTTCTCATATATACTCATTGCTTGCATATGCAGCATGAAAATTCAATGGACCTCTCTTGATTTGCATTGTCAGCTAACTAAAGCCTGTTTATCCACGCAAAAAAAGGGTTACACGAAATCCAAATTAATGCTCGAGCTTTTGCATATAGAAAATGGACAAGCTAGCAAACTGCTTCACAGGTGGCCGTCTCCATTGCAGGTGGGGATAGGAGAGGCTTCAACAGCAAGGGAAGCCCCAGGCGCATCAGGTGGTGGTGGCACGTGCGAAGATATGAGGGATCACCAGAGGCCACATCATCCTATGGCCCATGACCATCATCACCAACAGCAGCACCAACATCACCATCCACATCATCAAATTGGGACCACAGCCTTCCACATCAGCAGGCCTTCACATCCCATTTCCACCATCATCTCTCCATCTCCCCTCCACCATACCTCCATTATTCTCGATCAAGATCACTCCTACCACATCTCCAGAATAATGCTCCAAAATGAAAATTTCCAGGTAATCAATCATCAACGCCATTTTCCTTGTACTTTGATCTCCTTATACAAATACATAAAATATGAATTCAGTGGCCATGTACGTACAGTGGATCATGTATTTTATCTCTTCAATACGTACACTTGGTAATTCAAGTTAGTGTCTGCAAAATTGCAAACTTTCTTTTCACTTTAAAATCCTTGTTGAAGACGTGATAATTAAGATGAGATTTTTGTTTCTTCTTGTCTTGTGAATGCATAACACAACAGCAGCAGCAGCAGCAACTAGAACAAGTACAGCAACCGCAGCAGCAACAGCATCATAAACTGGGAGGGAGGTCTGCATCCGGTTTGGAGGAACTCATAATGGGTTGCACTTCAAGTAATATCAAAGAGGTGAGCATGAACTTTTTGACCCTCCATGAGCCCTATATTTGTCATAATTCCGCCTAAGGAGAGAACAAAGAAAAGTAAACTCGTATTAAAAGAGTTCAAAAATAAAGATATTCAATTAATTATTTATTAAATAATTTAAATTAAAGAGAGAAACCAGAGGATCGACTTTGTTTGTTTTTTCTTTTCACTTTATCTTTTATTTTCCCATGTTATATATGGTATATGGATGGTTTCATAGTTATGTATGTGTGTATGTATACACTATATCAACCAACCCCGGCCTCTCTAACAAAAGATAAAGGCACGTAATTTGCATATCAAGAGTATTATATATTTTATTAGACATTCTTTTTTACCTCAATGGAAAGAGCGAATGATGATGTTGATGAATTTCAAAAAGCTCAAAACAGAATTTCTCAAGTGTGAAACCAGAAGCGTCGGTTTTGGAAATTAAAGAGACTCGATCTCCTTATAATTCTCCTGTTGAAAAACTCAAGCTAAGAACAACTTTTCCTAGGGTACTGTTTCCTTTTTCATATTATTTTCGGCCTGTTAAGATGAGCTCATGAAGGTCTGGAAAAACATTTCTTTTTCATATATATAATACATGCATGATATTGCTACAAATGATAATAAACACCACGTCTAATGGAACGTAATTAGGCAATTAATTTAAACAGTTGTCTTCTTTTTTCTTTTTACTTTCTTTTCTGAAAGAAGGGGAATGATAGTGACTGATATCTTTTTCGCATCATGTGTGGCCTTACGACCAAGGCACAGCAACAGACGTACATTTTGATTGTGGGGGAAAAGGGTTAAAAGAGGCGGCTTCTTTCTGTGTAGTTTCTTAAGTATAATTTTCACTGCATTTCCTAAATCTAATCTTCACAAGCTAATTACATTTTCTTGCAGGAATCATCCATCACAAACCCTCAAGAGGCAGACTGGCTGAAGTACTCGTCCTTCTGGCCTGACCCTGACAACCCAGATCATCATGGGTAGGAGCAAAAAATACAGGGAATAAACGACACCCTTACAGACAACATCATTATCATCATCATTAGTGCTTGAAACCTTCCTCTCAAGTTTTTTTTTTTTTTTTTCAACGTGAGGCCAAGAAAGCATCCTTAGTCCGGTCTTTTTCTTTCTTTTTACTGGGGACCTGGCTAAGCTCTGATGGCTCTCAACCGAACTATCTGTGCAACAGTCCATGTTGTAAAGAAAGAGAGAAAGAACAAAAGGAAAAACAAAGAAAAAAGGAAAGAAACCAAGAAAGGCTGCACTCTCTCTGACAGATAGAAGGAGAACCAAAGACCCAAAAGAAACCCAGCCTGCATGAAAATCATCACCATTATGATTACAATATCATCTTTCTGGCTATTCTTATTATTTTATTATTTTAATTAAGATGTTTGTATAATTTATCTTTCTTGTTCTTTACAAACAAATACAAGAGAGTTTGTGCAAATTGCAAAAATACTTTGTCAATCATGCTGTAACGTCATTACATTATAAGTCACTTTGAGATAGTAAAATATAAGTGTTCATATGATTTCCTGGTGGAAATGAAGATGTTTAAGGAATTCTTTATATTCTCATGAATGGTATGAATGGTGCTTCACTTTTACATGACTTCTTTCAAATATATTTCAGAATTTTGAATTAATGCGTGCGACATATATAATGGACTATTTTCGTATTAGTAGATATTATATATATATATATATATATATATGACTCCGATGCAAAATCCCAGGCATTATTGGCTGGTTAATTTAATAAGCAGATCATCATCAAGTAATTAACTGCATGCAGGAGGCTGGATAATTAATGATTCATTAGGGCATCTCATATCTTCTGTTTATTTATATATATATATATATAAAGAAATATATATTTAGCTATAAAATTACATAAATCTACAAATTGAAGTGGTATATCATGTTGTAAATTAGTTACTTATCGTATATACATATATATTAGACTGGAAAATCTTGTTAGAGTTCGATTACAAATTGGCCAATATATTTAGATTTGATTAATTTAGTTATTCATGATCTGTAAGTAAACACAAAAAAGATCCAAAAACTAACAGAAAGACCATCATAGGAGCTGCTTTGAGTGCAGGTATCTATATATATATATATATATGAACTTGATTTTTATTTAATTTATTGTTTTGCTAGACTATCATATATATATATATAATGCTTGATGATCAGTTTGTTAAAGTGGCTGTCATTCTATTAAAAGGCGTCGTATTAATGGGTTCTTTGGGTCTGCTATCAGAAAGGAGGGAAGGAGGTTAAAAATCGCTTATTGGAAATATGGAATCTTCACATAGTAGCAATTGATGATATGACAATTTAAGTCGGTCTCTTTGTTTTTTTATTATTATTTGGGTTACTTCTTTATTGCTTTATTCTATTCTAGATTCGAGCTTTTTCCGCAGTATTAATAGAGAGTAGCTAGGGAGGAAGTGCTTATCCCCCGAGAGAGAGAGAGAGTAACGTGCTGCATACTATCTTTTCTTTCTTTCAATATGGGACATGCATGAGTAAAGCTAAAATCAACATTGAGACAAGGCAGCTTCATCGTAGTTTCTGAAGGGAATAAAGATTGAGAGGACAAGAATAAACTTTACGGTTTGAAATGACAGATCAAATCTCTTGCCTCGATGGACATTAATTTGTACTGTTATATATCGATGATCATGTATTGACTGACCATGAGTTCTCGTCTTGACATACATGATACATTCAATATATAATATTATATGATGGCAATATTGTTTCTCACAGCTTTCATGCATGCATGTCATCATATTACACATACATGATAAAATATTGCCAAAGTAAATTGTAATGGACCTTCCTCTTGTTTTTGGAGATTCAAACAATGCATGCCTTATAGTGGATGAATGAATTCATGTTTATAATATGTGCATGCATGCTACTATTCTTGATAATATTAGTAACAGTACTACTGTCAATAACAATATCAGAAAAGCTAGGGAACGAAAGGGTGGTGGTCTATCTTGGTCATTTTATATACATATATTGTATATAATTATGTGTTGGAGAACCTAAACAATGTGGTCATGTACAGATGCTTGGGGTTTGTAATTAAATTGTTAAAATAGACAAAAAAAAAAAAAAAAAAAAGAAGGAAAGAAAGAGGAAGATCATCCTATATATATATATATATATGTATGTATATATATATATGTATGTATAATATATAGGAGGTGGGGAAGGGGAAATAGTGTCTCTTTCCACATGCAATAGAAAAATAAAAGGGAATGATATGTCTAGCTCAACCTAAAAAGGTGATATTCATTTCTTTCACTTTATGGAAGATTTTGGAAGCTTTTCAGAAGGGAAATATATAGTTGCATTAACTTCTAGACTATAAGCAATTTAAGAGGCTTTCTCCTGGTGTATGCAGATTTGGTCCATAAAGAAGTTGCAGGAAGAATTGTTGTAGTGCAAGTAGGAATATCACAACATGCATGGCCCTATATATTACCCCATCTTTTTTTTCTTTTCTTCTTCCTTTTTTTTTTTTTTTTTTGGATTCTTTCCCAATAGTTCTGCTAGCTGCTTTTCAAATAGAAGCCTAGGCTAACCCCCCATCTTCACAGCAGCTTCTTGCAACTTTCAAGCGTATTTTAACATGAAATTAAAATATATATAGACTGGTTTGCAGTACTGGTAATTAGTCTATATATCTATACATACGGCTAGCTAGCTAGCTTCTTGAGTTAAGATGATCAGTGACCAAATTAATTATATATACAGTAAAGAGGGTCACAGTTCTTTCTTCAAAACTCATGTAGATCATAAGATCAAGTAATGTAATTGGTCAAAATAAATGTGTACAAATTAATCAGATCGTATCTATTTATAATAGCAACAGAAGACTCGTCGATCTGGAAATATAGAGTTGTTGAATTTAGGAGGGTTTGGTGAGCATATTCTGCATGCAGTTGGAGTAGAGACATCAGCATGAGTTTTTCCTTAATTTGATAGAATGAATCAATTAATAATTAAGGAACAATATATTATATAGTGGTTAGCAAAAACATATATACATAGGTTGATTCCAGACGTAGTACCATCGAAGTATATATGCTACTCATGATCAGTAGTAGTACTAATTGTTTCAACTCATGATGTCACAAAGGGAATTTTGCTTCAGAAAGATGCATGCAGCTCGCAATCAGTAGGAAATTGGAGATTGGCCCCTTTGAGCCCTAAAGAATATCATTTTTTTTTTTTTATAGGAAATAGACTTTATTCATTCATGAAAGCGAAGTTACAGTTGTGACCTAATACATATAGGAAAAATTTCAGATTACAAGCCAACTACTCACGGTTAGGGTCCCACCAGTATGCAAATTTCTTTGTGACTGGTATGGTATCAACTTCTATAACTCTCTACAGACAAACCGTTTGAGAGACCATACTCTTCTTAAAGCAGAGATTTCAAACCCCACATCCAGAGGAGGAAATGATTTTCACTCTATAGACAAAATGACCAAGAGACTATTTATTTTTTATTTTTACCTAAATAAAAGGAAATAATAATAAACATAAAGATAGATGTGAAAATAACGGATTACGACTATAAATCCGAATTTTCAACTTGAAGGAAAGCAAAATACAAGAAACAAATAGACTGTGGTGGCACATGAGAGACACGTGCCACGCTAGGAGTGTGGTGGCTAGTCAAGTCTGAGGAAGCCGAGGTCCCTGGTCCCAGAAATGCCACGCGAGGTGGTAGTACAAGCTTCCTAGTGCAGTGGCACGTGGATCTCACGCGTTGCTATAAACTGTGCGTGTGACTCACGTGCTGCTCCATTCAACGAAAGCATTCAGCCGTTCGAAGGATCGGCAACCTGGGAATCCTACGAAGGGGCGCGTGGTGGTCGCTGGCCTTTAGAAAATAGTCAGATCAGTATTTCGCCATACTTTGGACGAAAAAACAAATAAAACTGAAATATAAAGGGCTATACAGTCTTTGGTCTAACCATATGGGAATGAGGATGGGTTTTTTCTGGGGCGGCTCTTTGGAAAGAAAAGGGAGATAGAGCTTTTGGCTAGAAACAAACAAATCCAAGAATATCATTTTATTAATTGTATATAATATTATATGAAAAATGTATATACATGGAGAACAAGATTAGGACAAGAATTGGTGCCCCGGCCCACAATGACGTTCAATTTATTCAGTACTGAATAATTAATGTTGATTACAAAATTAATTATAATCTAATATTATTAAAAACCGATTAAGTAGTTATAGAACATTTTCATATGATATATAAGCAAAAAGAGGAATCTATACGCATAAACTAAGATTATATATTTAAAATGGCAGGCTAGTAAACAAACATATTGACAAAACTCATCACGTGCTGTTGGAAATAATGTTGGAGGTTTGATTAGAAAAGAATAAATAATTAAATTTGTTTTTTATTTCTTTTCGGCATGTTAGTCATCCTATATTATATTACGAGTACACACGAAACTTCCAACTTTTCCTTTTGTTTGTTTTGTGAATTTTATTCAGTCCTTTGGATCCTTGATCTCATTCACCAACCCAGCTTGCTCGAATAGATCGATCGAAGGGATCGTGTAATGAACGCCATTGCCAAACTGTTATGAAGCCCACGAAGAAGTAAAGTGGGCTGAAGTTTGGAGGAGACCGTGGGCCATGATATACGATATGAAGAACTGAAGGAATAAAACGTAGTGTTGCGCAGCAGTTGATTGTTATGCACTTTTATCTTTTACTGGTTTGCCATTTTAATTACAGCTGTACATGGACACGTGTAAGGCATATGTAAGCCAAGTTAGTTACTGGCAGAGAATATAGGGAAAGTCTGGAACGTGTGTGTGGGTACGAATATTCTGAACAATTGTCTAGATGGAAATTATCTGGAGGATGGTGTGCCTCGAACAGCACAGTGATTCTACTTTTATCAACTATCCATTTCTATCATCTTCTACAATATTCATCTATTCCAATATCCATTAATACATAGACCTTCCATTTATTTCATCCAGTACTTTAAGCTACATTACAGTGGTATCAGGTCTCCGATCCGGTTCCAAACCATACAACCATTCATTATTTCTTCTATTTTCTTCATTACTCAGACCACCATTTCCACATACATTCATTCATGGCTGATAATACTAGATCCAAACATCAAGATGTGCTGCAGCGGCAGGAAGCTCAAGAAACTCAGATGCAGGCTCAGGAGGAAAGGATGCATGCAATGCGTGCAGACATAGCCCAACTAACTGAGATGGTGAAAACCTTAGCCACAAACCAGACGGCACAAATGGTTCACCGTAAGACATTTAATCAGTAAGACAGGGAGTTCCAGGAATTCAGGCGTGAAGGACAGAGGGGGGTGAAACTGGATTTTCCTTACTTTGATGGCACCAATCCAGCAGGTTGGATTTTCAAAGCTTCACACTATTTTGATTACCATCAAACACCTCCTGCACAATGATTGTTAATGACATCATATCACATGGACGGGGATGCATTAATATGGTATCAAGATGCAGCAGAGACAGCACAATTTAATAACTGGGAGACTTTTTCTAGAGCCTTATTGCTTAGGTTTGGACCCACAGCCTATGACGACCCCACGGAGGCCCTCGCTCTCCTTAAACAAGTGTCCACTGTGGTCATCTATATGGCTCAATTTGAAGCCCTCTCAAACAGACTGAGAGGACTCACTGAATCACACAAGCTGAGTTGCTTTCTCAGTGGATTAAAGGATGAAATCCGTCTTCCCGTACGGATGTTCAACCTCTTGAGCCTCAATGTGGCTTTTGGGCTTGCCAAAATACAAGAGGAGTACCTGTCTAATTCAAAAAAATAAGGGAGGAACTGGTTGGACAGAAACACTCCAGCCAACTCAAGATAAGGAAGTAGTTACTCTCCTAGTCAGTTTCAGGGAGTTGGTCAGAAACAGTTCAAGCCAAGGAGAGAAATTCCATCATCTCAAATGGATGAGAAAAGGAAAAAGGGTCTATGCTACCATTGTGAGGATAAATGGAATCCTAATCACTTGTGCAAATCTCCAAAGGTGTATGTGTTGTAAGGGTGTGCTGAAGAAGGGGAAGATAAAGGTGAGGAAATTTTTTTTGATTCACATGACATGCAAGAAGGCCAACAAGTAGAACACAAGTTAGAAATATCCCTCAATGCTATCACGGGAACTCCCAATCCTAATACCATGCGAATCCGTGGCTTTATTGGTGGGGAGATGGTGCTGTTTTTGGTGGATTCAGGAAGCACTCACAACTTCCTGAATCCTTCTTTTGCAAGGAAGGCAAAGCTGAAGGTGGATACCACTCAAAAGCTCAAGGTGCGAGTGGGCAATAGCGAGTTAGTCACAAGTGAAGGGGCATGTACAGCCACAACACTCAGATTACAAGGTAACCAGTTTACTACTTCTTTTTACTTGTTAACTTTGGGTGGTTGTGACGCTGTTTTGGGCATACAATGGCTGGAAAATTTGGGCAATATAACTTAGAACTTTTCCAAGTTAGTCATGTAGTTTTTGTGGCAAAATAGATTGGTTGAGTTGAAAGGTCTCCATTTGGGTAGACCATCGTTTGGGGAAGGAAAGCGAGTCCTGTTGAATAGTATGAATGGGCCCAAAAGAGTCTTGATCCAATGTTCTGGTGTACAACCCACATTCACAAACCCAAACACTACCCCAAACACAATCACAAACACAACCCAAAACAGCTAGTTAACCATGTTATTACAGCAGTTTAAACATGTTTTTGCAGAACCTGTAGGATTACCACCCAAGAGAACCCATGACCACAAAATTACATTAAAAGATGGAACCCCACCTATCTCCACAAGACCATACCGATACCCATTTTACCAGAAAACTGAGATTGAAAAAATTGTCGCTGATTTGCTCAAGTCAGGGATGATTAGACCCAGTTCTAGCCCTTTTTCCTCACTAGTTTTACTAGTCCGAAAGGCTGATGGAAGTTGGCGCCTATGTGTGGACTATAGGGCCCTAAATCAAGAGACGATAAAGGATAAGTTTCCTATTCCCGTCATTGATGAGTTGTTGGATGAGCTTTATGGCTCCGTGATTTTTTCTAAAATGGATTTAAGGTCCGGGTACCATCAAATCAAGGTGGTTCCCGAGGATGTTCACAAAACTGCATTTCGCACTCATGAAGGGCACTATGAGTTCTTGGTAATGCCCTTTGGGCTAACCAACGCCCCGTCCACCTTCCAAGGGTTAATGAATGAACTTTTTAGATCTTTCTTGAGAAGGTTTGTGCTGGTTTTTTTTTACGATATATTGGTGTATAGCCAAACTGTGGAGGATCATGTGGAGCATGTAAGACTAGTGTTAGAGGTTCTAGAAAAAAATCAGCTCTATACTAAGATGTCCAAGTGCAGTTTTGGGATTCAAGAAGTAGAATACTTGGGACACATAGTGTCAAGTGAAGGGGTTAAGGCCGACCCGAGCAAGGTAGCTTCCATGATAGAGTGGCCCACTCCTACCAACTTAAAAGCCTTGAGGGGTTTTTTGGGCCTAACGGGATATTACCGTAAGTTTATACGGCACTATGGGCTCATAGCGGCCCCCTTGACAGCCCTTTTAAAAAAGAATGCTTTCACTTGAAATGCCACAGCTCAACAAGCTTTTCAGCAATTGAAGGGAGCTGTTTCTCAACCTCCCGTGTTAAGGCTTCCAGATTTTACAAAGTCTTTCATCATTGAGTGCGATGCGAGTGGGTGTGGTGTGGGAGCAGTACTCATGCAGGCTGGACAGTCCATCTCCTATTTCAATAAGGCCTTAAAAGGTAAGGCTTTGGCCTTGTCCACTTACGAGAGAGAGTTACTGGCTCTTATCATGGCTGTACAAAGGTGGAGGCCCTACTTATTGGACCAATCTTTTATTGTAAAGACTGACCAGCAGGCCCTAAAATACTTACTAGAGCAAAAAGTGGGAACCACGGCACAACAGAAATGGTTGACAAAGCTTATGGGCTACGACTTTAAGATTAAGTTTAAAAAGGGCAAGGAAAATAAGGTGGCGGATGCTCTTTCTAGAAGGGATGCAAAGGGGGATGAAGAAGAAGGGGTGCTGGCCATTATTTCTTTTCCCACACCAGATTGGATTGATGAGTTAAAGGCGAGCTATTCTTCCTCACCCGAGCTACTGGAATTGTTAGCTAAGTGGCAGTCCAAGATAGAGCTACCTAAGGGTTATACAATCCAGCAGGGGCTTGTCTTAAAGAAGGGGAGGTTTGTGATTAATCCCAGTTTTGGTTTTAAAGCCAAAGTATTGCAGTTTATACACAGCAACCCGGAGGCAGGCCATTCAAGGTTTCTAAAAACATATCAAAGAGCTAAGAAGAATTTTTTCTGGCATGGAATGAAGAAGGATATTAAGGAACTGATAAGAAACTGTGAAATATGCCAAGTCAATAAACATGAGAACCTCTACCCAGCGGGTTTGTTGCAACCTCTTCCCATTCCAAACCAAGCTTGGGAAGAAATATCTATAGACTTTGTGGAGGGTCTCCCTACTTCTCAACGGGTTAATGTCATCCTAGTCGTTGTGGACAGGTTGACTAAGTATGGTCATTTCATGGCCTTGGCACGCCCCTATACAGCTGTCGGAGTAGCTCAGACTTTCTTAAGGGAAGTGTTTAAATTACATGGATTTCCTAAGGTCATCCTCTCAGACAGGGATCCCATTTTCCTAAGCACTTTCTGGAAAACCTTGTTCTTACTGTAGGGTACTTCTCTAAGCTATAGCTCAGCTTATCACCCGCAAAGCGACGGGCAAACAGAAGTCCTTAACAAGGCATTGGAAGGTTATCTAAGGTGCTTTGTGGGCTGTAAACCGAAACAGTGGTCTCAATGGCTTCCCCTTGCCGAATGGTGGTACAACACCTCGTACCACACATCAGCAAAGATGCCACCTTTTGAAGCCCTATACGGCTACCCATCACCACGACTCATTACATACATTCCGGGTACTTCACAGAATGACGCAACAGACAAAATGTTGACAGACAAAGAACAGATCAAGCTCCTACTCAAAGAAAATCTCAACTTTTCACAATAGAGAATGAAGAAATTTGCAGATCAACGAAGAACTGAGAGGGAGTTTCAAATAGGAGATTGGGTATACCTCCGTTTACAGCCATATCATCAGAAGACAGTGGTTGCAAGGCAAAACTTGAAACTTTCTCCCAGGTTTTACGGTCCCTTTAAGGTGGTGCAGCGCCTTGGGAAGGTGGCTTACCGCTTAGAGTTGCCACCGGAGTCCAAAATACACCCAGTTTTCCACATTTCTTGTCTCAAGAGGAAATTGGGCTCGAATCCAAGCCATTCCGTTGCTCCCTCTAGTCAACGACGCCGGCGAGGTGCAGCCAGAACCTGAAATGGTGGTGGAACACTGTATGCCCCGACATGGGAACAGAGCTCAAACTATGGCTTTGGTGAAGTGGGTGGGACTATCGGCAGAGGAGAATTCGTGGGAGTCCCTACAGAGGCTTCGAGAAGATTATCCCCACCTGGTGGGCCAGGTTCTCTAAAGGGGATGGATCTGTTATGAAGCCCACGGAGAAGTAAAGTGGGCTGAAGTTTGGAGAAGACTGTGGGCCACGATATACGATATGAAGAACTGAAGGAATAAAATGCAGTGTTGCGTAGCAGTCGGTTGTTATGCACTTTTATCTTTTACTGGTTTGCCATTTTAATTACAGCTGTAGATGGACACGTGTAAGGCATATGTAAGCCAAGTTAGTTACTGGCAGAGAATATAGGAAAAGTCTGGAACGTGTGTGTGGGTACGAATATTCTGAACAATTGTCTAGACGGAAATTATCTAGAGGATGGTGTGCCTTGAACAGCACTGTGATTCTACTTTTATCAACTATCCATTTCTATCATCTTCTACAATATTCATCTATTCCAATATCTATTAATACACAGACTTTCCATTTATTTCATCCATTACTTTAAGCTACATTACACAAACTTGAACCTTCTTGATCAAATGGTAAATAATTTGGGCTCAGAGTCTCTCGATCGTGGACCGAAGTACGTATAAGATCGTTAGATGATTAATCCAAGCAATTTTTATCAAATTTTATTGCTTCCATTTTATACATAGTTGGAGAATTCAAAGAAACTTTTTGACTGTGCAAATGGTGGTGCCCGGCCGGGGGACTCGCGGGAGTTGTACAGACAACCACTGGGAGCTAATCTGTTGTTGGCATGTTGCCATGCATCCAAACTGACAATTAAAACCTGAACAGAACTACGTATGCACACCAAGGAACACTGTTTAAACTTTAAAGTTCATTCACCAAGAGTACTATGCCACAATCCAACTGTTCTTTTAACCTTTTTACCTTACTCACATGAGAGTTTGTTAATTTTGAATATTATATATCGATCAGCCCTCCATATTAGCACAAATAAAAGATCAAGAGGTAACTTGCTAATTGGTCTTGTGGCCTTTACTTGATCATGAACATGACTACATGAGCCCGCAGCCAATTTGAAAACAACAATATTCTGATTGAATTTATGATGAAAATTGTTCCAAACCATGGAGGTATGCGGGCAAAAGTGAACAAGCAAATTAGAAAATTTGACTATTACAAAGGGTTTATGTACAAGTGGAACTGCAGGTCACGACTCATACCCACCAGCACCGTGTCAAACATATTCTCGATGGCTCGGGGTCTTTTTAGCCCTCTCTCTCCCTCTCTTAAACACAAACCTACTGCAAAGTCATGCCTCTACACACAATCTTTGACTCTCTCTCTCTCTCTCTCTCTCTCTCTCTATGAAACACAAAGCTACTGCAAAGTCATGCCTCTACACACTATCTTGACTCTCTCTCTCTCTCTCTCTCTCTCTCTCTCTCTCTCTTAACCACAGAGCTACTGCAAAGCCATGCCTCTACACACAATCTTGACTCTCTCTCTCTCTCAAACACCACTATTGCAGCAGTGGCACATGGATTAAAATTCTAAAATTATTTCCATAATGCTCTTCTGCACAAGTAACCAAATTCTTAACATATATGTGACGTGTGAGGCTTAGCAAGCACGTGCCTCTGGCACTGGCAGCCGCCTGGGACCTGGTCCACAACCACCAGAAACTTTCAAGGAAGCAAAAAGACAAGTTAATTTTGCTATCATCGGCCGGGCCTTTATCGCTTTAGGGACAATTTCCAGCTGCCAACCAGCATTACCATCATAATTGCCATGATATCCTTCAAGATCAGCTTTTGTTATCAGAACTGCATCCCCTGAAGGAGAGCAAAACGTTGTAGATGGTTGGCGCTTGCTGTACTCTTGAACCGCCTGCTTATTATAATCATTGACATTCCAGCCATAAGCAAAAACGTTAAGCCAAGCAGTAATATATGCTACTTGAAAAACAAAGTAATCCCAATAAAATGGTTCTACTGACATGCAGCCAATAAGGCATAACTACTATCCTAGCTATTTTGTACACAATTCATATACAATTCTTAATACCGGCTAAGCAGGAAGGTGACAAAAAAGAGAAGGCAACACTTGCAGTATGTGACCAAGCCAGAGCTTTTTCAGAGGGGACAAAACTAATCTATGTGTGTACATGTGGGTGATTGAATTGACTAACTCATACTAATGGATATGGTAGTTTTAATTACATATTTAAAGAACATCAAAAGATAGGGTTGTAATGGGAGGAGTTTATATTTAAATCTTTTTCTTGGCTGAGTAATTAACATAAATTAAAAGACATAGAGGGATGCAACCTTAGTATACAGGAAATATACAAGAAAACCCCTATATTCAAGAGAAGGATTCATATATTGAAATTATGAGAAGCCAACACCAAAGAATAAAAGATAATAGAGACTATGAATGAAAGCCACGCCCCCTCCATGCCAGTCACTGTTTGCAGCACTTTCATAACTGCCACCAACCTAAGTACTCCTTTAAGATTTAAAAAAAAAAAAAAAAAAAGGGAAGCAAACTTGGGCCTCAAAATCTCCAGTAACTTAAGAGATATATTCTCTCTCTTCACAACAAGAACATTCTTAGGCCACCTTATTAACATACCTTCCACTGTGAGGGGGCTAGCAACACCCGAGGTCTTCTAGACCGCACATAGTCCAAGGCATCAACAGGTGTCATGTTCTTATATCTCACCTTCAAAACATAAACCAAATAACTCTTATCACATTCATATGGTCCAAAATGCATAACTAAAAGATAATTAAATCTATCCAACAGTAGGGGTGGAAATATATGACACGACCCATGAATCCAACACAAACACGACACAAAATAAGCGGGTTTGGATTTGATATAAATGGGTTTGAGTCAAAACAAGTTGACCAGATATGACAACTAACAAACAAGTCAATTGAGGGTCAACCCGCAATCAACCCATATAATACAAATATATTCTATCTTTAAATTTTATAAATATTAGTCTTATATGCCTTTATTGTTATTGGGATGTAATACTAATTAATATTTGACTGCTTAATATCTCAAACTATTTAACTTTTTTTGTTATATGTAATTTTATTTTATGAAAATTTTTAGTTTTCTTATATATTATTGGTTTGGATGTTGATAATAAAATATTTTTATCATAAACCTAGTTGTAATTGTGAATGATTTATATAGTTATCTTTGTATTATATATGAAATTATATTAATTGGGTTAAAAAATTAATATACAGGTGAGCTCAACCCTTCTGTATGAAATGGGTTAAATGGGTTGTGTCCAGATTAACCTGATAAAATTTAATTATTAAACGGGTTATGCGAATCCTGTCGGGTCACCTATTATTTATATAAATTGTGTTAGGACTTTAGGGTCTAACCCGTTTAATTAAACGGGTCAAGTTCGGGTTGACCCATATAGTCTAATATTTATAACTTGACAAGACACAAACACGACCCACAAACACTTATTGCCACGCCTATCCAACAGACACATTTTAAAAACCAGAACATAAATACAATGCACAGAATAGAATATTACCAAATAGCATAGAACAATGGTTGTACTCCTTCCTCGCCCAGCTTTACAGTGAACATAAGTAGATATTCCACACAAGGCATTCTCTGCATTAAAAAAGCAACAGGAAAATTAATTTATGTTTCATCAACACGCCACAGAGCTTAGGAAGCGGCACAATGGAAAAGAGATCAATTAACTCACTGTGAATGAAGTCCACAGCTCGGTTGATATCTACAAATGAGGGAGCAAAGAGGTAATCTCTGGTGGGAATTACTAGGTGGTCAATTTCATGCGACTGAAAGCCATTGATAAATTTAAAAATGGGTGAATCTCCAGGAGTGAAATAACTCCAACGAAGAGAGAAAAAACTAATCAACGTTCTGTGTTGACATAAACACTGTAAATATATAAAAGTTTCACTTAAAAAAAAAATTATCAAATTTGGTAAAACCAAAAGGGGAAAAACATCAGTCTGACACTTCTATTAACTCACAAACCAAATTGGCCCACAGGTTAATACAAACCTTAAATGAAAATGAAAAATTTTTAAAATTTTTTTATTAAAAGATCAGTACTTTTTGAAAAGTATTAAAAGATCAGTACATATATCACATTAGTAACTTGCATTATACAATCCAATAACAATTAGCCTAAGAGTGAATGCGTCAATCTAAATTAGGAGCAAACAACCAAAACAAGCAAATAGTGTAAAGGAGTCATGCACATGATACAAGGCCGTCGGAACCAAAGTTTCATAAGGTTCATTCAGAGTGATAACACCACCAACACCAAGCTGCTTCAAGCGAGGAACATCTTTGGGGAATGGAACTGCACCCAGCAGCAGAAACTGAAAAATAACAATTGATTAACGTCAATTAAATATAACCAATCAAAAGATACATTTTCAACACAATACAAAGTACCACTTAAGTACGTCTACGACAACATCAATACACGCGGTACAAGCTCCACTATCAGCTGAGGCCACAGAACACAGCCTGGCGGTTGAGAAACATAAGAGTAGGAACTAGGAAGTTTATTTTCAAATATATAACAAGGTAATATAGTAACGAATTTTCTAGAGGCCCCAAGCAAGAGCCGTCAAAACTCTGAAACTTCAATTTCTTTTATCCTAACGCCATCTCTCAGTCACCAACTTCAGCAGAACTAACCTTTTAGTTATTGGGGAAACTAGAAATAAGTACTTAATACTAAAATCATTAGGCTGGATATCGTTTCATTTACAATTTCAGAATTTGGCATATGCTAAACCATGAGTTTGTCTTGGACTCCACTCAAAAGTAAAGTTAATTTTCTCAGACCCAGAACGTTCAAAAACGTAATTTTTCAAAACAAGGTATAACTCTTGTTTGAGATTGCAGAAAAAGATGGGTGAGGCTGATGGGAACCGGTTCCCATCAGAGGCATTTGGAGGCCAAGGCCAGAACAGCAGAATTTTACAATTCTACGTTTCTTTTGCTACACTGTCCCAGCAAGCAATCAATCACAGCATAGAAAGAAAAAGAAGAAGCATCATAAATCCAAAAGTAATAAAAAAATAATAATACTTGATCAACTTCTTTGCTTTTCCTAAGCTTTATAAGCAACTCATAAGCCCTAATTTCTTTGCATTTCCTAAGCTTTCTCAGCGACAAAACACAGAAGAAATGCAACCCCAACCATTAGAATAGTAATTATTTAATACCCAAAAAACCACCTGATCAACTTCGTCCCACCATCTGAACTCGGCCTCTATCTTGTTACGAAGCACATTATACAAAAGGGTCGGATAAAACAGGATCCGAGCCCCAGCTCCAACCAGCGCTCTCTTCGCGTCAACCCTCACAATATGCCTGCCCGAAACGTCGCCGACCCGATCATCTTCTGCGTCTTCCAATTCCTCAATCTTCATCCCACGGACCGACGGAAAAATAAGAGAAAAATAAAAAATAGCACCAAAATCCGATCAAAAACCAAAACCCCTAATTCCACAGATTGCGCCCCAAATCGAACAAAGAATACGAACTAAATAAAATACTTGGGTATAATCATTAACTAGGAATTGGGCGACGAGGGAATCAACCGGAAGGTAAAGAAAGAATTTTTGGAACCACAGGAAAGTTGGGTGAGTGGAACCTAACTCTGGGGAATGATAGTTGGATTCGGGGAGAAAAGATTTGTAAACAGAGGGATGCGAGGGAATCGAATGTAAGAGAAGGATGGAATATTTTTTTTGCAAACTGAAACGTTTGGATGGGAGCTATAAATTCGTACCAATCTCATTCTATCTGATTATTATAACTTTTTTAAATTTTAATATAAAATCTAATAAATAATTTAATTTTTTAAATTTTAAAATAATAATAATATTAAAAAATAATATATTTTATTTAACTTTCATTTTAATTCATCTTATTTCAAATTATTATCGAGACCTCACCTAATGGTCAAAAGCTTTTGATTTATTGTTCTTTTACGGAAAGATATTCAACATTATTTTTTATTCTTAATTTTAATTGAAGTGCTCACTTATATAAAAATAATAAAAAGAGCTTACATAAAATTATCTAAAATGTGTTATATCAACTAATATAACTGACAATAATACAAATTGAATCTTGAATTGATTTGAAAAGATCGTTGCACAAAAATGTGATGTTGATCAACTCAGAGGACGGTTGACAATAGAGATGAGATACGATATTCTTAAAATTCTCATTACTTTTCGTAATTTTATTCACAATTACCACTAAATTAATATAAAACACTTTTTAATTTTATTTAATCATTATCTAATTATTATACAAATACAAAAAATAATATTATACAATTTTTACAAATTTCAAACAAAATACAAAAATTAATATAACTTTTACAAACTTCAAAATAAAAAATACTATTCAAATAATTTTTTAATTTTATAATATTTGTATTCAACTTTTTCTCTTCTTTTTCAAAAGGCAATACAATATTTTAATTCAAATTATTTTATTACTATTCACATAATTTTGAGATCATGTCTAAACGAATCCTTAATCTACAAGATTCTTGTGACTTAACTTGTCTTACTTATTAAGTTAGAAGTGATTATTTACAAGAACCACACTCTTTTCTTAAAAGTTTGTTTGGTGGGGTCTTTGAGAACTTATTTTTTGAAGTATCCTATAGCATTACTTTTTCATAAATAAAAGAGTCGGGCTACTTGTCGCTTAGAGTAGTCCGTTCATTTTGATCGATAGTGTTTTTTCAACTTTTTTTTTTCATTTTTCTATTCATATTTTTTTAATATATTTAAATTTTCTTTTAAAAAAAATACATCAATACACTTAAAATCACTTTCTAATCACTAAGTAAAAAGAAAAAAATTATTTAGCTATCAACTTGAGCTGTCTTACTTATTAAGTTAGAAGTGATTATTTACAAGAACCACACTCTTTTCTTAAAAGTTTGTTTGGTGGGGTCTTTGAGAACTTATTTTTTGAAGTATCCCAGAGCATTACTTTTTCATAAATAAAAGAGTCGGGCTACTTGTCGCTTAGAGTAGTCCGTTCATTTTGATCGATAGCGTTTTTTCAACTTTTTTTTTTTCATTTTTCTATTCATATTTTTTTAATATATTTAATTTTTTTTTTAAAAAATACATCAATACACTTAAAATTACTTTCTAATCACTAAGTAAAAAGAAAAAAATTATTTAGCTATCAACTTGAGCGGTCAAATTAAGAGGTAAAGTAGTTTTTTCCTAAATAAAAAGTGAGTTTCATAAATAACTTGAGTATTGGAATTTGGTCGGGTCATATTGGAAGGGGAATCCCCATCGAGTAGTCCATTCATAATAGAGGCTAGCTATTGGATGGAGCTTTGAAATAATAATAGAATACATTCATAAATAATCTTGAAAAATATATATTTATAAATCCTATTTTTTATACTCTCAGTACATTGTTGATATGTAATATTTCTACATCAACTCTTCTAAAAAATGATTAGTGATTTTTTTTTTTTTTTAAGTTGAATGGATCCACAACAAGTGACATGTTAACATACCAGAAGTTTAGTCGATCCTATTCAAACACAAGAGCTATTAAGCAAACATTCTTTCCCTAAACATTGTAAGGAATATATTCACTTCTCTAACCACTGATCTTAATTCTAAGTTATTTTATAATATCATTACAAGAAAAATAAGAATTTGTGACGGATTATTTACGACGATAACGATTATTTGTGTAAAAAAAAATACTAATTTTTGCATGAAATAATCATTTTCGCTATATATAACTGGTCACAAATAAACAGTTTTCTTTTAACTTTATTAGAGTTGCAATCTACTTTCTTTATCTCTATAAAGTGAGATTACTTAGAACAAACAAATTATTATTTTTATAAGTTGAAGCATAAGATCAAGTGAAGGAAATTGCATAGAATCTCAACGATAATAGTTTTGCTAGCTAAAATTAATCTTTCGTTCTTTTTGACAGCTCAGTACACTTTAACAGGGGGATAAGATGGCTTTAAATATATCCAATACAACGGACGTAGCTTCGAATCCATTGGCTGATTGTTCGTTGAGATGGCATATTGGATAATTGGTAGGGCATTACCTTCTAAAATTACCAATAATAACGTCCTTTTGTGCTACATTATTGAAATCAGCTTTTTGTTTAATTGAAATATAAGAGGATGCCATTCTCCGACATTGAATTTTCAGTGCAACACCATTAACATCCTTTCATATTTTCTCAATATTAAAAGGTTTAAAGTAAAAGAAAGATAGACATATAAAGTGAAAGACGTAAAGAACACGTCTCCTTGGTGGCTTACGTGTCACATCCTTTCAAATATATTATATATATTTATTTTAATAATTTTATATTTATATTAAAACTCGAGATAATTAAAATAAAGATACTACTTATTAAAAACGAAGAGTTACATTTCTTAATGGAAGGAAGCAACAAAAAAAATTGTGGATATATAGGTCTTCACTTGTCTATATAAATGTCTATATCTTCATCCGTCACATTCATTAATATATGTAAATAAAGATAGGCTGAAAACTCCTATCCAATACTCTTCGTATAGAAATCAGCTTTGAGGATTCACAAATATCTAAAAATAATCGGTTTCCTGCAAATAATTAATCAACGATGATCAGAGTTAAGTATTCTAACGATCAATTATTTATAATTAGATTTTCTCCCAAATCTTAAACAAAGGAGATCAGGTAATCTTTATTTAGCATTTATATGATCTTTGTTGAGTAATATTAAATACTAAATTATAAGAAATATTGTACGATTTACTTTAGAATTACTCGCTCCATTTTCGCCCATTTGTCTCTTCCTCCTTATCCTTTTTCTTTTTTCTTTGTTTTTAATGGATTATGGGCCCTTCAATTCTATGATGAATATTCGTTGGGGTTTGTTATTTTTTGTTTTTTTCACTAATTTCCGGGCCGTTCGAAAGATAAGTAGTGGCCACTCCAAGACAAGTTTTCTAGCTTTCTAGGATGCTTCACGAGCAAATGCTGTGAAAAACGACAGTGTTAAAATATTCTTTTACCATTTTTTGATTGATGAGGAGGAGCTAAAGTCGGACATGAGTAATGGAGTGCTATATATTAATTATTGTACGTGTAAAACATAAGAATGGGTTTGGTTGTGTATGTGAATGACAACATAGTTGTTGGCGATGCTACATCGGTTGTTGTTTTTCATGTTCCCCCGTATTGAAACCCAGCCTAAACTGCCAGTCTTGTGATTGGACTGTCCCGTTCGTGGTGGTTAGTTAATTAGTTGGTGCATGGTAGTTAGGCATTAAGATCCGGTGTCAGTAAGAATTTAAGGTCCAAAGCAAGAATTTAAGCTTCAGCTCATTTTAGATTTAAAAATACTCTCAATCTATCTCGATTTGTTTCTTTATTAAAATTTTTATAAATTTTTATATAAAATATAATAAATAATTCAACTTTATTTTAAATTTTAAAATAATAATAATAATAATAATAAATATTATAATAATATTTTATTCAATTTTTAACTTTCATCTCATCTCAACTTATTATCCAAACCTAACCAATGAGAGATATGATCCTCTCTACGCTAGCTTAAATGGATAGCATTTAATTATTTAGGATAGGTTTGGATAGTGAGTTGTGATAAAATGAGTTGAGATGAAAGTTAAATAAAATATTATTTTTTAATATTATTATTGTTTTCAAATTTGAAAACGTTAAATTGTTTATTATATTTTGTGTAAAAATTTAAAAATTGTAATAATTAAATAAGATGAGTCGAGAGAATTTCTTAATTCAAACCGGGCATTGTAAAGCAATGGATCATGATCATTTTTCATCATGTTGACAAATGTAATTAATGATTAAAATTAGGGGTGACAATATGTGACACGACCCGTTAACTCAATACGAACACGACACGATAAAACAGGTTAGAGTTTAGCCTTAATGGGTTCAGGTTAAAACGGGTTGACCCATTAAGACACGATTGCTTAACAGGTCACTAACGGGTCAACTCATTATGACCTGTTAAGAAAATTAAATTTACTTTTATACTTTTAGACCTAAAGAGCAAGGAAGACGCTCTATTTTCTTCTTCAAGTTCTAAATTTGTTTAGATCTGTGTTTTTAATTTTTTATTATATTTGGGATTGTAATATTAATATATTTACATTGTATGTTTTGTTTATTATATTTGGGATGTAATTTTAATAATGAATATTATTATAAATTGTGTGGATCATATTTGTTTGAATTGTAATTTTAGACTTGTAGTTAGTTTTTTATTTTTTATAGATATTATTTATATTTAAATATTTATATAAAATCAATCAAGTCAAACAGGTCGTGTCGTGTCATATCGTGTCTGTTCAACCCATTAACGTAAATGGGTTGAAATGGAATGGGTCGTGTCGTGTCATGTCGTGTCAATTTATTTCTTATTCATTAACGGGTCGTGTCGTGTCAACTCGTTATCTTAATGTGTCGTGTTTGTGTTGACCCATTAAGTGTAATATACATACCTTGACATGACATAAACACGACCTGTTAACACGATTTGACATCCTTAATTAAAATACCGTATGTTTTATAGTAAATTATTATATATATTATATATAATAAATTATATTTGTAATCTTAAAATATGTGAGTCTTGCATATTCTTTTTTGAAAAAATGTTAAATTTAGGATTAACATAAAAAAAATTATTTTTTTAATGATGTAACTCATTTTTTTTAAAAGAAGTGCGCAAAGCTTGCACACCCTATGATTGTATAAAGTATTACTCTTTTTTAATAGTGGACTTGTAACACACCGCTCCTCACAGTTAAAAATAAAATAACTTTTAAAAATTCTTGTAATCTAGAGTGTTACTACTGAATTTTGACTTAAAATATTTTCTTTTATTCTAAAGGAAGCGCTAGGTACAAAGATATTATAAATAAAATAATTCTTTATTAAAATACTGAGATCATAAAAGAGAGTGCACAAAAGTAATTATTAAAACTTCTCAAAGTCCATGCTATAAAATTAAAATCTTTGTACATGGTCTAGTCCACTGTCACGCCTCCCTGGACTAAGTCTCATCTTACAACTCTATCGTTATAAATATCCTAGCCTAGGGTGGTTTAAAAACATAAAAATAAATTAAAATGAGTCGATGACTCAGTGAGAAACTCATCATAACGTAAACATAATTAACATTAGGTTTTTCATAAAATATTTCTTGCTGAGAACTTAAAATCATGATTGTTCATACATATGCTATGACATGCAAGCATGACTTATCTTGGCTTATCTGACATATCTTAGTTATCATACTGGCCTACACACTTATCATTGTGTGCAAAGTTGTACACCGGTTCCACATCATGAGGCCACAAGGGGGTCGCTAATAGTATTCTAGCATACTATGATGGACCACTCTTAGGTCCGTGACTTGCACATCCACCCATAAATTCGCATTGGTACCATACATTTGAATGATCATTTGATTAACTGTTCTGAGCTTATCTTACACTTGATCTTATGAAAGCTTACGTGTCTTATGTAACGTTAGATGCATGGCATGCATAATACATATATAACTATAATATGCAAAATGAAACATGATGAAACACATGCTTGCAAATATCATGACATGCATGGTACATAAACATTAGTTTTGAAAGAACTGGCTTTGATAATAATATATATAACTAGCTAACATATGCTAATTCTAATTTTTTATCAAGCTACTTACCTTGTAGTGTTGCTTCCTAAAATTTCTGACACAAAATTGATCACGGTGTTGGACTGGGTGGTTTATAGGTTTTTTTTTTTCAAATAACACGCGGAAGAGAAATATTTATAGAGAAATTTGGGAGAGAGTGATGACCAATTTGAGTTGGACTCGATTAAAGAGTTTTAACGTGAAGATGACTCGGAGAGTTATATCCCTGCTGGAATAGGATGCCGATGAGTTCAACTTTGAGTTGGACTCGGTCACGATCATTCAAGAAGAGAGGTTGAATTTAAAAACATGATCTAGTAGTTCGTTCAATGTAGGATTGGTAGTGACTGAGACTGCGTAGGGGATTTCAATCAGTGATGATTTGAAATAAATTTCTAATGGCCAATTTTTAAATTCTAAAAGGAGTCTAACTAATTTAATAAATAATAAATAGAATTTAACCTAGTTATTGAGCCTAATTAAAACTCATAATCAACTTCAATAATTTATCGCTCGTAAGCTTATCCAATATAGTCCATTAAATATAATTTAAGTCTAATAAAAATTATTAATATCATGGCTTTAGAATTATTGGATCATACTTTTTTAATTTCAAAGATAGTGCATGCACAGGCTGACTTAAAGGCAGACCTTTAAATTGTATTTACTATTACTTATCATGTATTATTTCACCTGAAATGAAGTCTTAAAATAAATCATATTATATATATTAAGCATGTTCTCCACATCATGCACTTTAATTAATTTTCTTAAAGAATTTGAGGAATTTTTCTACATACACTACTGTGATACCCTGTATTTATGTGCATTTTAACTTAAGTAATTATTGTATTTATTAAGATTATAGGCTTTTTTGTTTTAAATTTTAGATTATTTACGTGATATTATTTTAATATTTTTAATTGTTAATTTAATATGTTTTCTTGTTATTAATTATTGTTTATTATATAAATCGCTCTTAATTTATTTTAAATTAGTTTATTGTTAGATTTAATTATTTTATTTTTATTTAATCACTACGTTTAAATTATTTTATTTAACTTGCTGTTTTGAAATTCTTTTCGTTGGATTATTTTTGTGACACAAGATGTGAGGATTGGACCTTGTTTCCTTCCCTCATTTTTTTTTCTTTTCCTCTTTTTCTTTTCTTCTTCTCTTCTTTTTCTCTTCATTTCTTTTTCTCCTCTCTCTCTTTTCAGCCCGCGACTTCTCCCTCTCTTCTCCGTCCGTGCGTCGTCCTCCACAACGCCGCCGTGCACCACCCCCTTTCGGTCACTGCCTCTCCCAACCGTCTCCCTACCGGCCGGCGACCTCACCCCTCAGTTTTCAGCCCATCTCACGCCACCGTGAGCCCCACGCACGGCTTCAAGCATTGACACTCTTTGAGCTCGCACGCCGCCGTCGTGCCACCATTGGCCACCATATCTTCACCACATCACCGGCGACACCCCAGCTACCTAACCCACCCATCCTTAGCCCCGATTCGTCACCGGTGAAGCCCATCCATCTCCATTTCTTATTTGAGCCTTTTGGACTTCAACGCCTCTACGTCGCCTCCCACGGCCAACCACCACCACCATTAGCTTCACCAACATCCCTAAGTCATTCCCTAGTAATCTCAAGTCTTCGTTTGTCCCTGTTTAAAAGTTAGGTTTTTGAGACCCACGACCTTAGTCCATTTTTCACTATTACATTGTTGTGTGGCCACTTCTAGCATCTCCATAATCTTTCGAAAATTATATTATATCACTGTAAGTATTTTCCCAAATAACTTTTGAGATTTAAATGTATTTTTACACTAACTCATATTTAATGTGAACTGGTTTGGTTGTGCCGGCTGAGTCCAAGGAGTAAGGGAGTCGGTTGGATTGGATGATGGAGTTGTTTGTGTGATTGGTTTATGCTGAGATTTGTTGGTTGTTTCAGGTTTAAATATTAATGTTTTGGATTTGACGTTGTTTGTGGTGGATGTTTAAGTTACTATGAGAATTGATGAATGGTCGTTTGGGTGGATAAATATGATTATTTAGATTGTATAGTGTGACGATTTTGTAATTGTTAGGTGTTATAATTTGAGTTAATGTTGATTGTTGGGCTTGTGTTATGGAGGGTCGTGTTGAGTTGCGACGATTGTGGGCTGTCATTGTCGTAACGAGTTATGAAAGTGAGCTGATTGATTGGACATGACGTATTGGGTTGATGTTTTGGAGGTTGTGTGGGAGTATGCTTATACCATGTATTAAAACTGAAGTAAAATGATGTCATGTGTGGGCTGAATAGAATCACAGAATTTAGTTAGTTTTATTGAATTCGCATTTATATGGAGTATTAACATGTTAGTGAATAATTTACTGTTTAGGTCGTGACATTGATAGAGCTCAAGTTCAAGGCTCTAGTAACTCTTCGCAAGAGTTAGGTAAGCAGGGTTCATATTATAGATTTGCATAAAAGGAAATGAATTAAGGTTGGTTTGTAAAATTGTGCATGTTATTTTAAAAAAAAAATGTGAAAAACAACCTCAATATATGTTTTGCATTCACTCATGAAATATGTATGAAAGATTAAAGAAATGTTTTTGACATGAAAAATGTAGATATGAGCAATATTTGACATGTTTCTGAAATGTGCAAAAGAACGAATATGAAAATTGAGATTTTTATATATGTGATATGAAATATTTTGGATCTATTATTGATCATCTGAAAATGATATGAATGTGTTCAGCATGTGGTTTAATATGATATGGATATGAAAACTTTTGGCATACTTATCTGTTTTGATTCTGATTCTGAATATGATTATAATATGATGATATTGGTTCACGTGATATGGTTGGTACCAACATGATATAATATGATATGAGTGCACCCACTTTGGAAACAAAGTAGTCTTTTATGTATTCTTTCCTGTGTGCACACTCGAAACTCCGAGATTGAAAAATGAGAAGTTTCACAATATAATACTGCCTGATTTGGCCACCGGGGATAGCACAACCCTATCACGGGAGTTAAACATGGTATATGACATGATACAATACGATATAACATAATAAGATGAAGATGTGCAGTTATGTTATGCCAAAGCATTTTTTTTTTAATATGAAAATGGTTTGTGAACATGAAAAAATTGAAAAGTTGCTCTGATTTTTCTGATAACACGTTTCGAGATGTGCATATGAAAATGAAATGCTTTATTTCTGCATACCAAACTTTCTAAAAATAGCTCATGTTTTACATACTAGTATATGTTCTCTGCTTACTGAGTTGTGGATAACTCACTCCTTATTTTCATATATTTTCAGATAACATTGATTACCCAGCTGGGGGTCAGGAATAGAAATTGGAGCTTGGCTAGGTATGGATGGAAGGTCGAGTACTTAAGAGTATCATTGTTAGTAGAAGGATTTAACTTGAGTATTTGAAGTAGTTTATGTTGTTTGGATCTATTGAGACATAAAGATGTATCGTTTTATTTCGTCGAGATTATTGAGAGATTGTGGACCCCCTTTGGTTTATGTTTTTTTTGTAATGATGACTTATGAAGTTTGTATTATAGTTATTTAATTTAGAAAATATGAGATTGTGTACTATTTATGAAGTCTTTGGAATTTTAAATGCTTGGAGAGACAGGTTTGTAAGTGACAGGTAGTAATTCTCCGACCCTTCCGAGTACGGGGTGTTACAGCTGCTCACGTACGGAAAGTACTGAGACATGATACGTCCAGCTTTTGAGCTCATGCTAATACAGGTCCTTTACAACAGAGAGGAGTAAAAAAGTAATTAAAAGAAAAATAAAATTATAATTAAGAAATGTTGGATCGATCTCATGACGGGATGATCCCTGAACTCCTTCATGAGCTGATTGATGAGTTGAATGTTTCCTGTTGAGACATCTTTATTAATTTGGTCTTGGATTTTAGCTTCTTTGCTTTTGACTCTCAATCATTCTTCTGATCTTATCCACGTACGTACGTACGTTACCCCTTATCCTTAGTGAGGAGCATCCAATGCACATTATATATATATATATATATATATATACACATATATATACACACACATATATTTCATTTCTGAAACTTGTTCTCTATCAGACAAATTACGTACAATCATTTCGGACGTGAGAAGCTTCCTCATCCAATTCACCGTCCATCGCTTTAGTTTTGTCTCAGAAATTTGTCGGGATTGGGCGTAGGTGTACGTACAATGCAGTACCCGGGAAAAATTCCCAACCTTAACGATCTCGTTTTCCAAGTTTCAAAACCATGCAGTACTGGAACCGTTGCTCTCTGTGACTCACAGCTAGCTGCCGCCGGTTGTCTTTCCCGGACCCTCCAATTTTGCTGGAAACCAACCTCAGTTCATCAAAAATCCACCCTTTGATGGTGGAATGGTTGCACGTTTTCTTACCATGCAATAATGCCATGCATGCAAAATATCGTCGTACGTGCCTCTCGTTGTGGTTCAGGAAGCATTGATATATATATATATATATATATATATATATATATATATGTCCTTAATTTGCGGATGAAGTAGAAGATCAGCTTGGATCAGGTGGTGGAGAATCTGAGATCATGAAATTAAATGACTCAGAGTCTCAAACATGCTACCTCATTTTTTTCATTCTTTTAATTCTTTTCCATGTATAAGGATGCCGATATAGTTTTCAATCAGATTCGTAGAAAGCGATCATTCTTTTCTTTACTTGTTTTTGGACTACTGATGATATATCAAGAGAGAAAGCTAGACACGCAAGAGAAAAAAAGACAAAGAAAAAGATAAAAGAAAGGTTGATGGAAGAAAAAAGTCAACACGGGAGAGAAAAGGATGAGGTGACATACAGTTCCTCCCCCACCACTCTCAGAGGGCCATAAGAAGGGACTTTTTCAGGACGCCTGGGCAACTCCTGTTGTTGGATCATTATTTGGATCTTCTTTATGCTAAAGGGGTTACCATCCCCCACTGTACAATGAAGTATGAAAAATATGAAAGAATGTAAAATACTTATACCATAATAGATTTTTCCTTTAAACGATCTGTGGATGTGGGCTTTGTGCCCAATAATGTAAATTAGTGTCCCATTCTTTACTTATATTGCCTGTATTTTTTTCTATTTACTGCTATGAATATATGTACGAGCACTATACTGTATCCCGAACCGCCACCGTAAATATCTATCCATTTTGTCAAGGCTTGAGTCACCACCATGGTCGAGGATGATTCTTTATCCTATTCTAACCTGTTGGACAATTTTATGCAGAAAGAGTGGTACCATAAGTGGGATCGTTTCCTTTTGTTCTGCATTGGTAGAAGGATTATTCCCCAGCTCACGATATCATGATCTTGAGTTTCTCGACTTTTCACCTATTACTTTACTTGCCTGTGTTCTTTGAATAAATAAGATATATAAAAGGAGGGACCCAGGAAAAGGGTGGACCGGTGGTGTGCATTGTTCACATGCACCAGGCACAGGCACGTAACTTGCATGGCGTGGCGTGCACCCTGCACAGCGTATGTGCACAGTTATTTTATTGTTTTGGATTAAGAGGGAATAGTCTATAGCTTTTAAATCTAAGAAAAATATGGGGAAAGTAGTAATGATTAAAGAAAATTGTGAAAAATAACTATAAAAAAGGTGATTTTTTTTACCGGCATTTATACAAACACTGACAAATGTATATTTAATTATCTATGTGAAAATGAAACATCGATAAATAACTATTTTTTTGACATATAGGGTTGTAATTGAGCCGAGCTGAGCTGAGCCGAGCCGATCTTTGGCTTGTCGAGTTCAGCTCGACTCAAAATACTCGAGCTCGAGTTCGTCCCATAAACGAGTTTGAGCCGAGCCGAGCTCGAACTGTTTATTTTTTTACTTTTTGAATAAGATTTAATAATTAATAAATTAAATAAATAAAAAAATAAATAATCTAATATTAATATTAAATTTATACAACGAACCTCTATTGAATTATACAATTTTAAAAATTTATAAATAATTAATATCTAACTAGTTGATATTTATTCAAAATAACAATATATTATATACCTACATATATTATTAATACATACACTTAATATGATAACATATATATATTTCATATATGGCTCCTATGTACTAGCATATGAAATTATTAAATTTTATCGACTAATTATTATACAAATTACAAAATATACTTATGAAGTATATTCACTATATAAACATAAGTAATTAGATTATATAGTATATATTTAATTATAAAAGTGGCATGCTTATATTATTAGTTACTACATATATATATATATATGTGTGTGTGTGTGGGTGTGTATATATATAGGTGTATGTATATAATATTTATCAATATATGAATGAGTTTTAATCGAGTCGAGCTAACGAGTCGACCTGAACATAAACGAGCAAGCTTTAACAAGTCTTAGTTGAGTCGAGTTGAGTTTTATCGGGTATGTGTTATTTACAATTCGAGCGGGTATCTGCTTTCACGAACGAGCTTTTTTTTTTCACAAGTTGAGTTCGATTTGAGTTTAATTGAGCAAGTACCGAGTGGGTTATTGAACAAAATGGTTCATTATAGCTCTATCGGCATATCTATAAATACCAGTAATATAAACGACGTTAAATCCTCTGTACTTTATTGACATTTATGCAACTGCCGACAAATATATATTTAATTACTAGCATGAAAATGAAATGTCGATAAATGACTATATTTCCAGCATATCTATAAATGCCGGTAATAAAAAGGCCACTAAATTGTCTCTACTTTCTCAACGCTTATACAAATGCCAACAAATATATATTTAATTATTGACGTAAAAATGAAACGTCGATAAATGACTACTTTCCGGTATATCTATAACTGCCGGTAATAAAAATGCTACTACATCCTCTCTATTTTCTCGATGTTTATGTAAATGCCAACAAATGTATATTTAATTATGGTGTAAAAATAAAACGTCGATAAATGACTATTTTCCAGCATCTCTATAAGCGTTGGTAATATAAACGCCTTTAAATCATCTCTAGTTTATCGACGTTTATGCAAACGCCAACAAATATATATTGTATTACTAGCGTAAACGCATAAGCGCTGATATTTATCTGTGCAAAAATGATACACCGGTAAATGACTACATATACCGGCGTCTTTATAAGCGCCAATAACAAAAGTGCCGGAAAACTTCCCTTTTTTTTGTAGAGGTGGTATCTCATTCATTTGTTCTTTGAATTCTCGAGCATGGACTTTATAATGGGTCGAGCCAAGAAATTTGTTTTTCAAATAACCCTAACCAAAACGGCCAACTTAAATGCATCAGGTAAACTGGGTCAACAAAGATTGGGTTGGGTTTTTAACTATTGGGCTTTACATGCCTATGGACCCTACTGGATCAATTGTAATGGGGTGGTGATGATACTTGCGGACCACAGAGACTATAATTTTTCTATTTTTTGATTTTTGAAAGAGCATTGCTAGTCCTCCATTCGTTATTACCAAATCGAAATTATACAAACTAAAATATTTTTCTTCTATGTTGATAGCCACATCTGGTGATTATTGCCATCTAGCGGCGGCGGAGACTGATAGCGCACGGTACCATATATACGATGCCGCCTTAAGAGGATGAGCCACCCTCTACATGACTTAAGGCCTCGTTTGTTTTTGCAAATAAGATGAGTTAAGATTAAAATTAAAAGTTGAATAAAATATTGTTAGAATATATATTTTTTAATATTATTTTTGTTTTAGAATTTGAAAAAGTTGAATTATTTATTTTATTTTGCATGAAAATTTAAAAAATTTATAATGATTAGATTAAATGAAATGAAATGAATTTAGAGGAGTTTTGAAAACAAACGAAACCTAACTTGCAGTACTACTTGATGTTGAAACCCACATGATCAGCTTCAACATGTAGATCAAGGGCTTTCAAAATCTCTTTAATGTTCTTCCGCTAAAACTCAAACTCAACACTCAAAAATACTACTTCAAAGCCAACACAATAGATTTATGATCTCGACAACCATACAGCATTATTGTATGTGGCCAGCCCTCTCATTAACTCTATCCGTATAACACTTTTTTTTTACACGGGATTTCAAAAACATTAAGTACTGAATTAGTCATTCAAACAAATAATTATATACGAACCCGTATTGGCAAATGAATCTACTTAATTAATGCTTCTGAAAAAAAAAAAAAACCAAAAATGCCTCAAAGGTTTATTAGAAGATCAATTAGTTTATGAGGTTATATCTTTGTAGTGAATCATGTGGGGAGGGAGGCTATTATTAGTCAATTTAATGATGCAATCTTTTGAATGAGATATGCCAAGCAATGATTCTATGGATAATGATCTTTTGAATGAAATGATTTCTATAACAGAGAATAAGAACCAATATTTGAATTAAATGTCAAGGAATTATGAGTATCACGAGAAAAAAAATGCATGTTTTGAGTAAATAATTATGTCAAAGGAATGACTTAAGCCTTGCTTGGACAGTGAAATGAGATAAGATGATTTTAGATAAAAGTTAAAAGTTGAATAAAATATTTTTAGAATATTATTTTATTATTATTATTATTGTTTTGAGATTTGAAAAAGTTAAATTATTTATTAATTATATTTTATATAAAAATTTAAAAAAATTATAATAATAAGATGAAATGATATCAAACCGTTTGTGGATCCAAAAACCTTTAAAAGACTGAAAAAGAATTAGCAAGTACGTTGAGATATATTCAGGCCGCAACTTTTCTTGACTTAATGCCTGATCTATAAATGATCAAATGGCCACTTCTTTCATTTTTCTTTATCCTTCACAAAATGGTCACTTGGTGAGAAAGCATGGTTAATTACTAATAGCGTACGTGTACGTACGTAATTAGTCTAGGACAGAGAAATGTTGCATGTCCGGCCACTTTCGTTTTTTGAAAGTTACAACATTTTTTTTAGAGCAATATTATTTTTTATTTTAAATTTTATATATATTCTTCCAGTCATACTTATTAATATAATATATTTTTACGTGAAGTCGTGTGTATTGTTTAAAATGGACATTCATCATTTAAAATATATCACATGATCGATCAACAAGTGTGACTAAGATGATAAAGTTAAGATGAAAAATAAAAATTTCTCTTTTGTCAAGCCTTTAATAGCCCAAACCCTATAAATGGAGATCCTAAATAGACTCAAAACTTCAAATTCTTATAGAGACATAAAATTAACTTTAATAGAAGGATTAGGTCTACACAAATAAGTTTACGTATTGATGTGGTTTAATATGATCCACATTATAAGAAAATTGCTTATTTGTGACCAGTTAATTCTAGTGAAATGACTATTTGTAACTAAAATTAGTTGCAAATAGTCTTTTAGTCGCAATAAATTGATCACAAAAATCCGTTTTTCTTGTAGTGCCATTAGATTAAACTACATCAGTATATAAATTAACATCCTTGTATAAGATATCTTATTATATATAGACAAAACATTTCTCAAACTTCAAATCCTATACTCGTAAGTACCATAATACAAAAGGGGAGGAGGGACAGTTGCATATATATATATATATATATATATATATATATATATATATATATAGCAAGAACGTTTTTTAGGTTATTGAATGGTAGCACTTGGTATGTTAAAGTAATCATGAATTGGTGTAACTTATATGCTAATTAATCAAACAAGAGACGTAGAAAATCATTTTTTTTCAGTTTACATCTATCGTACTTTCTCAATCACAAAGGTAAATATATTCTGTGGTAAAGTCTTGTTGGCAATGTATGAAGCACCTTCGTAGTAAAGTTTGGAATCAAGTATCCAGAGATCACAACTATTTCATTTCTTTTGTGTATATATATATATATATATATATATATATATATATATGTATTTAGGTTTTTTTGAAACTTTAGGGGCCATGGTCCCCTGGTTCCCATGGAGAGCGTGCAGACTAGTGGGAGGAACCCTAAAAGTCTACTGCTTGCAAGAATGAACAATCAAAGAGAAAAAACAATGATAAGATCTTATGTATATATATTTACTTAGGTTTTTTTGAAACTTTCGAGGCCATGGTCCCCTGGTCCCCATGGAGAGCAGACTAGTGGGAGGAACCCTAAAAGTCTACTGCTTGCAAGAATGAACAATTAAAGAGAAAAAAGAATGATAAAATCTTAATTTCACGCTAAGGGGTTGGAATCAAGTATCAATTTTAGTGTTCAACTGATTTGTCACTCCTTTCACATAAGTTGATATAACATATGGAAGTAAATTCTTGTTTAAATGAATCACTTAAAAGATGTTCCATATGTATTTTTGTGATTGAAAATGATAAAATTTAAAACAAAAAAACAGGATTACTCGTTTAAAAACGAATTAATATAGCCTAGCATGACTCTTAGATTTCTTGCAGGATCAGGCCAATAAGGAATTTTCCAGTCCAAAAGCAATGATTAATGGTTAGTAGTCTGACTGTAAGGTGCATGAATGCGAGACTGGTAGATTCTTCATCCCACATAGATTTGTGAACTCAAAAGATCATCTTTGTTAGCATAAATTGCTGAAGGCGTACTACTACAACTTTTTTAACACCGATACCAACTTCTTCTCTGAGTGACAGTACTATATATATAAAAATATATAAATGCTCTGGCATTACGGCATAATTAAGGACACTATATAAATTAATATAAATGTTGATCAGCCATTATGAGAGAAAAATCGAAAAAAAAAAAAACAACATTTTGGGGAGAGAGAGAGAGAGAGAGAGAGAGAGAGAGAGAAGAGGGGGGGGGGGGGGGGTGGGAGAGTCTAAAAAACTGCAATTATGGCAGAATATATGGCTAGGACCATGCAGCTAGCACTCATCTTCAAGAGCTTCTTCGACCACATAAGTTTTGGAGAAGAAAATTAGATGCTTTACGTTCATGGTCTGGAGCGTTTTCCCTATCAAAATCCTCTAGTACTGCATAGCCAGCCTAGCTTCCAAGCATGCATGCGAGCGAGCTCAGAGTTGCATATATGCATGTATACTTTTATTTATATAATGGTCGAACCTGATCTCTATCATATCCCTAACGATGATGATCAGGAGATCGGACGTCCCTAGTGTAACAAGAAGCAGATAATTAATAATAGCCAGGAGTGGTTGTATGGTAGACAAGAGTACTAGAACAAATAATACCAGCAAATTAAGCTAAGCATTACTGCACAGTGTTCATCCTAGTAAGTCTTATTATATATGCATTGGTGTTTTCAACCTCATGCATTTATTTTTCTTGTTAAATATGTAAAGCTTTTTAAGTGATCGACCAGATCATCAACGTGTACTATGACCTATTTTGAACATGACTAGTCGTCTATGCTTTATGCTATTAACATGACTTTAAAGCAATCACAATCAAACACACGACGTACAATATACGTGGTTCAAAAAATTACTTGCATTTACAGAGTTGCAAAAATTTTATTAACTAGAAGAGATTACAATCACTCAATCTCAACTCACACTCTCTAAGGTTTTTTATTCTCTCACATAATATGCACTCACTAGACAATTGTTCTCTCTCACAACATGCTGAAAGTCGTCCAACACAAGTCAAATATGACAAATATATTACAAACGGCGGAAACCCTAATTGGCAAAATCTGCATTCTTCGCTCGAGCGGCCTGTTAAGCGCACCTCGAGCAAATAACCAAATCAACATTGGCTCGAGCAAACACTAAGATTTGTGTCTCGTTCAAACTTAATGTCGAGCGGGACTCGAGTGAACTCACGGGTTGAGCTTTGCTCGAGCCTACTGTCGAACGCACGTCGAGTGAACTCACGAGTTGAGCTTCAGTCAAGCGCGTGTCGAGCGCACATCCAACAAATACCTTTTTCAGCTTCAAACTAAGTCTCCACATGCACCCTAACATTAACCATACTTAAAATACTTATTGATGAAAAAGTAACATTAATCAATAAAGTAAGGATAAGTAAAAATCTGAAAATTCGAATTCGAATCTAACTCCGATAAAACTGAGTTGGAGTCAAATTTTTTTTTTTCACTTTCTAGTTGGAGTCGGACTCCAACTCCGATCCGATCCAATCCAACTTCGACTTCGACTTCGATTCCGAGCTCCAACTCCGACTCCGAATCTGAATTCGAATCCAACTCTGATATTGTACATATGTTATAAAAATATATCTATTTATGTATATGTTGATCATATATACTAGTATAATTATATAGTTATATAATTGGAACTTATATATGAATTCAATAATTTACTAGTATGAACTATTTATTATAAAATAATATACTTATACTGTAATATAAATTGACTAGGGGTGTAACCGGTCTGGTCAAGTCCGGTTTTGGATAAAATTTAGGACCGAACCGGTATGTACCGGTTTTACATTTTTCAAAACTGATTACGCTCCTGTTACCCTCCTAAACCGGTATCTCCGGTTTGACCGGTTTCTGATCTGGTCCGGTCCGGTTTTCTGGTTTTTTTTAAATATAAAAATATATAATAAAGTGTTACCTCTTATAATAAAATATTATTAATAATTTAATATATATTTTTATGTTTAAAGCATATGATCAATTAAATTTTCATCTTTAAGATTAAACTTTTATTTTATAAATTATAATAATATTATCGTATATATAATTATATTAATAACATATAATCAAACAAATTACAAATGTTCATATTTAAGATTAACATTTCATGTTATAATTTATAAATTATAATATGAAATTATTTCATATATGATATATAATTATATATATTATATATAAAAATTTAATATATAATTATATATTATATATAAAACTTAAATATATAATATTTTGTATAATATATAAAATTAATTTTTATATTTTTTTTTTCAACCAGTCCAGTTTGGTCCCGGAAACTATGGAACCGAAACCGGACCGATTCCGGCCGGTTTTCAATATATAGGAACCGGTTCTGAACCGGACCGGTTCAAAAACCGGACCAACCGGTCCGGTTCGGTCCGGTTTTCCGGTTTACCGGTTTATTTACACCCTTAAAATTGACTAATAATAGTTTAGTATATGTAAACAATGAACATCATAGTATTACTACCATATAATATTAATGTATAATAATACTGGTATAATAACATGTAATACTAAGATCGCATTTGTTTTCACATATGAGATGAAATAAGATGGGATGAGTTGAGATAAAAGTTGAAAATTTAATAAAATATTGCTATAATATATTTTTTTAATATTATTTTTGTTTTAAGATTTGAAAAAGTTGAATTGTTTATTTTATTTTGTTTGAGAATTTTAAAAAGTTGTAATGATTAGATGAGATGAGATAAGATGAGAAGTTTTGTGAAATTGAACGAGGAAGTCTAGTATATAATTATGTTAGAAATATGTTAGACCATTATAATAACATGTAATTAAATATTATAGTACAAGTCTATAATAGGAATAAGTTAGACACTAGAATAGTACAAGTATAATGAGTTAATAACAAGTAATATTATAGTATGATAACATATAACTAGACACTAGTGAATTAATATTTACTAATAATCAATACTAACAATTATAAATACCATAAATAAAAAAATTTAGGGCTAAAGCAAAGATTAAAATTAAAATTAAGTTTAGGGTTTAAAAAATAGGGTTTAGTTTAGAGTTTCGGGAAAAAACCCCAATAAGAGGGGAGAAAAATTGGATTTAGAAGCCCAAATCGAAACAGCCCAAGCCAAAAGGTGCAACCTAGCCCAAATTCAGTCAAAATCGCATCGTTTTTCCTCCAAAAAGGCGTCGTTTTTCCTCCGAAAAGGCGTCGTTTTTACTACGTCGTCTAGGTTTCTACCCCCCCCCCCCCCCACACACACACACACGACCTCACCCTTAGACTTTTCTCACTCTTCGTTTGGATGATTAACTCATCTCAACTCCTCTCAACTCATCATTACAACTTTTTCAAATTTCAACACAAAATATAATAAATAATTCAAATTTTTCAAATCTCAAAATAATAATAATATTAAAAAATAATATTCTAACAATATTTTATTATCTCAACTCAACTCACTTCAACATCCAAACGCAACCTTAGATTCTCTTAAAAAAAGCCCTAACTCAACCTATTGCCTTCTACCATCGTTGTCACTGCCCCTGCCCCTCATCCTCGGCCACCTCCCAGCCTGTGGTCAGCCTCCACCCACCTTGTCGTCGACTTCTCTCTCTAACCCTAAGTCCCTCTTTTCTCTCCTCATTCTCTCCCTTCCTCCGAACTAGCCTCCTCTCTCTCCTCATTACCTGAGTTGGTGGGTATCTAAGGTCGGAAACAATTAATCTACTGATTTGATGTGACATTCGCCAGATAAGCTTCGCATCTACCGATCTGATTCTATATTTAGGTCTCTGTAAATTAACCCGCGAATAAATCAATTTTCGTTGCTAGACTAATATCATTATTTTGCTTATAGATTTGGGATTTTCTTGCAATGTTGCACGCCCAAGTTTGCTTCCAAATTTTTGGAAATTGGTTCGCAACAGTATGTCCCTCCATAGCCCCTCACCATGTTTGGTTTTTTGCTGGTTGTGAATCTGTGATATGGTGGTTGTGATTTAAAACTTCAGTAATTTTTTTTGCTACTTAAATCTGTGTACCGATTTTATTTATTTATTTATTTGCTATATGTATATGTGATTGGCTAGTTGTGAATCTATGAATGTGTGGTAATTTTTTTGCTAGTTGTGAATCTGTCAATTTTTGTACTTTTTTTTTTTGTTGTTAATTATTTTGCTGGTTCTTGGTCAGTCAGATTGACTTTATCATGTATGGATTAGAGTTGTAGTGTTGACAGTATTGCTTGGCTTTTGGTGCAACCATACACTTGCAAATTTTACGACCTACTCTACAATCAATCAATATAAATGTATCATTAAGAATAGTTTCATGAATTTTGTCATCACAAATAAGGTGTACAAGCTTAATGGCATTGAAGTGATCATACTTTCAACCTATTCACCCATGACTTTGTTTTGTTTGGATTTGTTTGTTGCTTGCTTTTCGTACTATGCTCTTCATTTTTGTGGAGTAGTACTAGAAGTATTTTTTGTATTACTCATTTTATAATCATGAAGCTATTTTGTTTGTGTTGTATTTTAATTTTTAAATGATGAATGTTGAAGGCACAAACACTTTTACGTCCACCTCTACATCTTGTCTACCAATATGACGAGTCTATTACATAAAAATGATTGAGGTTTGAGGTGCATTTTTGAAATTGTGTAACTTGTTGTTTGTTCAATTTTATTTCCTTTATTTTTATTAATTTATGTGGACCTATCTTATTACACTAATTTTGCCTATTTTCTTAGGCAAAATTTGGAATGGCACTCAAAGCTTGGTTTTTTTGTTGTTGGAAATTCGGAATGAAAACATTTAATTTGGTTGTCATAAGATATTTGTTTTATTGTTGGAAGGAGAACTTCTTGTTGTTGTAAATGATGAATGATGGGTTGGTTGGGTAATCTAGAGGATAGATGATGGATGATGGATGGATTGGATGGAAGGTAAATGATGGATGATAGATGATAGATGTTTTTGGCTTTCTTTGGTTTTATTTGTTGTTGGAATGAGACAATAACATGTGATTTTAATTTGTGTTATTGGTTGTTACAATTGGAAACAAGTAACAGTATTTGATGGCTTGTAAGAGTTGGAGCGGAGGATACACAAGGCAGAGTTAGAGGTAGGGCATTTCAATTCCGATTTGTTCGGTGCTTAGCCCTAAAGAGAAGTGCTATAGACATAAAAAGATTTTATAAAAATAAACTCATAAATTAATATTTTATGTGAGACGTTAGATTTACTTTAAAATAAAAATGATTTTATAATCTAATGTGTATTACATTAAGGCACGTCAATTTATGAGTATACTTTTATAAAATTTCTTTGTGCCTAAAGCATTTCTCATCAATAAAAGCTAGGACCAAAACTAATGCATCCATATGCCCCCAAAAAAAAAAAAAAAATGAGACAAGTTTCGAAGTTAATAAAGTTAGAAATAAAACATATATCAAAGTTACAAAACATAGCCAAATTCCAGAAACGAAAAGTAATTCAAAACTAAAAAGAAAAAACAGTTTGTTTCCAAGTTAAAGTATTTGATTAATAACTCACATGTCAACATATGTACAGTAAAAGATATTATTCTAAAAAAATAGAGCCCAAAGTAAAAATAGATAAGAGATAAATAAAAAGGGCGCATTTCCTCTCGTCCGGCCAATTAGACCCCCCGTTTCCTCTCAATGTCTCAGTGGTAAGCCTTACTTGGACAACCTTTCTGGCGAACCCATCAAATTAGCATCTTTATATCATACACTGAAAATGGAGAAGTGCTGGCTTCTAGCTGTTCTCCTCCTTCGCATAAGTTCAACAGTGGCTGCTTTTTCTGTGGGTGGTGGGATTGGTGTTGATGTTGGCATTGGTAATGCAGGCGGCGGCGGCGGCGGCGGCGGTGGAGGTGTTTGGATTGGTGGTGGGATCAACAACCCAGTGCCATCTGGTTCCGGATCTTCGGTTCCAAGTCTCAACGGAGCTTACACTGCTCTTCAGGCATGGAAATCTGCAATCAAAGATGACCCATTGAGGATTTTAGACACTTGGGTTGGCTCTGATGTCTGTTCTTATAAAGGAGTCTTTTGTGCAGAGCCTCAAGATGAGATGGATGCATCACCCGGGCGTGTTGTTGCAGGTATAGATCTCAACCACGCAAATCTTCAAGGCACTCTTGTCAAGGAACTCTCTTTGCTCACTGATATTTCGCTTTTCCACCTCAACAGCAACAGATTTTCTGGCACACTTCCTGACACTTTCAGAGATCTCTTCTCACTCCAAGAGCTAGACCTTAGTAACAACCTCTTCTCTGGTCCTTTCCCCGTGGTCACTCTATACATTCCAAACCTCATTTACTTGGACCTCAGGTTCAATGAATTCTCGGGGTCCATTCCTGATGATCTATTCAACAAGAAACTAGATGCAATCTTTCTCAATAACAACCAATTTGAAGGCCAGCTTCCGCAAAACTTGGCTAACTCACCAGCTTCTGTGATAAATTTAGCCAACAACAAGTTCAGTGGAAACATCCCGATTAGTTTTGGCTTCATGGGTTCCAACCTCAAGGAGATATTGTTTCTTAACAACCGATTAACAGGTTGCATTCCTGAGGGAGTTGGGCTTTTCACAGAGATGCAAGTGTTGGACGTAAGCTCGAATTCGTTAATGGGTCATTTGCCGGACACCATATCTTGTCTGGAAAACATGGAGGTTCTCAATTTGGCACACAACGAGCTATCTGGGGTTGTGCCAGACCCAGTTTGTTCTCTGAAAAGGCTCGTGAATCTGACTGTTGCTTACAATTTCTTTTCTGGGTTCAGCCAGCAGTGCAACAAACTATTCTTCAGGAATGTGGGGTTTGATTTCTCAGTGAATTGCGTCCCTGGGAAGAACATGCAGAGACCTCAGCCAGAATGCTCGTTGATTCCTGGAGGTGGGTTGAATTGTCTGAGAATCCCTCTTGTTTGTGGATCAATAGGAGTAATGGCTGCTGCAGAAACTCGCCCCAGCTCATCCTCATCCTCCTCCTCATCTCCATGAGGGTAGATTTACTAGTACAGGTACACTCGTTTATGTACGACTTGACTGGTTGGTGATGTCTGTCGGAATGTTTAATAATAGAATTCAATGATTAGAGGAGCTTCTCAATTTGTTTTGGGTATGAAATCAGGATATCTAACTTGGTATTATCTTATTAGAGGAATACGAGATGCCCAGAAATTCAAAGCAAAACTACTTTTTGAGACTTCCAATGAGCGTATTCGTGTTGGAATACTTGAGTTTTTTAAAGTCATTTGTTGGAGTCCGACATGGCTCACTAAGAAATACAGAAAGTTGCCTTTTGAAGTTACATCTCTGCTTCGTAAACTTAAGAAAGCATGCGAATATTCTTGAGGAAATAAATTTCTTCCATCTTAACGATTGTAACTTGTCAATCAACGGCTACGGTTCTAATAATTTGGGATGCAATTTGTAAATTGTAAAATGTGGATTAATTAAAAATTAAAAAGTAGATTTTCTCAAAAGTAAAATTACACTTTTGCCCACAAATTACCATCTATTTTTATTAAAAGAAAAATCAATTTACACCCTAAACTATCTCAGTAAATTTCACTTTGCCCCCTCGATTAATATTCGAATGCATAAAAAATGTTATTCATTACAATCACTGTCACCCGGGAAATTCGACCATTCTTAGTAAATTCAACATCCATCTTAATTCTTAGCAAGACGAATAGTAAGTTCATAAGAGGGTTTTGGATGGAGTTAGGCCATCCTTATACCGGCCAGGGCCAGTCCCCGCCCTTGAATGTACAAGGAAATGGGTTACAACAACAACACGAAGATCATGGTTTTGTACAATTGCCCGATGTTCGTACCTTAATCAAGCAATATAATACATTGGATTTGGAAGTTTAAAGGACCGTCTAGCTATGGCAAATCCCAACAGGTCACTCCACTGGTCACCACTACTTCCATGAATCCTATAACCTTCATCTTGCAACTCCGTTCTCTTCTCTGATTTATAGACTATTGCAGGTTTGCCCTGATCGGAAGGCCCCCTGTTGAATTTTAACAACATATTATTCATTGGCATTATGTCAAATTAAGTTATCTATGGCTATTGAAACTAGTAGATAGTCTCAGGGCAGTAGAAATGTGAAGATATTGTTTATAAGACAACAGGTTATTCAGGTTCCAAGATCTTGCTTAAATCCTATACCGTAAATCATATAATGGCTTGGTTACCTCAGGATAAGCCGTTCCCAGCCGGTGAACTCCGCATATAGAAGATTTTTCTCTGTGACATTCCTCTGGTATTCACCCCGTCCAGTTAACAGAAATAATGTAAACCCCAGCTGTTTGAGGTCTTTGTAAAGACTCAAACTTGCTGGTAAAGCTGGAGCCTCTGCCAAATCCACCCAGGAGTCAAAAGAGCTCTCATCAAAGGACTCTGATCTGAATAGAAAACAAGAGAGCACGCATACTATATTAAAAAATATCAACCAATATGAGCATGTAAAATTCAACATCGATGAGACATTAGTATTTTACACCACTAATGTTTCCACCACATGATTTACCATCTTTAAGGAAATATGATAAACTTCAAACCCAATATGCAGAAAAATAAATAAGGAAACCCAACGGTATGGAAAGCTAAAATTTGCAGTGTCTGCAGCCGTGAACTCAAACATGAAAGTTAGTAGCCTTCAAAGATATGGACATTTTGGCAATGTGTAGCCCAATTATTTCAAGGTAGGGAACTTCAGCCTGAAGGCAAATAAGGGTCAGAAGGCCACATTGACTAGCATCTTTAAATAAATAAATTCCAATTTCCCCTTTAGCATTTTAATATTTTCACCCCAAAAAATTCTTCAGATTATAATGAACACTCTTTTCTGCCTATACAGGCCTTCTTCAGGTTCATATAAGTTGCCTCCTTCTTTAGTAGGGACTAATAAGAGGGGACATCCATTGGCACTCTCTAAATTGGTAATTTTTTTCCATTCTATTCTTCCATAATCTTGCATTCTTATAAATTCAAATGTACTATCACAGTCAACACAATAGATTCTCAATACTTCAGATATAGCATGGTGAATTCTTCCAAAAAGTGCAGGATTCACAATATAACACACGAGCAATTCATTCGAGAATTTTTACTCAGAAAGACTGAATAAATAATTGACCTAACGGATTGTGAGTAAGAGGTGTATTTCCACAGAATACCTTACCTTGGTATGAAATCAAGCTCCATAACAACTTCATAAAAGTACAAGTTACACAAAGTAGTGCATGCCTTGAACTAAAGCACTTGTGATCAAAACAACAGAGCTGTATGCTCATTGCTGAAATTGTCATAGAGATAAAATATAAATTTACTATGAGATGACAGAAGCTGGTAAAGGAGGTCTAATCTTCTTTATACATACAAGTAAAGAGGGTCTAATCATCATACCAGACCAAACAATGAAATAAAAGTAATATTACAGCTTGAAAGTACAGTTGGGTTCAGGCTCAATTGTGTAGAGTGGAACTACGAGTGTTTTCGTACGTCTAAAACAAGGTCGTGTAAGACTCATATTGCATGCTCCTCCCTATTTTTTGTGTTGTTCTTATGGTTTTTTTCCTTTTATAAGTAATTGAAAATGAGGCATACTCCAAGTACACCGGATGTATACAGGAGGAAACAATCCGCTTATTTAGACATTGTCTTACTCATCTTTAAACACGGTTCTCTTACCGCATAATGTAATCCTACTTCCTACCAAACTTCAGTTTCAAATGCATTACTAATTGAAAACTAGCGTGGACATGCAAAATTAGCGTTAGATCTTCACGCTGAATCGAACTGAACCAAATGACGTGAAACAGAACGCATGCATTATTCGTCTAAAAGGAACCTCAATGCGGTGTGTACAGACATACATATGAGTGCGTGCTTGTGCGTGTGTGTGTATATATATGAGAAGTGCTATTGGAAAGCCTTTACACCGCACACCATCTACATAATATAAGTTGATTTGTAAGATTTAAATTTTAAAATTTATCTTCGAAATCAAATTATGCTAAGTAGATCGTATGTGGCGTACAAGCCTTCAAATAGAGTTATTTTAGCGTGTGTTTATCTTTTGTCTTCAATGGCTTTAGCTTTTCTGGTCAGAAAGTTCAATCAAACGATCAAGAGTTTAGAACAGTCCTTTTGATTCACTTATCAAAAAAAAAGAAACGGTCCTTTTGATTCGAAAAAGAGCGATATACGTGTGTGTGTGTGTGTGTGTGTGTGTGTATATATATATATGTATGTATGTATGTATTGACGAACATGTAAATAAGAAGTAGCATCTTCAAATTTTGGAGACACGACATTGATTTTTTAACCTTAGATATAAACTATATAATTCAGACTACATTATTCTACACAAACAAGCCTTTGAAGGTGAAATACTCCAATTGGCCAATCCAATCCACTCAGATACCTAACAGTCCAACATGTACGTACAAACCCCCCCCCCCCCCCCTTTTCCCCAATCACAAAGCGATAAAAAGGATGAATTGTTCCGAAACTGATGGTAAGATAAATCTAAGAAAACTGAAATATCGAAATCTTTCTAGAAATCCAACGGCTAAAAGCATTTCTGGGCTTACCCGAACCCGTGGGCCTCGTAGTACGGCAGGTTCGAGAGCAGAGTCTCATCGATATCGAAGATCCACGAGTCCCTCCCGTCACCGGCCATCTCCACCGTCTTCGCAAATGCCAAAGAGTCCCGTGCCACAAACTCCGAGTCGTACAGGTACCGCTCGCTGGTCATGTAATCCTCTACGAACTGCAAGCATCTTGCCGGAATAGTGGACCAGTAGCCGGCGTCGTTGGTCTCTACGGAAAACCTCCAGCTTTCGCAGTAAAGATCGTCGTCTATCCGGAGATTGCTGTATCCGGAGACGGTGTTCTCCCGCGAGATTTGGATGACTGATGGCGAAGCTGTGGTGGATACAAGGCAGAGAAGGAAGACGAAGATAGGGGTGAGGAATTGGCCAGAGGCCATTGTCGGAAAACCAAGAAAGCTCTTTCGGGAAAGCTTCCGGTTTTCCTCTTCAGATGAGAATCGAACGGAGACACAGATTGGTTCTCGTTTTCGAGCTCTATTATTGGCTCCCACGCGGAAAGCGGGCTATTAGGCCCCCGAACGTAACGCACAACATTTGACAGACACCACCATTTGACCGCTGGTCATTATTATTATTATTATTATTATTTTAATTTTACTTAGTAATTAAGAAAATAATTTTAAATGTATTGGTGTATTTTTTTTATTTTTTAAATATATTTAAATATGTTAAACAAATGTGAAAAAAAAAAAAACATTTTTACGTTGGGCGGTATGCCCAATGGTCAAGATGGGACGGCATAGTAGCCGCATCCATCTTGAAGGAAAACATTACTATGCCCACTCCTTTTGATCAAAGTTTTAAATTTCATACCGGCCGATATTTCGACTTATGTTTTTTTTTTTTTTTTTTTTCAAACTACAAGCTTATTTTTTAACCCTCAATTCAGACTAGACTATTTATAATTTATATATATATGTATTTGTATATAATTTATTTATATATAGACTATTATTTTAGAATATAATTTTTATATATATTTATATATATAATTTATTTATAGATCGACTATCCCGAAACGTTATCCCGAAACGCTATCTCGAAACGGTACCGGTACCGAAATATTTCGTTCCAGTGCCTTGACCGGTACGGTATTCAAAACATTGCTTTTGATACCTCTATTAGAGACTGCTGGTCATTTTTTTTTTTTACTAAGTGATTAAGGAAGTGATTTTAAATATATTGGTGTATTTTTTTATTTTTTAAATGTATTTAAATATGTTAAAAAAATGTGAAAAAAAAAATTTTTTTACGTTGGGCGGTATGCCCAGTGATCAAGATGGGGTTGCATAGTAGCCGCACCCATCTCGAAGGAAAACACTACAATGCCCACTCCTTTTGACACCTCCATTTGACTGCTGGATAATTTTTTTTTTTTACTTAGTAATTAAGGAAGTGATTTTAAATATATTGGTGTATTTTTTTATTTTTTAAATGTATTTAAATATGTTAAAAAAATGTAAAAAGAAAAAAGAGAAAAAAAAAACTTTTTTACGCTGAGCGGTATGCCCAGCGGTCAAGATGGGGCGGCATAGTAGCCACACCCACTCGAAGGAAAACACTACTATGCCCACTCCTTTTGACACCTCTATTTGACCGCTGGTCAAATTTTTTTTTTTTTTTTTACTTAGTGATTAAGGAAATGATTTCAAATGTATTGGTGTATTTTTTTTATTTTTAAATGTATTTAAATATGTTAAAAAATGTGAAAAAAAAAGAGAAAAAAAAACTTTTTTACGCTGGGCGGTATGCCCAGTGGTCAAGATGGGGCGGCATAGTAGTTGCACCTATCTCGAAGGAAAATACTACTATGTCCACTCATTTTGACACCTCCATTTGACCGTTGGTCAATTTTTTTTTTTTTTTTTTTTTACTTAGTGATTAAGGAAATAATTTTAAATGTATTGGTGTATTTTTTTTTATTTTTTAAATGTATTTAAATATGTTAAAAAATATGAAAAGAAAAAAGAGAAAAAAAAAACTTTTTTACCCCCCAGCGGTCAAGATGGGGCGACATAGTAGCCGCACCCATCTCGAAGGAAAACACTACTATACCCACTCCTTTTGACACCTCTATTTGACCGCTGGTCAAATTTTTTTTTTTAATTTAATGATTAAGGAAGTGATTTAAAATGTATTGATGTATTTTTTAAATGTATTTAAATATATTAAAAAAATGTGAAAAAAAAAGAGAAAAAAAAACTTTTTTATGCTGCCGATATGCCCAATGGTCAAGATGGGGCGGCATAGTAGCCGCACCCATCTCGAGGGAAAACACTACTATGCCTACTCCTTTTGACACCTCCATTTGACCGCTAGTCACTTTTTTTTTATTTTTTATTTTTACTTAGTGATTAAGAAAGTAATTTTAAATGTATTGGTGTATTTTTTTATTTTTTAAATGCATTTAAATATGTTAAAAAAAAAAGAAAAAAAAAACTTTTTTACGCTAGGCGGTATGCCCAACGGTCAAGATGGGACGGCATTGTAGCCACATCCAATCTCGAAAATCAAGTCAGAATAATTTTTATTTTTAATATCATATATTTAAAAAGTAATTATTTAAATAATAAAAATGCATCTGCTATTATAATGAAAAAATAAATTATTACGTATTTTTAAAATATTAATAGTATGTTATTTTTATCGTTTCACAATATAACAATTAACATGTAATTAAAATCAAAATAATAGAATATGAGTATACCATCATGTTTTAAGAATATCTAATAATTACTTGTAATTAAATTTAGAATATTTCTCAATTATAACTAGATTTAGGTCTCATTTAGATAGCAAAAGTGTTTCACATGATCTTATCTAATAATTATAATTTTTTTAAATTTCTACACAAAATATAATAAAAAATTCAAAATTTTCAATTTTCAAAACAATAATAATATTAAAAAATAATATTCTAATAATATTTTATTTAACTTTTAACTTTTAACTCAACTAATCTCATTTCATCTCAACTCACTATCAAAACTGCACCTTACTATATAAAATAAAAATCAATTCATTTTATAAATCTTTTAATTCTCGTTTTGATTAAATAAATGAATTAAAATCTGCCACCTACCTAATAGTCTAATAGATATATTCAATACACTAATTCAAAAAATAATTAGCAAATTGCAAATTTTTAAGTTTTTTTTTTTTTCTTGTAAGGTTTTGCATGAAGTGCTATTTTGAGGGTTTCACAAAATAGAGGTCATTACTTAATTAAGAAAGTACTACTCAAAGACACAGAAATAAACAATTGAAACAATTATCTCATTACACAATATTTCAACCAGCCAATCAAATGGAGGAAGGTATGAATTACAATGAACAAATATATATATTTAGTATGAGATAAATATGAACAAAAAAATTGCCATTAATTAGCGATGCCTGTCTGTACACTATACATCAAAATGTAAGTACAACACAGCTTGTACATAGAACAATACAGTCATAAGAGAGAAACTAATTCCCTAGACTTGATCATAATGTCTCGACAAAACCCAAACTCATGGCAGCGAAAACCAGCAAACCAGATAGGAGATAGGAAGCCACACACCCGAATATGGGAAGGAAAAGAAGGAAAAGAAAGAAAAGAACAGGAAAGTTTCAAGAATTGTGGGGACAAAATCAGGATGAAAGAATTGGGAAAAAAAAAAAAAAGATGCAAATTTATATGTTTTTTTGCTCAAACCAGCTTGCTAGGGCTGAATTTGCTCGTGAAGAGCAAGAAATTAACTAGCAAGTTGGATATCACAGCATCAGAAGGGAAGATTTGGCAAAGGTATTAAAAGAGGAAATCTTGTTCATCATGGCAAAGCTCCTTCCTGAGTTTACGTGAGAAAAGTCTGCAAGCATCCATGCTAAGATCAATGGCAGCTGAAAGTGCTACGAATAGGGCAGCATCAGCCATGCAAGTTACATGCTGCACTCCAACTTGAACAAGAGGCTTGCTGACTTTTCCTTCACCTTCCACAGTCGAACCCATCACAAAACCTTTCACAGGTGACCTCAAACTCAATGCAGTATCTCTAATTATTCCACCATCTATGCAAAATTGGCCACCCTTTTTTATGCTCATCGTGGCCTCGGCAATGGCAATGCTGCTGCTAGGGCCATTGTCAGTGACCAGCTCAAACTTGTAACCCAAGCCATCAATGGGGCCTCTCTCTCGCCACGCCTCGAGACGGCCCCATGGCTTCCAGCTGCTGATGGACACCCCATGAGGGCGGAGGATGAGCCAAGCACCTGGGTTCGATCGAGACACGCGGTCAATCCCCGGTGATGGGACAAATGGGGTGATCATGGAAGCAGCCGCCACGGGCGAGCCAGAGAGATCGTATATCATTATCATCCACCCTTTTCTCTCCCTTCCTGATCGTTCCCTTTCTCCTGAAAAGGTTCTCATCCATCCCCTACTAGTACTGTTGTTGAAATCTGATGGGAGAGACCTGGATTTTCATACAAACAATTAAGAGGGTGAATAACAGAACAGAGCTAGTAAAGAAATCACAGAAATGTCAAACAGGAATATCAACATGACCAGAAACAATGAGACATGCATGGTACAAAACTGCGACAAAATATTCTGCACATGGGAGGAAATCCAAGGTAGTTGTATGCGACAGTTGGAGAGATTTGAAATTGTCTGTTTGACCAAACTTGGTAGGCAACTACGGGCGCCACCATTATTGGCTAAGCTTTCTAAGTTATGTCTTAAGCGAGTTTAATTATCATCTAGCCATTTCTAAAACAATATTCATGAAGGCCATCTCACATGGAGGCTGTAGGCAGTGTGAAATGAAATCTTGGGAAACAAATAACAAAATTATAAGAACGGCGAAAGATTACTACCATGTCAAATTGAAATGTCAAACTACAAAATTAGAAGGGCCAACAAGAAGTTGATAACGACTCGGGGAACTATCATGAGACCAAGGTCAATTTTGCTAAAGAGAAGCCCCACTTGCTAGATCTGCCTTCTTCATCATGTTGGTTCACCCATGAAATCAAAGGAACCCCCAGAGAGAGAGAGAGAGAGAGAGAGTCATATTTATACAAACCATGAATAAAACACCATTAATGCTAGCTAGTACTAGTTATCATAATAAAGGAAACATGAAAATAGATAAGGTACGGGCCAACTTGGCATGTGCTTATAACCAGCTAAAGAAATTGACAACCCAGATGTACCCCAGAAGGAAAAGTCTAGTCTTCAGAATAACCCCATATTCACATAATTAATTATCATTAATATAAGATGAACAATAATTAATTAATAAATTAATTCGTGTTAAAGTATGTTTATATACGTAATTAGATACAGAAGAGTTGATTCGCCAGCATAACTTTATCAAGAGATCTATTTTATGTAATTTCCTTATAGGAAATATATATACATTGTATATTCCTATATTTTAATCACCCACTCAGGCTCACTCTAGCAAACTAACGAGATAACAACTAAAATGTACCGGATCACCAGGAAATAAACATTCTCACCTGGATCTAGAGTTCCGATCCGCACTGAAGGTGCAGCTGAAAACCGGTTGCCTTATGTTCCCTTGAATCTGGAAAACCACCGGGCTACACTCAGGTTCACCTCCAAACTGGAACACGAACCGGGGGTCCGGTTCTGACCGGACCACTAGATGAATCCGAGCCGAGGGCTTGTCCGGCTTGTTCCCAAGCTTCATCCACCCGTTTTGGAACACGCGGGGCCGGGCGTCGGTGCCTTCCAGGTCAATGCCGACGTGGACCCGGCCCAGCAGCTTACCTCCGCTGACGCCGCACGTCCGGCCCATGCGGCCTGTAAAGACGGAAACGCGGAGTGTTATGGACTTCCCGGAGAGGCGGCGGATGGCGGAGCGGTCGAGGTGGAAACCGGCAGAAGAGGTGCTCGAGTCAGGTGACGAGTCGCCGGGCGTGGTGCAGAGAGGGAGAAGCGCAGTTTGGGAAGGGAAATGCTTGATCCGGAGCTCGCAGAAGCACGGGGTGGTCGATGGGTGGATACCTGAACCGGCGGGTCTGGTCGCCTGGGGAAGTTTCAGAGCCAGTGATTCCAGCGACAAACGAACGAAGGGACACGGATCCATGGTCTGGTAATATCAAAGTCCTAGACTCTAGTACTACTAGTACGTAGTTGTTGTTCTCGTTCTCGTTCTAGTTGATCTTGTCCTTGTTTCTCTCCCTCTTTGGGGGTTTAAGAGAAAAGAGTGAGAGTCTGAAACGTAGAGAGGAAATACAAAGGTAAGGTAGAGAACCTGATCCTCGGAAACATCTATCTTTAAGGACTAGAATGTATGTCGGGTTCACCTGTTGTTAACGTCCTCTCTCTCTATCAGTGTCTGTCTATCTGGATGTGTGAAACGGTGCGTTGGTTTAGTGACTACTGAGGGTGGTTGTCCATTTTCTCTTTTGTTCTCTCTTAGCGGAGCGATTCATTCTTTTTCAAGTGGGACCTGCTAAAATTATCCAACCTGTTTTCAATAATATATAATATATAATTTACGAACAAATTATACAAAAATAATATTATAAACTGATAAAATTTTATTTGATTAATTAAATCTATTTTATAATAAAATTAATTTTATTGATTAAAATATTTGTCAAAATTCATTAACCAACCTGTACTGCCTTATCTAATTTGGTAAGAGTCGGAGAGAGAATGAATTTTGCAGAGGGTCCGGGGCGGGGGCCGGCTTGGGGGAGAAAACGAGAAGTGGAGAGAGATGGTGAGCTGGCGAGAAGTTCGAGGTATTTTACTTAGGTGGGAAAATTTTGGTCAAGGGTGGCGAGGCGAGGGTCAGACAGCTGTGTTGTGGCTGGAACCACGTTGTCATGGAACAAACTAACTGCATCTGTAGCTGATTGGGGCCCCCACTCATGATGTTCTTCGTTGATCTTCGCTGCATTCCTATTCGAATTTCGCACCCTGTAAATCAGCAATTAAAAAAATTAAAATGAAAATATTCCCACGTGGCAAATTTGGCGCCATCTGACTTCTGATCGCCGCTATAGACGGCTGTGTTTGACGGCGCTTTAACTACCCCTTTTTTTTTTTAAGTCTGTATTTAAACGTTGAGATTAACTAAAAGTAATAATGAATTAAGTAAGTGAAATAAATTATATGAGATTTATTTAAAATAAATTTAGATATATTTAAATATTAAAATAAGTTTAATATTATTTATAAAAAATAATAAAAAAAATAGATCTCACATATAAAAATATATTAAATTGAAAAAAAGTTATGAATTTTATTTATAAAAAAATTTTAAATTGAGATAAATTTAATAATTTTAGAGTTAAATATTTAAATATTAAACAAAATTTAAAATTAAATTAAATTAAATTAAATCGAATCTTACAACCGTTAATGTTTGGTCAGAGCTAAAGCTTTTTGTTTATTCGCTTAGTAAACGGATTAACAAAGAGCGACGGTTCCTTTCGGCGGTGGCCGAAACGTTGAAATCTGTCATACGACTCCAGATTATTTTTGTGAAAAAAATTAATAATAATAAATAAACTCTAAAACTTGAATATAAGTTGTTAAAAAAATTAGAAAATATAGAAAATAAGCCGTGATGTATAATGTCAGATGAATAATTGAGATATGGATTTGATTTGATATTTATTCCATTCTTTTGTTATTTATTAGTTTTTTAATTAATCCCATACAAAATTGGTGAAAATAAAAGGGAATCATGAAAGTATATTTGCATTAAACCCTTGCGGCCACCGTTGAGAGCTTTCTTGGGAGCTTCTGTTAGTGTATTTTAAAAGGTTTTTTTTTTTTTTTTTTACTTTTTTTATATGTATTTTTAATACTTTTAAATATTTAAAAAAAATTACAACATCATTAACAAACACTTCCTTAATTACTAATTAAAAAAAATAAAAAATCCCAACAAAAGCTCCCAACAGAAAGAATAGCAGTTTTCTTAAACAAACATGATTGTTCTTCAGTCCAGTATTAGTATTATTATTATTATTATTAAACAAACAGAAGACCCCCGGTAGTCCACATGCATTAGTGAATCCTTGGAAATGCCATCCAATACTCCAGAGATAATCAAAGATTTTGGAGATAAAATATCACTAACTGTATCATGTTTATGTTACGTTCCCTACAAATTAATATTAAAGTTTCCATCTTGAATGGAAAAGTCGATAATAGATTATGACCTGCATGCAGCATATATAGGAATTTCAGAAATATTTGTGAGAAAAAAAAAAATAATGGTTGGAGTCTGCTCTTCGATTTACCTTAGGAATTGAAGACCCACTTGTTAAGCTATACAATTAGTATAATGATCCATCAATGCTTGAGTTTGATTAATTGTGAGACAATTTGATTGACATATATTATATATATTTGTAATGATCACCATTGCATTAAAATAATCCCAAGATTGAAGAACAACAAACAAAAACCCCCTACCTATATAACCCAACACGGTACGAAAAATGAAATTAAACTAGACAATAGATTTAGAGAATAACTTCAAACCGGATTTGGCGTAAACTGCAGATTTATACCCTCCAATAAGATTTTGACATGTGTGCTTTTTAAGAAGAGAAAAATACAACCGGTCTCAATTAAGGCTACGTTTAGTTGTAAGACTCAGTTGAGTTTAGCTGAGTTCAGTCTATTTTAAATTGAGTCTAACATCCAAATACCTAACTTTCAAATTACTAAATTCATCTAAATTCAAAACCTCTTTACACGTAGGACCCACAACCTTTAATTTTAACTTTATAACACATATTTATACGTGAGACCCACAATGTTTTTCAATTTCCTATAAAAAGTATTAAACTCATTTTAACAACCCAACACACCTTAAATTCAGTTTAGATGAATTCAGTTTAGATGAGCCACACATAATTTCATTTACTACTCAATTCACTATTATTTATAAAGAGTTCAGCTCAGCTCAACATCCTAACGCAATCTTAAATGTTTCTCTCCTTCTCCACTCCCTCCTCTCTCTTTCTCCCTTCTCTCTCACCCAACATCTGCTCGGTGGTGATGAATTTACATCCATAAGCATAAATGGAGGCATGTCCCTAGCAGAATTTATAGCTAACATCTTTTCATGTAGCAGGATGGTTTGGCTGTGTAGATCCCCATTTTTGTTGTTAGATGGTACTCTTCTCTTATATTTTCGCCATCACAAGGTGGAAATGGTTTTCCTTTTATGAGACTAGTGCTCATGTTTCAAAATCCCAGTACCATTGAAAGCTACATTGGCATGGATGGTGTTGTTGTTGTATAGGTTGAATAGTCATAAGTTCAGAGAGTGATATAGGTGATCACTTACGTACTTGTGTTGAATGTAGTATGGGATGTGCAGCACTTACAAAGTAATTTGCCATTTGGCCACGTATATACATATATATATATATATATATATATATATATATAATTTACACGACGATTAAGTACGCGTACATGATGATGATCTTAAGTACCCTAAAAAGTGCCAATGGATTAACATATTTACTTTCCCTTTTCACTTTTTTTTCCGTATGTGTTGTTGTTTTTATCTAGGTGGCCTTGTGATCCTCTCCATGAGTTCCAATCAGCTTTTCACAGATGAAGAAAACCCAGCTATACATTGAGCTCAGTCTTCACGGGTTGGTAGGGTCGATATCCCTCCATTTATCTTGTGATAGGAGAGTGGGGAACAAACTTTTTGGCCTACCCATGATCCCTTATTGTTTACATATCTCATTCACAACAGCATCATGTTTGTTGCGGTGCTACGCTTGCTTGCTTCCACACATATCGCTCTCACTCACATCTGCTAGCTCATTATTATGTCACCATGCACTTTTTCACTTACTGAGCATGCATGCCTGCATATATAAGTTATATATGTACATGTAATTAGTAGGCCTACAACCCGAGCAGAAAATACCGGATTTGTACCCGACCCGAACAACACTATTTAAGGTGCCAACCCGATCCGAACCGACCCATCAAAACAATATCGGTCGAACCCGTATGACCCGACCTCATCTTAAAAATAAAAAATAAAAAATACTGTTCTTTCTTCTTCATCGTCAAAGACCTTGTTTTTACCCATTTTCTATTTCTACAGATGAAAATTACCTAACCAAGAAAAACAAATTGCATGATAGATTAAGCTTATACATTTTTAGATCATTCAGCCAATAAGTTCTATTCTTTTTTAAAACTCTCATCTACCAAACACGAGATCTATGGACAAGAAAAAATGTATAGAAGATAACAAATACCCCCAACAAATGAAAACCCAAAAAGCCCCCAGCAAATCCTCCAACAACAGCAGATCTATTACAAATAAAACCAGAAACCCAATAAACAAACAAAATCACTGGACTTGAGGAAACAAGAGGAAAAGATAAAAAAAAAAAAAAAAAAAAAAAAAAAGACAAAGCGGTTTTGATTGTTTTGGAGTTGTCCAGAGCTACAACCTACCAAGTAATTAATTGAAGATTGATTAGGTACCAGGCCCCTCTGGACACCATCGGGCTTGAAGGTCTGCTCTCTCCCTTGAAGGCTTTTGGCTTGCAGCTCTAAAAAGTTAGCTGGTTTTTCTAAATGATTTTTCTACCTAGTTTTTTTGTTCTCTGCCGAAGAAGAACAGATTTTGTGCCAACCGTCCCTCTCGGTGATTTTTTATATCTTTCTATATCCGTCAATCTCTATCTCTTCCTCGCAATTATTGTGGCCATTCTTTCTTTAATTGTTCAATTAATTTTCTGAAAAGTAGACCCTATGCCCAGTAGAACATTCTCAGTAATTAGGTAGTAGTTTAAGTTGTTTTGATCGGTCAATTTACACCAAAACTCAAATCCGTTGTTTTTATTGGATTGATGAACCGATTAGTAGTAGCCTATCAAATGCCAGGTCAGGATCCGGTTAATGTTGTTCGGATTTCCGGGTCATATGCATAGGCCTAGTAATTAGTAACAAATTTGAAGCACTTATTTGTCTTGGTGATCTATCTATTGGTGTTAAAACTTAAAATGATTTTAACATAAATAAACTTCAACTCCTCGTGTTAAGACACGCCATCCATTCTTTGTTTAACGTTTTATAATTTAGCACGTCATATCAATAAATATTGTGTAATTTGAGATTTTAAAAGTATGTGATACCTGTACTTTTTTTCTTATGTGATATATTTCTTTATTTTCGTTCTCTTATTTTTACTTTAATAGAATTGACATGAATCGATGAAGACCAAACTATATTTATAGATATTTATAGGGGTCAAATCAGCAGCCTATAATTTAGTTTTGAGATAAGGCTGAAAATTAAGTTAAGAGATAAAATCAAGAAGAGATAAGACAAGTTAACTCAGACTCTTAAAAGGAAAGAGACTTAGACTTCTAAAAAGAAAATACTTTACAAGGCAAATTTGACTCAATCACTCCAAAAAAATAGACATCTATATAACGAGGAGACGTTCCACAAGCTCTTTATACAAAATATCTCCACAGGAGCTCCTTACGCACAAACTCCACCACACATAGCAACTTCATAAGATCTTACCTAGATTTCTCCATTGTATTATGAGATGTGTGAGCTATGAGAGATTGTAAAATCACCTATTATAGTGAATTTTACCTCCAAACAACTCGTGGACATAGACTTCTATGCCGAACCATGTAAATTCTCATGTTTCTCTATATTTATTTTTATTTGCATATTTATTACGTATTTTATAAATGAAAGTGAAAAATATTGTATCGAAGCCCCACTACAAGAAAAAGTACTTATTGCGGCGATTTTTATTCTATTGCAAATAAAATCGCCGCAATAAGTCACTTTTTGTAGTGAATCAAAATTCGCTGCGGCATTTTAACCGCGACTTGCGATTTAAATGGAGTTGGCCTTATTTACAGCGATTTTTAATTCTATTACGGCTTTTTGTTTCGCCGCAAAACGAAAAAACATCTTGCAACGGACTAAAATCGTCGCTACTTGGTCTGGGGCGGCAAAACGCACGAAATGTTTTATTTTTCCCCCCCGAGCCAAACTCATCTTCTCTTCCTCTCTCGCACGGTACTGATCTTCGTATCTCTCTCTCTCTCTCTCTCTCTCTCGTTCTACCCTCTGACTTCGAACCTCAGGCCTTCACAGTAGACCCTCTCTCTCTCTCCACTGCAGATTTCTTGTGGGTTTGGTGCTGCGCGCGTTTGTGGGAGTTCTTGGAGTTCTGAGTTGCCGATCGGTGGTAAGGCCCTTCTCCTTCTTTGCTTCTCACGAACACACCCACATTCACTTCAAGTTAATTTCCACTCCCATGAAATTTCTGTGAAATGAATTTCATTTGCGCAGTCCATGGGTTTTGGGAATTTTTCCTACGTTTTGTGGAATTTTGGGTTGCTGCTGGGAATCTCTCACAGCAGCAAGCTCCCACCCATTTCTCCTTTGCTCACGCAACACTCACTTCAATTTTTCACTCATCACAGATCGTAACTGCTCTCTATTTTTAGTGCATTTCTCTATTTTTTAACAACAAGGTTCATGCCTTCAGATGCTCTACATGTGTTTAATATCTATTTTATATTTCAAATTAGTAAAACTTATAAAGAAAATATAAAAGAAAGAGAAGTGGTGTTCAGCTTGTGTTTTGTGCATTCTACTAGCCTTTGTGACTGCACGCACTACAAACTTCATCAGTTATGTGGTTCTGTTTTAGTGCAGTGGCATTTTAGTAGTGAATTCAGATGTGGTTCTTTTTTTGTGCATCTGAGTTGTGAGTCTTTTTAGTGCATTTGTGTTGTTTGTCTGTTTTGTGCATATGAGTTGTGGTTCTGGATTGGTGAAATTGGGTTTCTTTAGGGTTCAAAAGTTGGTGGGGTGGTTGGTTTAAAATTTAGGTCCTGCTGCTACATCTTTTTTCATATATTTTTATCAGCGTTAATTTCTATTTTGTGATCCACCAACATGCAATTTATTTTTTTAAAAAAAATCCAGAAGTTTTCTCTAAGTATTGATAGATTAAACTACTTATATATATATATATATATAAAGCATTCATAGACTATCTGCTATGAGATCTCAACACAATAAGTTGTTCTGCTTTGTATTTTTTTTAAAATACATTTTGCGGATTATAAGTTATATCTAGTCAATCTTTTAGAATAGATCACTTATGTGTTAGTTTTTTGAAATCAGCATTGCCTTCAAATAGAGGTGAGGACCTACAGACAAAGTGATTGCTCGAGCTTTATGGTCTAAAGGTAAACTAAATACACTAATCTATGACATTATCCAGAATTATTTAGATCCCTGTAGTTGTAAAATGAAGGTAAGGCAGCATTTGGTTGTGTTTCCTTAAATGTTGCATCAAATTCTTGTGTGCTTACAAGGATTTTTTAGTTTGTGAATGCCTTTGGGGATTTTTCAAATTTTCAGATTGTGATGTACAACCTCGCAATAAGTTTTGAAGATAGGTGTACATTGTTCCTGTGCATTTGGTTGAACCTTATGCTAATACAGAGGCTCTTGATTAAAAAGGTGTGCTTGTTGTGAACTTCATCATCTCCATGAACTTCATCATCATTTCAATTCTTATTTTATAGATTATGTTTGTTCAATTATAAGTTGTACTGAAATAACTATAAACAAACTTATCAACATGCTAGTGTTACTATGGTAGTATCTTAGTTACATTTTAAGTGCTGAATACTGCAATTTGCAAGGTAAAAGTCTCCCCCATTGTAAAGTGTGAATTCTATACTGGTTTCTCAGAGAAAATGTGTGTGTATTTTCAAATCAGATACCTTAAAAGGTTTTTGTGTCACTTATGCATGTATATTCCTGATTATGTTTCATTCTTAAATTTTGTCATTTTATTCTAAGATCCATTTTTAAGAGTATCTAGAATTGTTGCATAATTTTTGGGAAATGCCAAATTTACTAGCTCATAGCTGTATAATTTTTTATATATTTTAACAAATGACTGAGGAACCCTTGCGTTTGGTTTGTGCTTTTTGGTCTAACCTTCTCCATTATCTGTCTGTGCTATTGCTGTTCTGCCATGCAGAAGACTGGCACTTATTATTGTTGTGGCTATCATGCTCTTTTTGGCATTTCTTGGATTTTGTGAGTCTTTTGTTCTCTTGGCTTAGAAGAAGAATATTCTCATCATATGGCTTATTATAGTCGTGGCTTATTTATTTGTTCTTATATCATTGTTATGGCTACTTGTTGCAGTATTTTCCAAATGATTGGGATGCAACCTCTGGTATACTTGTAAGTGATTTAAACATTAAGCCCTTTTCATGCTCAATTATTAATAACGGTCATTGAAAATTTCGGAATCAGTTCTCTTTTACTTGATTAGCTTCTATCCTTATTTGGGGGCCTAAAAGATGTGTATACTGTGTGCAATGAAGACATTTTGTGCATGGATCTGTTACTAGTTGACTTGTTAATGCGATGATTGCCTGCTCTTATTTTTGCTAGTCTTGACTTGTTAATTTTTATGAAAATGTTGACTTGCTATAGAGGTTTGTGATTAATGGGGTTTCCCAAACTTCTGATATATTATATAATATATAATGGTAAAGAATGTTAACAAACTCCTGATTCAGTTTGTTAATAATTACTTATTAAAAAACTAAATCTTGTACTGCACATTTGTGCCTCATCTGATACTCAAGTAAGATTGCCAAGTTAAAAGCATGTTTCCTTTGATTTTTCCTGTTTAGAATTTAAGTGTTTTTCCAGCTCCGTCCTATTAATTAAATATGTAGTAGGTGCCACTTCGTATTACGTTGTACTTCCTATTTAACTCTCAGTAAACGGATTATCTTAAACATTTTTTCGTGTTTATTCTGTTTGTGTTTATTTTCCTAAATAATTATGTTGTATTGACTTCTCCACATTTCATGCCATAGAGATTCCGTGAGTTCCAAGCACCTCCAGAACATAACTTGGGAGTTCTGCTAGTATGTATTTCTGGAGAACCTTTGTTGTTTATACGCTTTAATTTTTTGAGATCCTGTTACACCAGATTCCATTATCCTATCTTTGCAATAATTTTTTTCTTCAGCTTGTGATTTATATGATGTATTGGCTTCAGGATAGATTCACTCGAACCAAACAATGGGTTCGAGAATTGCATAGACAAGGTGAGGTCATTAAAACTACTCTCAACATTTCTGAAGTAATTCACTCTTGACATTAAAATCCTTTTGGATGATCTCAGACTCACCATGTCTTTTTGACTCAGAATATTACAAATTCTTAGATTATATAATTTGATAGTTAACTTGAGAGTGGACTGATGATTACATGTTGTAATCACAAGTATGTGGCATACTATGTCTTATTCCTCGTTTAGAAAAAGCTTCAAATTTAATATTTTACAAAACTAATATTTTCAGCTTTTTTCTAGGGTGCTTAGAAATAAATATATCCTTCCATAGATCTAATAACATATGGATGGATAACATTCGCAACTGCCCTTTGTTCTAATTGATTAACACCAATGAAAGTTGAAATTTTGAAACATAGAGTAAAAGAAGCATGCATTGGGTTGACAATGTTTGATAATAATTGTGAAACATAGTTGTAAGTTTATATTTAGATGGGTGCGAGTAAGATAAAAACTTGTTTGCTAAGTACCTAGTTTATTGTTCTGCAGATTTGAGACTATTTTTAGTGTTTATAACTTAATTAGGTTTGGTGTTGCTGTTTAAGCAGACTTGTTGATGAAGAGATTATGTTGAACTCTCTGATTGATTCATGAGTCTTTCCAGTATCAGGTATCACTGGGACCCTTGATGTTTGCTTCGACATTTGTCCTTGTTGGTGATCATTATGACAAAGATGTAACAGATTTTAGGGTCCTTTGCTTGATTTCATGTAGGGCAGTATTTTGATATGCTTTTGCTTGATAATATAAATGAGTTCAAACTGATAGTTTGATTTTGAACATTTCTCACTTCTAGCTGCTTTTTGTATTGAATTCAGACGTGTTGCCAATTATGGTGCAGTTTTTGCTTGCTTATTTTTTATGTTTTAATATACTTCTAATTTGTTAAAGTTCAACATGTGTTTTCAGGCCAACTCCTCCTTCACAGGCTATAATGGCAGTGAGTAATACATTTGACTTAACTATATATATAACAATACATTGTTATGGAAATTATCAAAGTTTTGTACATTTGACCTAACTATTTGGTGCAATATTAGACTTTTGTGCACTGTATGGTAAGGATGTTGTGTGTTTTAGTAATTGAATAAGCCAAATTCACAATCTCAACACAACAAAAACTGAAACTTTATAACCCAGTCCTCTGCTATAAAGATCCAAATCTTATGCTCAGATTACTTGAACAATGAATTAAACTATGGAATATAAAGACAGAAGAAAAGTGTAAAACTTATTTATCAAATGTCATATTAAAAAGATTACATTTGAGAAACTACTTCCAGGGACTCTATGTGGCTCTTCTCTGGGATTTTTGCAAGAGTCAGTTTGTTGGAGTTCTCAGTGCATCAGACTTCATTCTAATTTCGAAAGAGGTATCTCTGGAATAATCTTCTGTGTTTTGTTGAACTGTGGTAGTTATGAAGAATTAAATCTTTGTATTTTAAAATGATATGTACAAAGGCTGACATCATAAATATCAGAAAGACTTACTATGCTCTGATGGATTAAGAGAGAACATTCATTTTGTTTTAAAAATAAAAATATACAAGGATTTGCATCAGAAGTATTCAAAAATGATGGAAAACCATTCACTCATTTGCATCAGAAGGATTTACAAAACAAGGTGGCCACTATTCCCATTATCCATTCTTCACAGGATGGTTCTTTTCTACAGCTATTGCATCTTGCTTCGCTGTTAGGGATACTAAAATGTAAACTTCTTCGTGGGATTGTCACTTGAGGGTCCAGCACTAAGAAACTAATCCATGGGCCTAATTTTCAGGCATCTACAGGTTTTTTAGACATTCTTTAAGCTCCTTGCCCATTCTTCAGCAACCCATTTGTTCAATTCCTTTGAGTACATGGGTTCCAAAAATTGGGGAGTAGAAGCCATTTGCAATGTTTAGGTCAAATGCGTCTCTTAGTGCTACTTTAACTTTATTAGTTCAAGGTGATTTTCCTTCTTTTCTCAAACTACTGCAGAAAGTAAATGTAGCTTTTATCTTGTAAGAATTGGCATATTTATCTCAGCCATAAAGTCTCTATGTTTTCTTTGTAACTTGCTGTGTCGTGATTTTGATCTCATCTCAATGCTCTATGTTTAATAACATTGGACTTGTATTATACTATTTTTATTATAATACACCTTCCCTTTTCAGTTGGAGTTAATTCGATTTATATTTAGTGGATGATAATGGCTCATTGCTGGATATGTATTCACGAAGGTAATTGGCTCTCTCTCTCTCTCTCCTCCAGTTTTCTACCCATCTATTATTGAATGATCCATATTTTTTAACCATATCAAGAGGTGTTTTGTATTTTCTTAGTGATATCCCTGCTTTGGCAAAAGATAAAGCATATGCACAGATTCGCCTTGGTGAAATGCGTATTCACCAGGTAATTCCTCAATCTTATGTATTTATCTGACTCCATCAGGCATGCTAACTGTATGGTAGATAGCAATCTCTTTAAATGCTTATAGTTTAGCACTTGTTTTCTCACAGAAAGTGGCAATGGTTATTAATCTATATGCTTTGTAATCTTGGTTTCAATTTATTGCTTACAAAATTGTCTTAGGTAGTTGGAGTTAAAAACTTGGGTAGTTGCTTACAGAAAATCTTGGTTTTTTTATTATTTTTATTGGTTGGTAAATCTGTTTCATGTGGATTAAGTTCTTTAAAGAAGTTAATCCACATTTATGATACCATAAAAAGATATCATAAGGATAATGATACTAGTCAAACGTTTCACAAGTAAATTTTTTTTTTATTTTTTAACAGATTATTTGCGGCGACTCTATGTCGCCGCAAATTTGAATTGTCGTCGAAAATACTTATTTGCGACTATTGTACGTCGCAAATACCTTTTAGCGTCGAAAATTTTCGATGGAAAGGAAATAACTATTTGCGAAGATTTCATAATCAATGGCAATGTCTAATTGCGGAGAAGGATGTTCGTCGAAAAAAATCTTTATGGTTCCCATTAGCTTTTAGCGTCGAAACAAATATTTGTTGGAAAAAGGTTTATTGCGACGATTTTATGAACTTTTTGGGACGACAATTATTGACGCAAATGATTTCTTCCGTCGATTAAATGTGATGGCTGCACATGCATTTCTGGCGATTAATCACTTCAATTTTTGGCGAGCTGAAGTCGCCGGAAAAAAATTGCAATTGCAGCGATTCTAGCATCTCGCTGACTTTGGGCAAAAAAATGCATATTATTTCAACCAATGTGCGGCGATGCAAATGGCGCCGAGAAAAGAGATATGCGGCGAATTAAGGAGGTAATTGCGACGAAAAGTGGCGCTGAGAAAGGTGGGTTTTCTTGTAGTGCCCGAATCATCATCGTGGGTTGGGGATGATTCTTTCCTCATTTCTAGTCTGTTGCACAAATTAAGGCATTAACAATATTACTCCAAATTAACCATACATGATCGCGTGGGTGCATGGCTAGTTTATATCATTTGCCTTCTAATAATCCTTTAATTAAACAAGAACAAGATTTAAAAAGTGAAAAAGAAATAGTTATTTATCGTCCTTTTATTTATTATTTTTATATTATTATTTAATGTGATATTTATTATTTTTATATTATTATTTAATGTGATATTAAATAATTTAAAACTATCAGTAGTCTTTTACTTATCTTTCATTGATGTTAATACATAAGCGATGCTGACAATAATATCAAGGAAGTCAAAAAGAACTTCTATTATGCACGGTGGATCCAAAGCCAACACAAATCTAGGCCACGTAACATCGATGTTTTTGTTTTTTTCTTACTTTGTTAACGTACGTTACAAACAACACAAAAGGACAATACACGACACTCAGGTTGTATTTTTGTGCAAGATTACAATGTGCATGGATCATCCAGGCAAGCAAAAGCAAATCATGTGACTATACATATAATGAACGTACATCAACATGCATGAAGTTGGCAGACAGACAGGCTAATATTTCATAATTAATTAATATTACCTAGTGTTCAGATTGGCAGCTTGCTCCACCACTTTATTTCCTTGTAGACCCACAGCCATTTTTTTAATTATTATTATTATTATAATGCACCTAATAATAATAATAATAATAATAATAATAATATTTGGGTTTTTTTTATTTTATTTACCATTATTCTATTTCCACTTAAAAACATAAAGTTGTGTTGGTTGAAGAAAATGGATGATTAAAATGTGGTTTAGGTCCCCCTGAAACACGCAATATAATGATCAATTAGGTAAGACTAAAGATGATCACAGCTTCCTCCTCCCCCACAGATGAGTAAATGATTAGGTAAGTACTCTATAAAAGAGAGATCGATGACTTCATTTTAATTAAGGGGTCTTGACTCTGAACTTTTCATTATGGTGGAGATAAAGTAATCTGGCTGGAGTGGTTTCAGAGCCAGCTAATATATGCATAACAATTATTTCATTTCCATTTTAAATAGTATCATGCTTCAGACAAAAAAAAAAAATTCTCACAAGTTATTGCTCAAAGTCGGGATCATAAGTGGGATACAATGTTGACAAATAAAAGATTGAGAATATGATTCTGTTGATGTTGTGTTGACAAATCTGGCCGGATGCAGAAGTAGTGAAAGAGGTCGCATTCCTTGCGCATCCGTTGAAGATACTTCTTCAAATTTTCACCTTTCGTAATGAATTCTCCCAACACTTGGTTGACAACCACTTGGGAATCGGCCCTTACTTCAACTTCGATGACTCCCAACAACCTGGCCACGAACATTCCTGCTAGCAGTGCCTTGTATTCGGCTTCATTGTTGGTTGTCTTGAAGGCGAGCTTTATTGCGTAGTTGTGCTCCTCGCCGAGCTTGGTAACAATGCGCACCCCTACACCCCCTCCAGCCCGATAGGACGAGCCATTGACGTTGACCTAACAAGGCTTTCTCTGAGTTGCAACTTGTATTTCTTCCAGAAAATCGGTGAACTCGGCTACAAAATCTGCCAACACCTGACCCTTGATCGTTGTGTGGGGAATGTACTCTATATCGAACACTCTTAGTTTGATTGTCCTGTACATTAGCTGGCCAGACATGTCGGGCTTCTGCAAGATCTTTTTTAGGGGGATGTCAATAAGCACCTTTATCGGATGGGCATGAAAATACGGCCTTAGTCTTCTTGCGGCGACCACCAATACAAATGCTAACATCTCCATTCGTGGGTATCTGGCCTTAGCTCCACGGAACGTCCGACTCGTGTAATAGATGGGTCGTTGCCCCTCTTCTGGATTGTAGATTATCATGGTAGACACGGCGTGTGGCGATACAGCTAGGTACATGATCAAGTTCTTGTCCGGCTTGGTACTCCTTTAGGTCCCCAAACGCCTAGTGGGCCAGGTACTCCTTTACGTCCCTGAACGCCTGGTTGTAGTCGGCGTCCCATTCTCATGCCTTCTTTAGGACCTTGAAGAAAGGAAGGTATCGGTCGGTCGAATGGGCGATGAAGCAGTTTAAGGCCACCACCCATCCCGCGAGCCTCTGCACTTCATGAAGGTTATCGCCCGGGGGGAGGGGGGGGGGGGAGGCATTCCCACTATTGCCTCAACCTTCTCTGGGTTGGCCTTATTCCCCGCTCGTAGAACATGAAGTCCAAAAATTTTCCTGACTCCACTCTGAAGGCGCACTTTAACTGGGTTGAGCTTCATTTGGTAGCGTCGTAGTATCGCGAAAGCTTCCAGGAGATCAGACAAATTTTGTTCGGGTCTCTTGCTCTTGACCAGTAGGTCGTCTACGTACACCTCCTTATTCCGGCTAATTTGTTCTTTGAAAATTTGGTTGACTAGCCACTGGTATGTGGCGCTAGCATTTTTTAAGCCGAACGACATGACCTTGTAGCAGTAGAGTCCTCAGTTGGTGATGAAGTCCATCTTCTCCTCATCATCTGGGCTCCTTCGGATTTGGTTGTAGCCTGAGTATGCATCCATGAAACTGAGTAGTCGGTGGCCCACCGTTGAGTCGATTATCAAGTCGATGCAGAGCAAGCGGAAGCTATCCTTCAGGTAGGCATTGTTCAGGTCGGTGAAATTGATACACATCCTCTACTTCTTGCTCACATTTTTTACTAGCACTACATTGGACAACCACTCATGATAGTGGACCTCCCTGATAAAACTAGCTGCGAGGAGGTGGTTTACTTCTTTAGCTATGGCTGCATACTTTTCCACATTGAAGCTCCAACGTTTTTGCTTGATCTTCCTTGCTGTGGGGTCCACAGAAAGGTGATGCTCGATGATTGGTTGTCAATCTTGGGCATTTTTTCATTTCTTTGGGACTCCACACAAACACATCTTGATGTTCGATAAGGAGTTGCTTCATGGCCTACCCCAACTCTAGAGCGATTTTGATCCCCATTTACTAGTCCACAAAAACCAGCTCCAAGGACTCATTGGACTCTGCCTACCGCAATGCCTACTCATCTCGAACCACGTCATCCTATTTGGACAAAGTGGGCGGTGAGGGTGGTTCGACAACCTCTCATCCCATTCACCTCGGATCTCACCCACTCCTGCATCGGTAGGGAATTTCATCTTGAGATGGTACATGCATGTCACCGCCTTCAGATTATTCAGGGTTGAACGGCCCAATATCTCGTTGTATGAGGATGGAGCCTTCGCCACTAGGAAATCGACCATTGTAGCTGAAGTTCTAGGGGCCTTCCCAACTAGGATGGCTAGGGTTATGACTCCCATTGGTTGTACGATGTCTCCTATGAAACCTTTGAGTGGCATTTGGGCAGGGCGCAATCGGTCCAGACTGATTCCCATCCAGACGAAGGTTTCCCAGAATAGGATGTCTATCGAGCTTCCGTTGTCAACCAAGACTCTTCGTGTCGCAAAGTTGGCGACCTGTATGGTGACCACCAGGGCATCGTCATTCAGGTGGAGGATGCCTTCTTCGTCTTTTTCCTAAAAGCTATTGTGGCTCTTCTCATGTGTCTCCTGGTTCTAGAGGCGGCCCTCCCTGTATTGAATACTTCATCGTAGCGAGCCTTGCGAGCGTGGGCCCTTCATGTTGATGAGGCGGGCCACCTCTAACATATCCCCCCGCGATTGTGCCAATTTCGCCTATCTGGGTACTTGCCTTTACCGGGCTTCGACGTCGTGGGCTCTTTTGGGCCCCCCTTTTGGCCCTCTATCTCCTCGGGCTCTCGCTCCACCGGGGCCTCAGGCGGTCATTTGCTCGTCGTGTTGGCATTTCAAACATTGGTGTTCCTTCAGGCTACCCAATTCTTCCATCCTCCATTTTAGTGTATAGCAGTCCTCAGTCTAGTGCCAGTCCGACCGGTGGTAGGTGCAGTATTTACGGCTTTCCTGATCCTGTTAAGGCTTTTTCCTCCAAGTTGGGGCGCGTTCAACCTCCAAGGCCATACTTGCAAGCACGCGCGGTCCAACACGCGCTCGAGCCTGTGCCTCATTCCTCCGTTTGACTTCCTGCGCGCCTTTCTTGTTCCCCTCGCGGTTCACTCTGCTATTCTACCTAGCTTTCCTATCTGCCTGCTCTAGCTCAGTTCTCTGGGGGGCTGTCAAAGCTTGGAGGGTATCCTTGACGTTGATAAAGTTTTCGGCTCGACCCGTAGGGTAGTTCGTGCTATTTCGATCATGAACGGGTTTCGTGGCTAGTTCCCCCCTAATAGGGTCGCTAGGGTGATCTTCTCATCTTAGTCGTCCATGGTCATATGTTCTCGATTGAATCGGGAGAGGTACGATTTCAGGCTCTAGTCATCATATTGCTTTACCGTTAGGAGGTAGGCAGTCGGGCGTCTCCTTTTCCAGCTTGCCATAAATATCGTTAGAAAAAGACGGGTCAACTCATCAAAGCTGTCAACGGACCTTGGTGGTAGGGATCCGAACAAGGCTCTTACTGCCCCCCTTAGCGTCAATGGGAAAGCTCGGCACACGACCTCTCTCGAGAATCCATGAAGGGTCACATGGGCCTTGAACGTCTCTAAGTATTCTAGTTAGTCCTTGGACCCTTCGTATGCTTCCTTCTAGGGGACCTTGAACTTGGTTGGGAAATGGACAATCATGACTTTCGCGATGTACGATAGGTCCATGCTAATAAGAAGTTGGTCTATAGAGGATGACGTGCCCAATCGCTTAGCCATTTCCTCGTACATATCCTGAACCTCTCGGAGCTCAAGGTGCATCCTGCATCTTTCTTCTTCGGCCATAACAATCTCTTGTGCGTGTCACGAGTCTGCATGCTCATTGTGGCTGGGTTCTGCTCTTCCCACCAATTCTTCGATGGTTCTTCATAATGCGTCATTTTCTTGCCGGAGGCCTCCCACTTCCTCCATTAGTCTCTTTATAGTGTCTCCCATTTCGATGAGTCTCGCTTCCATTGTTCTGAACTGATATTCTTCTCTTCGCGAGGTTTGGGAATGCATCGTTGCCAACATGCGAAGGACATACTTTTATATGATAAATCCCACAAACAGTGTCATTATTGATGTGTTTCACAGCCCAAGCAACTCCGCGCACCTAGGTTGATTTGTTCCTGCGTAAAGAGGAAATGAAGGCTCAGGGTGGTGGGGGGATACCTTCGATGCCTAAGTCAATTTGGGTTATGAGTTTGTGATATGTGTGAGCTTCCAATCAATGTATGTGTGTAGAGTTTTTTGCACCCAATTGGAAGATATTTATACCTGGTAGGGGCAATCCCTTGTCAGGCTGATCGTGGTAGTGCCGCTTCGTACCCAGGTCGTGTCCTCTACCAACTCCCTATCATGAGACAGGCCATCCATCCTTGATCGTGGCGATTGCTGACATCCCCGGGTCCTTGTTGTAGCATGCCTGTCTCCGTCCTTTATTAAATGCTGCGTGACCTTGGTCTAGCGCCCTCACCTTCCAGACATGTCCAGCCGTCGGTACTCAATGACCTGGGTTGTCTCTAACCCTATGTGTGCGAAGTGTTAGCCGGTAGACATGTCAGGCCCATGCCCCACGCGTGTTACCTTGCTGCTTCCTTGTGGGCTTCTTGGGCCAACCTCGCCATTCATAGTCCAGCCCGGGCCATCCTATTCTCTCATACCGTTTTCGTCTTATGGGGCTATCCTTAGGCCCACCCATACCACGTGGGTTGGGCTCATGCGATCGGGCCCCTCACAGATTCTTTTGACTATTTCACTTGAAAGTGATAGTATCTATTTGCAGTAAAACAATGGATATTTTGGTTAAATGAGTAAAATATTCTATGTTTATACTAAAGATATTCTCTATTTTACCAAAAACAAAAAAATTGGTCCATATTTCAAATAGAAAGTTCTTACTATATATATATAAAGTCTTTTCAAGAATGCAACCCGGGAAACTTCACCCTCTCTATCCCAAATTCTACCCATATGCAATAAGAGTAGCTGTATTGTTGCAAGAGGATGCTTTGGTGGACTTTAACATGAGAACAAATTCATAAATGAATAAAGCATATACGAGAATTTTTCAAGAGTTTTTTTTTTTTTTTTTTTTTACTACATAGATGAGAAATAGATGAAGTGATATATTCTTGTTTATCAGATTTTAAGGCCGAAATAGTACCCTAGGAGGGATAATTTGGGATAATGATTATATCACTAACTTCTTCTTTTCTTTATTATTTAAACAAAAAATTTTATTCATTATTTTCACATCACATATCATATATAATTTTTTATTTTGTTTCTTACTAAATTTATAGTGTATGAATGATGAGTCGAAGAACTCAATTAGTTTAAAAAGAATAAAAATAAATAAAAAATGTGTGGTATGTGATGTGTGGTGTGTGGGATGACAAGTAAGCATGTGCATATAGGGCCTTAGCCCGATCTGTCCGAGACATCCGAGTTTTCCAACCCGATCAAATACGGGTTCAACGTGTCAAAAATTAATAACGGGTTTTAAACAATGTAGCCCGTCGAATCCATCGAAATTGAAAAATCTCTCTTTTTTCCAGTCCCTACTGTGCCATGCGGAACCCTAGTCACTGTCGCCGTTCTCCATCGTCATTCTCCATCTTCTGACTCCCGACTTCTAACTTCAAGGCCTTCGTTCCACTGCTCGTTGCTTCTCCTGCGTCCACATCACATGTTACTCTCTCTCTCTCTCTCTCTCTCTCTTCTGCTTAACTCTTGGAATGAATCGGTAGTATCGTAGAGAAATTCTATCATTCCGACTGATTGAACAGTACCACTTGTGGCAAGCATGAGGCCATCACTTGCTGCTGAGATCCGCCTCCAAACCCCCCCCCCCCCCCTTCTTATTGGGTTAAAGCCTCGTATTCCTTTGCATTACAACATGAAAAATGAATTTGAAGACGATGATTACATCTTGGTATGAAGAAATAAAAATGAGATTGGGTCAACATTATTAGACTCATTTTCTATATTTTATTTATTTTGAACTTCATGAACTGAATGGGGTGATTATTGAAACCCACTTCTCCATTGATGAGATATATATATATATATATTTATAAAATGTCTAAAATCGAGAAAACAATAGTACTATTCTCGACTTTTTCCTTTCAATGGAGAAGATATATAGCATAAACCATAATGGTGGAGTTCGAAGAGAGCAGGTGGGCCTTGCTTTTATGCGTAGGTGTTGCTCAGCAATTGAAAGTTGTACATAAGGGTGGCTAGGACTATTAGAGATAGTATTGTTTCCGTTAGTTTCTGTTATTTCTGTTTTTAATAAGTTACATTTTTAGTAATAGAGTCATGTTAGTTCTGTTACTTAGGTATTTAAAATATTTCTTTCCCGTCTATTATACATTGTATATAAAGCATTTCTGCTTGAATAATGCTACTCATCATCTCAACTTCCATCTTTTTATGATGTAGCATTAGGTGATTGGAAATTATTTATTACATTTCACTTATGAACCTATCATCTAATGTCACATCATGGAATAATGAAAGGATGATGGGAGTTGAGATGATGAATAGATTTTTTCTTTCTGCTTTGATGTATACACAAGTTTAAAGTAATATAGAATAGATTTCGATGCTCTGCATCTTTTGGTACTTTCGTGATATCAATCTTAACAAGGACACTACTGAATATGGCATTTGGAGCTTGGAGGCTTGACTTAATTTGGATAAAAAAAAAGGGAAGGATTCTCTTTTCATATTTCTTTGATTTCATTCTTCCATCCAATTCTGAGAATTCTATGTGGGGATAAGCATTAACTCGATGTCCTTTGAGGTCATTCATCCTTAAAACTCCCGTCGGCTGTCAATGTTAATTCTATTTAGGTATACAAGAATAATACCATGTAACTGTAGGAAGGTCTATGTTCTGGTCCTGTCCACAAAAGAAATTTGATTATTTGGAATCATTGCAATTTACAACTCTTGGGCTGTGATATCTGCAGTTTGTGAGATTTAACAAGAAGATATTGGGTTTTCTCATGAGTAATTGTACACTTGAATCTATTATTGGTTTTTAACCACAACAAACTCAACAGAGTAGTATAATGCAAAGGCAGTGAAAAAAAAAATATGAAAATTTACAGTAGAAGTAAAGTTGAAAGGGGTGAAAATAGAGCAGAAACTTTAAATCGAAAAGAATTGCTCCAATAATTCTATTGCACATCTATTCAGAAAAAAAAAAAGGCTGGAAAGCAATTCAAAGAGAATTGCTCTCTGTTTTCTCTCTGCATTATTTTTACAGAATTCAAAGAACAGTTAATTATAAGGATGATTAATGGGTTTCAGATGTTATTTGACCCTAAAAACATCAACATTGGTGCGTTTTTGTTTGACAAATGTTCCTCTCCATTAACCATACATTTCTTAAAGCTCGAAACAATGTTGGGTGCTTTCTAGATTATTGAGACATCAATTGTCTGTTATTTTTTCTAGTATTGAGTTTGTTTCTCTCTAAAACCCAACTAAGAAGTCATGAACCAACAAACTTGATCTTGTGGCACTCAATGGAGTTTCATCTCTTTCTATCCTCTTGTCGTTGCTCGATGTCAAAACATACATTAAGGTTAGGTTTGGATATTGAGTTGAGATGAGATGAGATGAGATGAATTGAGATAATAGTTAAAAATTAAATAATATATTTTTAAAATATATTTTTTAATATTATTATTGTTTTGGGATTTGAAAAATTAAATTAGATAGGTCGAGAGTCCCTTTCAATCCAAACCGAGCCAATTCGCATGTAAATCTTATACCATTTGTAATGATAACCAAAACCCAGTTTCCGTCTAAGCTCATAATTAAAAAATATTAGTGAATACGAGTCTTTTGAAATCATAATAAAAACCAAGAACTTTTCTCTCCTAAATAATATGAGACTTTATTCCTTTCATTCTCACACTTAATTTGGGATATTATACTCATAATATCAAACATTATGGATATATATAGCTCTCTTTAGGTCAATAAACAAGTATTCAATCAATAAATTTTATGGTAATTTTAATTCTTCCAAGTATATATTTTTAATCATCATCCCTATTCTTAAGTATGGCATAGATGATTGAAAAATTATATAAATTTGATAGACACCATAAAATAATGAAATTAGAATAATTAAAAGGATCATCAATTATCATTTGCGGAAGAGTTCATGGCTCTTGTAGTAGTATAGATGCTTCTATCTCGTGATGGTGAATGCATGAGCTTGAAACGCTGGCTAATGTGCTTCTTCTTGGCTCTTTCAGCAGCTTGGCTATGGGGTGGCTATATTAAAGGCTGTGGACTTTCAGGAAGAAACCGCTTGTTCCACCCAACTGTCTCGTGTTAATTCAGCCTGTTTGGCATTTGCATTGATAATGCCCGCCACGCTTGACATCATACCCTTGTACGCCACTCTACTCGACGCTTGCTCCCCCGCCAAAACTCTCCAAAACCTTAAACGCCTTCATTGCCGGACCATTATACTTGGCATTTCCCACCACGACTTCATACGGACCAAGCTCGTCTCCTCTTATGCCTCTTGTGCCCAATTACACCATGCCAATGTGCTCTTCTCCTTCGCCACTCGCCAGCCCACCTTCCTCTTCAACACCCTTATCAGAGCCCATGCGTCTCTTGGTTTGTTCTCTCATTCCCTATTCATCTTTCACCAAATGCTCATTATTGGCAAGTCCATTGACCGCTACACCTTGCCTCCTGTTCTCAAATCTTGTGCTGGATTGTCGGCTCTGAGACTTGGCCGCCAGGTACACGGGATAGTTTTGGTTAATGGATTCGCCTTAGATACGACGAATTCGAATGCATTGATTACCATGTATGCGAAGTGTGGTGATTTGGTCAATGCCCGTAAGGTGTTCGATGAAATGTCGGTGAGGAATGAGATATCTTGGTCCGCAATGATGGCAGGGTATGGAATGAATGGAATGTTTAATGAGGTATTTGAGTTGTTTGATAGGATGGTGGAGGTAGGAGAGAGGCCAGATGGTGTCACTTTTACAGTGCTCCTGACAGCATGTAGTCATGGGGGGTTGATAGAAAGGGGGAAGGAGTATTTTGAGATGATAGAAAAGAGGTTAGGAGTGAGACCAGGGCTAGAGCATTATACTTCGATGGTGGATATGGTGGGAAGGGCGGGGCAGGTCGAGGAAGCGGAGAAATTAATTTTAGAAATGGAGGTGGAGCCTGATGAAGCTTTGTGGGGGGCCTTGTTGGGGGCTTGTAGGATTCATGGGAAGGTGGAGGTGGCTGAGAGGGTGGCTGAGAAGGTTTACGAGAAGAGACGTGGTGTTGCATCTATGTGAATCATTTAAGTTATTCTTCATTGTGAATTTTGTTTATATGTCAAGTTGTTTTTATATAACTTATAAAATTGCAAAAAACGTGTTCCATCAAATTAATGTTCAGAATCTTCTGGGACGTGTTTCCATCTCTATTTTCTTTTTCTCCAAGTTTTCCAATGTGTATGTATCAACCAATTCAAAACGGAGGTCTTATATTTGAATTTGCTTCGTAACAACAACCGGAAAATCTGAACTAGCATTCCAGATCCACAATGTCGCCTCCTGCCGAGTAATACTCTCTTGACCTTCTCTTTCCCTTCCCAAATTCTTTTTTTTTTTTTGGCTGAATTTTATTGGTTCCCGAATCAGGCCTTTGATTATAAGCCTTTTTGGTGATTTTGATATTACAAGTCTTGTATTATTTTTGTCGGAAATTGCAGCCGTCTTTCATTGTAATATACTTTGTTTCAAGATGTGTTCCACGTTGTTTAGTTCTATGCCATATTCGACCTTTTGGATATAGGTCAATGGTCTGGTTGTTTTGCTAGTACTGCAAAAGTGCCATGGGACGCTTTGTACAACATGTTATCACTCAAAACATTTCTTTTTTATCGGTAATCGCTTCAACGTTTTCTTATATAAGCTGTAAGTCCTCCCTATATTAACTTGATGCTAGTGAAACCAATATTGCATATGGTTAACATTTGCATCTGTTCAAGTATACAAATTGTGAGGGGATACACATTGATGTTGCACAATCCGAATATGCATGTACTTTGATAATCTTTGAAACTCAAGTTATTTGCATTTGCTTTAATCTTCCGACTTATGCATTGCAATTGGAAGAGACTGCTTCTTCTGAAGGAGGGATGGTAACTGAAGTAAACGGGTTGTGAGGTTATTTACAAATCCACTTGCTCGATATTGACAGGAAGTAACTGGGAAAGGTAAAATGAGGGGGGATTAGTGGAAAGCCCCTACAATCAATAAATCACATCCTCTTGATTTGGGGAAAAAAAGTAGGATGATGCAAATTAGTGGAAAGCCCCAAATAATTTGCATTTATTGATTGAATGCACTTCACAATATCTCAGGTTTATTTGTTGTTTGCAAAAGTATTGCACTTGGTTAGGCTGAGCACAATTTATTTCACAAACCTTTTGCCTTTAAGTTTGTCTTTGCATAGCATACATGTTCTCATCATGTAGGCAGCAAATAGCTTCAAGTGACTATATAGCTTGAAGGCTGGACAACAGCATTGCCTAATATGCCATTTTTCTTTTTCTTTCATTCAGCACCGGTCCTATTACAAAACAAAGGTTACATTTATTTGCTGTTGTTTTCCGCTTCGTAGAATGTATTTAGGTGTTTTCTTTTTGTATACTTCCTATGTACATGGACGTCACCTATTTCATTCAATTGAATAAAATTGTCTTTGTTACTTGTAAAAAAAAAAAAAATATTTTTATTTGAGATCTTATAAATGGTTATAATGGCCGGTTCTTTTAACTGTTGTATGGTTTATTGTTGGCATCCATTTCAGATATTATAAATCTCTTCCACCCATAACTAAGGCTTATGGGACACTTTGTCTGTTGGCTACTACAGTCTATTAGATTCGACTATTTGATACTCGAGATATTGCACTAGCCTATACGCTTGTATTCACACATTTTCAGGTACGTCTTTCATCTCTGTGGACTTCATACTTTAACATCACCATATTCTGTTGACAGAATCTGCTCTTCGTTTGTAAACTCTATCTTCTATTTTTTATTCTATTTTTTAGAAGAATTTATCTAATCCATTAAGTCACAAGACCCAAATAATAATAAAAAAGCATCCCACAAAAATTTTCTTCCCTTCATACTTTTCAATGGGACTAACCACCTTTTCAAACCCCAATAAAAACATCTCTAAAATACTTTCTCAATCCCATTTTTAATAGACTCCACAAATTTTACAAAATCCTTTAAACTCTTTAAATTTTCTGAAAAGTTTCAGAAACTTTCTAGAAAATCTTACGTCCAAACGTCCTTTAAGACATCATGGGTTTGATTACACACTAGGATTTCCAGTGGGTTACATGCCCCTGGAGGATAGGGTCTTGTATTTGGGGCCTTACTCCCTAGGGGTGGGTTCGGAAGGACTTGCCTTGGTAAAGTTTCACGCCATCAAACAAAGCATTCAAGGTAGGGCTCTTTAGACCCACTCATAGGAAGTAAACTTCAGATACACGACCTCATTGGCCAGAACATATCTATTAATTCAGTGGAACTCCTAGGTAGAATCGAATCCAAAATGTACTAGTCTACATCTCATCCGAGTCTTCAACATTCAACCCACTCAAGCCAAAACCAAACCAAGCAAGCTGCAACATTACTGTTGTTAACGTCTTGTTTCGCACACCTTTGAGTCAAATCCCGACAACTCAGGTTTTTCGAAATAGGTCTTCAAAAGATGGAGAGAATGCAACTAGGAGAGGGCAGCCTTGGGGCTGGGGAGTCTCCAATGCCAAAGTTAGTAAATATTCTTGGAAGCTTGTAAATAAGTAAAAGAGTCTAGGAATCAGAGAGTTTTCTCGTACCTGGAGCTTGCTATTTATACCATAGGTTGGGGGAGGTGTAGATCGTCTTTGTTTCCACAGAGTTCGTGCCCCGTTTGCCGTCAGATTCCTTTAATGCAGCGTGGCTCTCAAACGGCACCATAAATGTGGGGTGTAGCTTAGTAGTAGCGCCATTAATGCAGCGTAGTTTCCTGACTTTGTGTATATCCTTATGATCCATAGATGAACTGATATCGATGAATCAAGGGCTGTCCGCATTTCCCGCTGTACTCTGTGCTAGTCTCTAGGTTCTGAACGTGGCCGTAGGCTGTCAGGCTGACCTGTCTTGTCGACTGCTAGACTCATTTTACTGGTAGATGTTTTGCCCCTTATGCGGACTTGGTGGCCTTTGAGCCAGGTGTTAGGCCGAGACCCAGTGGGCTTTGTGAAGTGGGGAAAATCCCCTCACAACTGTCATCGCATCTACCAATCTGTCGATTCCCTTCCTTTAATTTGAGATTGGCTTATATGGCCTTAAATGGAAATTGAATTTTTTTGGACTTTGTTTATTTCACGTGTTATTGTTAGTTTGAGTATCTTAATGTCGATGTCTAAGCAAATGCTAACCACTTCGCAAGAGACTTTTAGTAGTGCTATTTTTGATGCTTTGGGATTTATAAAAACCTATCTCCCCATAAGACCATTTCGAAAATCCAATAGATATCTCAGTGCTGCCATTAAAAAAAACAACTTTTATTATTTTGAACCACCCTCCTTCCCCAAGTTAGGGGCTATATAGAGGTATAAAGTTGAACCCATGAATATGCCCATAATAAAGAGGTTAAATGAAAAAATCCTAGGTTTAACTAATCCAATAAATTCTCAAATGACCCACACACACACACACACACACACACACCCACCCCCCACACACACCGACACCCTCACATACCCACCCACCCATACCCAAGCATACCACACATGCCTATGCCACCCTCAGCAGAACTCTTTGGTAACTTGACATTCGCTTGTAGGTGTGGAGGCTGATGATTACAAACTATTTTTCCTTGGCAATTTCTCTATCAACTTTGGAATCCATCTTTGAATGATGTAAGTACTAGTTACAAAGAACTTTAAATAAGGTGCATCAATTTTCACTATGCCACTCCCCATTGCTGGTGTAAAAGCTAAGCGATCACTTGAGGCCTACAACATTTTAGGGGGTTGGGGGTGTTCTTTTCATCCACTTGCAGCTTCATGTGAATGATTGATTGCACAGAGCAAGATATGGAGTTCAACTTGAGAACAGACCATTTGACAGGTGGACAACAGATTTCTTGTGGATGATGATATTTGGAGCCTTTTCACTATTGGTATGTGAGATTATCTTCATCGCTATCAGCTCTTTTTTATCTTTAAATGCGTACACTGACATTGGTTCATTTGTTTTAGCCATTTATTCATTTTTGTGTTTTAGGTATTATCAGCCATCCCCATATTTTGGTCTCCTTTCTTAGGAATATCACTTGTGTTCATGCTTCTCTACATCTGGAGTAGAGAGTTCCCAAATGCACAAGTCAACATTTATGGGCTTGTGACTCTTAAGGTAGTTTTATTTCACCAATTGTTGGGTTCCTGTACTGCAAACTTTCTGTTTGGGCTAGGTCTTTCACTGTCTGACACACATGAAGGCAACATCTATATTATTTGTTGCAGGCATTTTATCTACCATGGGCAATGCTTGCTTTGGATGTTATTTTCGGTTCACATTTATGCCAGATCTGTTGGTAATCATTGCAGGACATCCCTATTACTTTTTGACCGTGTTGCATCCACTTGCTGGTGGGAACATACTAAATACTCCAATGTGGGTGTATCCTTACATTTTTTATTTTATTTATTTATTTATTTTATATAGCCTTTTGTTCATAATTTGAAGCCATTATGAGACCTCACCAACCTGCGGGAAAGAAAAAAATAGCAAAATTTTAGAATTGAAAACACGAGCAACGTTCACTTACCAAAAAGAAAAAGAGTTAATGGATTGATTACTATTGCTGTTAAGAGCTGCATGCAATATTTACATTCTAATTTTTCCTCTCCGTATGTAAAACCCTAAGGAAACCACCGCTACCCTTGTCGGCGAGTGACCTCTCATTGACGTTACAGACAAAGCTGACGGGCCCCGACGACTTTCCTAAGGGCCGTTCGGCGTTGGTCCAGAGGAGAGAGAAAATACTATGAAGCGTGAAAACCCTACTGAACCAGATTTGCCGCCACCCACCCTTGTCGGCGAGACACCACACCATTGTCACAGATAAAGCCAATGGACCTCGGTGACTTCGCTGAGGGTCGTTCGATGTCCTAGATATCACTATATGGTCTTTAGAGTACTCTGGCAATCCTCCCGAAGGCTTCGTTTGTCATGACGTCGTCTCTGAAGGCTCTGGTGAGTACTCCGACGTCTCCTGTGAGCACGATTTGCAGCTAGAAAGACAACTCTGCAGTGCTTACAGTGAGCACGACTTAGAGTCCAGACAACTTTGTAGTGCTTACAGCTCCGAACGGATTTCTAATCTGGTTTTTCTGAGATGATGAATGGTTGTTGAAGAAGAGGAGTGGGTCAGTATGGGTTCTTCTGTGGAGTTGGTCATAGAATATAAATTCTTTACACTGGTGAAGGAGGGGACTATGTTGGCCATTACTGAAAGGAGTCGAAGGGTGATATCTGAGTTGGTTCTGGGTTCAACAACAGTACAGTGACTGGCCAAGGCCATAGAAGCGTGTACTAAGGATAAGAAAAAAGATTTTTTCTCCACTGTCTAGGAAGGTCGATGCAGTTTCATAGCACATTGTTGAATGCTCGCAGATGTTATATGGCAGTGGAGGAGTATGGTAGTGGGGGGAGGAGGAATTTTATTTTCATTTCTGAAGAGGGGGGCAGTGGCTGAAGAAGGATGTGGGAGGTGCTGTGTCATTTTTCCTTCGACAAGAGAGGGAGTGACGGCTTGGAAGGACAAGGTGTTGCAGGTGGTGTGGTAGGGAAGGAGAACTTGGAGGTGCATAAAGACCCATGTACATCCTCGGTGGCGAGGCAATCCTATGCGGCAGCTCTAAAGACGGGACATGCTTCGGGGGTTCAGAGTGTGGGGGGTCTGCCAATCACGCCTCAGGACCAGCTTGTCGAGATGCATAATTCTCTAAAGGAGATGGAAACCCAACTTGTCGAGTTGAAGGTAGTGATAACTTTCTTGTCTACGAAAATAGACCGGCTTTCAGCTGGAGGCAACTGGGTGGTAAGAAATATGATAGGCCCGAATTCTTTAAATTTGGAAAAAGGAAAACGAAAGATCGGATTCGGCCCTGTCCCTATAACCAGATCCAGAAGAGTATGGCGGGTCAAAAGGAAATCTGGGTTATTTGAAGCCGGGTCTACATCGGGTATTGGCTTAGAGACATCAGTAATGGAATGTCGTTTGCCTCGTGTAAAACATGATAAATCGATAGTCGGTATTACACCCTTGGTCCGAAGAAACTATGGCTCCCTCGTCAAAGTTGAAGGAACAGGGTGCATTGACGAGGTCTAAAGGAGGTGTAGGATCCACTATCAACCCAAAGGTGAAAGGACTTGCTGTCACCTCAGAATCTCCAATGGGGACCCCGATACCATTGGAGAGAACCAATGGAGTTACTGGAGAACCAATGGGTTTGGCGTTAGTGCCTTGTGTAGAGGAATGTTTAGAGTTGGGAGTGCAGTTTGATGGGGATATTGTGGCTCCCCTGGTCTCTCTTCCTCCAATAGCGGATTGGATTTTGCCTAAAGTTAACGAGATTCAGCAGTTCTTGAGAATTTCACATGGAGGACGTGAAGACCAATTTAACGAATTAATTACTGCGATCGAGGTAAGCCGCACACTTGAAACCAAATCAAGCTTCAAGAAAAGTAGCGAGTTACAACGTCTTTTTTGGGCAATCAACTACAACGCTAAGGGTGGTAGTTCAACTAGAGAAAAGTCTAAAGGGAGGGCATTGTGAAGATGGGAATCAAGGTGTTGGGGTTGGTGTTCGGATAGAGTTTTAGTTCTACGAGAAACAAGAGATTGGGGTCGGGTCTGATGTACTTTGGGTTGTTTTTTTATAGACTTTTTGGGTCATTAGGGGCTTGTTGGGTCATTTTGGGCAAGATGTTTTCTTGTATACATTCAGTGTACTTGGTTTTTCCTTTTGATATATACAATATTTTTACTTATAAAAAAAAAAGAGCTGCAATTTATCTGTTATTGCTTGGTTTTTCATTTGAAAAATGTACGTTCTGCAAATTTCCTTTACTACTTTCACAGACATAAACTAGTTGCAAGGTGGCAGATAGGAGCTCAGCCAACTAGCCATGGACAACCAGAAAGAACAACTGGTGTGGCTTTCAGAGAGAAGGCGTACTGACCTGGTGATTAATTCTACTCTTTTATCAAGGGACCAAATTATCTCCCTTTGTTTCAAATTCTTTATCTCTCTCTTTTTGAATGACACGCTAAAAATAGTGCTTGAGAATTAAGGGTTTCAGCTAAAGGGTCCTGACATTCGCATTTCACTATAGAGTGAAGCTACCAGCCGATCGGGTGTGTAGTCTCCTTTTACACCCGCCAATCAGTAGCTGCCATATACACATTTCAGCAAAATCTAGTTTGCACCCACATGTAGGTGATTACATTTATTTTTTATTGTTTTCGTGATCTTCCCCCCCTCCCCCCCCCCCCCCCCCCCCCACGTCCCTGCAAAATGATTATGCTCCAACCATGAGAAAGATCGTGAAAATCAACTTCATCATGAATGAGGAAGAAGAATGGAGGACCAACTCACTGAGATGACCAGATCTCCGATCGAGTTCAAGGAGGCCTTCAGCTTGTTCAACAAGAGGCGACAGTTGCATCACTACTAAGGAGCTTGGGACTATGATGAGGTCGCTCAGCCAGAACCCAACTGAAGCTGAGCTCCAGGACATGATCAATGAGGTTGATGCCGATGGCAATAGGACCATTGACTTCACTAATGACCAATCTCGAGGAGAAGCTCACTGACAAGGAAGTCGATGAGATGATCAGGGAGGCCGATGTAGATGGTGATGGTGATGGCCAAATAAACTATGAGGAGTTTGTCAAGGTGATGATGGCTAAGTGATCAGTCTGTCTCCACCAAAAACCCTAATGAAAATTATCTTTTTTAAAAACAAAAAAAAAAAAAAAGAGAACAGGGTTGACAATATGATGTGCGGCCTTCTAGTTTACCTCAATCTTCATTTTCATCCGCCTTTACAAGGGGTATAGTGGTAGTAGTATGTTCTGCTGTTGGTGGTGGAAGAATGTTCTATTTAAATCCTTAAGATTGTCTTGCGAGTGTTTGCAGTTTTTGTCCCTTTTTTTTTTTTATTTCTTTGAGTTGGCTTGTGAACATGATCTACCTGGATGATATAATGTTCATTGTTGATTGAAAAAACAATAAAATGGAGGGTAAGAAAGAGAGGGTGGAGATATAATCCTCCAGCTTGAGGAGAGAGTGGAGAAATGAGAGAGAAAGAGAGGAAAAAGATGGAGAGATCGAACTGAGTGAAAGAGAGAGGGGTTCTGAACTCTGGTGTACGAGTTGGAATTTTCTGCATGCGGTAGTAGTTATTTTTTTTCCTACAACTCCTACGTGTCAACTTTTCATTGATGGGTGTAAAAATATCTTTACCTGACCGGTCTTGAATTTTTCTCTTTACTATATTATTCATTATTGAAATGAATATGTAGTTTCTTTTTTTTATCTTCAGCTGAAATTCTAAAGTTGAATTATATTGTTGAACAGAAAGGAAATATACGGAAGTAGTAGTTGTTGGGAAAGGCTCAAATGACGAATCCATGCAAAAGTTTATAATTTCAATTTCCTTTACCATGTAAATGTATCATAGCAAGGGTTTAGCACGACAGACTGGCTCAAAATTAGTGAATTCCGAATAAATATCTCCTACAAGCTCAACTTTTTTTTGGGGTGCAGTAACTTCACTCTAGACGCACTAAGACCGGTCTTGTTTTTATAAATTATCTCGTCTAATTATTATAATTTTTTTAAACTTTTAAATAAAATATAATAAATAATTTAATTTTTTAAAATTTTTTAAAAAAATTATATTAAAAAATTATATTTTAATAATATTTTATTCAACTTTTATCTCATTTCTTTAATTAACACGAGACTCAAGTGAAATTGATTTTCTGAATTGAAACTTCTGATTTTTTCAAGGAAAATTGCAGTGAAGAAGTATAAAGGTTTTGTTTGTTTTTTTTTCAATAAATTTTCCGATATTGGACCTTTCCAAATAAATATCCATCAGCACTATTTTCACATTTGGGTGCAACTATTTTCCAATGAGGCATGGGATTGTATCGGCATCAAAAAATTATCCAAAAAATTAATGTTACGGTGTCTCTGTCCGTCCGAGATCATCCGTCTCCCTATCATTAATCTTTTTCTTTTGAATAATGATATATGCAATATTTTTTTACAATATATTTTATAATAATATAATAAGATAAGAATATTTTTATAAAATAATTTTATTTTATATTTTTATAAAATGATGTTATTTTTTATTTAAAACATAATTATATAAAATACTGTAAAAAATATTCTGTCTGAATCATTTTCTTTTTCTTTTGTATAGTTTTCGTCTACTTCTTTCCGTACAGTGAGCCGTAAATTATTGAATGAACGAAACTCCGACAAGAAAGGTGGGACGTGAACGGCACCAACGGAGTTCCCCATTCCCATCATCACCCCCGCCATCCTCTCCCTACTCTCTCTCTCTCTCTCTCTCTCTCTCTATTTAACAAATTAACCACCTTTCGAAGACCAGTTCCAACACAAGACCAAGAGAACAAACAAGCTGCTCCACCACAACACACCTACGAAGAAGAAGAAGAAGAAGAAGAAGAGAGCTACAGAGAGACAGAGGAAAATGTCGTGGCAAACTTACGTGGATGAGCATTTGATGTGCGATATTGACGGGCAAGGCCAGCACCTCGCCGCTGCTGCCATCGTCGGCCACGATGGCTCTATTTGGGCTCAGAGCTCTTCCTTCCCTCAGGTCTCTTTTATTCACTTTCGCACCTATTTTTGTGTGATCAGACAGTGGGACTTGGGTTTGGATTTGTTTATCCATTTTTAAATGGGTTTTGATCATCGAATCTGTTTTGTGTCTGTCGAGGGAGATAGTTACGTGGTTTTGGCGTCTTCTATCTCTTGATGTTGTCGATACATGGGTTGTTCGGTGATTAATATTACAATTTGGTTTTATTGTCGTGGCATTTGATCCATTTTAACTGTTCGATCTGCGATCCTTTGGAGATTGTGTCGGCATGAATTGCACTGCTGGCTCCTCACCTTTTGTTTTTGGTTGGTAATTTATTTTACGAATCATGATATTGTCATAAAGGAGTGAAATTAGTTTCAAAATGCTATGCATTTTCATTTGATTTTATTCAAGATCCGCTGGTTGCTGGTAAGTGGTCTGAAAAATCAGATGGATGGCTCTTTTGGATCAGTTCTGGTGCATTGCTGTTTTGTGTTATGTGTTTGTAGTTTGTATGTCTTAAAATTTTCTTGAGGTGATCCTCAACAAGAAGAATAGACAAACACGTTGGTCTTGGTCTTGGGAAAATGCTAGATCTCTATGCATTAATTGTTCACTTTGAACAACTTCCGATCCGTTTCGTGTATGATGTCTTGGTATTTTATTTCCAGTTTAAGCCTCAGGAGATCGCAGACATCTTGAAGGATTTCGAGGAACCGGGTCATCTTGCTCCGACAGGCTTGCACATTGGGGGAGCTAAATACATGGTCATCCAGGGAGAGGCGGGAGCTGTCATCCGCGGAAAGAAGGTGATTACATTACACACTTAAATATCTTTTATCAAAGATTTTTAAGGTTAATTGCATGTTCAATACCTTGTTTTTGCCCATTTACAAATAGACACTTCGATTTGACATTAGCAATATTGATACCTAAGAACTTAAAAATTCGTAATTAACATCTCCTGAAATCAAAATCAGACATGTATCCCCTTCCCCTAAATTACACATCAACAATTTGATTCAAATTTATTTAAAATAAAATAATCAGTTTAACCAAAACAAATTAGTTCAACTAAAAAAATTTAAAAAATAAGTTTAAATAAAAAAAATGAAAAAAGAAAATCTGTTTAACTAAAAAAAAAAACGACCTTTTATAAATATTTTTAGTTAAGATGGTTATTCTATGGATAGTGAGAGTCCTTTAATGGGAAGAAATCAGGCACTTCAATTAGTGGAGAGTTATTAGGTAACTCCACCCATTGTCTGATTAATCAAAATAGGATTATTCTATCTTGAGTTTTGACTCCATTGGCCCATGTAGGCACTCCATGTGTCATGTGTCGATTAAAACTGGATCCAATTTTCAACAGATACCATGCTCATTTCTTACAAAATTGCCTCCCATACCCGCCCATTGTTTGTAGGTTCATGGACGTTGCATAGCATGAGTTGTAGATTGTGAATTCTTGCACACATGCACAAGGATTAGGACTTCAATAAACACCCAATCCCAACCCAAGAAAGGAACTCGATCTTAGGGATTGACCAGAAACTCTTTTAGGGAATGATGATTGCAGCAATGTGCAAAGCTGAAAGTGTTGGCTTACTGATTTTAAAGCAGCAGCCAAGCCTTTGTATTAGATGTTTGCATCTTTTTTTATTTGAAACATCATTGCTTGGTACAAGGAGCTTACACGAAATTGATGACAGGAGAGCTGTGATTTACACACCAAATGTGGATTAGTAGCCTAACCATTTTGAGTTTTCATCTTCTGTAACCTCTTTGAGTGGACTTTGTTTATTCATTGAAATTCTTGCTTTGTATTAGGGATCTGGAGGTATCACTATAAAGAAGACTGGTCAAGCTCTAGTTTTTGGCATCTATGAGGAACCTGTGACACCAGGGCAGTGCAACATGGTGGTTGAGAGGTTGGGGATTACCTCGCTGATCAGGGCCTGTAGGCCAAGGTCTACCATCACTTTTGAGTGTTTCCTTTTTGGCTTAAATTGTTGTCTATTTTCTATTTTTTCCTTCCCATTTCAGTTCCAAGTTTGCATCTTCTTCATTGCAAGCCTTAAATTGGCTGTGAAGCTACTGCAGACAATAACTTGTGAGAACTAAGACGGTTGTTTTATGTTTGGTTGTTTGAATTGCACCCCACATGTTATAATTCTTTTTTGGTGTAATCATACTGGCTTCTTGTGCTCTCTCTCTCTCACACACACACACATTTTCATTTGTCTATAATTATGTTATGAGTTCTTTGGCCAAATGTAGTCTTATCGGCGTGGTTTTACGGTAATTGTAATAGAAGCGCAGTTCCTTGTGCATCTCAAGTGCTCTCCTTTGAGTTCGCGACTTATCTACTGGTGAATGGTGAAGTGGGCGAATAGATTGAAATGAAAGAACATCGGGACTGCTAAAGTCGTTGGATTTTAGAACTCTTGCCGATAAATTTCCTAGATGCTTCAGAAAGTTTAAAGAATGTGGCTCAGCATTGCAAGTTGCAAGAACATGTGGGTATGATTTTGAAAATCGTGATTGTTAATAGGGCTGTACACAAACTGGCCGGACCGACCGCCGCCGACGTAGACCGACCTCCGGATTCAAGAACTGGCCGAAACCGGCAAAGAACCGGTCAGCCGGCGGTAGCAAATTAACGAAACCAACGTCGGCCAGTTCAATTTGCAGTTCAGACCCGGTCTGAACCGAAGAACCGACCGATGTCATATATATATTTTAAATATATTTCTTATACAAAACGGCGTCGTTTTGTTCTTAAACCTATGAGCCATTTGGTCTCAACCAAACGGCATCGTTTTTTGGTAGGGTTAGAAACCCCCCCCCCCCCCCCCGGCGCGCTGTTTCTCCTTTCTCATTTCGTTCTACCGTCTTCGTGAGCCACTCCCAGCCTCCTAGTCCCAGACTCCCTCTCCCTCTCTCGTCGATCCCTCTCTCCTCTCTTGTCGCAGACAACCCACAGCCATGTCTCCTCTCTCGTCGCCGACGACCCACACGGCCCACATCCCACTGTAAGTAAAAATACCGAATCTTTAGTTTCTGTTTTTGCCTTGCTTAGTTGTTATTGTTAATTTCTTGAGGAATTTTTTGGAAGGAAGATGAAATATCGAATCTTTAGTCTCTGTTTTTGCCTTGCTTAGTAAAAATATTATGGTTTGTGACTGACATTGTGTCGTGTGTGATGGAGCAATGCCGAAATTAGCTTATGTCGAAGGCCCGAAATGCTTACAGTGTGATAATTTGTGTGTGTGTCTGTGATAGAATTGTGGGCTGTGTTTAGAAATTTTATTTTGTTACCAGTCTTTGAATCAATGAATTTAAAGCATGAAATGTGATGAATGAACTAAACTTAGATTAGAGTCTTCGACTTGTGATGTTTGTTATGTTGCAAACTAGCTATTGTGATAATGTACTTGACAACGTATTAAGTACGTGATGTTTGCTATGTTTTATAATGTACGTGATAACGTATTAAGCATTAACGTGTAACATTTATGTTTTGTTTTATAATTAGATGGATTCTTCGTCATCTCCGATTGATGTTGATGCATCAACACCAACCATTAACTTGGGAGATGATGTGAGGGAGACCCAGTCATCAAAACCCCCTAGTGCCCCTACTAGTTCTACTTGTCCATTACCTAAGAAACGAAAAGGGAAAGATCCATCTATTATTTGAGACCATTTTACGAAGGTAGAGGGTTGTGCTATAGATGATCCAAAGGCTAAATGTAATTATTGTGGCAAGACGTATGCTTGCCACTCAAAGAGGAATGAGACTTCAACAATGCAAAACCATTTGCCTTCATGTCTTAAAAATCCTCATAAACGTGGGCCTTGGATAGATACCAAAAAATATTAACAGGTGAGGTAACACCTGAGGAGGGGTTGGAGAGAGTGATGGTATGTTAAGGAGTCTTATAACCTACAAATATAGTGAAGATGTTGTGAGGTTAGCGATTGCAAAGATGGTTATTATCGATGAGTTACCATTTAGAGTTGTTGAAGGATAGAGATTTAAGAAAGTGTGTTGGTCTTTTGAACCTCAGTTTAAAGTGTCATGTCGTGTCACAGTGGCAAGAGATTGTATGAAATTGTATGAAAGTGAAAAGGGAAAACTTAAAAAAGTGTTAAAAAATGGTGGCATGAGGATTTCGTTGACCACCGATACATGGACATCAATACAAAATTTGAATTATATGTGTCTAACTGCACACTTCATTGATAAAGATTGGAAATTGCAGAAAAAAATCATTAACTTTTGTTTAATTCCTAATCATCGAGGGGAAACTATTGGGAGATATGTTGAGTCATGCTTGTATGATTGGGGCATTGATAGAATATTTACTGTGAAAGTTGATAATGCAAGTTCAAATGATACTACAATTTCATATTTGAAACAGTTTTTTAGTGGGAATTTGTTGGGGGTAAGTATATGCACATGAGATGTTGTGCTCATATATTGAATCTTATTGTGAATGAGGGTTTGAAGGAGTGTAATGACGCCATCACAATGGTTAGAAATGCAGTTAGATATGTGCGTTCATCTCCCGCAAGATTAGACAAGTTTAAGAGATGTGCAAAAAAAGAAAAAATTGAGTAAGAAAATATTGTGTCTTGATGTACAGACACGATGGAACTCAACTTATATGATGTTGGAGGCGGCTGAGAAGTTTGAGAAGGCTTTCAGGCGGATAGAGAGTGAGGATTATATTTACCTCTATTACTTTGATGATGGCCTTGGGTTTGGGCACATGGGGCCTCCTAAAGCTAGGGAGTGGGAGACAGTGAGGGTTTTTGTTAAATTTTTGGAGATGTTTTATGATGCCACTAATAGATTTTCTGGGTCTTTATATGTGACAGTCAACACCAGTTTTCTGGAAATTTGTGATCTCCAAAATGAGTTGATAAAGTTGAGCGAGAGTCCTAATAGTTGCTTATGGAGTATGGCCATAAATATGAGAACAAAGTATGATAAGTATTGGGGGTCATTAGATAGGCTGAACTTGTTTATGTTAATTGCAGTTGTGCTTGATCCACAAAGCAAGTTAGGACTTCTTACTTTCCACTTGAGGAAAGTTTATGATGAGTTTCGTGCTGAGGAGTTGGTGTCGAGTGTGAAACAGGTATTGAAAGATTTGTATGCAGAATATAATGCGGAATTCGGCTCCACCACGAGTACCCAAGAACATGTGCCCCCTCTGACATCTAGAACCATGAATGATGGTGATGGCAAGCTTGAGACCAAATGGTTCTACGAGTGGTATAAAGCATCTTCCGCCATGGGATCTAATATTGTCAAAACAGAAGTAGATCGATATTTATCAGATGGTTGTGAGGCACTCTCCACATCATTTGACTTGTTGACTTGGTAGAAAATTAAAGAAGCTAACTATCCTATACTCTTGCACGAAACTTATTGGTCATGCATGTTTCTACGGTTGCATCCAAGTCAGCATTTAGTACAAGAAGTCGTCTGCTTGACCCTTTTCGGAGTTCATTGGCTCCGAGAACTGTTGAGGCACTGATTTGTACTCAAAATTGGTTAAGACATCCGGCAACAACCATTGATATCCGGGACGCTATGGATAATGTGGAGAGCTTCATAGTAGAATCAGGTAATATTTTCTTTGTTTTCATTGTAATTTAATTTTAGTATTTTTTATAAACCAAATTCACTAACATTTAATGTTTTATTCCTATTATTAATATTTATTAATGTTTGTATATAGAGTTGGGCACACAATCAAACGTGACAAGTATTGAAGATTGAAGGTTGACGGCTTGAAGTTGAAGTAGCAAGTAGCAACTATCCAATTTGTTGTCATTTAATTATGTTATATTTTTTAGTTGCATTTTGCTATGCTTAAGACAATTTGTTTTTTTTTTTTTTTGTTTTTTTTTTAATATGTATTAAGTAATACTAAACATCTAGTGAAGTTATTTTTTTTTAATTATGTAATAAGTAGTAGGTAATAATTAATATAGTTAGTTAGTAATAGTAGAAAATTATAAATGACATTACTATTAAAATTTAAAATGAACTCAACTCAAAAAAAGTTCAAAAAGATCTTGGATAATGAAATGAGAAAAAAAAAAGTCCAAAATATTTGTTGAATTGGCCCAAATTGGATAGAACAAAGGCCCAAAAAAAGAGCCCAAGAAAAAAAGCCCAAACAGAAAAAACCGACCGGAAACCTGCAAGACCGAAGCCGGCCAGTTTCAACTCTTAACACCGGTCGATTTCGATCGGTTTTTGTCCATAAATCATGGTTGCCAGTCGGTTTCGGTTTCATGAGAAAACCGAACCGATAATGTCGGTTTTCAAGCCTAATTGTTAAGGCACTAGCTACTATTCCTTCTAGAATGAGAAATGGGACCACAGGAGAAAACTCACAGCGCTCCGAGTGAGCAAGATAAATGCGCAAACAACCACAAGCCTCTAGAAGCTACTAGACGAATCTGCTCCAACCATCCCTTATAACAAACTGTAATTCTATTGGCTAGGAGTAGAATATTCTTTATTGTAGTCTATATAAAGGACCCATTGCATAGCATAAAAAGAGTGAGGAAAAATAATGAAAATGATTTACTCTGACATGGTATCAGAGCATCCAAAGGACTAACGTCCACTATGGTCGTCCACTATGGTTGCCTCACCGAATTCTTCTTCTACCTCTTCTCCCATCTTGCCTCTCCCAAATTTCTCCCATATTATCTCGGTAAAGCTCACACCAGATAACTACCAGTTATGTAAGGACCAGCTCGTTCCGTATCTTCGTGGCCAGCGTCTCTACAAATACGTAGACGGTTCCTGTCCAGCATCGAAACAGTAGCTTGATGACTCCACCCTGAATATAGAGTATGATACCTAGATTCAACAAGACCAGCTGGTAATGTCTCCTCTAATTTCTTCTCTCTCAGAGTCTCTTATTGCTCAGGTAGTTGGTTGTGAATCTGCCTATGCTATTTGTGTTTCTCTCGAGTCTACTTATGCTTCAGTCTTGCAGGCTCGTATAGTGCAAACTCAATTGCAGCTTGCCTCACTCAAGAAGGGGACCGACTCAGTTTCTACTTATTATCGTTGAGTAAGACTTTAGCTAATACAATGGTAGCAATTGTATGCACATTACCACCTGCTGAGTTCATGCCTTACCTTTCGCCGGCCTTGGGTCCAATTATGACGCTCTTGTGTCATCTGTTACTACTAGACTCGAGCCTATTGCTCTTGAAGAATTACTTGGGCATTTGCTAGCCCATGAAGCATGTTTGACTCACCATTTGACTCCAATTTCTCCACCATAGAAGCTTTCACACACTTTACAGCAAAGTCAGCCTCCAATCAGCGTGGTCGTGGCTCTTATTGAAGAGGCCAAAATTTCTCTAGAGGACATGGTGGTGGAGGCCGCTATAGTCCCAATCGTGGTCGAGGTTTTTCAATAATACCGACACTGGTTTTTCATCCGCTACTGACCCTCGCTTAATCTGTCAGGTGTGCAACCGTCTTGGCCATTCGGCCCTTACATGTGTTTATAGGTTCAATCAAGCCGATACTGCTGCCCCTCCAATCACTGCAAATTTTTCCTCCTCCAACTACCTCTCAGATGCAAGTTGGTACCCCGATATTGCGGCTACGAATCACATCACAAGTGACCTGGCCAACCTGAATTTATAGGCTACTAAATACCATGGCAAAGATCAATTACGTGTTGGCGATGGATCCTCTGTGCCTATCTCCCATTCCGGTTCAGCTTCTTTTTCTTCCCCTGCCTCTAAATTTCTTCTTAATAAAATACTGTGTTCCATCTTTCAAAAAGAATCTTTTACCTGTTCACGAATTTTGTTTTGACAATAACGTGTTCTGTGAATTTTTCTCTGATTCTTTCTATGTAAAGGATTGCACATCGAGGAATCCTCTACTTTGCGGAACCACACATAATGGGCTCTACTAATTTTCATCTCCGTCCACACAGCCTCGTGCATTGTCCAGCACGATCTCTTTCGTTCCTCTTTGCACTCCCGTCTTGGTCACCCATCCATTAAGATCGTGCGTTCTATTTTGCAACAACATGCTCTACCCTATGACCACTCCACGTCTCTTCCCTTTTGAGATGCATGCATGAAGGCTAAGTCCCACAGGCTTCTTGCTCTCACGCGGCAAAATAAATCATTTGCTCCTTTTGACCTCATTTTCTAGGATCTTTGGCGTCCCTTTCCCCATGTATTTAATGATGGTTTTCATTTTTACATTACTTTTATGGATGACTTTTCCCTTTAAAATCCAAGTCTCAAGCAATTGATACCTTTATCAAATTTAAGGCACAAGTTGAACTTCAATTTAATATAAAAATTAAACAATTCCAATCTGATTGGGGTGATGAATTTCGGTCTTTCTCAAATCTTCTATCATCTTGTGGCATTATACATCATGTTACATGTCCACACACTCACACTCAAAACGGCATTATTGGGAGAAAACACCGTCACATTGTTGACTCAGGCTTAGCTCTTCTTGTCCATGCCTCGGTTCTATTACATTTTTGGCCTCATGCTTTTCTTCATGCCATCCATTTAATTAATATTTTACCCTCTCTCTCTCTCTCTCTCTCTCAATCACTCTTCTCCTTTTCTGCTACTTCACCATAAATCTCCTAATTATAACTCTCTTCGGGTTTTTGGATCTGCATGTTGGCCTTTAACTACTCCATATAATACTTATAAATTTTCCTATCGATCTGTCCTTTGCATTTTTCTAGGCCTTAGTCCAACCCATTGGGGCTTTGTTTGCGACCATATTCCCACGGGTTGTACCTATATTTTTAAGGATGTTCGATTTAATGAACTCTCCTTTCCATTTGCCTCTCTCCCTAATCCCAAGCCCACCAAACAGCCCACCCATGTTGCTCTTCCTTTATTTAATTTTGACTTGGGCCCTTCTTCTTCTCCATCAGCTCATCTCCATCTCCCTCATCCCTCCCATCGTCTTCCCCAAGTGATCCTTCTCCTCCGGTTTCTTAGCAACTTGTGCACTTAATGATAACCAGGTCACAGACTGATTCACTTTGCCCCCGTCAGTTTACCAATGGCATTGTCCAATGGTGCACTCTTCAGCAACGCCTCTTCCGTGCCATAAACCTCTTCATGTTTCTCTGTTGAGTAGCAATAACAGGAATGGCGTGAGGCTATGAAAAAGGAGTTCAATGCTCTCATCGCCAATGGTTCATGGTCTCTGGTCCCAGCCTTTGAGTCCTCCAACACAGTTGTCTATAAATGGAGTTTTCGCACTAAGTGCCTTGTCGACGGTTCTACCAAACGTCGGAAGGCTCATTTAGTTGCTAAGTGTTTCCTTCAACAGTCAGGCATTGATTTTGAAGAGACATTTAGTCCGGTGGTTAAGGCAACTGCCGTTTGTCTTGTGCTCGCATTGGCAGTTTCTCAAGGCTGGCCGGTTCGGCAATACGATGTGCAGAATGCATTTCTGCATGGACCTTTACTTGAGACTGTGTTTATGGCCCAACCCACTGGCTTCTCTCACCCTCACTTCCCTTCTCATGTCAGCAGGTTACATAAGGCCATTGATGGCCTTCGGTAGTCTCCTCGTGCGTGGTATTCACACCTTAGTTGCCGACTCACAAACCTTGGATTCACAATTTCTGCTGCAGATTCCTCTTTATTTTTATGGACTTCTCAGGGTGTTACCACTTTTGTTTTAGTCGATGTCGATGACCTTTTAGTGACTGGTTCATCTCTCCAGGTTATTTCTAATCTTATTACAACTCTATGTATAGACTTTCCCATTACTAATCTTGGCAGATTACAATTCTTCTTGGGCGTAGAAGTTACTTTTAATTCTGCTGGTTTGCTACTCACACAATAGAAGTATATTACAGATTTATTACAGCGCACCAATATGCTTCTAGCAAAGCCAGTTAAATCTCCCATGTCTATCTCTGAGAAGTTGAGTGCATTTTTTGGAAATCTCTTTGAAGATCCGACTCTATATCGCAACACTGTAGGCCTTCTATAGTATTTATCGTTCACCTGGCCAGACCTTGCTTTTGTTATTAGCAAAGTATGTCAGTTTATGGATACTCCTCGCGTTCCTCATTGGCAAGCAGTCCAACGCATTTTGAGATATCTTAAGCACACCTCTCATGTTGGTCTTCAACTCTCCCGGTCTCATACTCTAAATCTTACTACTTTCTCTGACACCGACTGAGTTAGGTGCCCCGATGATCATCAGTCAACAAGTAGGTATTGTATTTTTCTTGGTTGCAACTTAGTTTCTTGGTCTTCAAAGAAACAACCAACTATAGCCCGTTCCTCCATTGAGACAGAGTTCAAAGCCGTTGCTAATCAATCACTAAGGTGATTTGGTTGCAACATCTCTGTCGGGATCTTGGCGTGGTTCTCCCTCGTGCTCCCTTCCTTTATTATGATAATTAGGGAGCTACTTACTTGTCCTCTAATCTCGTCTTTCATGCTCGCACTAAGCATGTGGAAATCGATATCCACTTTGTCCGTGACCTCCTTAACAAGTCTTTAATTGTGGCCTTCATTTCTGGCAAAGACCAGCTCGCTGACATTCTCACTAAACCACTTTCAGCAACTCGTTTCAACAACCTATGTTCAAGTCATCACCTCACGTCCTTGTCGCTTGACTTAAGGGTGGATGTTAAGTCACCAGCTACTATTCCTTATAGAATGAGAAATTAGACCACAAGAGAAAGCTTATAGCCCTCATAGCCGAGTGAGCAAGATAAATACGCAAACAACCACAAGCCTCTAGAAGCTATTAGACAAATATGCTCCAACCATCCCTTACAACAAACTATAATTCTATAGGCGAGGAGTAGAATATTCTTTATTGTAGTCTATATAAATGACCCGTTGTATAGCATAAAAAGAGTGTGGAAAAATAATGAGAAGCATTTACTCTAACATGGTATTAAAGCATCTAAAGGACTAACGTCCTTATGCCTGCCTCACCGAATTCTTCTTCTATTTTTTCTCCCACTTGCCGCTCCCAAATTTCTCCCATATTATCTTAGTAAAGCTCACACCAGATAAATAACTACTATGGAAGGTCCAGCTCATTCCGTATCTTCATGGCCAGCGGCTCTACAAATTTGTAGACGGTTCCTATCCAACACCTGTCCAGTAGCTTGATGACTCCACCCCGAATCCAAAGTATGATACCTGGATTCAACAAGATTGGCTGGTAATGTAACACCCCGTATTTCAGTGTATTTTTACTGAAGGATTATTTTTGATTATTTAAAAATTTATCCTCTTATTTTAAAATTGGTTGAATTTTTAGTAAGTTTATTTCTATGATTTTAATTTGGTGAAAATTAATTTTATGTGCTTTCTAAATATTTATTTATTGTTATGCATTTAAATTGCTTTTAATATTTAAATTAATTACCGTGGGATTTAATTATTTCAATTTGACTTTACCATTACGTTTAAATTATTTTATTTAACTTGTGGTTTTAAAATCGTCTCCGTTGGATCATTTTTGTGACCCAAGTTATGAGGATTGGACCTCATTTCTTTTCCCTCCTTTTTTCTTTCCTTCCTTTTTCTTTTCTTTCTTTTCTTTTTTCCCCATTTCCTCTCCTCTCCCGCGCGACCTCTCTCTCTCCTCTCCTCCGCCCGTTTCCTTCGTCTCCTCCCAGCGCTGCCGTCGCGCCGCCGTGCGCGACACCGCCCAGCCGACCAGCTTCCCCTCCCTCCGGCGACCTCACCTCCCAAACCTCAGCCCCTACCTCGCCGCCGGTAGCCCACACGCCCCCCACGAAGCCGCGGCCCACCTTCACGCCAGCGCCGCCGTGAGCCGGCGGTGGCCCTCACCGCCCAGCCCATTAGCTTCCCCAGCCGCCGGCGACCTCACCCCACCAATCTCACCTCCATCCGTGCCGCCGTTAACCACCAGTAGCTCTTCGAAGCCGCGGCACTCCTTCCGCCGTAGCGCCGCCGTCGCACCACCATTGGCCACCATCTTCCTACCACTTCATCCCCGACCTCTTGGCAACCCATTGGACCCAACCCCACCTCCGATCCGTCACCGGTGAAGCTCCACCAACTACATTTCCGATTTGGGCATTTTGGTCTTCTACCGCCCATTCCGCCGCCACCCACGGCAAACCACCACCACCATTGGCTTCACCGACCTCCCTAGGCCCTACCCTATCAATCTTGGGTCTTCGTTTGTCCTCGTTGAAAAGTTGGTAATTGTGACCCACGGCCACAGTGTATTTTACACTGTGGTGTTGCTCAGAAATCACCACTTGCAACTTCGAGATCCTCCGGAAATTATTATATTGCACTGTAAGTATTTTCCTTAAAGAACTTTCGTGATTTAAATATATTTTTGCACTAACGCATATTATCTGTGAATTGGGTTGTTTTGCCGGACTGAGTCCGAGGAGTTTTCGGGGGTCGGATGGATTGTGGACGGAGTTGTGTTTGTTTGCATTGTGAATTGTGGTTGTTGGTTATGACTTGTTCACGTACATCGCATATTGCATGCATGATCATGTTTGTAAAGAAAACTGGGTTTTCGTGTATTGCATACATGTTTATGTATTTATTGGATTTGGATTTTCATGTGAGTAAAAGGAAAAGAGACTGTAGGGATGGTGGTAAGCAGGGATGGTGGTTGTGTCCCGCCTGTGATTCCCGCCTACAGTGCTCTGTTAAGTATTTATTGTGTGTAAAGGAACTGTAGGGATGGTGGTAAGCAGGGATGGTGGTAGAGTCCCGCCTGTGATTCCCGCCTACGGTGCACGCGTTAGGGATGGTGGTAAGCAGGGATGGTGGTTGTGTCCCGCCTGTGATTCCCGCCTACGGTGCACGCGGTAGGGATGGTGGTAAGCAGGGACGGTGGTAGAGTCCCGCCTGCGATTCCCGCCTACAGTGTCCGATAAATGGATTGTTTGTGTGAATCATTTTATGAGAAAATGTGTTACGGATATTTTGGGCCAAAATGGGATTTTTGGCGTGTGTTGGAAATAATCATTTTTCTGGGAAAAAATGGTATTTTATGGTTAACTGTATTTTGCTATATTGTTGGTTGCATTAATGTATTTTTATCCCGAGAGTTGTTTGGTTTATACTTACCTGTGGTACCATTTTATGGTATCGCAGATTTTGATGCAGACGTTGATGACGAGCCTTAGCTTGGCTCCGTTGGGGAGTGATCTGGGATTGCTCCTGTTTAGTGAGTTATGTATTTGTATCAGTTTATGTATTTACCTTTTGTATTATATTTGGGATGACTGTATATTTATTTTTTTTAAGATAAATTGTTTAAATATTTGTATTTAAATTCTGGTACTTATTTGATTATCCGCTGCGTTATTTTATTTGTACACTGTTGCATGTACACACACTGGCACTTCGTTGGGATGTGTGACCGTGTTGTCACCATCCTGGCGTCTCGATCCCTGTGTATTTTTATAAGGGGGATTGGGGGCGCCACAGGTAATGTCTACTGTAATTTCTTCTCTCTCAAAGCCTCTTATTGTTCAGGTACTTGGTTATGAATCCACCCATGTTGTTTGGGTTTCACTCGAGTCTACTTATGCTTCAATCTCGTTCGCTCATATAGTGCAAACTCAATTGCAGCTTGCCTCACTCAAGAAAGGGATCGACTCAATTTCTGCTTATTATCGTTGAGCTAAGACTTTAGCTGATACAATGGCAGTTGTTGGACGCCCATTACCACCTGCTCAGTTCGTACCTTACCTTTTCGCTGGCCTTGGGTCCGATTATGACGCTCTTGTGTGGTTCCGCGAAGTAAGGGATTTCCCGATATGCAATCATTGATATAAAAAGAATCAGAGAAAAATTCAAAGAACACGTTATTTTCAAGACAAAATTGGCGAACAAGTATAAGATTCTTTTTGAAATATGGAATACAAAGTATTTCATTGAGAAGAAATTTAGAGGTAGGGGAAGAAAAAGAAGCTGAACCGGAATGGGAGATTGGCACAAAGGATCCATCGTCAACGCGCAACTAATCTTCGCAATAGTATCCAGCAGCCTGTAAATTCAGGTTGGCTAGGTCACTTGTATTGAGGTACCAACTTGCATCTAAGAGGTAGTTGGAGGAGGAAAATTTTTGTAGTGATCGGAAGGGCAACAGTATAGGCTTGATTGAACCTATAAACACATGTAAGGACCAAATGGCCAAGGTAATTGCACACCTGATAGATTAAGCGAGGGTCAGTAGAGGACTAGTGTCGGTATTACCTAAAAAACCTCGACCACAATTGGGACTATAACGGCCTCTACCACCACGTCCTTTAGAGAAATTTTGGCCTCTTCGATAAGAGCCACGACCACGCTGATTGGAGGTTGACTTTGCTGTAAAGTGTGTGGAAGCTTCTGTGGTGGAGAAACTAGAGTCAAAATGGTGAGTCAAACGCGCTTCATGGGCCAGCAAATGCCCAAGTCATTCTTCAAGAGCAATAGGTTCAAATCTAGTAGTAACAGATGACACAAGAGCTCATAATCGGACCCAAGGGCGACGAGAAGGTAAGGCACGAACTTAGCAGGTGGTAATGGGTGTCCAGCAGCTGCCATTGTATTAACTAAAGTCTTAACTCAACGATAATAAGTAGAAATTGAGTCGATCCCCTTCTTGAGTGCAAGCTGCAATTGAGTTTGCACTATACGAGCATGCGAGACTGAAGCATAAGTTGACTCGAGAGAAACACAAACAATACGGGCATATTCACAACCAACTACCTGAGCAAGAAGAGACTCAAAGAAATTAGAGTAGACAATACCAGCTGGTCTTATTGAATCCAAGTATCATACTCTGGATTCAGGGTGGAGTCATCAAGCTGCTGTTTCAGTGTTGGATAGGAACCATCTACATATTTGTAGAGATGCTGACCAAAGAGATACGAAACGAGCTGGACCTTCCATAACAGGTAGTTATCTGGTGTGAGCTTTACCAAGATAATATGGGAGAAATTTGGGAGGGGCAAGATGGGAGAAGAGGTAGAAAAAGAATCCGGTGAGGCAGCCAAAGTGGACATTAGTCCTTTGGATGCTCTGATACCATGTCAGAGTAAATGTTTCTCATTATTTTTCCACACTCTTTTTATGCTATACAATGGGTCCTTATATAGACTACAGTAAAGAACATTCTACTCCTAGCCAATAGAATTACAGTTTGCTATAAGGGATGGTTGGAGTAGATTCGTCAAGTAGCTTCTAGAGGCTTGTGGTTGTTTGCTTATTTATCTTGCTCACTCAGCTGTGAGGGCCATGAGCTTTCTCATGTGGTCCCATTTCTCAGTCTAGAAGGAATAGTAGTTGGTGTCTTAACATCCCCCCTCAAGTCAAGCGGCAAGGACGTGAGGTGATGACTTGAACATAAGTTGTTGAAACGAGTTGCTGAAAGTTAAGGTAAAGAGTAACATTGCTCCCCCATTAGCTTCTTTTTGTAAAATAAAATCTACATCCTTCGTCTCTTAGCAAGAAGCACCCACCATTATACACAACAAACATTTTTTTCCATCCTATTTTCAATCTTCACATCCATTTTTCTTTTCTTTTCTTTTCTACCTCTCTCTCTCTCTCTCTCTCTGAATCTCTCTCATTTTCTCTTAGTTTTTCCTCCCCTTTTGTATTGGCTTCGAAAGTTAAATCCATAGTGTTGAGACGTGTTTTGTAGCCGCCAGCTACAAAGGTGCGAGGGTGGAGGAAAGGGCGGCGAGGTGGTGGTTGTGTCACCTCCAATGCCAAAGTCAAAATTTCCCATGGGGAGTAAAGGAAGTAAGAATTTATGGAGAGCTAGAGAGAGTGATCGAATGTGCGTATCCACTTTCTCATTGTCAGTTTTTTATTGTTTATAGCCTATTTCTTGTAAGATCTTTCTGTCGTTGTAATGATCACACTCGTTCCGAGCGGCATAGTGTCGCATTTAATGTGGTTGTTCTTGTCAGCTACAGGGGCCCGACCTCGAAGTTGGCCACTCCGAGTTGCATTCAATGCGACCGATCTTGCAAGGGACAGGATCCCAGCCTGTATGTTCCTCATTAATTCGTTGTGACTGGAGAGACCCTCGGCTACTTTCCCCCTTCTTGGGCCCATCTAGGCCTTCCTCTCTGCCATTTCTTGGTCTCCCTAGCTATGGATATTGGGCTTTCAAAGCGTGGGAGGCTTGAACCCACCCCGACTGAGTACAAAATCCACTTTCCACACAGTACTGATCTATATCTCACCCCCACACACCTCACATCAATGTTTTCTGTTTCTAGCCATCCTCACTCTCCAACATTGGCACGTGTGCTACATCTAGTACCCCATGTCAAGAAATTTCTCTCTAGCTTCGCTCTTAGTAGCACTCCAAGTGCCATTTTCAACCAGTATTTGTGGATTTGCCCCTTTTGGGACTGGTCTTATAATGAACCAAGGAAAGTAACCACGTGTACTCTAAAATGACTAGAGAATGGTGCCACTAAAGTCTCTTGAAATCATTAATATAAAGAGTAATATTTCTTACTCTCAAGTAACATGGGATCATATTCACCATATTCTTATAATCCATATGAGATATTACAATCTCTCATTTAAATTCTTGACATCCTCATGAGGTCATTCAGTCATACATGGTATGACTCAAATCTCACATTTATAGTTAGGTTTAAAGTTAAAGTCTCTCTTATTCACTAACGGGAGAAAAAAAGACTCTCAATGACTACCTCAATAAATGCATTGTTCAAATACAACATGAGCATATAATCCATATGAAAATTGATAAATTAAGGTATAAATTTATGTTATATTTATATATTACATAATTAATCTAATTTATAAAATACTTAGATATTCATACGTGCATTGATAAACCTAACTAAAAAAATTATATAAAATATCTTAGAAATAAACTAATAATACAAGACAAAGATATAAAAGACAATTAATATGTAATATGTATAACACTTACATAATACATGTATTTCTAGCTTGAAAACTAGTTAAAATAAAAATGATATTAAAAAACTATATTCTAACAATATTTTTAATTTATAATATTTTTTTTCAATTTTTTTCTCTCATTTCCTAAAACCCATAAAACATTTTTACTCAAACCATTTCTAACTCATCTTATCTCAACTCAAATTTTTCATTACTATTCACAAATCATTTCAACTCACTATCCAAACTAGCCCTAAATCTAGTTGAGGTGAATATATTAAAATTTTATATTCAATGGACATTGACATTAATAAATAGCTAAATGATCCAACTTGGAGCTGAATATATGACAGCAAAGCTTTATTCATGAACCATAAACTATATTTAGCATTTACAGTCCTACTCACAAGCACAGCATGGCGCATACGTTCTAAACCCCCGTCCCTCTCGATCCCTCATTACAGACCTGTCTCGAGGGGGTGGGAGATTTGGCTCCTTCCCCCTCCCCCCATCCTCCACTATCCTCGTTGTGTAGTGCTCTGATTTTTTTGTGTTTGTTGTGTTTGCAGGCTAAATAAGAGAGAACTGCGGATCTTGGATGTTCGGCGACTATAGATCAGCACGCGCCTCTCCATGGCGTTGTCCAACCGCCGATCTTCAAGGCTTCCAAAGGCGGCGCCAATCGGAGCTGGGAGTTGCTCGCATGCCCGGCCAAAAGATCTTGGAGACGTTCGGTGAATGGCTCTCTCGCGACGCCAGGAGGCCCTCTGCTGTCGTCACGCGTGGCGCCAATGGAGTCTATGAGTCCGGATCTTCCAAGATTGGTTGGCGGTTTTCTCCCAAGGTGGCGCCACCGTAGCCGCATGGAGCATTGTTCTTTTCTGTTTGCTACAGTAGTTTTTCCATTATATTTTATTTTCGTGTCCTGTTTTTCTTTTTTTGAATAATAAAAAAATCCAAATATGTTGTCCCTTTGGACCTTGGTCCGAACGGTGTGATGTCCCCTCTCTGCTTAGGCGGTGTATGGGGTTGGTGCACCCTACTCTGCATAGTCGGGGTATGGGTTTTGTCGTTTGGTTACTTTTTCTCTGTCGGGGACAGAGTTTGTGTACGATAGATCCTTTAGACCTGGTCTTTAGAGATCTGTTGTCTGGACTAGACCATGTCAGTCACGGAAGTGTGCTGGGGAGCTATTAATATTTGTAACTGATTTTTTTAAGTTAAAGTTGTATGTTCTTTATAAATAAAATGTGATCCCTTTTATTAAAAAAAAAAAAAAAAAAAAGAGCATGGCGGATACGTGGCCCAAAACATTGCCATATGCAAAATTGGAAATAATTTCAGGGCAGGGTGTCTATTCTGGTAATTTCAGAAGACGCCATTATTTCTGGAATAAATAAATCTCCGCGATCTCAACGCTACTGCTCACTTCCTTGACGACTAAAAAGCTCCTTTTTCTCCTCGGCAACGCACTCCTTTACAGAACCCCACCGAACATCGGAGAAAACACAAGACAGGCTCCAAGGAAATCGAAGCAAGTCTCTGACAGACAAAGAGGAATAAAGAAGACGAGGAAGGAGGAGGAGGTGGAGAAGATGTCGTGGGACCCCTATGTAGACGAGCATCTCATGTGCGAAATCGAAGGCAATCACCTCTCCGCCGCGGCCATCCTTGGCCTAGACGGAAGCGTTTGGGCCCAGAGCTCCACTTTCCCTCAGGTTCATTTTACTTTTTTCTTTTTCTTTTTCGTTTTCTATGTCATATAGAAAAGCAGAAGAAATTGCTTTGCTTGATGGCCTTGATGCCTGATTTCCGATCCGATCATTTTCTGTTTGTTTTTAGTGTAATTGGAATCTTCGATCTGACACTGTTTTGGATTAAAAAAAGGAGAAGGAATTTTTTTAAGTTGGTTTCCTATCTGATCTAAAGGTCTTTGCAATTGGGTTTCTCTGATTATTTATGGGTTTCGCTCAATCTGCCATTCTATATATATCTGTTTTGCACATGCATATATATAGATGTATCTATGCATTTGTTTGGTCTCCTGAACATGATACCATAAGGATCTATGCACAGAAAAAACACCTTGGTTATTTTAACAGTCAAGCTTGTTCCCTTCGTGATGAGTTTTTAGCCAACTATTTTAAACTAACGAGGAGGACATTGATCCTTGTAGTTTGGCTTGAGCTGTGCCTACTGTACTATTTTCAATCTTTTTCGTTGATCTGATAAAGAACAGTGAGGAAGGGAACGGAATTGACTGCGTGAGAAAAGAAGAGATTTCTTTAGCACTTCTGCTTGTCACGATGCACATTTTTTCTTGACTGTAATTTCCTAATTTGTGTATCTGTCAGAAAATACCGAATTACTTGTGTTGATTATCACAGATTGATGTTATTTTCCTTTTTAGTGTTTGTTAGATCTTAAACTGTGTTGTACTTGAAATGCGCCTTTTGTGTTTTTTATTGAAATTCTTGTTAGTTACAAAAAATAACAAAACTTAAACTGTGTTATTACCTCGAATGAGCATGCACAACATCCGATTATAATAACATCCTTTCATCATATATTAGTGTATTTTAAATTATTTAAACGCGAGTTTTGATTTGTGGTGATTTTGATTTTAGTTAAAGCCTGAAGAAATAACTGCCATTAAAACGGACTTTAATGAACCTGGATCGCTTGCTCCAACTGGATTGTACCTTGGTGGCACAAAGTACATGGTGATCCAAGGCGAGGCGGGAGCTGTTATTCGAGGGAAGAAGGTGATCAACTCAAGTCCAATCTTAATTTGACTACTGTTTATGGCACCACCAAGTTGCGTTCGTTTTGGAAAACAAGTTTAAGGGGAGTAATGACTGTACTCTCTGTTTTAAGTGCTACTTGGAGTATGAACATCAAAATGATGAAGTGTTCTTTGCCAAATCAAAGACAGAATTTTGATCACCATCATATATGCAGCTTCCTCAGGGAGTTGCTGCACAGTGAAGCACATACCTTTGTCAATGTTAAACACTTTGCAGGCTGCATTTATTGAGAGAAAGAGAAGGGGGTGTGGCTTTTGTTGTTGGGATGGAGACAGGGTTGGGAGAGGGTGGGGGGCTTGATACAGTTATTATCGAATTATTTAGCTGCTGCCATTTATTTGTTGATTATCCGATTTAGTCTTTTTTAGATAATATTATTGTCGGATTCTGAACTTTTCTCCTTGAATTCTCAGGGTCCTGGCGGTGTTACCGTGAAGAAGACTAATCAGGCCTTAATCATTGGTATCTATGATGAACCAATGACTCCTGGTCAGTGCAACATGATTGTTGAAAGGCTTGGCGATTATCTCATTGATCAGGGTCTCTAATTGCCTTGGTATGTCATATTATTTGTGTAAATCTTCCTGATTTCAATTCAAACAAGCATTTGCTGACCTGTTGTTGGAATGATTGGCTGCAGTGAAATAATACTACTAAGTATGAAGAGTTATGGGAAGTATGTTTGGAACCAAAGGTTTGGTATGGTGCTTGAGAAGTAATGATTATGGTCTCTTGGTCTTTGTTTTTGTACTCTTTTGATGGGAAGTATTGTGTTGATTTAACCGATCATAAAGTATTGTGTTGATTTTCGCTAATGATCGATTTCTCTACACTATTGTTGTATTCCGTTTAATGGTATCGATTTGGCATAAATCTACATATACTGTTGTTGTATTTTGCCTGTGACAACCCCTGCTGGCAATTCTTCATTCCCTGACGAACACAAGATCTTCTTTAAGAAACCCTCCAAGCAAACACGTACTACGCAGGGTAACTGGGCGGTGCTTTATATCTTGTGTAGTGGAGGTGTTTGGTTATGTCGATTTTTTATCCAATCTTAAATAAAACTGGTTCAACTGTAAACTAGTTTTGCTTTTATGTAGTTTTCCAAAAAAAGGTTTTCTCATACATCAAATTAGAGGAGAGAAAAAACATACAATAAAGATTTATGGCCTTTCCTCGTATTCATGTTTTCGGACGAACAAGTTAGAGGATGTTCGGGGAATAAGATGAGATTAGAAATATGTGAATAATAGTGAGATTATTTGAGTTATGATATTTTATGAGATTTTGGAAAAGAAGAGATAAAAAGTTGAGTAAAAATATTATAAAGTTAAAATATTGTTAGAATATTATTTTTAATATTATTTGTGTTTTGTGATTTGAAAAAGTAAAATTATTTTTTGTATATTATTTAGAAGTTTAGAAAAGTTATAATAATTAGATAATGATTGGATGAAAAAGTTCAAAATTTGAATTTGAAAAATTAATGTTAGAGTAAAGATGTGATGAGATAAGACAAGACGAAACGAAACTATTTTAACATCCAAACAACCACTATAAGAGTTGTCGATTTGAATATAAAAATAAAAAATCTCATGTTTATTGTGTTCTTATAAAATTTATAGCTATTACTTATATAATTTCTTAAACATCATATTTGTATTTATTGAGTCATTTCATTATTTTGTTTTTGTATTAATCTATTCTAAACATTACACGTGCAAAAAAGACATTCATTGTACTGTCTTTATTATCTTAAGAGAAATTATTTATACAGTCATAGCGTGTATATATGTGTGTTTGCACATACATAATTATATCAAGTATAACTCTTATCATAATAAGGATTTATTGATATTAAAATTAAAGAAAAAGGTTTTAAGATTAAATGTTTTCTACCGTATATGATTACTAATTCAATAGAGGGTAAAAAGATAACGTTTATTGATTTTTCATTACTTGTCTCTCCCACCATTAACTTTTCGAAAAAATACTTTATCTTATGACTTTTCGCTATTTACCCATTTTTAAGCCTTCTCACTTCTCAGTTCTCAAATGTCCTACATTAATTATTCATGTTCATTAGGCCAGGTCGACGACTAGCATTATATAGTTTTTAAAACCATAACCTTTGCTAATTTTTATGAAGTCAGATAATTAGTTATCTTATTATAATATTATTAAATACTACTTAGCGTTATAAAGCGACATGATTACTTCTCATTGTGTTTAATTATATAACATATATTATTAAGTTAAACTCATAAAAAATAATATATCAAATTAAATTGCCACTAAAATTTTAAAATTATGTATATATGTATAGGCGTTTCTTGGTCATGGACGCTGATACTATGGTCATATAATTCTGTGTGGTCTAGTGGTGCTTTGTGGTGTTTAATTATGAATAACAAATAGAAATGGAATTTGGCAATATGGTTACACTCCCGTGAGGGTATTTGTCCCACAAATTGGTGATGAATAAAGGAAATTGAGTGAATTGATTTGTGCACCAATGGCTCTTATTTATAGGTCATCATGCACCGGTTGGCAAAGGGCACAACTATTGGTAACCTAATGGTTGGCAAAAGACACAACCATAAGAAGTGACACAACATTTTGACTAAATCAAAAGGTTATGTCTTTTAACACTTCACTAGTCACACACAACCTTTTGACTAAATCAAAAGGTTGTGTCTCTTGACACTTCCTTAACTATCACCTCTCATGAGAACCATCACCATGTAGAGGGTGTCATTCTAAGGGGTACATCGTTTGATGATCACACCCCTTAGAATTACATCTTCCATTTGATCACACAAAACGGTGATGATCTAGTTGAGTATTTTACCTCGGTACCAATATGAGCTTTCCACTACTCAACTCTTATCTACTACTCTTGCAGATTGGCGTCAGAGCATGACAAGCCTCTATGTGTACACGTTTTTTGTCATTACCTTATCTGACCGCACCATTTACCATATGTGCTCCTACTGATCACATATTAGGAGTGACTTCATTTCACTAAAAAAAATTTAGTGAATGTCATCAATTCTCCGTAACTAGATTAATAATCCATATCCAGTGATTGGATCAACAATCCATATCCCTATCACAATTGACGACTTTAGCTGAATACATAATACATGTATCGACATGCGCTAAATTTTCATTAAGTACTTTCCCTAGAGGCTATTCCTGAAATTTTCCCTAATCAACTTATCAACGACTTTGCAAATGATTAACCATTTATTTGGGTAATCAAATCACATTTCACTAAAACTTTAGTGAATGACACTGAATCTTTACCATGATCAACCTTTTACTTGGTTAACCAACCTGTACTGAAATTGATCAAGTACTCACCCTAAGGCCATTATTGAGGTTTTTTTTTTTTTTTTTTATCACCTTATCAGTGACTTTACAAATGATCAAAATTTTTATTTAGGCATCATCATAACTCCAATTTTCTAGGCATTTCCAGAATTTGCTGAGTTATGCATGTCGATCATGAGATTGCTTCACCTAAGTTTCTCTCAATCTCATTCTAGTCACATGTTCTCTGAATTTCTCTAGAGATAAACCATTGGTCCTCGGATTTGCTATCATCTCGGTCGAGGAAATAAAATTTACATTGACCTCACATTTTTCCATTATATCTAATAGTGATAATGCACATCAATGTGTTTTTCCTTGGAACTCTGTGTTCCACTTTTTATCAATGAAATGGCAAACTGATTATAACAAAACACATTGATTAGTTCTGTGGATATACCCAAATTCAAGTTTTCAACAAAATATTTTATCCACACCATATTACTCAGTATAGTACTACAAGCAATATGTTCTGCTTCCATAGTAGACTTAGCAACACAATCTTGTTTCTTACTTAACCAAGAAACTGTTGTTCCACCAAATAGAACTATATATACAGTTAGAGATTTTTTATCATCTACATCATTTCCAAAATCAGCATCACTATAATCGATTAATTCTATATCACTGTTCCCAAAGCACAATTTCAAATTTTTGGTACCTTGTAAATATCTTAATATACACTTCATTGCTTGCCAATGTTCTTTACCTAGATTGGATTGAAATCTACTTACCAATCCTACTACATGACAAATATCTAGTCTGGTACTTGTCATTGCATACATGAGGCTTCCCACAACTTAAGCATGTGGAACTTTAAACATTTCACTTATTTCCTCCGCATCTTTTGAGCACATATTTTTATTTAAAGAATGACTTTTGCAAACTGGCGTATTTAAATATTTACAATTTTCCATACCAAATCTTTTAAGTATTTTTTCTAGATATTTTTCTTAATCTAAATACAATAGATTTGAATTTCTATCTTTAGAAATTCTGGCTTCACCCATGTCTTTCATTTCAAATTTAAATTTCAATAATTTTTTTGTTTCATACATCATATCTAAACAATTACCTGCCAATAATATATCATCAACATACAATAATAATAATGTTAATTTATTATTACTTTTCCATATGTATACACAATGATCTAGTGGATTCATTTCATATCCCATTTCCAAAATAGCTTGGTGAAATTTCAAGTACCACTGTCTTGAAGATTGCTTAAGTCCATACAGTAACTTCCTCAACCTGTAGACTCTCTCTTCATGTCCTTTAATTTAGAATATTTCTGATTGAATCATAAAGACATTCTCTTTTAATTCACCATTGAGAAAAGTTATCTTTACATCTAATTGATGTAATTTCAAATTCATCCTAATAACAATGGACAGATGATCCTTACGGATGTGAACTTCGCCACAGGCGAATACGTATCCACAAAGTCTACACCTGGTTATTGAGTATATCCTTTAGCCATTAACCTTACTTTGCACCTTTCCAAACTACTATCAACTTTAAATTTTCTTCTGAGAACTCATTTACAACCAATAATTTTTTTTATCTTTTAGAAGATCTGTTAACTCCCAAATATTGTTTTTGTTTATTGATTCTATTTCATCTTTCATAGCTTCAAGCCATTTATTTGAATCAATATTATTAATTGCCTCAAAAAAATTTTCAGGATCATTATCTAAATTTTTCAAAGTGGTATTTAGTGCATAATGATCTTGAAATAATATTGATGGTCTTCTCGATCTTTTACTCCCACTGTCTCCAACATCAATACCTGGAGATTGATTTTCATCTAACTTTCTTTTATTTTTACTATTCTGTATTTGAATAATATTAGAATTTTCATTGTCAGACTTTGTGGAGATATATTGATTTTCTAAATCATTTGATAAATCTATCTGATCAACAAGAGTAATAAGGTTCATATTTTTCAAGAAAACGGTATCCCTACTTTCTATCAATCCTATTTTAGAATGATAAAATTTGTAGTCACTTTTGTTTTCTACATACTCAATAAACCTGCATTCTCAGGTTTTATTTTTTAATTTATCCCTTAGTGGCCTTGGGATAAGCACTTGTGCCTTGCAACCCCACACTTTGAACTTACTTAAATCTGATTTATGTCTCGTCTATAACTCGTAAGGTGTAAGAGATTTTATTTTGGTTTCAACTCTATTTAATATATATATATATAGCAGTCGATAATGCTTCAACCCAAAAATGTGTTGGTAGATCAGCATATGTCATCATTGATCGCACATATCTAATAGAGTTCTATTTCTCCTTTCAGTAATGTCATTCTGTTGAGGTCTATATGGCATAGTATAAATGTGTCTTGTACCATTCAATTTGCAGAAATTATCCAAAGCCTCAAATTCTCCTCATATATCACTATTCAAACCTTTAATTGGCCTACCCAAAGGGGTTTCTACTTCTAATTTAAATTCTTTAAATTTCTTAATTGCCTCTTATTTATGCTTGAGTAAGTAGATGTGCCCATATCTTGAATAGTCATCAGTGAAAGTAATAAAGTACTTCATTCCTTTATGGGTTTTAGTTTTAAAAGGTCCACAAACATCAGAATGTATAACTTCTAGTAAATCTGTAGATTTCTAACTTTTTGAAAAATATTTACTACTCATTTTTCCTTTGATACATGGTTCATATATATCAAAATTATCTGAGTTTATTTGTGGTGTTAATCCACTTTTACACATTCTAATCATCTTATTTTTATTTATATGGCCTAATCTTAAATGTCATAAATATGCACAATCTGTAGACACATTGAAATAATCAGAAATAAGTACTTTATTGATATCAACATTTAGTACATACATATCATGATCTTTCACGCCTTTCACTAACACATTACTCTTACTTATTACAACAGTTCCAGACTTAAACTAAACTGTGTAGTCTTTCTGATCTAGTACAAACACTGATATTAAATTCATACGAATACTAGGTACATATAAAACATCACTAAGTAAAATAACGGAATCATTTACTTTAAATTTACATGTACCTTGCCCCAAGACATCGCAATATGTATTGTTGCCCATATACACTATGTGCTCTCTTGTTTGTTTATCTTCAAGTTTGACAAACAAATCTTTGTTCCTGCATATATGTCTTGTTGCTGCAGAGTCAACCCACCATGAATCTGACGCTGGTTCCACTAGCATTACTTCTGAGACTATAATCATAATTTTCTTGTTTTCTTGTGTTTTTCTCTTATTAGAACATTGTGATTTGTAATGTCCCCCCTTTCCACACTTAAAACAGTTTCCACTAAATGGTTTATTCTGTTTCTTTTTTAACCATTTCTTTTTCTTAAACGGTTTTGGCTTCATCTTGTTCTATGTAGAACGTTTGTCCTGAGCCATCAATAAATTGAATGATTCACTATCTTTATTCATTTTCTTTATCCTTTCTCCTTCAAGTGCTAAAATTACTAGAATCGATATCACTGTTACTTCATTTCTGTTGTACGTTAAAGAAGTAACAATGCAATCCTCAGATGAAAGAAGATTATTTAGTATGGTTGTAACTTGCATTTTATCAGTGAGAGGATGACCAGCATCATGTAATTCTTTTGCAATTAACTCCATTTGAAGTACATGATCGCTAATATCTTCATTCTCTTTCATACAAGTTCGGTTATACTTATCCAATAATAACTGTATATAAGTATCCGACCTTAAACTATACTTTGCTTCAACTGCATCTATAATTTCCTTAGCAGTTTCATAGTCTACAAATAGATGAATAATGTGATCATTCATACAATGCAAAATTAAAGATTTTACCCATGCATTGTGTTTTATTCATTTATCTTCACTTGAAACACTGCTCCCACTTTCATTTGCGCCATTTTCTATAAATTCTGACGGTTTTGGTGTTGTTAATGTATATAAGGTCTTCTCATGGGTTAGAAAATAAGTTATATGCCTTTTCCAAGCCCGAAAATTTCTTCCATTCAATTTTTCTATCCCCGATGGATCAATACTTTTTTTTCGGTGCCATGAATAATAAATCTTAAAAAATTAACAGCAAAAAGAATGTAGAAATAATAAATGTGTACTATTTAAATATAATAGTTCAACTTTGAAAACTTAAAATTATTACAAATTTAATAGTAATAATAACCATTGGATTTAATCCAAGGTAGCAGCTTCGGAATTCTCCTATTATATTTTAAATAAGGAGAATAATGAAAGTGACGCCCCGATCGTGGATATCCATGACCTTTCCTTGATGTTTCACCTATTTCAAAGAATTTTTGGCGATAATTTCAACCAACAGGTGCTTTATAATGTTTTGACACGAAATTTGGAGCACAACGGCTCTTGAACGGACCAAATCGGGCTTGAAATGGTCTCGAATGGTCCAATTGAACAAATTTGTCACGAACTGGTTCAGAAAATTGAGTAAACCGGTTCAGCTGGTTCAAACCGGGTTCAGGAGAAAATTGGCGGTCGATGGCTCGACTCGACTAGAAGGTAGCAAAACGGTGCCGTTTATAGGTGACCGTTGTGTTTCTTCAGTGCTGAAAACGACATTGTCGTTTTTCTCCTTAGGCTGAACAACAATGTCGTTTAGTCTAGATGGAATTTGAAACTCCTGACCGTTAGACGAAACGACGTTGTCGTTTGGATCTTTGGGCTGAACAAGTATGTTGTTTAGTCCCTCCCGAGTTTGAATTTGATGACCGTTGGACGAAACGTCCAGGGTCTTCTTCTTCCTCGCGCTGGGAATTTCCACGAACCGTGAAGCTCTTGTCTTCACTTTCATCTAACCAGTTGGTGACCAGCGATGAGAACTCTGACGTGCTCCCAAGATTCACGAAGTCCGGCAGCAGTGAGGGGCTCCAGCGATCGGCCGAAACAGTAACAATGTGTGAAAATAGACTAGATAATTCAATGTTCCTTTGTGTAAAATAATGCCAATAATTTTCTTCAAAATAATAACAACTTACAAGATTTTAAAGATTCCCAGTGTACTCTTAACCTCCCACCGTGATTTGAAAAAGTTTCTCTCTTGGATTTTCAAGCAAACAAATATGATTATAATATGCAAGTGTGGTTGCTAGACCAAACACTTGCCGATTTATCGTCTTCACAATGCCCGATAAAATTCCCTCTGACATGACCTGTGCTCTGATACCACTATTGAATTATGAAGAACAAATAGAAACGGAATTTGGCAATATGGTGACACTCTCGTGAGGGTATTTGTCCCACAAGTTGGTGATGAATAAAGGGAATTGATTTGTGCACCAATGACCCCTATTTATAGGTCATCATGCACTAGTTGGCAAAGGGTACAACCATTGGTAGCCCAATCAAAAGTTGCAAAGGGCACAACCTTAAGAAGTGACACAACCTTTTGACTAAATCAAAATGTTGTCTTTTAACACTTCACTAGTCACACACAACTTTTTGACTAAATCAAAAGGTTGTATTTCTTGATACTTCCTTAACCATCACCCCTCATGGAAATTATCACCATGGAGAGGGTGTCATTCCAAAGAGTACACCGTTTGGTGATCACACCCATTAGAATTACATGTGGTTGTGCTTGTAATGGACATCTAGAAATTGCAAATATAAATAAATGAAAGGAAATAGAGGAAATATAAAGATTTACGTAGTTCGATACCAAAATCTACGTTCACGGGTCGTGAGTGTGAAATCCATTATGAATTGGGTTTTAATACATACTCTTAAGCACCTGATATCATTGTTACAATTTAGAATGGAAATGAAGAAGACGAAATCCATATCCTTTTTTTGCTATTTAAGATGACGAGAAAATAGTCCCCTCTCCTTTTCTTGCTTACCTCCATTTTTTCCTCCCTCCGGTAGCTTGAGGTCTTGTCTTTATCATTAACTTGTCCCATCAAGTTTTATGTCATTTCCCTTTTCCTCTTGTGGGTCTCTCTAGCAAGTTTTGTCTACATCTATTACCTTTGATTCTCGCAATTAACTTGAACTTATTACGAGGCCTTTGAGAATCCTAAAACTACTTGCAATTGGTGCCTTCACCTTTTAGTATAATTTGCCATTTCTTGATGTTGATTGTCTTGTTGCATGACTTGTAATTCTATTGTATCTGTTTGGTGTGTCTCGTAATCTCCATGTGATAGATAATCATAGTGCCCTCGAAGATTAGCCTTGGGGGCCAAGCCCTCGAGATGATACAAGTTTTGAGGGGTCTCCAACGATGGAACCTTGAAAAGATTCACCCTCACAAGAGTGTTCCAAGAAAATACTTGAGGAGTTATGCCTTGGGCAAGACGTTTGGGGCCGTAGAGGACTTTGATTCAAGGCTCAAAGAGTTTTTCCCTAGTCTTGTTGATGATCATAAAGACCCGCATTAGGTGATGTTGGAGCTCATCAACTCATTTTTGGAGGAGACCCACACAAGGTGGTTGTGGAGCCCATTGACTCATTCTTAAAAGAGACTCACAAAGGTAGTTGTGGAGTCCGTTGGCTCGTTCTTGAAACACTTACACTAGTTGTTATAAAGCCTGAAGGTTTGTTCTCGAAGAAAACCTACACTTAGTAGTTTTGGAGTCTAGAGATTCATTCCTGAAAGAAAATAGTATTAGATCATTATAAAGCATGGAGCCTCATTCCTGAAGGCAACTGATAAATGGTCAATTATGTGGTATTAATACTTTTAAATATTTTGGATTAAAAGAGCTTTATGTGTTAAAATAAGAGTATTGATTAGATAATGTGATTTAACTTTATTTGGCATGTGAAATAATTTTTCTTGTCTCTAAAAAAATTCAGAAGGACTCAGAGAGTTTATGTGTTTCAGGATTTATGAAGAGTTAGAGCTAAAAAAAAAAAATCATCACAAGAGGACCACATACAAGCACTTAAGCCCATGAGATCCTAGCCCATGAATCAAGAGCATGCCTCACAAGTCACTCCTAGTGCTGCGCCTGGGAGAGAAAAAAAATAAAGAAAAAGAAAATGAGGTTTAAGTGGAAAGGAAAAGTGAGTTTGCTGGGAGAGGAACATGCAGCAGTTGGATTTGGGAGTGGAACGCACAAATGATGAAAGTGGAGCGAATCCGATGGGCAGGCGTGAAGAGGCAATGACATACGGAACGAACTGCACGGGGAGAGAGAGATAAAGGGAAAGAAAAAAATCAAGCTGGGTTTATCATTATTTTTGTTGTTTTTACTTGTTCCTGGAGCTGCAGTTTCAAGGGGATTATTTTTTTCTCTTTGGATTTTATTTTTTCCGACTTTCGGGGTAGGGTATTTTTCATTTCCTTTCGATGGATTTCCTTTGATTTTATTTTCTCTTGCTTTTATGCTTGGTTGGAGGTTTATTATTTCTGGGATTGGCACCGTCTGAACTGCTAGGTATTTTTTCAGAGATCATTTGTTTTGCACTTGAGGGTTTATCTCATTTAGGATTTTTTTCTCTCAGATTTTAATATGGTTTTGCTTAGATTAATTTTTGTTACTAGAAATACCACGTGTAGCTAATTTCTGAAGCTTGGGTTGTGGAACGAGACTTGACTTGTTTTGGGTTTTAGTTTAATGTAATATTTTGTTGATGAATATTGATTTCACTTGTTGCTAGTCAGATTTGAATTGAAAATAGAGTGTGGCTCTTGCTCTTGATTTGTTGTTGACGTAAGGTATAACAAATACTTGAAAATTATCAAGGCTCCTCTCAGTTGATTGTTAAAGTGTGTTTGGTTAGTAAAGTTGTGAATCCCTTAGAGAAATATTGCAAAACTTGAGCATAACTTTTTATCTTCCTTTTATCAATGCCTTGACTGGATTGTTAATTGAGAAAATATTCTAAAAACCGAAACAAGAAGAGTTCCATACCCAACTCAAGTGTTTGTTAATTTGCCTCTTTGATTAGAAACTTTAATTCCAATTTTGATTTAATTTTTACGGGAATTAAGTTCATACTTTTTTTTACTTCTTAATTTATTTTTAAAGAAAGATATTAATATCCATATTGCTCATTGTTTATACATACATAAGAAAAATACAAAAAGAAAGAATTTTATATTTTATTTTACTTATTCACACTTCTCATACATCATCATCATACTTTCTAATTAAATTTCACAAATAATTTGATAATCTTTTGTCCATGTGGAATACGATTCTGGAAGCATTTTAGAAAGAGTCAGCAACCCGCACATTAGGTCGTTATGGAACTCAGAGACGCTAAAGTTGTTGAAGTCACTCTAGCACGATCGTCAGCCACCAGGCCACGTTAGGCCACGAGTCACCTCAAGTCTCAACTTAAAGGGGGACCAAACAAGGTTGGCCAAAAGCTACTCGAGAGCTAGACATCAAGAAGTCAGCTTGGACGTCGCAAGTCGCCTCGCGTCAAACTCACGGAATGACTAGGTAAGGTTGGCTTCAAGTTGCTTTAAGAGCTAGACATCAAGGAGTCAAACTTAGGCATTGCATTTCTCCCCAAGGTAAACTCAATGTAGTCCCAAGGCTGGGCGCAAGTTGCACTAAGAGCTAGACATGATGGAGTAAACTTGGGTCAGTCAAGTTGCCACAAGGTGAACTCAAAGGGGAGTTGGGCATCTTCGGGTTTGGCCTTGCAAGATCTCTGAGGTTAAAATGCTCCAAGAGAATGATCATTGTGAGAGTTGGCCACACGTTGCTCTAAGCGTTATGCAACGAGGAGCCAATGATTGCCACAAATTGCCTTGAGGCGAACTCAAGGGGAATTGGGCATTTTCATGGCTAGCCCAATGAGATCTTCAAGGTTGAACTGCTCAAGGAGACTGACCATTGTGGGTGTTGTCCACAAGTTATTAAGGGCTTGTTCAAAAAGTGAGATTATCTCATCTTATCGCATTTCAAAAATTTTCTTTTCAAGCATCACTCAAACACAAACATTTTTCAATTTCAAATTTTTAACTTTTTTATCTAATCATTACTTAATTATTATAACTTTCACAAACATCCAAACAAAACACAAAAAACCTTACAAGTTTTTCAAAATTTAAAACAAGAATAATATTAAAAAATTATTTTATAACAATATTTTAATTATATAATATTTTTATTTAACTTTTTTTTCTCACCTTTTCCAAAATCCAATCAAACAAAATCATTTAACTACTATTGACAAACTATTTTATTATTATTTACAAAATTTTAATATCATCTCACTGACCAAATATGCCCCCAAGACAAATGGGCAAGAAGCTTGGAGTGGGTGCCTTTTGAATCCCAAGTCCATTCTGCCTCTGTGTTTGCCTCCATCTTTGTCATTTCTCCCCTTTATCAACTTGAGGTATTGTCTTTACCATTATCTTAATCCATCAAGTTGTATGCAATCTTCTTTTACTCCTGTGGGCCTCTTAACAGATCTTGTCTCCAACATCGGTCATAATTAAATGGAGCATCATCCACCATCTTATTAACATTATTCCTATGAATTCACATCATCCCCTCTCCATTTGTATTATTATTAAATGGAAAATAGGTCAAATATGAAATTAAATTAGACTTATTAAATTAATAACAGCATATCTAATTAAATATGTAACTTTTATATAAAACTGCACTAATTAAATCTAGGTCATAGCGACTAGAACGCACAACCCGTGGTGGCTAAACTGAACAGTACCTCGTGATGGTAGCCAACATGCATAGGTGTCTATTTGAGAGTTTTTTAAGTATTTTTTAAAGAATTATTTGTTATATTATACATGAAAACTCTGAAAAAAATCCACACTTAAACATATTTTCAATGAGTTCCACTAGTGGCGAAGCCAAGAATTTATCACTTTGGGGGAGGGGGATAAATTATATAACAATGGTTCTTTTATATATATAATGTATATCTTTCATATATACTAATACAAAAAAGTGCACATAAAAAAGTAAAAAACTATACTTTTCCCCTCAAATTATCAGGAGTTTCTCACTTTGTATTCCAAACTATAAAAATCAACCGAAACTCTTAGATAGTACTCCAATATATATTAATTTCGGAGGAGTCCTTCTCGGCTCTTTCTAGAGAGAGTAAGGTGTTTGTTTCTTTGTACTAGATACAAAGAAGGTGTCTCTCAGTTTCTTTTGAGAGTTTAGTCATCTTGCTGGAGAGGAAGAAGAATTAGCTAAGAGGTGGGAGGGTTTTCAATTGACAGAAACTGAGGATGCAGTTTTTACTTTGCCGGAGGATGTGATCAATGAGTCCAAAGTAAGAGGACTACATTGTCTTCTTGGTTTGATCATTACTGAGAAACGAGTTAATAAAGAAGCTTTTAAGTCTACAATGGCGCAAGTGTGGAAATTGGAGGGTTGGGTTTCCTAATTAAAGAAGTGGGAGAATAGAGATTTCTGATGGAATTCTAAAAACAATCTAATAAGGAGAAAGTATTGCAGGGTAGACCATGATTTTTTGATAGGTGCATTATTGCTTTTTAGGCTCTTGATGGCAGTATTCCCCTGAAGGATATCTCTTTTTCTCATTAACCTTTTTGGGTTCAAATTCATCATCTCCCTTTGGCGGGAATGTCTCAGGAGGTGGGTGAACAACTTGGGACTACAATTGGGAAGGTGTTGGCTGTAGATGTGGATAATGAAGGATGGGGATGGGGTAGATGTCTTAGAATTTGAGTTGAAGTGGACTTGTTCAAACCGCTGGTTATGGGCAAGAGAATCATGGTGGGTGGCAAGCATACTTGGATTTTTTTCAAGTATGAGGGATTACAAAACTTTTGATTTCAATGTGGAGTGTTGAAACATAGAGGAAGTAGTTGCACTGGCTTTTCACGTGATAATCAGCTGTTAGAGAGCTCACAGATGCAGTATGGCCTATGGCTTAGAGCTCAACCTATGAACTCTAATCTCTTTGGGGTCAAAAAATATGGTGTCAAGCTAGAGTCAATTCACCAGAATAAGCAACAGTCCAGCTCTGAGAGTTGCAGGGAGTCCAAAAATGGAAAGGCAAATCAAGGAGAGGATTCTGGGGCGCATTCTGAGGCGAAATCAAAGGAGATCCTATGTAATTTGAATTCTAATATCCCTTTTTCTTTGGCCAAGATTATAGGCAATGATAAATTTTCAAAGGAGATTAATTCACTTAAAGGCCTCGCTAAAGTTTCAGAGGTGGAGTTAGGAAATAATATAACTAATAAGTTTCAGCCATGATATGATGCTTAAGCTAGAACTGCTGGGGGCTTGGGAACCTCTGGACAGTTCGTGAACTTCACCTATGGGTGAAAACTAAGTGCCCAGATTTTGTTTTCCTTATGGAAACAAAATGTAAAAGGAATAAGGTGAAGTTTGTGAGGAATAGGTTGGGGTTTGATAGTAGCTTTGTGATGGACAGTAGGAGTTTAAGTGGTGGTCTGGCTTTATTATGGAATGGTTCAAGCAATGCTTGCTTGGAATCCTATTCACAAAGCCATATTTCGATTGTTGTAACTAGAGAAGAGGATGGAAAATAGGTTATATGGTGACAGGCTTTTATGGCAATCCTACTACTGCATTAAGGGATGAGAGTTTAAGGCTACTTAATCTTTTGAAGCCTGAGGATGGCAAAGCTTGGCTCTGTGTGGGGGATTTCAACAAAATACTACATCAACATGAAAAATGTGGATCAGCTTTAAGGCCTTATCAGCAAATAAAGAAATTTAGAACTGTCGTGGAGGATTGTGGATTAAGTGACCTAGGTTTTCAAGGCAACAAATTTACATGGAGCAATAATAGAGAATGTTAAATGTTCACAAAAGAGAGGCTAGATAGAGCCTGTGGGAATAGTTCATGGGCAGTTTTATATGAAAGCTCCAATGTTATTACTCTCCTTGCACAAACATCAGACCACAAGCCATTGTTAGTTGAAATGAAGAAGGAAAGATTTGGCAGCTTTAATAGAAATAAGATATTCAAGTATGAGGTCAGTTGGGAAAAGAGATAAGAATGTAAGAAGATCATTGAAAACAATTGGAAAGTACAAACAGCTTCTCACTCAAAGCTAGTGACAGTTGGAAAGGGCCTTCAAAAGTGTAAGGATTCACTTATCAATTGGAGTAAAAAAGGGTGCTAATAATGTGAAGGAAGCCATTCTTAATAAGCTGAAGGAGATCTCAAGGTTGCAAGGAATAAATACTGGAGAGCATGGGGAGTACACCAAGTAGAAACAAAAAGAGGTAGATGTTATTATTGGAAGAAGAGAACAGCAGATGGAAGCAAAGAGCAAAGCAAAGATAGTTGCAGGAAAGTGATAGGAATACTAAGTACTTTCACTCGTGTGCAAATCAGAGGAGGAAGGCTAGTACGACTAAAAGTATTGAGAGGGAGGATGGACCATTGGCTCAGTCTCCTGAGGAAATTGTAGAGTTGTTTATAGTGTTCTATCAGAAGCTGTTTACATCTTCAAATCTTGTTAACATACAAAGTTGTCTCAATCCTTTGGTTCCTTAAGTTACTGAAGAGATGAACAGGCTCTTGACAAAGATATTCACAGCTGACAAAGTAAAAGAGGCAGTTTTCCAGTGAACCCTTTAAATTCCCTTAGATCAAATGGGTTTCCTGCAGCATTTTATCAATCTAATTGGAACACAGTTGGACAGGAGGTATGTGAAGCAATTCTTGAATTTCTCAACTCAAATGGTGATATTAGAAAAATCAATGAAACCCATATTGTTCTTATTCCAAAGAAGAAGAATGCTACAGGTTTTTGAATTCAGATCAATATCCCTTTGTAATGTTCTTTATAAGATTGTTTCAAAAGTTTTGGCCAATCATTTGAAATGAGTGTTGCAAGAGGTTATATCTTCCACATAGAGTGCATTTGTCCTTGGCAAATTAATTATGGATAATTTTATTGTTGCTTATGAAGCTATGCACTCTATGCATAAGAGGATCAAAGGAAAATATGATTTTATGGCCTTAAAGTTGGATATAAGCAAGACTTATGACAGGGTAAAGTGGGATTTCTTGAAAGCAGTGATGACTAAGATGGGGTTTTCAATTAAGATGGGTTAATCTAATTATGAGATGTATTAATTTAGTTTCATATTCTATTCTTATTAATGGTTCTCCACAAGTCTCTTTCCAAGCAACAAGAGGAATAAGGTAGGGTGATCCATTGTCACCCTACCTATTCATTATATGCTCAAAAGCTTAAAGTACACTGCTTAATCAAGCTGAGGCAAATAGAGCTGTCACTGGTATTCCAATAGCTGATGGTAAACTTTCTGTTAACCATTTATTTTTTGCAGATGACAGCTTATTTTTTTGCAAATCTAATACTTTGGAATGGAGTAGATTGATTGACACTCTGACTACTTATGAACAAGCATCTGGTCAAAGGCTCAATAAAGACAAGACTTCCATACATTTCAGTAACAACACAAATGAGGAGAGTAGGAGACTTATTTTGGGCATAGCGGGTGTGAGGTCCTCCACTTCATATGAGAAATATCTTGGACTGCCTGCTCTTATTGGTAGATCTCGAGCAAAAGCTTTCAGCAATATTTTGGATAGAGTGAGGAGTAGAGTTAGCATCTGGAAAACTATGTTCCTATCTTAGGCTGGAAAGGAAATCTTGTTGAAGGCTGCTTTGCCCACTTACTGCATGGGGGGTATTCAAACTTCCAAGATCTCTACTTAGTGAAATCAATAGACTTATGAAGAACTTCTGGTGGAATCAGCAGCAAAGTGAAGGAAAAATTCATTGGGTTTCTTGAAGTCAAATGGGGAAAGCAAAATCAGCAGGTGGCCTAGGATTCAGAGAATTGGAGAGTTTCAACATGACATTATTGGCAAAACAAGGCTGGAGGGTATTGCAAAGACTAAAGACACTTTCTAGTAAGATTTTAAAACTGAAGTGCTTCCCTCGCACTTCCTTGTTTGAAGCAAAACTTGGATCCAACCCTTCTTTTATTTGGAGAAGTTTGTTTGCAGCTAAGAAGCTAGTGGAGGAAGAAACCATTTGGAGGATTGGCAATGGCCAATAGGTCAGAATTTGGAAGGACAGATGGATTCCTCAACCATCTTCTTTTCGAATTCAAAGTTCCGTTAATGTGTTGGATGCTAATGACTGTGTTACAACTCTTATTGAACCAGATACCAAGCAATGGAATATCCCTATATTAGATTCTATCTTTCCTAATAATGAAGTGGAGATAATCAGAAGAATTCCAGTTAGTGGTTTTAATTGTCCAGACCAAGTTATATGGAGATGTTCGAACAATGGCAATTTTTCTGTCAAGAGTTCTTGTCACTTGTATAAGCAAATGGTGGAAACTAATAAAGGGAAAGCTTCAAGTTCAAATGATCGAACAGAAGTTTGGTCTATAATATGGAAGCTTAATATTCTAAATGTAGCAAAAGTGTTTATATGTAGAGCTTGCTTGGAGTCTCTACCTACAAATGCAAATCTTTTAAGTGGTTGATTCTCCTAATTGTCCCATTTGCTTGAGAGAACAAGAATCAATTAACCATGTTTTATGGGAATGCCTAGCAGCTAAAGATGTATGGTGCCTCTATCCTAAGAAGATTCAGAAATGAACTGAAACATGTTTTCTGAAATTGTTTGCTGCTATGGTTGGATGTTTTGAGCAGGAACTTTTAGAGGAGTTTGTGATGGCAACAAAGAAAATATGGCAGAGGAGGAACTCTTTTATTCTCCAAAACAATTTTATTCAACCTACTTTGGTTATGAAGCATGTTAAACAGTTGCTTATTGTTTTTCAAGAAGCATTAACAAAGAAGAGTGGCAACGAGGCATTCATGAATAATATTCATTGCAGTTGGGAACCTCCTCCTGAGGGGTGTTATAAGGTGAATTGGGATGCAGCTGTTAATAGAGAACGTGGTAGGGTGGGCATAGGGATTGTGCTTAGAGATTATGAAGGCAAGGTGATGGCTACAAAATGTATGCAAAGGGAAATGTTCCCCCACCCTTTTGCTGCAAAGCTTTAGGAGCATTTGTAATACCTAGACCCCAAGCCCATGACCCAGGCCTCCTTTCAGTTTCTTCCTCCTCGAACCCACGCTCCATCCCAACGGTTTCTTTATTCCACCCCACCCCCCTCCAAAATCTTCTCCTCCCGTCAGTTGCTCCCCCACTTATTCTTCCATGAATCCCACTTTCTTTCTTTCTTTTTTTACCGACGCCCCTTCAATTTATTTTTCTTTCTTCACCTTCAAATGATCTTCTCAACATACTCTCTCTCTCTCTCCCTCTCCTCTGTTTCTTCCTCTTGGTCTCTCTCTCTCCCTCAATTTTATTTTCACTTGCTCGTCTACTCTCCTCAACCGCTAGCCACGAGAACCACCCTACTCCTGCACGACGGAAACGGCTGAGGCCACTGACTCAAGTCTCTGCCAGTGCACCACCCACTATAAACCAAACCAAAAATCTCCTGTTTTACTACACCCAAAACAGAGCATTCCGCCAATGCCACGATCGAGAAGCCGGCAAGCCTCGGAACTTTGCGCCACCCAGAACTGTTACACATCCCAAGCCACAGGCTGCCTTCTATTTTATTTTCCAATTGAAGCTGCTTCCTCCGCTGTGAACTACCATGAAACAACCAAGGCGCACGGCCACCCCCACCCAATTAATACCGCAAGCCAGACCCACGGAAGAACACCACGACGCCGTAAGAAATGCTTCATCGCATCCTCCGTTTTAAGAAGCGTAAACAGAGCAAACTATTTTCTTGCTCCTCGACTCGGTTCCACCTTCTCCACTCCCTCACCGTGAAGCCCACAGAGTAAACTGTCCGAAAGTCCTTACGTGATTTCTCCTCCATGCTAGTTCTCTCTCAGTAAGCCTTTGCCGCCCCTTTGCTATACACAAACGACTACCTTGTTTTCAAATCAAATGTAAGTGAATTCTATGAGTCTCCCGTAAAGCTTATTAAGCAAAGCAGAGTAAACTTTTGAGATGAAATTTCATTTATCTCCCTTTGAGTTATAAGCCAATTTATAATGTGATTTGAAATTGTATTCTTGTTGGGTTTGATTTTACGATGGGCATAAGTTTGATTTCAGAAAATTATTGAGTTATTTTAAGTGTTATTCGTCTCACTTTATATTTAACAGAAAATATTTGAAGATTTAAATTATATTAGTTGATATTAAATTTCCCGTTTACAATTGAATTTTAGTAATAAACAGTAAGTATTTAACTTTATTTTGAACGCTTTAAATGGTCTATTTTATTAAACGAAATTATACTATTTACTTTAATAGATTTTATTATAATTATGTTAAATGAATATTAAACTGAAAATGTATTTTCATGGGCTTAGTATTTTAGGTTGGGATATGTTAAACCAGAAACTTTATTTTTCCTAGAGAAAATAATTAAGGAGTTAAATTATATTATCTAGTATTAGATTTTTATAATTAGATTTCAGTAGTAAATAATTTAAGGTTTATTGTCTTAGTCGTAGAAATTAAGTGGATATCAATGATTTTAGAAGATAATGGTATTTTAGGGTTATAAAAATTTTAAGTTTTGAGGAATTAAAATAGGTTACTTAAGTATTTCAATTTCAATTACTAGGTACGTGTTCAATTGGAAGTTTACTCAAGTTACATGATTATCCTTTAGGAAATGTTTGATATTCTTTTGGCACTATTCTAAGAAAATTCAGAGAAGTTGAAAAGTCCAGGTAAGAGGGTTTTTATGCTACATTTGCATAAAAAGAAAATGAACTAAGGTTGTTTGTAAAAATATGCATGTTATGTTTTGAAAAAAAAATGTGAAAACAACATCAGTTATATGTTCTGCATTCACTCATGAAGTCTATATGAAAGAAAAATATTTTTTTTACAAGAATAGTGTAGACATGAGCAAATTTGTCATGTTTATGAAATATGCAAAAAAACGAATATGAAATCTGAGAATTTTTGTACATGTTATATGAAAATATTTTTTATTTGTTTTGGTAATGTGAAAATGATGTGAATATGTTCAACATGTGGTTTGATATGATATGCATCTGAAAAACTTTTGGCATAACTTTCTAATTCGGTTCTAATTCTGGTTCTGATATGATGATCTAATTATGTTATATGGTTTGTATCAACACTTATGATATGATATGAGTGCACCCACTTTGTAAGTAAAATAGTTTTTTTTTTGTGTGTTTTTTCTTGTGTGCACACTCGGAACTCCGAGAATGAATAAAGGAAAGTTTCACAATATGATATTGCCTGGTTTAGCCACCAGGGATAGCACAACCCTACCACGAGGATTAAATGTAGTATATGATATGATATAGTGAAATGATATGATACGATACGCTATGATATGATATGATAAAATGAAGATGTTCAGTCATGTTATGCCAAAGGGTCTTTGAATATGAATAGTTTGAAATGTCGCTTTGATGTTTTGATAACATGTTTTTGGGATATGCATTCTAAAAATGAAATATTTTATTTTTGCATACTGACCTCTCTGAAAAGGCTCATATTTGCATACTAACATATGTTATTTGTTTACTAAGTTGTTGATAACTCACCCCTTATCTCTATAATATTTTCAGATGTTTTGAATGTTTCAGCTGAGGATCTAGAATAGAAAGCATGGATAAGATTGTGCGAGCATAACAGATTAAGTACGAAGAGGGTATTTTTTATTATTGGAGAGTTTATTTAGTAGTTTTGTTTTTACTCTGCTGATTTGATATTCTGAAAGGTTTACATTTATTTTGAAACTTGGTGGTGTCTTACTTTAATTATATTGAGATAGTCGGTTTAAAACAATAAGATATATGCGCAATTGAGAAATTGAAGTTTACATCTGTATTGTAAGATATGATTTTAAGTGAAAGATAGTAACTCTCTAACCTCTCCCGGACCGGAGCGTTACAACATTGCAGGCTATTCTTTTTGCACTAGACATTGGACTAAGGAAGCTAATAATGGAAGGGGATGTTCTACAAGTTGTTAATAGTCTCAGTCATAATAAGTCCTAACTACATAGTTAAGGGGTTTTCATTTGGAATCCTAAGCAAGTTTTTAACCAAATTGATAGCTGGAGTCCACATCATGTGAGACGAAATTCTAATATTGTTGCTCATGTTTTAGCTAAATAAGCATTTGAATGTGTGGATGATGTTATTGTTTTGGAGGAAAGTCCTCCTTGTATTCTACCATTTGTTTGATGAACTCAATCACTAAAGAGTACAATTTTCTTTTAAAAAAAAAAAAAACCTATAAAAATCGACACATTATATCCTTAAACTACCCAAAAGCTAATACTTTGGACCACCCTTTATTAAGATTTGAGCATCAAGATTACGCCACATCACATATTCTCCATTAATTGCAATAGTCATAATTGAATTGGGGTACAAAGTGTCAGGTTTTTGTAGTTTGAGAGTACACTGTCAATTTTACTAATTTGGAGTGCAACTTACAAAATCCTTTATATTTTGAGGATGTTAAGTGTACTAATCCCTAAAAAACTCCACATATTCATCAATCTAAATATGCTTAAACCACATCATAGTCGTAACAGATTATGAATTATATATTATATTATTTTCTCATACAACATAAAACTCGATTCTAAATTATGATCATTGAAAGAAAGATGTTAAAATCAATAAGAAATAGTAGAGAAAAATCATATTTTTGTTGGTGGTTTTAGAAAAATAGATTTTTAACAAAAATATGATTTTTTGACTTATAAAAACCTTTTTGGATAAAACATTTAAAGTCTCGTTTGGAGAGTGAAAGTGTTTCGTATCATCTCATCATTACAAATTTTTTAAATTTTCATACAAAATATAATAAACAATTCAACTTTTTCAAATACCAACAAAACAATAATAATATTAAAAAATATTATTCCAACAATATTTTATTTAACTTTCAACTTTCATTTCAACTCATCTCATCTCAACTCACTATCCAAACGACACATTATCAAAAAAAATCTCTATGTATTTCCTAACTACAACTAGAAAGTTATTTTGAATTTTTTGTAAACTAAAGAGTTTTTTAGAGTTTTCTTTAGGATAGAGGAGGAGGGGTTTTTAGATTTTTACATACTTATAAGATTTTGAGGGGCTAAGAATAACTTGGAATAGTTTTTAAATCGTTTTAGAGCTAGAAGATGGTTCTTTTTTAGCTTTTATTTCTATTTCAAGGGGGAGAAATACTTTTTTTCAATTAAAACTCATCAAGATTCTCTCTTCAATATATTTTTACATATATTCATGACAACTTCCTACATGTCTGTCTGTATTTCCCTGAAAAATGTGTGTCACTCTCATATCTGAGGGCTCCCAAGAGTATTTCTGTGAAAGTGAAATACTTTATAAATAGTAATGAATTCATTTATAAATATTTATAAATAGTAATGAATTCATTTATAAATAATAGTGAACTGTTTGTAAATAATAATGAAATTGCTGTTTAAAATGTCTGAGAACAGTTATATGTCCAAAAAAAGCATACTTATATTAGATACTTAAGAGTGACTTGTGGACAACGAAACATTGAGATGACAGTTTATCAATGTTGGCGTTACCGAACGGTCCATAAGAGGGAACAAATCAATGCGTATTCCTTTTACTGGGTCTAAAATGCTGCCCAGAATTTTGTAATTTAATCTCAGGTAATGAGGTAAAATCCAGGGCATTGTTGAAGAAAGGCAGCCGATGCTGAATTGTGGGGGATATGGGGTCAAATCCCCAACCCAGTCTCCTCCCACTTCAGGCTGAATATGATAAATGAAAGATAATTATGATCAGTCATGAGGGAGGAACTTAAAGGGGTGTTTCATACTTAGATAAACATGCCCTCTGAGGATACAAAAGGGGCATCATAACAATCCACTCGTTCTTGTGCTTAAAATACAGGATATGTTCTCGACACCCAGAAATGGCATTCTCTTGCTGCCATCTTCTTAGCAACTTTCACCATCATACAATACAAACTACAAAGGTGGGGGTGTCGCTGCTCAGCCGAATGCATCTATGGAGAGCTCACCTCAAACTAATACATGTACTTGCATCTCAAGAAGCTCCAAACTCTCATTTTGGAGGAGGCTAAATCTTTACACTGCTTAAAGATCAAACTTATCGGGCATGACCGGTGTTCAAAAGGAATGAGAAGAAAGTCACGAGAAGACAACTAATACATGTACTTGCATCTCAAGAAGCTCCAAACTCTCATTTTGGAGGAGGCTAAATCTTTACACTGCTTAAAGATCAAACTTATCGGGCATGACCGGTGTTCAAAAGGAATGAGAAGAAAGTCACGAGAAGACAACTAGAAACCCATGCAGGAACTTCCTTCTGTGTAGAATAAGAAGTGGTTGAAGACATTGCTGTTGTATTACTTGCCACTGTTTTGTTGCTCCTGTGTTTATTGCCAAACATAACCAGGATAAGCTTTTGACTTGATTAACACGATATAAAAAGGAGAAGGTAATGTCGAACATTGAACTTACCCAGTGGTCATATAAAAGCAATTATCATAGCCTGCATAGAAAGTATAAATAGTAGTTTAGTAAGCTTCCTAAGAAGACGTCACATATGAGAAAAATACATTTTTCACCCTCCATTAGTACGTGTCTTGCAACGTGCACCATTCATTAATATACAATAGCCAAGATAGTGCCATGTGTGACATTTTCAACTATTTTTTATCTATCTTAACGGCTGAAGTTGGACAAATTGCAGAATACATTAGTGAGAGGGTGAAAACCAAAACATACTTCAGCAGTTTGGACGTTTTGATAAAGACAGCAGGTAAAACTGACAGAATTATGTTAAGCTATTTGTCAATTTCATTATCCTAATCAAATATGCCAAACCATTCACAAACCAAAGGCACAGATAAATGGCAACTTCATAATAAGAAAGCCAGCATCATATAACAAGTTAAAATAACAAGGAAAGGCCCTTGAGTCTGCATTATTGGTCATGTTAAGATACAGCCAAACATATGCACATCAAATAAATCTAAGCTCTTTATTTAAGAGTTCATATTCTATTAGAGCTATCTGGTTGATTGTCTACTAAGTTTCCAATAACTCTCAAGGAGTTTATGCCACCTGAGAAAGCAACGACATTTAAAAAATTCACTTGTTTATGCTTTTCATAGATTGACTACCTCTCTTAAGAAGCTAAGTTCATGTGCCCCACTGGTAAATTTTCTGGTCCCTCCACCAAAAAAAAAAAGGGAAAATGGTCGTGATAATATCCGTATGAAAAGATAACTTAAGATAGACATGTTGCCTAACAAAAGAGGTTAGAATCAAATATACTTACTTGGGTTTTTATCAACTTTAACCCCTGTCCCTCCAAAACTGCAAGCAACATCGGTAGCCCCATTTTGCTGGTAATAATTATTGAATGCGAAAGATGCATGTGAGACTAGATTATCTGGTTCATAACAAGGTTGGCTAGGCTGAATAGCAGTGCAGTCCACATTCCCAGGACCACATGCCCAGTCTAAGGCATTCTGCAAGTCCATTTCAGAAGCCTTATTTGAAGCTATGCACCATGTTGTTACATTTGAACTGGTAACATTTGCCGCTGTAGTCATTACTGCAGCACCTTTGCCAGTGAAATCCAGGCTATAGACACTCGTCTGGTCTGGATAAAATAGTCCCCAGTTCCTCTCAGATTCCAACCCAGGCTTCCTATTTTCATTGAACAAAGAGAAGATATAAACATTGAGCTCCTGTCCGGGCTTTGCAGGAGTACCAGTATTGTTAATGACATGCCGAATCAGATTAGTATTAAAAGTCTGAGCATTATCAGGAGTAGCAGCTGACTCCTTGGGAGAACCTTTGGAAGGCCAACCGGTTTCAGTGACCATGATTTTAATTGTTCGGAAATTCAGAGCCATCAGTGCAAAATAAAGAGCATCTATCTGGGCATCAAACATGTTTGTGTACAGCAAACCAGTGTTTGGATCAATAACTTCAGAGGATGATTCAAACAGAGCATAGTCTAGAGACACATTGCTGGGGGAGTCTCTGTAAGCATAGAATGGGTAAATATCTATCATGAAAGGTGACTGGTTCTCAGCCAAAAACTCCAGCATAGGCTTCAGGAAAAAAGCATGGCTGCTATTGAAAGCCCCTGCAGAGGGTGGGAATGATCGGGACAGAACCCCAAGGGAATGGGTACTTGAAACTTTGATCTTCTTGTGCAAACCAACTTTTCTGAGAGCTGTGAGGACATTTTTCATGGCAGGTACTACTAGGGCAGAGACATTACTGGGGCTTTCTGTAACTTCAGCCCCAACAGTTATGTATGTGATTTTTGTGGCTGGATAGTATGGAAGGATGCTGTTCTTCAGCCAAGTGTCTGCATTGGATTGGAACTGGGAGAATGGCAATAAATCAAAATTTGAAATTCCAATCATAAGTTCAACTCCGGTGTTCGAAAATGCCTTGAGAACCTGGATATTGGAGTCATAAATCCTCACATACTTAATATCATGTAGTTGAGCCAGCTGGGCCACTTTATCAGGTGTGGGGAGGTCATCGGCATTTCTTCCATAGCAAACTCCAATCGTGCTTCCCCTGCAGAAATCTGTCACAGATATTGATAAATCTATAGTCCTGAAATAAAGAAAAATTCTATTTGTAAGCCGGTGCATAAAACACACCCTCCATGCCGTTGACATGGCAAAATTTGATTTGCAAGAAAAGTTTAATTCAAATCTCTTATAAATTAAACCATACCATGTCAATGGTGTAAAGAGTGTGTTCTCCACACCGGTTTATAAGTAGAAGTACTCTGAAATAAACTGCTGAGACATTTCAAACAAGGAGAACAACCAGAAACCAATGTCATCATGAGCCGCTTACACAATAGTAGATTGCTGGTCTTTTCCACATAAAACTCATAACTCTTAATAGCCATTTTACATTGTAAAACAAAACGGCCAGTTAAAAGGGTAACAACTTAAATGATGATAACACTCAAAAGTGCATTAAAGTAAACTGAAGTTTCAACCATCACAAATGGTGTGGGACAAAACACATGACATGATGCAGTCCCTGTCCTTAAAGACAACAAGATAAGTGTGCTAGTCGCATAAGGAGAACATTCTTGCCAGCCAAAGCCCACCATTAAAACTACTAAACAGGGATACTTATGATTTAACAAGGTCATAGCTAAGTTCTTCATATCAGATATTACAACAAACTTAACAAAAATGACTTCCACTCAAGAACCAGAAGAACTGCTCTGCAACAACTATGTTCATGAAAAATAATGCATTCATTGCATTCCTAACGAATTATGAGACTCGGAAGTGCAATCAACTCCTGGGTTTTTTTTTTTTTTTTGTTAGCAGAAACAAGTTAAAAAATGGTGCTAAATATCAGGTGTTTGCATACAGTCTCACTCTTAAAGAATTTAAAATTAGCCACGCAACTAGAGCAAATAACATGCTTCTGTTTATATAATATTCCTATGTCTTATTGTTAGCCTTTAGAACATATTACAAAGGGACCCAAACTCGATAATTGTGATCTAGCTGTAACCCACTTGAAGAAAAGATGAAAATGCAGGTGCCGGTTTCCGTAGTCCCAAAAAAATAAAACCATGAATGATGAATGTAGCACCACCGTGAATAGCAAAAAGTTATCCCCCCAAAAAGTATATAAATTTATTAATAAAAATAGATTACCAGGCTAATAACTGTTAGCATAAAAGGTCGAGGTTCAAGTTACCGAGAAATGTCTAAGACAATGACAATCGTCGTCAGCGGAAAAAGCCTTTTTTTTCTCAACAACCATGCCATCACAATAGCTAAAAATGCTTTCCTTAAAGAAAAAGCACCGACATTTTTTTCTCAAACACTGTTCAAAATGGAGATTGGGTTTAATAAGAAAGACCCAGCCATCGTTGATAATCGGAGATAACTCCCGTTAACAATAATCAAGATCTAGTTAACGCAGAACAGATGAATCGCCAGAAACACACAGAAATGCCAGCTGATACATTTCAAAAAAGTGGAAAAACAAAGCATACATTAAACCCAAGAACAAGACAGATATAAAGAGAAACTAAGAAGAAAAATCTAGAACACCAAGCACGGACCTAAAAGCATGAGCAAAAGTGAAGACGCAAAGATAAGCCTGAATCCCCTGGCCATAGCTCTTCAAGCAAGCAATGCCTCCTTCCTCCTCCTCCTCCTCTTCTTCTTCTTCTTCTTCTTCTTCTAAATACCACTAAAGTGATCAGCAACGTCCTTGTTCTTGAGCTACTTCAAGAGCGTAACGGCTCTTTCGCTTTATTGAAAAGAGAAAAGCCGTAGTCTTTGCCCTATGGGAGCCCAAGAGCGAGCACTTAGCGTAGAAGCTTAGCTAGCTAGAGAGCTTAGCTTAAGCTAGACAGTGATGTACGGTAACGCTTGGTGTTTTGTGCCAGGGACTCGGCCTTCAGGGGCCGTGTGTCAGCGCCAGAACCGGACCTCAGAGTGGTTTGTGAATTTCAGTTAAATATAATGCCTCGGTTCCGTAAAATGGCATGTCTGTTCTCCACTGTTCATATACTTTCTTACTGTGGGCAGCGGACTGTTCCTGATGACCCTTACTGGCTCGCTGCAAGCTAAGAAACCAGGAAAACAACAATCCAAAGGAAAAATCATTTCACAGTACACTTTTTTTCCCTTTTACAGCCTAGATTTTTGAAAGTTTTAATTTGTCTTGTATTATTATTTTTTTTAATTTTAAAAAATAATATTTACAGTTATACAATATTTAAGCTGTGCACTTTTTTTAAAAAAAAATAAATATAATATATATTAATTTTTTAATAAGAGATATCACACTTTCTAAAAAGAGAAGACTATGTTTATACAATTTATAATTATATCTAATATTACATTTTAATTTTATCTCTACAAAAATAATTTCACTTAAACTTATGCCCTTATATTTTCTCGCAAACTTATTTACCTTTGTTTGTAGAGATATGGAAATATCTCATGTTCAACCATTCAATCATTTGGGGCTCGTGAAAATGGTTCGATTCATATTGATTCAGTCGATCCAAATTGAATCGATAAGAAATCAAAGAATTTTAATAGATTTTTTTAATTGTTCACTAAACCGTTTCAATTGATCAATTCAGATCAATTCTAGTTGATTTTATATCTATTTCAAGCCAATTCCAACTGGTTCAAAACTTCATTTATTTTTAAGTTGTCTAATGACTTAATTATTTTTGTTAAATTTTTTGTACAAAAATACGATAAAACTAAATATATATATATATATATATTATTTCTTTTATTATTTTATTCAATAAGAATTGTAAAAGAATTGAGAAATCAAACATGTAATTCTTTATTTTTTATAGTTGAACAAAAAAATTAAAAGAAGAAAGAGTATTTTGTATTAAATTTGCGGTCCTGCATAAAATACTACATTTTTCATACACTTATAGCTTAATGGTTTCTTTTTTTTTTTTTTTTTGATAAGTAACTTATAACTTATAACTTAATGGTTTTTATCTTCTTCATATATGAGGCAAAAAATGTCAATGATTGAGGTTAAATCCATAAATTATATGTTTATTGAAACTATTTAGATTCATCTTATATTTTTATTGAAACTAATTAATGAATTTATATTTAACCCTTTTATATATGATATTAAATGCTTGAATTTCATTATATATACTTTTTAATACTTTTTGTTAAAATTAAAATAACCGATTTAAAATTATTATGAATCGTCTGATTCAATTTCTCGATTCATTAAATTTGTCAGTATCCAATTCCAAACCTAATTCTAATTTTTCGAACCTTGTACATTTGTTCAATTTTTGAATTATTTGGGCACTTGCATTTATTACATTGGTATTTATTACACCTAAGGAATTGGCTAGTGGTAAAAAAACATTAATTTTGGTGATATGTTTCCTCTATCGAACTGTTTGAATTCATTTTAGGGATCAAGGGTGGTTTGATTTCACAAATTATTATTATTATTATTATTATGTAACCCTCTATTCTTTTATCTCAAGCTTTTCAATTGGCATTTACAATTGGTATACCTTTTGGAAACCAAGGTACGGATCATACAGTAATTATTTTTAAAGTTCTATTGGAATGTATCCTAATTTCACTACAGATAATACATATTTATCTGATATTTTAATTAGAGAAATGTTACAGTTACAAAACAATTATACAAATATAAACCCACAATCATGCGCATTGTGTATATTCGCGACTAGTTTTTATATATTGTAGAATCAATGACAAGATACAAACTGGAAATGTATTCAAATACAATAGAAACTAATACATATTTTTAAGCCCCAAACACCTGCTTGGAGTATTTACAAGCAAATTAATACCAATAACAGTACTACTACACAAAGGTAAAATATAAGTAGTCATATAAAACTGCTGCTTTCATCGACCTAAATGGATACTGCGTCAATGGCAGTTGTCAAGAAATTATATGCTCTTTTATCCTTCTTGATTTGCACAAGCTGGTCATAGACGCACCATGCAAAACTGAGGAAATGGGTCCTATTCAATCCCTCGTTGTAGCAACCATAGTAAGTATGATGATATGTGACATGATACCATGCCGATGCTTTTGCTTTTGCTTTTGCTTTTGCGCTATCAGTACCTTCGTCTACATCAATTCCCTCGTTGAACCTGTTCCTAGCTTCCATTCTCAATGACTTTACAGCATATTTAATGGCATCTAGATCCCTCTTCCTATCAAAATGTTTTGACATTTTCAAAACATTGCCACTGAGAATCTCGGCTTCAGTTTGGATTCCATAATGCTCCATCATATTCCCCAACTTGAAATCATAGTCACTTTTGTGTTTGAAAGCATCGTTGAGGTAGTTCTCAAAGCCGTCTACTTCCATTTCTGGGTCATAATGCTGTTTTGCTAACTCCAAAGTGAAGGATTCCACAGGACTCGTGGGCGATGCAATATCTTTCACTTCTCGGAAAAGCTTTCCGATAACAGATTTTGATTTGTAGCTCTTTCTATTAGGCTTTTCCATGAAATCTGGATACTCTTTGACGCGTAGATAACGAGGTATTTCGGCTACAATACCAGTTTTTGGGAAGTCAACAGCAATTGAGTGTAGCATCGCAAGCTCCATACATTTAGGGCTCATTGCTTTTTTGCGCTCCCTATCTGCAAAGACGACGTGGGCATTATCGATGATTCCTAAATTGTCGTTGACTATGTAGTCTGTGAAATACTGTTCTACTTCCTGCAAGACAACAACAACATGCTTTTTCATGTTAGGTGCATATGGATCATGAAATTTGTTGCAAAGGACATAGAAACATGGGATAGGAATGAAATATCTCAGTGAGAGCTAAATTAATATATATATATATATAATCCATTCATATTGCAATTGAATTATATGATCATCAAATACCTCTATTGTAACATCATGATCGACTTCCACAGTTGGTGCTGCAGTATATTCCATAGGTTTAACTTGACGAGGAGGAATAAGATCACAATCCCAAGAGACGAAGTACATGTCTCCATCTAAATCACTTCCCGAACATTCATTTGGATGTGGTCTAAAAGTAGAAATAGACAATCATTAATATTACATTCACGTGTATGTCTGCAAGTATGTGATGAATCTTATGTTTCTATATAGATTAAAGTCTCATATAAATGGGATATTAAACTCTTACCTTTTTCCCTTTTGTGGAAAAACAATGCAATCCACCATGTGATGTAGAGTTGGCACGTTCACAGCTTCGAGGACTCTCACATCTCCTGGGTGTAGACAAGGGTTTTTAGCAACAACCACCCGACCTTCACAGATGAAGTTATTTGGGTTTGAACTGTTGACACTAAACATGAGAGATAATTGGTTACTCAGATCCCTACTAAAGCGGGAAACTTGTAGAAATACTTGACCATATTCCAATGTCCTGGTTTCGTCCATGCATCCCATCAAAGCTCTTCCATTTGGAATAAAAATCCTTGTTTTCAACCGCATGTCCATCAACTTAGATGCACGGAATGTTTGAAGCATTATTGAAAGAAATGGCTCAGCATCTGGTTTGTAACCACATATAAGCATTTCCTTCAGAACTTTTGAGATCTCTCCTGAGAACATCGTTTCCAATGCCTCCTGAGCCCTCAAAGGATCTGTTAATATGGCATTCAATTGATCTATAGCCTCCCTTTGCCTTTCTTGAAAAGCTCGATCCTTAACCCCTAGGTTAGACAAAAGAGTTACTATCTGTCGATTGAGAAAACAGGGTTGAAACTTACTCCATGCCAAAACATCGAGTTTTGTGTCATGTGATTTGTATTTACACATGCTCTTCTTTCTCAATGACAACTTTACCGATGATGTCGGATCAACAGCCACAACACCTTTGTACCCACCATATCGAATCTGAAATGCTGATGGAACAGGGCTACAGCCTAACTTTGTTGCCACTTCGCGAGCCAATTCTGCAGATATCTTCCCTATGCCATCTGAGAAACAATACGTGACTTGTCCCTTCTTAACTTCTACATCCGGAATGATTTCAATTTCATCTATGCCAACACTGACAGTTTCTCTAGAAGAGCCAAAAGACTGACCCAATCTTGCACCATATTTTGCCACATTCCTTATTTCTCGAAAATCACCCATCCATTCTCTAATACTTGCTGCAGTCAAGCCAGGTCTTGAAGCAAACATCCAAACAGAATTTTCTCGTACCTGACTGGATGAATAGGCAAGAAACTCAAACTTCTTATCCCCAATAACTATTCCATTTCTGAGAGTGGATAGTATCCTGTCATAAACACTTGTTTGCTTGTCCTCATTTTTAGATGATGAACGTGGAGATAAAGCTATTGAGCGCATTTTATCCAAGTCCTCATCGACAAAAGAAACACGCAGAAAATTATCAATATCTTCAGGATAATGGCGCAAGACTCTGTTAGAGAGATTCACCTCTGGACCACAGAAGTATACTTTAGATGGAGTGATTTGAACCCTGTGTATATATACTAGCCCATCATCTAAAGAAATAGCAGGAGTTGTTTGAAATCGAGTAGATGTTGCGTATCCTTTGTACTGCGCCTGGAGCCATTTCACAGGTTCATAGCAGCAGTCCTTTAAATTCAAAAGCTTTTCCAGGGCACTTTCTATGTACTGGATTTTGATTCTCATTGGATCGACCAACCTATAAAGATCGTCAACAATTGCTGGCCCAGGAACACGCCCATGCTGAATCAAAGAGTTAATCTTAAATAATATTTTATAGGGCAGGTCAAAGCCTGTTGATGGATTCACAATGGGCACAAGACCTGAACTGGATGAGTAAGGAGAGCCTTCCATCAATACAAATTGGTCTTCAATTTCTTTATAATGGAAAAAATCATCAAGATGAAATTCCGAAAGCTGCATCTCTTTTGGAAGCTCTAAACATAGAGCATAAGATTGGCCTATGCGGCTGGATGGAGTGAAATCAACTTCTCTGACCCACTCAGATACATCTTTCACATATATCCTTGGAGCACCAAGTAACTAGCAAAATAAAGAAGATAGAACTCATTAAGTTTGAAGAAAAAGGGTAGCAATTTTGACATAAAAACCATTAATTCCAAGGGATAGAACTTATGAAATGTAGACATGATGAAATTTGAAACTCGAATGAGACTGATATTTATTGATGTTATATGGTCAAAAGAATTATGTTATTATTGAATAAATGATATCAATAACTGTAATAGTTTAAAGAATACTGTTTCTAAGAAAAGAGTATGGCAACCTATGCATATACGAGAGATATTGATGAAATGTTATTTTGGGTTAAATTTGTCAACAGCTAACCTGAATGAGAATAAACTGTGTTGCTTGAGCACGTGGACGATATAGCTCAATCTTCGAAATGTTCTCATAAGAGATTTCAAACTTGTACTCTGCGGAAAAAAGGAAGTACAATTTTTCGTTTTTGAAATCAAAATTTCCAAAGACATCTTCCTGTTTCCAAAGCACAGAAAAGCTGTCCCTCGAAACCTGATTTCCAAAGTGCATCGCTAGTATATTCTCCATGCTATATATATAGAAAGATCTTTGGCTCTGGTACAGTATCAAACTAAAGTCGCAAGCTTCAACTGCAGTTTCAGTATACAAACACTATATCAGTAGGTGGTTACACAGCAAATTAAGAGAGTCAATCAACCAAGATAACTGGAACACATGCATTACACAATTCAATGCATATTACTGCTTTGAGAGAAACTACAATTCAAACACAGTAACCCACAAGCAAAAGCAAAAGCAAAATTCAAGCCAATCTGAAACCACCCAGCATTCAAATGAAAATAGAGAGAGAGAGAGAGAGAGAGAGAGAGAGAGAGAGAGAGATTGACCTGAAAGGAATTAAGCACTGAGTGTGGGGAAAAACCAAGGCTCATGATCAACTATATATAGACGAGGAGGGTAAAGAGAGAGCATGAGTCTCTAGCGCCAAAAGATGAGCAGTAGTGTTAACAAACTACCCGCTAGCAGAAGTATACTCAAGCTGACGTAGGCATTGGCTGAGGAGCCCAGCTCACTCTTAAGTGACAAGTTGCAGCATGTGATTGCTTGCTAAGGAAAGGAACATTGACGAATCTAATTGCTTTTTTGTAACACTTGTTTAATAAGTTCACAAATGACAAACGTTGTTTAATAAGGAAAGGAACATTAACACTTGTTTATTGTTTATTGTTTAATCTTCGAAACGTTGTCTAATAACTCTTTCATATATTCTTGTTTGGGTTCCAAGTCTGGGAAAACGATTGGGCACTCCGCACTCGGGACTTTCTAAGCCTTGTTTGGAAGTTAACGTGTTGGTGGGGCTTATGGAAATGATCTGTTTTGTGGGTATTGTCAGTACTGTTACTTTTGTTTCCAATGATGGGGGAAAATTCCTTCTTGCTGCCAAAGCTTTAGACCAAAAAAGAGAAGAACTCCAAAAGTGCAAACTTGGGCAACGAGGATTCCTTCTTTCTGCGCAAGGGTTGGCTCAAAACAATTGACCTCATTCACTAGCGTTAGGGAAAAAAGAAAACTCCAATCACATCCTTATTTCATCTTTAACTCAACTCACTATATCTACAAAAACAAACAAGGTCTTACTCTTTTAAAGAGTTAAAAATGAAAACTCAAAATATAAAACAATGAAAGCCAACATATATAAATTGTAAATGTGAAAAAATGAACAATGAAAAACCTAAAAATAACGGGAAAAGGGTCATTTCCTTCACCCCCTAATTTCAAGCCAAGTGCTTCTTGGACAGTGGGAATCCCTCCATAGAGGATGGCTCAGTTCCGACTGGAGTGACAGAGGAGATATTTTTATTTATCCAACTTCATGTAATCTTCATAGTTTTTTTTTTCTTTTTTTTTTAATTTATAATTTTTAGGCATTTTAAGAACTTTTAACTTGTGAAAAATGTTTTATTGTTTCTTTTATCATTTCTTTTATATTTATTTTTATTGTTTTTGTAAAATATTGTTATTTTTATAAATTATCTTTATTCTTTTGGACTTGTATCAATTTTCACTTTCAGAAAACTTTGTCGCGTATTTAATTATTTTTCATTGAGTGGCTAATGTGGAATTACAAATTCTCAAAGAATGACTATATTACTCATTTTCCTCGTCATTTAGGCTTTGATATTGAGATGAGTTAAATTGAGTTGTGAAAAATAATATTTTATAAATTTAATTGAGATAAATTTAATTTTTTAGATTAAAATATATGAAGTAAGTTGTTACGAGTTTAGCTTTTTTTATGAGAAATTAAAAAAAGTATTAAATAGCTTAATAATTAATTTAAAATAAATTAAAATGAATTGAGTTTAATTGAACATCCCAACAATCCATTTCATAGGCTGCCTTCGTGTTTTGTGATTTTTTTGCCTTTTGCTTTTCAAGGACCTTACAGGCTTACAGCTTAAATATGCACCAAACAACCACTCACAATGGACACCCCCTCGGCCATGCTTCAACGTCCACTGATTACTACTTTTTATTAAAAAGTTATAAATTTAAAAGTAAGGAATAAAAAATAAATTTAAAATCTAAAGAAAATAGGCATTTCACAGAAATTATAAGAGCAGAAAAGTTTATATCTAAAGTTTTAATCAAGAGAAATGCTGTGCTCACCATTGGGGGCTCCTGCTAATTTTTTATTTTTTTTAACTTCATGATTAAGTAAATATTTTTTAATAATATTATTAATTTTTTTATTTTTTAAAAAATATTTAAAAATGTTAAAAAATTCATGTAAAAAAATGCCAAATAATAAAAAAATACAAAATACATTAGATTGCGGTGGGCCCACCCTTTAATTAAAGAGTATATACATAAAGTTTAAGCAAATGCAAAAGTTAAAATTATGATTTAAAATCTTCACAAAATTTTTATAGAATATTAATGACTATAAATAAAAAAAAATACTTTATTTATCTTTTCTATGTTTTAAATGTGTTTAAAATTAAATATTATTTTCTAATAAATCTTCCTAAGAGTTAGATTTTTTTCTATCAAAATATTATATGAAAAAAAATTCAACGAGAAATAATATATCTAAATTATTTAATTTTAGTAAAAATGTTAAAAAAATTTGTTAGCAATATCAATAGCCTTGGTGGGCCAGGTCCCCCCTCGCCCCTTAGGCTTTATCACGTTAGTTTGGAGAGTGAGATGAGATGAGAATATTATGAATAGTAGTAAGATATTTTGTAAATAGTAATGAGATAGTTTGAATTGAATATTTTTTAAGTTTTGAGAAAAGAGAGAAAAATTTGAATAAAAAATATTATAAAGTTAAAATATTGTAAGAATATATTTTTATAATATTATTTTTATTTGGAGATTTGAAAAAGTTAGAATTATTTTTTATTTTTTATTTGAAAGTTTGAAAAAATTGTAATGATTGATTTGAAAAAGTTGTAATAATTAATTTGAAAATTTTGTATTTGAATTATGTTTGAGAATAAGATGAAATGAGATAAAATGAGATCAGATCAGATGGGAGAGGCCCCGAACAAGCCCTAAGTCATTGACTCGAATAACACTTTTTGATGCTCTACAATCTCTATGTAAGGTGCGGTTGGTATAGTGATATGAAATGAGATAATTTTAGATGAAAGTTAAAAATTAAATAAAATATTATTAGAATATTATTTTTTAATATTATTATTATTTTAGAATTTGAAAATTTTGAATTATTTATTATATTTTGTATGAGAATTTGGAAAAGTTATAATGATGAGATGAGATGAAATACTTTCACTATCTAAATGGGTCTTAAATCAGAAGTTCAATGATGTACTTTATAGCAATTTGGGGTTGCTTGGGAATGAGATAGATAAGAATTTCGTGAATAATAGTAAAATAATTTATAAATAGTATTGAGATAGTCGGAGTTGAATATTTTTTAGATTCTGGAAAATGAGAGAGAAAAAGTTATATAAAAATATTATAAAATTAAAATATTATTTTTGTTTAGAGATTTGAAAATGTTGAATTGTTTTTTATTTTTATTTGAAACTTTATGAAAGTTGTAATGATTAGTTTGAAAAAGTTATAATGATTAGTTTGAAATTATTTGTATTTGAATAATATTTAGGAATAAGATGAGATGATAATTTTAGGATTAATTTTTTTTTTCAAACAAACCCTAAATATGTAGTGCTACGTCTATCGATATTGAGTCTCCATTTTGGATCCCGAGACATGTAATATATTTTTTTATGCATTTTTCTAATTTTCTTAAATATTCTTTTTAAAAAAATTTACAACATTATTAAAAAATATTTTCTTAATTATTAAATAAAAACACACACACACAAACACAATCGAAATCCATTGTCGGGACACGTAGCATTTTCCAAACTAAATTACGTTAAGAATACTCAAAGATTAGTTGAACATTTGGAGTATCTTAAAATTTTATAAATAATAGTAAAATAATTTAAGTGAAGATGTTTATTGGATTTTGAAAAATGAGATAGAAAAAATAAAATAAAAATATTATAAAGTTAAAAAAATTTTTGAATATAATTTTTGTTATGAAGTTTGTAAAAATTGTATTGATTTTTATATTTTATTTTAAAATTTAGAAAAGTAGTATTGGTTTTTATATTTGGATAATAAGTCAATGACTACATAATGATTAGATGAAAATGTTAAAAGTTTGAAATTAAAAAAAGTGCTTTATATTTAAATAATATTTAAAAATAAAATTATGAGAAGTTTTGATTTGAGAATTTTGTATCTCATTTCTACCTCATATGTCCAAATATATAATGAAAAGATAGAATGAAAAATAGAATTTATCTTCAATTAAAAAAAAGTAAGTTTACATTTGGATTCGGAAAGTATTTCATCTCATATCATTATTACAATTTTTTCAAAATTTCAAACAAAATATAATAAACAATTTAACTTTTTTAAATCCCAATTCAACTTTTTTAAATTTTAAAATAATAATAATATTAAAAAAATAATATTTTGATAATATTTTTTTAAACTTTCATCTTTCAAATAAAATCATTTCAATTCATCTCTAAATTCAAAGCAACCCTAAATCAGCAATTAGGGCAAGGTAAAGGGGTAAATCGTAATTAACAGCTTAGATTTTCATTTTCTTTTTATTCTTATTATTTAAATATGCGCGGCCTTCTTCATTTGAATTTGATGCTCTCCTCTTTCACGATCTCAATCGTCGCTTTCTGAGTCGGCCATTGAAACCATAGAACTTCTAGAATCGATCGAAGGAACTAAGCAGCAGAGCAAACATGAAGACCATGACGCCGTTGAAGCAACTGAAGCTCTTTGTGCCCGCTCAAGAAACCCCAATTACCTCCTTCCTGTCAGTTTCTCTATTTGGTTCCCCCCCCCCCTCTCTCTCTCTCTCTCTCTCCCCCCATTGGTCTTCGTTACTTCGAGAGGATCGATCTTTGTATTGCCTATAATTCTTGTACTTATCTTGCTTTGGTTCTTTGATCCTCTATGCTTTTTCTCTGTTTGGTTACCGAGAAAACATAGAAAAAATCAAAGAAGCTTAAATCTTGTATATTTAGCTCTTCAATTGTGAGAGATAGATGCCGACACATCGTGGGTTAATTTGCAAATAGCTTAAATTTCAGTGTCTAATATTCCTTAATGTTCGGAAACAAAGAAACGGATTACCCTCTTTACTAGACTGCTACAGGTATTCTTCTTGGTGAAGTTATTTACATTTTTATCAATTTCTGAGATCTAAAATTACATAACCACGAAATTGAGGTCCTTTTTTCCCTCCCTTTTCGAGTAACTGAAAAGCAAGGTTGATAACCGTTCCACGGTTAATCGTTTTTAGATATTGTAACTTTTCAGGACTGCGAGTGGTACATTTCATGACGGTGATCTGCTATTGAACCAGAAAGGGTTGCGGCTCATCTCTGAAGAAAAGGAGTCCCGAGTAAGATTATCTTGATTCATATACTATTTCTTGCTTTCACATTGCTGCACTCCATTTCACATTGTTTTGGCTAATTCTAATGTTAGTTATCGGTCGTCAGCTAATTCATTTGATGGTACCCTAAAGTATTTATTACCATACGACGTATTTCACTTGCAATCTCGATGAATAGAATTGTATGGAAATTGGGGAAGTCCTGCAGTGCAAATGAATCTCGTAATTTGTCTCTTCTACCTTGGTAAATTGCTTTATCTACATCGCTTGGAAGTTGGAATTGGTCATTTTAAGTTAACCCTACAGAACCCTAATCTTCAAAAATGAGAGAAAACATGAGAAAGAGATGCTTTTGCTCTGATTTCGAAATTTAACTGATCAAAAACATTATTTTTGCAGTTCTCTTGCTTCTCTTAACCAGATCCAATTTTCACTTGCTTTTGTCATTCTTAATGAAAACTCTGGATTTAGACCCCAAACCCCAAATAGGGGTGAAAACCGACCCCTTCGGCGCGGTTTTTAGGCAAAACCGACGCTGACCGACGCTTAAGTTTTGGGGGAGAAAACCGGCCGAAACTAGTCTATGGGGAGGAGAAATGCCGACGCCGGCAAATGTTTCATTTCTGTGGCGGTTCACAGTCGGTTCTCAGACTGAGCTTCGTTTGAGAGAGTAGAGACTAGAGAGAGAGAGAGTTGCAAAGAAGAGAGAGAGAGAGCGAGGATGAGAACTGAGATGCGAGGAAGAAGACGGATTGATATTGAAACGACGCCGTTTGGCGTCGTTCTACTTATTTGTTTTAATACGTTATAAATAAAACGTCGCCGTTTGGTTTATTATCAAACGGCGTCTTTTTAGTTATGTTTGAAACACAACTATAGGAGTAAACGACGCCGTTCCACTTAAACTTAAGTAGAACGGCATCATTTTAAGTACAGAGTATATAAAAAAAAAATTAATTTCTTTAGTCGGCCGGTTCAGCGGTTTGAACCAGGTTCAAACCGATGCCGAACCTGCCGATATCGGTTTTCTCAATTTTGTACTGCACGCCGACGTCGGCAGATGCTTCATTTCTGTGGCGGTTCACGGTCGGTTCTTAGACCGAGCTTTGGCTGAGAGAGTAGAGACTAGAGAGAGAGAGAGAGTTGCAGAGAAGAGAGAGAGAGCGAGGATGAGAACTGAGATGCGAGAAAGAAGACGCGAGGAAGAAGACGGATTGATATCGAAACGATGCCGTTTGGCGTCGTTCTACTTATTTGTTTTAATACGTTATAAATAAAACGACGCCGTTTGGTTTATTATCAAACGGTGTCGTTTCAGTTATGTTTGAAACACAACTATGGGAGTAAATGACGCTATTCCACTTAAACTTAAGTAGAACGGCATCGTTTTAAGTACAGAGTATATAAAAAAAAAATTAATTTCTTTAGTCGGCCGGTTCAGCGGTTTGAACCAAGTTCAAACCGATGCTGAACCGGCCGATATCAGTTTTCTCAATTTTGTACTGCACGCCGACCCGTTCTCCACCGGTTCTGAGCTCGGCCGGCCGGTCTGAGTAAGTTTCGGTCGATTCTCCAGTTTGTTGTACAGCCCTAACCCCAAATAGCAAATATTACAAATTTCAAATGTCCTCTCGAGCTAACATTGGACAGGTATCAAGTGAACTTTCAGCCTCAATTTCATTTGAACCAATGTTGAGTGAGCTTTTGACATTAGCCCGAGCTAACTTCAAGCCAATGTGGGGCCAACTTTCGGTTTTGCAAATTTTTGCACCTTTTTTATGATCCGATTTCAAACCAAAATCTACCCCAACTCAACCATAACAAATCCAACTTAAATAGACTAGATTTTGTCACTAAAATAAGCCAAGAAATATTTCTTTCATTACTAATCTCCCCCTTTGGCAATTCTATAGCAAAACACCTGACTAATACAAGTAATTAAACCTAATCCCAACACCACGCAAGTAGGACTACCTCAATTACATGTAGGCAATGACAGGGTGATTGCATCATGTACCTATGTCTTGAAAACACTGAACCAAAACATAAAGGTGCATAACGAGCAGGCAAGTAAAAATAACTAATACTCTCATTTCAATACACACACACACACACACACACTAGATATATCAAGTGAAACATTAAAAAGCATATCAAACCAAAGATTTAAATTTCGTACCGTACCGGCCGGTACGGCCGAAATTTTTCGTTTCGGCCGTCCGGCCGGTACAGGTACTATACCTGTTCCGTATCGGCCAAAATACCGGCCGTATCGGCCGGTACCGGTCATACCGGCCTCAATTTCGGCCTGTACCGGCCTATATTTCGGCCGGTACCGGCCGATATTTCGGCCTGTGTTTTTTTTTTTTTTTTTTTTTCGTTTTTTCAAACTACAAACTTATTTTTTAACCCTCAATTCAGACTAGACTATTTATAATTTATATATATATATGTATTTGTATATAATTTATTTATATATAGACTATTATTTTAGAATATAATTTTTATATATATTTATATATATAATTTATTTATAAATCGACTATCCCGAAATGTTATCCTGAAACGCTATCCCGAAACGGTACCGGTACCGAAATATTTCGTTCCAGTGCCTTGACCGGTACGCTGTCCGGTACGGTATTCAAAACATTGTATCAAACTGATGACCATCAAGGAACCTATCACATTGACAATGGAACATCCACAAAACATTTTTTGACCTTGTTTTATTTTTTATTTTTATCCTTTAGCTAAAAAAAAAACCTCCTCGAATAAGTAACACTTAGTCACAACGTCAAATTGCACTCGTGGAACAATCAATACAAAATCAGAAACTTGATTCACATTGTGTATCAAATGCATTTAACTTGTGGAAAAATTAATATAAAATCTGAAACCTGATTCACAATGTGGATCAAATGCATTTAATCATCAATTTTGATGGATTAACACATTCATGGAGTATGCCCTCATTGAATATTTCTTTTAGACTATGATTGCATGTGGTGTGTGGTAAGTCTCACGAGTGAACTTAAGATCCTAAAATTGTGGTCAGACTTTGATATGAAATATCACACCAGAGCCAAACAAGTCCCCTAAACCAATGTAAAACCTTATCACTAAGGCCTAGATACCCCTCATGCATACACTACTCACTTTTATGCACCAGAATTTAACCATGTCCATTGTTTACCTATTTCCGCATTGATTGAATAATGGCTATTTCTATAAAGACTTTGATTTAATCATTTGAACTGCAGTGTCCTTAAAATTCTTATGAACATGATTCTTTAAGCACTTGTGCTATAAGGTATATAGGAGAGGTAGTAAGAGAGCAACTACTAGGTTCAACTAGCATGTGGTCAATTTGACTTAAAGGACTGTATAATGCTTGCATATGGTTGCCCACCTCCTTTTCTTTTGTTTAAAAAAAATTAACACAAAATGCAATTGCAGGGATGTAATCCAATGTTCGAGGTTGAAATCAAATCACCATTATCTTCCCTCCATGGTTATATGGTTACTTTTTCTGGCCCAAAATTTCTTAAGATTGTGAGGTGTCTTAGAATTCCTAGACTTATGAACATCTAAAACTCCTAATTCAACTATCACATCCTTAATCAATTTTGATCAACCCCTATGCTCCTAAGATAGAAATTATCATGTACACTTTCACAAAGTCTGAGCAAGAAACACTTTGGTCAGATGTGACCAACCTTTCCACAATGGTGGCAGGTAGGGATAAATCTAGAGGTAGGTTGCCTACCCAGAGGATAATTTGACTTAACCTTAGGTACACCATTAAAGCTAATTTTATTACCTCTATCAGTGGTAGCAGAAACAAATGTGATCTTGCCTTTAGTGACAAGAAGAGTGCATGAGGTAGAAGCAACAGATTTAAAACCCCAACCTTCGTTGTCGCTATGAGGCTTCTGAGAATCAACAAACAGTCAAGCTTTTCACTAGAAAACCTTTTCAATTGATTTTTATACAACTCACATTTTCAAGTGATTCACTTTATCATTCCGCAAACAATTTTCAGTTTCCAAAGAGTCAACCAAAATATGTGAATTAGACAATTAGGCAACCAAAGGAGGAGGGCATGGAAGCCTTTTTCAATCTTGAAAGCATTGGACTGTTTGGTATGTTTATTGGAGACTTCTAAAAGCCTCAAATTTGATACCTATTGATGCCTCCGCAACTAAAAGACATTAGTTCAACATGTCAAAGTTCTAAGCCTCTGATGATGGATCTTGTCATACTTATTCTGTAACTTGGCTTCTTATCCTTTTGGGCTCTTTGCACAGGCTATTCATTTTCACGCTTTATGTCTGTTCTCATATTTTGTGAATATTTTCCTTGCTATATATTCATTAATTTTATCGTTTATGTTTTCATTACACTACTTTATTTTTTGGTTCATCTTTAAGATTCAGTGTTGACCTTCATAACATTTGCTGTCTTGTCATGTTTGGACAGCCTTCTGACAGTAAGGAGCTAGATTGTGAATTCTCATCAGAAGATCTTGAGACTATCAAAGTTATTGGAAAGGGAAGTGGTGGCGTGGTACAACTGGTTCGCCATAAATGGGTCGGAAAATTGTTTGCCTTGAAGGTCATTGTACCAGCAAAACCACCTTTTTCAATTATTTGTCAGTTTTTGGGTATGCCTGTATGATACTCGGTAAATTATTATCATATAACTATCGCTTTTACTTTTGAGCTTCATATTGTTTCATGTCACATGATGCAATGAAAAATGTCAACTTTTTCGTCAAATATTAGGAGATATAAAATCTTCTTAGGGTTTTTAATACATACTGGGGAAGAACTACATCACCATTTGTTATAAAAGAGGGTGGAATTTGTTATGGATGCAAATGCACTAACCAAAGCATGGAGGTGTTTGGTAGAGGCAGCCGCCTGCCGGTGTAATTTCTACTTGTTACCTTAAATGGCAAGACTGTCGTGAGAAGTGAACTTTGAAAGCTTTGGACATTATCAAAATTGTATTGGTGGAGACATGGTTAAAGACCAAAATAGAACTTGCTGAGCAGGCATTCTCTTGGCCTGAGTTGTATTTGTCTTTCAGTGCAGGCTTACCCACTTCTTGAAAACATATTTTTTAAATATTATCCACTGAAAAATTGAAACTGGAGTATTTTCTTTTTAGGTTTATCTAAAAGTTGGACAGTTGAGGCTAATATCTGATCCTACTGCTTCTTTTAGCATCTGCACTGAAAGTATTTGCAATTGGGGCTTCTATGCTGAGTTTAGTGTTACATATATTAATGCTTGGGGAATGAGATGAGATAAGAATTTTGTGAATAGTAGTGAAATAGTTTGAGTTAAGATTCTATTGGGTTTTGGGAAAAGAGAGACAAGAAGTTAAACAAAAAATATTATAAAGTTAAAATATTGTTAGAATATAATTTTTTAATGTTATTTTTGTTTTGAAATTTGAAAAAGTAGTATTATTTTTTGTGTTTTGTTTGGAAGTTTGGGAAAGTTGTAATGATTAGGTAATGATTAGATGAAAAAGTTGAAGATTTGAAATGAAAAAGTATGTGTTTGAGTGATGTTTGGGAAGAAAATCATGAGAAATTTTGAGATAAGATGAGATGTGTTTCCCAAACATACACTTAGAGAAGATCTAAAATGATCTAGAGAATGACATTTCCAATTTAGGAAGTTGAATTTATGCTAAATTAGTACTTTGTATTACAGGTTATCCAGATGAACATACAAGAAGATATTCGTAAGCAGATTGTGCAGGAGCTGAAAATAAATCAAGCATCTCAATTTTCAAATGTTGTAGTTTGCTACCATTCTTTCTATCACAATGGAGCCATTTCTCTTGTGTTAGAATATATGGATCGTGGGTCTCTGGCAGACGTGATCAGACAAGTCAAAACAATTCTTGAACCATATCTTGCAGTTGTTTGTAAGCAGGTCTGTGAGCTAATTTCTTTTGGATTTTAATATTAAACTAAGATTAAGTCTGCAAAGTTTGAAGTAAGCCTTGTCATATGGCTAAACATATGTTTGTAACTCAGGTTTTACAAGGTCTTGTGTACTTGCACCATGAAAGACATGTAATCCATAGGGACATTAAACCATCCAATTTGCTGGTAAACCACAAAGGGGAGGTGAAGATTACAGATTTTGGAGTGAGTGCGGTTCTAGCTAGCTCTATGGGTCAAAGGGATACGTTTGTTGGAACTTATAACTACATGTCGGTAAGTGTAGTTTCTTACCTTCTATATCACTTCAGACACTGGGTTGGTACAACTTTTTCTGTTGCAGTTTCTTGCTTTAGTGCTCAAAAAAGTTTTTGATATTTCTAGCCATTATGTAGATCATTCTGATGGTAATTTATTAACAAAAAAAAGAAAAGGCATATCCTGATGCTTCTCTTTAATTTATTTTTAGCCGGAGAGAATTAGTGGGAGTACTTATGATTACAGCAGTGATATCTGGAGTTTGGGCATGGTTATACTTGAGTGTGCAATTGGACGCTTCCCTTATATGCAATCTGAAGATCAGCAAACCTGGCCAAGCTTCTATGAGCTTTTGGAAGCAATAGTGGAAAGGCCACCACCTTCTGCACCAGCAGATCAGTTCTCCCCAGAGTTCTGTTCATTTGTCTCGGCCTGGTAATAATATGTTCTCATGTCACATTCTATGTTATGTTTTTGAAGTCTCAACTTTGTTTTATCTGAACTTTTGAATTTTGGACTACCGGCCATTTCAGTGTGTATGCTTTTGATGCCTGCATGTTGCAGAACACAGTTCATAATCTCATAGCTCAAACCTTCCCTTAACTTAGGTTTTTTAAGCCCAAGTCCCAAGTTGTGTAAGGTAAGTTGATGTTTGTTTTGTGTAGTTTGATTCCACCAGGTTATCCTACAAATGATGTAAACTTGATAGGCTGTGGGTGGTCTCAAGTAGTTGATTTAATTGAATTATATATATATATATATATATATATATATATATATATAAAAGAGATGTAGATGGTGGTGATAGCCACTATTTTTTATAGTTTAGCCTAATTTGTATTGCATTGAAGTCTTAGAGAATACTCTTTATTTTACCTTGCTGAACTGTTACATAAAACAAGTAATAAGAATTATAACCCAATTCTGGAATGACTCATTCAGGAATGTTCAACTCTTCAATGTAAATAGTTCTCAGTTCACAAATCTGAGTTGATTTCATTTCTGATTGCCTTTTTCAGCATACAAAAGAATCCTCGAGACAGATCATCATCTTTGGATCTTTTGGTAAGTGACTTGGTATATACGTCATCAGTCCATTTCAGGAATTCATGTTGTCTACGCCAGAATCTTGGTTGCTAACTCCCATTTTGCTTCCAGAGTCATCCCTTTATCAAAAAGTTCGAAGACAAAGATATTGATCTGGGAATTCTTGTTGGTAGCCTGGAGCCTCCTGTAAGTTTCTCTCATTAGTTTTGTCCTGTAATATTATATTTTGAGTGTAAAATATATCAGTCATCTGTTTTGGTCAAACATATTATGGATTATCATGGAGCACGGCTTGAGCATATGATCTATAGAATTCAACTTCACATGACAAGGTCTGATATCCAATTTGTTACTAGTCTACAGAAAATATGATGGAAGTTCTAATGAAATGATTCAGTCTTTGCCTTCAAAACCTTTGAAGAAACGAGACTGTTGATTTTGTGTTGTCTCGTGCTTCCCTGAAAATTTTGAGCTCAACTATTATTAGTAATGATATTTGGACAAGGATCACCAATTGCAAAGCATGTATCTATTTGCTTGCAAAACCAAACAAGCCGCAGAGAATGGAGACCTGATTCGTTAAAAAAATGTGATTGGTGATATGTTTGATTTATTTTACAAAAGGAATATACTTTATTTTCTTTCGTGCAGACTTAAATCTCTTTTATTATCTTAATAATTAAGATGAAGTAATACATAAAAACAAATCTTAAGGTTAATTTTATATTTAGCTATGATTCCGATTAATGTAATTTAATAAATGACAATCTTAACACGGAAGGATGTTAGATCTTGTCTTTCTTTTTTAGAATGCTTCATGTCATTTCACTTTACTGTGTAATTTATAACGCTACTATTCGTGAACCCGCGTGGACATATGAAAAGATTATTAATTACGTTTACAAATTGATGGAGTTTTTTAAATTTGAATTTTTTTTCGAGTATTATTTATTAAAAAAAAAATAGATTTAGAGGGAAGAAAATGAAATACGGGAAAATAAAAAAATATTCTAGATTATTTAAAAATAAACTAAGATTAAGTAATAAATAATAATTTTTCCAGCAAGTCCCGGGGGTACGAGGGAGGAAAAATAGACCCATATCCACCAAGAGGGATTCCACCTTGGTAAAACCTTGTGCTATATATGCATGGCCATGGCCCCCCATAACTATTATATTGCCTTTTGTTCCTTTTTTTAAAAGATGAATGATGCCTTGAAACATTGAAATATTCAAATATGTCATGGCTTTATGAGGCAAAGTATCCTAGATGTTGACCTCAGTAACGACACAACACAACAACAAGAGGGTGACTCGGATATGGATGGATTGTCTTCAACAGACCTTATCCTCTTTCCTAGTAGCATGTGATGATAATGACATCTTTTAGGATAAAAGCGTTATTGGAAGGTAACATTTTCAATTCAACAAACTATTCAATCTTATCACATTCTTCATTTATGAACTTATGTGCTATCAAGCATGTAATATGCATATAATATATACATATATATATATATACATATATACAGCAAGTTTCCAAAACTAGGTTATTCTTCGAGAAAATATGGGTGAACAAGCAAATTCTGTATTTGGTGATCAAGATTTAAAGGAAAATATTGGTGTTAATGGAGCTTGGCACCAAAGTTGGCTTGTCATGGAAGGTGGTGATGGTATTTGCGTTACAACATCCGTCGAATCCTCAACAAATTCCACAAACTCTGTTGCATCGTCCTCTTCATCTGAATTGGTAGAGGATGCTTCCTCTTCAATGTCATATTCATCATCCTCGTTGCTAACAAATGGGCCTTTATATGAATTATCTGAGATCATGGTCCATCTACCCATAAAGTAAGCAAATCTATATACACAACTTACTATCAATGACTCATGTTCACATTTCAAAGAAAAAAATCTTTCTTTTGGTTGATTTAGTTATATCGTATGGGTTCTAAAGTCTGATTGGATTGTGTTTTGTTGGTACAGGAGAGGACTCTCTAAGCATTATCAAGGGAAGTCCGAGTCTTTCACATCTCTAGCGAGTGTGAAGAGCTTAGAAGATCTTGCAAAGAGAAAGAAACTGAAGTCATGCAAAAGCTATGGAGGTGGTTTAGATGGTCATAAATCAAGCACTCCCCCTAAGGCTATCATATCAAAGAAGGTTTCAAGAGGATCTTTTTTATCTTCTTTGGGTAAGAGAGGTGGTTTGTTTGGTGGTTCTAGGCCTTCTTTCCATGCACAAAAAAGAATTTCTGATATGCAAACCACATAAGGTTTGACAACTAACTGGCTTATCTTTTGCATACTCATTGGAAGAAATTATGCAATCTTCAATTAGTTTTACCTTCTTTTTTTTTTTTTTTTTGGTTAGAAAGAATGGAACTCGATGCTCACTTTGGATATTCAATTAAATTTTAGAAAACATGCTCTCCTTGATGAATTTCAATCAACTTAGATGTCATATTATTTTGCAAATACTGATCAAGCTATGGCAATGACCAACATGTCCACAACGCATTCTCCTCTCGTCACCCCTCCTTTCTATTCTCTCATTATGCTTCCGCCATGATTTTTCTTGCTCTCTGATCCACCCCCGCCTTCATTTTCGGCTGTTCTCTCCATGCACCGTCATGGGCGCATTTGAATTATCTCACGTACTCCCACTGTTCAACAGCTCTACGATGTTTTGTGCATCATTTTAAACCCACGTCTTCCTATCCATCTCGTCTCTTGAGCGCCAATCATTGCGCACCACCACCAGTGATCGTCAGTTGACTACAGTGCTACCATCTCCACTGCAGCAAGAAGACTTCTTGTAAGTGTCATGGACATCCATCAAAGCAACCATTCTCTGAATATAGTTCAACAGCCATCTCTTCTAGACTCTTCACTTGACACATGGGTTTTGAGACAATTCGTACGGACCAACCATTTTGTCTCTTTTTTTAAGCAAGCATTTCATTAACATAAAATAATCATTAACACCTCATAAAAAAAAAATGAGACAATGGGAGAAAAGGTTAGTCCCCACCCATATGTGGGGTGCATTGCAGTTTATTGTTATAAACTATTTGAAGACGAGACCAGCATTCTCGTCTTCAAGATTTTCAGTCAATCAATAACATAATTGGATTGGTGTCATCGTCTAACCCAAGTAGCCGGCGGCCGGAAAACATCACATGCAGCTGTGACATCGGCTATCCCAATCATTGTGTCTATTTCTCCGTTCTTTTCTTGATTTTCATTCCCAGATATACAGGCTAAACTAAATACCACCAGCAGTTGCTCCAAAGCTAATATTCATGCAATCTATCAAGACTAGGCTTTTATTTATTTTTATATATTAGAGACTACTTATTCGTATAAATCCTTTGTTTTATATATTTGAATTTCATCCGCTTTGCTGAAGATCAAGACCGTATACATTAACGATAGCTGGAGGCGTTCAGCCTGGATGTTTTACTCATATTCTCCTGCAAACACAATACGATCCAATACTATACAAAATGTAGTTAAAACGACGCAATGGCAAATGCCTTTTTATCTTTGGATGACCACACAGGGAGTGAGCACTCGGTTTTCAGGCAATACGAACCAAAAAAACATAAAAAGAAAACAAAGCCATGGCCTTCATGATGGCTTATGTGCATGCCTGCTGATTTATTTTTAATTTTAGAACTTGACATTCACTCTTATGGCTCTATTATACGAGTAAATATGTTTAATGCAATCCTAATTACTATGTACACGTTGAATGACAGCTTACTTTAAATGTGTATTAAACCATTTAATACATCATATCTTGTATACGGGTACTATTCCAAGGAGATAAAAGCATTTCCTCATCACACTTGCAGTAGCTTCGCACAGTAAGAGTCTGCTTGTTTCTTCAGCTGAACCAACGACCTAAACAAGTTTCGATATAACAAAGTTAATCGGAGAGTTTTCGTGTTAATATTCCCTCACTCACTTTTGTATCTTTTGATGCATCTCCCTAGAAATAGGAACTTGATTATGCCATCTCCGTGAATGGAAAATCAAGAAAAAGAAAGATAAGACCAAACAAATTCAGGAAGCTAGTTGGCTGCTTCACCCTCAACCCCCTTTAGTGCAACTTAATCAACACAACATGAAAAAAAAGCAGTGGATTGCACGTATGTGGACCATACCTGACAGTTGGAATAGAATTTTGTAAAGTTTTCTGACAAATTATAGAGGTATTCACACAACACGTTTGGCAGTAGATTAGTGCAGGCCTCCTCAACATTCTGAAAAGTGGAATGGCATTTACGGCAGTCAGATCCACGCATCATGGCAGCTAATAAAGCAACATGGATCCCAAGGTCGAGAAGTATGAGAGACAAATTCTTCTGATGCAAATCTTACCTCAGAAAATTGTAGCAGATGAAGCCCCAACGCACGCTCATCCGCATGATCCAACATTATTGCCCCAGTCTATCTCAATCAAATGGAGATACAAGAACCAAAGAACAGCATTAGACTTCAACTAGTTGATTAACTAATTATCAACATGAAGACACCACTTTCATGTGCAAAACAGAAGTCAAAAATCTAAATCTGGCAAAAAATAGAAGTCAAATTTTGTATGTAAATGACATCGGAATTCTCTCGTGTATGCACACCATGCGCCAAGGTGACACCCCTCTTTTCACTTTTAATTTATATCTCGGTATAGTCACTCATCAAGAAAAAATGCAAATGAAATTTGAAAGGGGCAGGGAAGGGTGGGGGGAGAGGTAGAGAATCAAAAGCAGAAAAAAGTGGCAAGAAGTACTGCTGTAGAGAACGTTTTATAACAGTCATGAGTGGAAGTTATAGCAAAATTATACAGGCATTCAGGATTACAGACTATATATAGCTTCACAGGTCCAGTCAAAGTTCAATCCAGAGTGACATTAATTCAGGTGAAGCTAGAGGCAAGCGAAACTTAATTGTGAACATATGCAAGCACAACATAAAATCTTCAGGTACAAGTACGGCTTGAAGTAGGAAGAGAACTTACATTCTTTAACTCCTCAATGTTTTTACCAGATTTTCTGATGATTGAACAGATTCAAGCATGAGCATACAGCAAGTATACAGCAGTATTGCCCTGTACATATCATGTTTAGGGAATTCAGAAACAAATATAAGTGAAAGTTGTGGTAATAAAGTAGCAACTACAAATGCTCACGACTATAGTGTGCATGGGGGGAGATAAAATAGACAAGAAAAGCTAATAATAACTAGCAGTAATTGCTTGGAAAAAACTATAGTAGTCTGCTTCATTTTTTCACATGTGAGATTTTATTAGAGAGCAACATGGACGCTATCCAAGTACATAGAGAGTACACATGAAATTTGCCAAAGCTGAAAAAGTACTCCGCTTTATAGCCAGACTCTGAACATGATTCATAAAATCAATAAAAGAGCAGTAATGCAAATATGAGTAGGCATAGGCAAAAGGATTCTGTAACCTAAAAATGATACAATAAATTAATAGCTTTCATGGCTTAGCTTCAGACAATCTGCACACCAAAAATGAGTGAATGGTAAATGCACCTTATCATTTAACATCTGATCAAAATTAAAGGTGTAATTTGTCAATCTGTTGTTCTTCAAATCAGCATACCTGCCAAGACCATTTAAAAGAATATCAGAGCGCTAACACTCAGAAAAGGGAAAGAATGTTTATTCCAGTAAAATATAAAATCCAGGAATTAAACCACAACTTTTTTAAGCATAACGTTAACAATGGTGCAACAGAAAATTGTTGGATGACTTCATTGACCTAAAAGATTTTTCAGGAAGAATGAAAATCTTTCACTTTCAACAAAAATGTAAATGTCACGATCTATTTCACTTAGGGTCTGTTTGGCAACACAATTATTTTCAAGTATTCTAAGATATTCTAAGATATTTCATTTCCAAACATCACTCAAACACAAAACACTTTCAATTTCAATTTCAAATCTTCAACTTTTTCTTCTAATCATTACCTAATCATTACAATTTTTCCAAACTCCAAACAAAACACAAAAGACAATACTACTTTTTCAAATTTCAAAACAAAAATTATATTAAAAAATTATATTCAAACAATTTTTAAATTTTATAATATTTTTATTCAACTTTTTTCTCTCTTTTCCCAAAACCTAATAAAACATTTTAACTCAAACCATTTCACTACTATTCATAGATTTACTAAGATATTCTATGTATCCAAACGGGCCCGTATCCCCTAGCTATAAAAATAAGTATAAGAATAATAATGATACCCCAGTATTAGAGATCAACTAAAATTCGACATAACCATTACTCTGGGAAAGATCGCTGTTTGAATTAGATACGTGCCAGCAGGATACCCCAACATCATAAGACAGCAAGACATTTGACATCTTACAATTGTGATACTTGCAGGCCATACTAATTCTGCAATTACTTCAACACTTACGTATACTATTGATGTAGATGTACGAGTATAGGTAGCTTACTTAACAGCACCATAACCGACTGCCTCGGCAGTTTGCTCAAGCTCCTCTTCAGTCCATTCTACATCCTTACCTGATCAAGATGGAAGAAATATTTCCAGCCTTCTGAAGTTTATAAACATACATAATTGTTATAAGGAAAGGAAATAGGCACATCAAGGATCCTACATCTAAGAACTGTAAATTAGAAGGTGTCATATATGTTATTACAAAAATAAAACACACAGAACCACGCTAGTGACAAATAAAACAAAAGATAAGTCATACCATGATCAATAATGGCTGTTTTACTGCGACTCTTGGCTTCATCAAGTAAGTCAACTAATCGAACAACTTCAGTGTTTCGAGTTCGAAAGCGCTTCCCATCTTCTCCAAGAACAAGACCAAAACCCACATGGCTAACCTTAGGGTATGTGTTATCCTCAGCTGGAAGCCAACCTGCACGTTTGGCAGCCTGAAATATATAAGCAAAAGCGTCTGAAGAAAACTTAGATGACATGGCGAACAACATGAATGAATGACAAAGTGATAAAAGATATGGCTTTGGATACATACCCTAAACACCATATCAAAGTGCTGTTGCTGGCCAACGTCAGTGAGATATATAATCCACTCAGCTTTCTCTTCATTAAGGCGATACCTATGCATTGCAAGCAGCACTGTCAATAGCTTATTATCACTCCCCACCAGCAACTCAGCAGTCAAATGGTATTACAAACTCTATAAATAATTACAATGAACATAAAACTAGCAGCCTCATCTCAAATGAACATGTTAGTGAGAGAGACACCTCACACACCTTTACACTAACCAATTCAGTGATAACAGTCAACCATGATTGACCAGAATCAATGCAAAGATATTAGCATAACAGGAGTTGGTAAGAGATGGGCGGGGGAGGGGGGAGCCTGCAATTTAAAATAATCATTGCAAGTGGAGTTGGAAAGATGCCAATTTGAAAATTACAATTACAGGAATGTGAATTTATCTCAACCTTCCAAAAAACATTATTTAAAGGAAGACAGCTTTTTTAAACAAAATGGCAGGGACGAGTACAAAAGTTAGGAAATTAAAAGCATCCAGCTGAACAACCAGATATGCCAATATTCCAAACTATCAACTATCCAAAATTCCAGCTTCAGGAAGTTAGCAAAACTCCATTAGGCCAGCCATCAATCCATGTTAGATATCAACAAATATACCATATCCCATCCAATGAGCATAGGTTATGCGATTAACAAAAAGTTGCATACATAAGCACACAAGCTCCACATGCTCACAAAGATGCAAATTATTGGAGATCATCAAGCTGCAACTATGGCAATTCTAACGCCAGTACCATTTTTTGTACTATTTTTTTAAAAAAAAACTAAATCATACAAATCCAATAGCAAAGGAATGGAGCAGAAGAAATACATCTATAAGAACGTTTAAAAGATTTTAAAGCTAAGTAATCATCTAAATCAAGTAATAAGTTAAAACCTTTTTTATATAATTAATAAGAATTTTATTACCAAGAAAAGGCACAGCCCAAGTACCCAGGATGTATACAAAAGAAATACCTACTACACTCTAGAAAGCAGGAAACTAAGACAAACAGATTAAATTAAAACTAAAATGATAGTAGCAAAAAACAACTAACCAAAGAGCTGCTAGATCAGTTGAAGCATAATTGTAACCACCATCACTCTTCACAACAGTAAGAGGTATATTGAACCCTTCAATAAAGATCACACGAGCACACTGACTGTCCTCAACTAAATTTTTACTAGTCAATTCCTTCAAAACGTCAGGGATATATGGATTGTAGAAGCTCTCCCCCTGCCAGCAAGAAATTATATATGTGTGAGTATGCATATCCTTATGTTGCCAACTTTTCAGAAACTTGGCATAAATATCATAACTAAGATCCTTGTAGTCCATATGAAGCAAAGTTCCATCTGTATTTCATGCAACTTTCATGAGAAAATCGATAATTTCGTAATTGTGAATTTATTCAATTGCAACATTAATATAAAGAGGTAATGTGCTGTGCAATAACTCAATATAGCATGTATGTCATCGCACATGCAATGTTGAATACCACAAAGGCACTTCAGGTACGGCAGCTTTGTTTGTAAAGCTCGCGTAGCACTAACAATGTAAATTCAACTTCCACAAACCCTTTATCCTCCCTACCCTCCACCATAAGACAAAAGAAAGTGAAATCAAACATATATCTTATTTAGCATAAGATGATTCTGGCCACTTCAACCCTCACGGTGCATTCAATTCTGTTACGTCTAGAATTCATATATATTTTAAAGTTGCATTGTCTATTTTAAGGACCTACAGACCTAATCTAGAATAAAGTTTATTAGTAAAATTGACCAAAACTCAAGGCAGAAGTTAGAAGTTTCCAAAATGCAATAGTCAGGTCACATCATGCAAGTTTCCAAAAATTTCCCATTTGATGATTACAATGTATAGGAGAAACCAGAAGTTTATAACTTTCCATGCAAAAAAATTTGTATACCTTTTCCTCTAAATGAACTCCAAGGTGTTGATAAACCCTGTTATACTCATTCCGACTGATTTCACAAATCTGTGCCCATGCCCTATGATACTTAGCTTCACCAGCCTGTCAAAAGTTGAAATTTGGCAGATTTTATGAACCCTAAATATTTAATTAAATTTAATTATTAAAATATTTTAAAGGTATTGCATTGTCTGAGAGACAAACTTCAGTGCTTAAGTTCAAATGTAAATAAATCACCTGTAGTCGAACCACTGCCTTTTTTGCCTTCTCCTTAAATTCACGATCACTGTCAAATCTCTGTTTTGATGCCTTATAGAATGCCTATAAAAGTATCATTCAGGTTAGAATCAAGATTCATAACTTAATATCTCATTTTGTAGAATGTGTGATAAAATTTCATTATACATGCATCAAAGCATAAGAATCACATGGTGGAAATGCCCTATCATATTAAAAAGAATGCAATGCCCTTCAAACATCTTCACTCGCACTTTCAATTTGCACGAACCGACTTCAGTGCTTAACGAAGCACATTTCCAAACAAAACAATTCGTTTCGACCCATGATCTCCCTAATATCACCTTTTTTTAGAAGAAGAAGAATTATAATAGATAGATTATTCAAATGTAACCCATCCTAAAGATTTGCTACCTTACTAAGAAAGAAAAGCATAAAGAGCAACTCTGTGATAGTGACTATATAAACAAGTTTTGTCAAAATCTGAGTTCTGCAGCTTCCTTTCTGGGATTAAAATACTAACATGTGTGGCTACCTTTTATCAAGAGCGCATCTTATATGCTGGAGCATGAATGAATTCATCACTATTTACTTGCACTTGTTTGGTTCAAATTGTATTTGTGACCCAAATTGAACCTTTAGGTTAGAAAAGGAAGAAGAAAAGATCCATCAAGACCCCACATAATCTTAATGCTTTCACTTACCTGCAGATCCCCGACAGCTGTTTCATTAGCATCTTCCCAGTTTGAAAACTTTTCGAAGAGGAATTCAATCAACATGCCAAACTGCAAAACACAGAGGACGACTTTGAGCTATATGGTAGTGGTACTGCTACAATACTTTTCTGATAAGCAGTGAAATTTCATTAAAAAATGCAAAGCCCACTCTCCAATACACAAGTTGTATGTATACAAGAGAGAGACCTATATAGTAGAGAGACAGATACAAGAAAATCATGTAAATTGAGCCCATGAAAGTCTATAGAAGCTGTCCAAATGAGTATCGAAAAAGAAAGTCTTGAATCTTCCATCGTCTGTTCACAGTCCTAAAAGTTATATTATATGTTTCCCTCCAAATACACTATAAAAGGGAAATAGGAACCATTTTCCACAATGCTGCAATGTATGTTACTGGAATAAATGAAAATGGGGGATATTTACCTTTGATATAGAAGAACTCAGTTCAAGATATTATAAATTCACATCATCCATTTCATTATGGATGAAGTTGACATCAACCATAAACAACACAGCATTCAGACTTGCACAATGAATATGAGTTACCTAGTCTCTAAAGTATACAAGTGTTGGATCCAATCTTTACAAGCAATCTAGAAGGTGAATGTCATTATGAGGTTACCTATGCGACAACATGGAGGCGGCAAACAAAAGCATCAAATTATGCTTATAACATGCCCTTCCTACCGGGATTAGGAGTGTTACTTAACTACTTTCCATAACATCAGGTAATAAGAGTTCTAAAAATTTTAACATCTCAAAAGAATATATGTAACAGATGAAACATATCTAATCTTAAGGGAAGAAAAACATAATTTCATAAATAAGTATAAACAAAATCCCTGCATTATAAACACTTATTCCAATCTTCACTAGATCAATAAGTGTCCTCTACTGACTCTGGCCTGCAGACTCATCCTCATATTACCTGGGACATTATAAAACATAAAAATAAGAATGAGTCAAATATGTGAATAGCATCAAACTCTAAAAATTTTTCACCTTGTATTTCCTTAAAACATTTTGAAACACATTTAATATCATATGCACATCATCAAGAGAAAAAAAAAAACACTTATCTCTGCCCCCTTTTATAAAAAATATAACTTCATTAAAAAAATGCAAAAGGAGATCGAGGTACTGCTTCTCCTATTGGATGTAAAACACCCTGATAAACTACAACTTCTCAGTGGTTTGAACATCCACCCCTCCAACTTCAGTACTATCGCATCCTCTACAAACATTTAATATTCATGCATTCATACATTATAGTTCTTTCTTTCTTTTCATTATTTACTTTCTCATAACTTTATAACACGAGCCCTTTCAGGACTTCACAAATCAAAGACATTCACTTAGCTTTCATAACTAACACACATATATATAGCATATGCATCAAATTTGTAAAACTAAACTTGTGAACATATCATATAATAGGCCCATAAAATGGGCTTACAAGAAAGGCTCTAGTATCATAACATATAACTTGGAATTCATTAGAGGAAAAAATGCAACATTTTACTTCGAAAGGAAAGGACATGATCACATTACTTAGATATTGTGATGAATTTAGTCTCTTCTTGAGATTGTCAAGATGTTAAGCTTTATTGTTTATTAGAGTTTTGATGCCGTTATAATAGTAAGTGTATCATATTTAAGTAGTTAGAAATATTTTTAACTTTATATAAATTTTAAATGCTTACATATTTAATATAATAAATTAATTTATATTATTATATTAAAAATAAAAAGGCCTCGTCTTCAATTTTTGCCATAGGCCTTATTTTATACCAGGCTGCCCCTGCCTTGGAGGAAAAAGGCTGCATGAAAATTGGTGTTTCTAGTACTCCTAATCTGTTTTAAGATTTTTAGGACTCCCATCCAGCTTAGACCTATACATGGGGTCAACTCCCTTCAACCAGATCAATTTTCCTCTACACAAATTTGGTTTTTCCAGAAAAAAAGACTCCTGGCAGTCCTTATTCTCTTTTCTAAAATAACTTTCCCCTATTTTTCTGATACAAATTAGTTTTACTGATTTACCAAACTTAACAAAAAAATACAAGGAATATTTTGACATCCATATCAGAAAAATTCCTAAAAATAGAAACCCTAGATAAAGGGCACCCTAGTTTCCAAAAATAAAAACCCTAGAATCTGGGGTGTGACACAACCTTTATCAAATTAGGAAGACCTATAGTATGTTAGATGATGGCAAACTTGGAAGAGAAGTTTTATTCGACAATTTCTGTCAAGAAATCATTTTGCTTTTGAGGTCCATAACTACGAGTTAATGGATTTGACTCAAAAGAAACATGAATCAATGAGATTATATGCATAGAGCAATAAACTATAATCATAAATTGATCCATTATTAAACATAAACAGCTACTACGTAATAGATGTACATTATTCATAATAGAAATACCTGTGTCCCCCAGTCACCAACATGATTTCGCCGAAGAACTTCAACACTTGAAAACTCGAGCATACGGGCAAGCGTATCCCCAATAATTGTAGATCTTAAGTGGCCTACATGCATTTCCTTCGCTATATTGGGAGATGAAAAATCAACAATGGCCCTTTTGATTGGAAGCCGTGGTGCCCATGTATCGATACCATCAACTAACATTTTTTGAAGACTCTGCAGCAGCAATATTTACCTTTAACCAACCACAAAAATTGGTTTATCCTTCTCTTCCTTTACGTGTTCCCTGTTTTGGTGATGATATTGATTAGTAAAGGTAAAAGAAAAGTTCCTTCCCTCAAAGGTAAGCAGAAAAAAAACACAGATAAGTTCCAATTACAGCCAAAAAAATGTTAAAACATGTGCGCTCACCTTGGCCCTCCAGTCTTTTGATAATACAACATTCACAAATCCTGGCCCAGCAACAGAGCATGATTCTATCATTTCAGATTGAGGAAGGTTTCGGATTATGGCATACAAAAAAAAAAAAAAAAAGTAGAGATAACTATACAATACTATTAAATTAAAATCTAACAGACATTAGAACATAGTTGTAAATGTCAATACCTGTCCAACAGATAGAGGACCCTTCAACTCGTTTTGCTTTCCTTTTATTTTAGACCATAGGCCCATTGCGTTATTACTGCAACGAAGATAAAAGTCCCTGATTAGCACCAAAAAAACACTATAGGAAACCTGAAGCCAAGATTTAAATGCATGTCTAACACTCAGGCAAATTCCATAAATACAATTCGCATATATTCTTCATACGCAGATGAGTGCCATACCACTGGTAATCACCAAATTTTGCAGTGCAAGCAGCAACCAAAGGCTCTACATCTGGCTCATTAGGCACTGTTTCCTCGAGTGCTGCTTCAAACAGTTTTGCCAACTGTCGCTTCACATTCCCGACAGTATGTTCCTCCTGTGCCAAAATTCAAAATTACTTTTTCAGCAACAACTCAGTCGCATCGGGTGCTGAAACTAGCAAAGCAATTATCACCAAAAAAACCAATTGATCGCCCACAATATTGCAGATACACGCTTGAATAAATAAATTATCTTTGGGTGGCTGGGGGGAACTAACAGCAGTATGTAGGTTTGAGTTACGTTAACTTACATTTTCCATTGTCGAAACAGATTGTATCTCTGTTGCCAAAAATGAGCCGCCTAGATGTCGCCCACAACCAGTATGTCTAGTTTGGCATCGACCAAATCAAATTATCACGAGCTCCATAAGCAACCTACTTCAAAACAAAGTAAAGGACTATAAAAACACAACGAGAAATGGTGCATAGAAGAGACAAAAAAAAACAAACAAACGGTTTGCAATATTATGGTTCAGTTCAGTTGCTACCCGAAGCGAATAAATCCACACACACACGCACACTCTGGATAACTAACATTGAAATCACAGATGGTGGAAACCGAAAAGAGTAATCAAATTGAAAAACAAGTTCCTACTAGAGATACCCATAAAATAAGAGTGTGAGAGGCGATTGAAGGAAAGGAATCAGGTGGAGAAACCGACAACGGCAATTGGGCTCGGGACGACCCTATCGACTTTCCTTTTCTTGTATAGTTTTTGACTTTGTCCCTTTTGTTTGAGCTTAAGAACGAACTGAAGATACAATAGTAGGTGATGGGTCCTTTGACTCCTTTCCTTAACGGGTAAGATAGCGAGTCCTTTCCTTCCTAGAAGGGTAAGGCGGTGAAGCAGGTTTAGTTCAAAAGTTTCAGCCGAGTTTAACAGTTAACAACAACGGAGAAACGGAGAAATGGCAGATGAATTGGCTAGGCTATGGGAAAGTTTTACCTTAATTGGAGTAGAGAAAAAAGAGATAACCTTCACAGAGGAGGAAACCAGACGTGCAGATGCAAAAGCAAACAGGTGTCTACTTCTTCATGTTCTTATGGAAAAAAAAATCTGAATAGAGAAGCTTTCAAAGCAACTATGACCAAAATATGGAACCCTGAAGGATTTATAAGCTTCAACGAAGTAGGTCCTAACATTGTTGAATTTCAGAAGGAAGTGAAACATTGATAGGGTATTAAAAGGATGACCTTGGTCTTTTCATAAAAACTTAATTTGCGTTAAGAGGTGGCTTGAATCTAGTTGAAATAGCGTCTTTGTAGTATATCCGCTCGAGCGATGGTTCTTTAGCTCTAGCGGAATGCAAGTAAGAGACTTCGCTCAATACTGCTCAACATTTAGCTTAAGCAAAATGCAAGTCAGAGACTTCGCTCAATACTGCTCGACATTCAGCTCGAGCGGTATACAAGTCTGAGAGTTCACTCAACACCCACTCAACAATTAGCTCGAGCAGAGTGCCAAAACCCTACGTTCGCTCGAGCGCCACTCGACTACTCGCTCAAGCTAATGTTCTCAGCAAGGGTCCGCACCGATTTCTATAAATAGGAAACGGCACTTACTTTATTTTTTCACTTCAGTCATTTTGAGTTTTACAGATGAGTGATATTTTGTGAGAGTTGAGAGCATAGAGAGTTAACTTCTTTGTGGAAGAAGTTTTGTATTAAATCTCTTATACTCTATCTTTGTTTATAGTGAAAGCTATAATACCGACTCCACCAGTGGACGTAGGCTTACATTGAGCCGAACCACTTAAATCTTGGTGTTCTGTATGTGATTGTTATTATTTTCTTTTGTTTATTTTCGCTGCTATACTTCAAATTAGTCTTTGATATCTGGTTATTCCCAACAAACTGGTATCAGAGTGTGGCTCTGTGCGAGATCTGGAGGGATAGCTATGGGTAAGTTTGAAGTAGAGAAATTTGGCAGTCAGAACAATTTCAGTTTATGACGTATCAAGATGAAGGATTTACTACGACAACAGAATTTGTCAAAAGTATTATAAGAGAATGTGTCTGATGATTCTCTGGCACCTTTAAAAGAAGAAGAAGAAGAAAAAGTACATAGTACTATTCTTTTGTCATTATCAGATGGAGTTCTAGGGAGGTTGCTGATGAGGAGATTGCAACTAGTCTTTGGTCTACACTTGAGAGTCTGTATATGAAGAAATCTCTCATCAACTATTTATATATGAAGCAACGACTATACACTCTAAAAATGAAGAAATGTACTCCTATCTCTGAACACTTAGATGAATTTAATAAAATTATTATGGATCTGAGGAATATTGACATTAAGCTTGAAGAATAGGATCAAGCATTAATTGTTTTGTGTTCATTGCCCATATCATTTGAAAATTTTGTGAATTTCATGTTGTATGGTAGAGATACAATTTCCTTGGCATATGTGAAATCTGCTTTGAATTCTAAAGAATTGAGGAATAAATTGAGTGTGAAGGGCACTGATGAACAAGCCAATGGTTTGTTTGTTAAGGGTTCCTCAAGCAGGGGTAGATCCAGTGACAAGGGTTCAAAGAATTACAGGGGTAAATCCAATGGCAGTTCACAGTTGAAGTTTAACAAGAAAAATGTTTAATGTCATTACTGTCATAAGTTTGGTCATTATAAAAATGAGTGTCCTAAACTGAAAAACAAAGATGAAGGCACTAGTTCCTCTAATGCCGTTAGCGTTGTTGATGAAAAGTCTAACGGCTCAGATATTATCTTAGCAATTAGCGATTCCAGTAGTTGCTTCAGTGACAAGTGGGTCATGGACTCAGCTTGTACATTTCACATGTGTCCCAAGAGGGACTGGTTCACTAATTATGAACCAGTCAATGGTAGTTCCGTTTTGTTAGGGAATGATGTGGCTTGTAAAATTGCTGAAATTGGTTCAGTCAGGATAAAGATGTTTGATGGGATTGTCAGGACATTGTCTAACGTCCGACACATCCCAGATTTGAAGAAGAATCTTATTTCTTTGGGCACTCTTGATTCTTTGGATTTTAAGTACACTGGTGAAGGTGGAGCTATTAGAGTCAGTAAGGGCTCCATGGTTGTGATGAGAGGAGATAAGACAAATGGTCTTTATTTCCTTCAGGGCATTACAGTGACAGGTTCAGCTGCAGTGTCTATTTCAGATGATCTAGACTCAGATATCACCCGTCTGTAACACATGCATTTGGGTCATATGAGTGAAAAGGAAATGTCTATTCTGAGTAAGCAAGGTTTTTTATGTGACCAGAAGATAGGAAAACTTGATTTTTGTGAACATTGTGTGTTTGGAAAACAGTGCAGGGTTTAATTTTCTATAGGGGTTCACAGAACTAAAAGTACTGTGGACTATATTCATTTTAATCTTTGAGGTCCATCTTCTGTTCTATCAAAAGGTAGAGCTCAGTATTTGCTTACATTTATTGATGATTTCTCACAAAAAGTTTGGGTTTATTTTTTGAAGCAGAAAAGCGATGTATTTGTTAACTTTAAACAGTGGAAGACTTTGATTGAAAATCAGACATACAAGAAAATAAAGCGACTTCGAACTACAATGGTATGAAATTTTACGGAGGTGAGTTTGATGAATTCGGCAAAAATAAGGTATTGCCAGGCATCGCACAGTTAGACATACTCCATAGCAAAATAAGGTAGCTAAACGAATGAACAGGACTCTCTTGGAGAGAGCCCACAATATGCTTTCTAATGCAGGCTTGTCTAAGGAGTTTTGGGCTGAATCAATCAACACAGCTTGCTTCCGGGTCAATCATTCTCGAGTCACAGCTATTGGTTTGAAAACTCCAAATGAGGTATGGTCTGATACTTCTGCTGATTATTCAAATTTGAAAATTTTTTGTTATCCTGCATATTTTCATGTTAATGATAGAAAACATGAGCAAAGGGCAAAGAAAAACATATTCATTGGATATGCCAGTGGGGTGAAGGGATTTAGGTTGTGGTGTACTGAGCCTGAATCACCTAGGTTTGTAATCAGCAGAGATGTTGTATTTGATGAAAAATCCATGTTTAATCCGAGAAAGGAGTTTACTATGTCTACAGGTAAAGAACAGGATATTGACAAGAAGGTGGTGTTTCAGATGGAAGCACCACAGGGGCTATCAGTTGGTGCCCAAGATCATGTTATTGCAAATGAGCATGATTCTGATTCTGATAGCAGTGCACATGGTGAGCAAGACTACAATATAGCTACTGGTAGACAGATTAGACCACCTCAGAGATATGCTCATGAAGATATGGTGATGTATGCTCTTACTACGGCAGAAGACATTATTGGTCAGGAGCTTTCTAGTTATTCAGAAGCTGTCAAGAGTAAGGAATTTGCACAGTAGTGCTCAACTATGATTAAAGAGATTGAGTCTCTTCACAAAAACCAAACATGAGATTTGGTTGTGTTGCCGAAGAAGATGAAGACTGTTGGCTTCAAATGGGTCTTCAAAAGAAAAGAGGGAATCCAGGGTGATACAGATGTAAGATACAAGGCACGCTTAGTTGCTAAGGGCTTCAGCCAGAAAGAAGGCATCGACTTCAATAAAATTTTCTCTCCAGTTGTGAAACACAGTTCGATTAAAGTGTTACTTGCTATAGTAGCTTTGTATGACTTAGAGCTATAACAACTTGATGTTAAAACAGTGTTCCTACATAGTGAGCTAGACGAGTCCATTTACATGCATCAGCTAGAGGGTTTCATTGTTGAATGTAAAGAAGATCATGTGTGTAGATTGAAGAAATCATTGTATGGTTTGAAGCAGTCTCCAAGGCAATGGTATAAATGTTTTGATTCCTTTATGATTGATCATGGTTATTTAAGGAGTAACTATGATAGCTGTGTTTATTATAGGGAGTTATCTGATGGGTCTTTCATTTATTTACTACTTTATGTTGAGGATTCGCATATTGCTGTTAAAGGCATACCTGACATTGGTTTGTTAAAAACCTAACTCAGAAAAGAGTTTGAGATGAATTAGGTGTTGCAAAGAAGATTTTGGGGATTGAGATCCACAGAGATAGGAAAGCTGGAAAGTTGTACTTGTCCCAGGGAAAGTACATTGAGAAAGTTCTTCAGAGATTTGGAATGTCTAATTCCAAACCAGTAAGTACACCACTTGCTACACACTTTAAACTTTTAGCTTCCTTATCTCCTCAGACAGATGAGGAGGAACGGTTCATGGCTAGTGTTCCTTATTCCAGTGCAGTTGACAGTATAATGTATGCAATTGTTTGCACTCATCCAGACATTTCACAGGCAGTGAGCGTTGTTAGCAAGTATATGGCTAATCCAGGTAAGACTCATTGGCAGGTTATGAAATGGATACTCAGGTATTTGAGAGGGACTTTGGACTTTGGCTTAATATTGATTTCAGTTCCCGAGTTACTGGTTATCTTGATTCTGATTATGCTGAGGACTTCGATAAAAGAAGATCATTGACAGGTTATGTTTTCACTTTGTGTGCGTCTGCTATTAGTTGGAAAGCAACACTGCAATCCACCGTTGCTTTATCAACTACAGAGGTAGAGTACATGGCAACAACAAAGGCTATTAAGGAGGCCATTTAGTTGAAAGGCTTGATCAGTGACTTGGGACTACAGCAAGATGGGATTTCAGTATTCTGTGACAATCAGAGTGCAATACATTTGACTAAAAATCAAATGTATCATGAGAGAACGAAGCACATTGATTCTAGGTATCATTTTCTCAGACAAATTGTTACAAAGGGTGTTATAGAGATTCTGAAGATTGGTACTTCTGAGAATCCAGCATATATGATGACAAAGCTAGTTGCAGTGTACAAGTTCAAACTCTGTTTGGACTTCATTGGTGTTCGGAGTTTGTGATTCCCTTAGGGGATTTGGTGGAGAGGGTCGGTTCTGTGGTCATAGGTTTTTTTTGTGTTGGGCTTGGTAGAGTTCAAGCCAAGGTAGAGTAGAGATTTGTTAAGAGGTGGCTTGAATCTAGTTGAAATAGCGCCTCTACAGTATGTCCGCTCGAGCAGAATGCAAGTCAGAGACTTAGCTTAATACCGCTCAACATTCAGCTCGAGCAGAATGCAAGTCAGAGACTTCGCTCGATACCGCTCGACATTTAGCTCGAGCGGTATACAAGTCTGAGAGTTCGCTCGACACCTGCTCAACAGTCAGCTAGAGAGGGGTGCCAAAACCCTACGTTCGCTCGAGCGCTGCTCGACTACTCGCTCAAGCCAATGTTCTCAGCAAGGGTCCGCACCAGTTTCTATAAATAGGAAACGACACTTACTTTATTTTTTCACTTCAGTCATTTTGAGTTTTACAGAGGAGTGATATTTTGTGAGAGTTGAGAGCGTAGTGAGTTAACTTCTTTGTGAAAGAAGTTTTGTATTAAATATCTTGTACTCCATCTTTGTTTATAGTGAAAGCTCTGATACAAACCCTGTCAGTGGACGTAGGCTCACATTGAGCTGAACCACATAAATCTTAGTGTTCCGTGTGATTGGTAAAAACTCTAGAAACCAATGATGAGGATGGAGGCATGTTGCACAGAGAAACTGCTGAGTGGAGGGAGGGAGAGAGGAACGAAGCATGTGAGAGAAAAATAGGGAGGAGAAGAAAATGAGGGAGAAATTCTAGGGAAGAAGAAAATCTCAAGGTGGGGGAAAAGTAGGGAAAATAAAATCACTAACCTCATAATGAAAATGACATCGTTTTCTTCTAGGCATGGGCTTCTTTTGTGGGCCTGGGCTTCAAGTATGGGCCTTAGGCCTGAGTAGTACAGGCTAGCTACCTACACTCGACCCGCTTAGCCCACCCATACAAGCCTTGCCTGGGGCAAGCGTGGCAGTCCACCCACATAAGGTGGGCAAACGGGTAGTAATGAAGCCCTTTAAGAAGACTAAGGGTGGGTGGGGCATTGCCCCCTCCGAATTTATATATAAATATATATTACATATTATTTTAAAAAAATTATTAAATGAAACGACTTCATTTTGTTTGAGGGTAAAAATCTCTCCTCTTGTGTCTTTGTCTCTCTCCCATGCCTCTCAGTCTATCTCATCTCTCTCTCAGTCTCAACTTTTCTTTTTGTCTCACTTTATCATTGTCGCTTCTCTCAGCGTCGCTACACCATCGTCCTCTTCATTGTAACTTGTAAGTAACTCGAAACCCTAAAATGCATAGACATTCCAGATTGTCTTACATGACCAATGGAGGATGGGTTTGTGTTTTGGATGCTTTGGAGTTAAATTGTGAGCTACCATTTTGATTGTTCATTGTGATTTTTCTTTATTTCTGAATCTTCGATTGTGATTTGATTTTGATAGATGATTTAGGGTTTCAATCCAAAACCCTAATTTAGGTTAGGATTTAATTCGAACACCTAACTCAATCTATTTTGGGGTTTCAAATTGAAACTCCAAACTAGGAAGGGACTAGGAAAAGCTTGAACACAATTCCGACAGTGATGTATATAAGCACAATTGAAATTCCTAGGGAGTTATATATTTGTGTATTGATAAGACCATTCACTATTTCTTGAAGCTGGATCTCGGCCCCAGATGAACCATATATCCAAGAAAAACTATGAACCAGAATAGAAGAGCAAGCCTACTCATCAGCAAATATTGCATAGTAGCCTCATTAAATCGTACACCCAAGACCCCAAAATAGTTTGGGGTTTTAATTTGAATTTGAACCCAAAACTAGATTGTGTGATTTTATTGTGATTTTGTGTATTTTAAAAACCTAAAATTTTTTATACTTTGCAACATGTCAGGTGTTTGATATATTTTTAGTTTCATGGATAGTGGTGTTTGTGCTAGTGTCAGTGATCAAAATACTTCTCCAAATCTAAAGACTAACATTAGTATTACCTCCCCTGCACCGATCATTAGTATTACCTCTACACTCATGGGTCCACCAAATAAAAAAATCATCTTCATCATGTAGGACATTTTATCAAATTAAAAGATGATGACCCCAATGACCTAAATACAAAATTTAATTGTGGTATTGTTTATGGTTATCACTATAAATGACATGGTACTTCCCAGTTGAAAAATCATTTAGAATGACACTGCAAGAAGAGTCATATAAAACGTGGAGAATTCGCATAAATAGCTGCAAAATTCAAAATTAGGAAGATTTTTTCAAAAATGAAAATTTTGTATGTATCTTTAAATTCGCATATTTTGAATCAAAGATTGAGGAAGAAAGTTCAAAATTCGAGGATGAATTATCCCAAATTGATATTTGCTATTCGAATCCAAATTCTACGCTAATTGTACTAAACTACCTTAAAAATGTGAATATGCACAAATATGACAAGAAAAATATCATCTTCCTTTGATTGGGGCAATACCAGTTGTTTCTTTTCTCAAATATTATATTTACGTTCACTTTTGTCTTCTTAGCTTCTTAGAAAATATTTCGTTTCAAATTTTGAAAGTGATTTTGATTTCGATTTTGGCCAAAGGTTTTGCAAGATTCTTGTTTACTTGTGTTTTTAATTTTCATGCAATAATTTAAATTTTTCATTTTTGAAAAAGTATTCATAATTTCAAATTTTACAGGCATTTAAGCTCGACTCTTGGGTTTCAATAAATGATTTCAAAATTTTATCATTAACAAATAACTTTTAGAGTTTACTTTCTATTTTGCATCTTTTCTCAATTTCAATCTCTAGTTTCCATCGTTTAACTAGTCTTCAAAATAATTCTAATTATGGCCAGCGTCAACTTATAAATTCTTTTATTCGATCCAATTCTTCTAGATCTTCCATGTCCAACAACCTAAATGTATTAATCAAAATAATTATAGAACCATAGATATTAAAAGAAATTTGAATGAGTGGACTATTCCCTTGTGCTAAAAATCATATTTACGAGCAATTATTTTTTTTAAAATTATTTTTTCTCAATTATTTAATTAAAATTGTTGAAAAACTCATTAGTTTAATTAATGATTATGAATCATTGCAATTATAAACTAAAGAGGCTATGCTAAAACATATTGAATAAAAGTACTCTTTTATTTATATTAGATTAATACAAGTTGCTATTAAACTATTGGCAAGAAGTGGATTAAGTACTTTACTATTATCATATTTGCCTAATGGGAGTCATTAGAAATTTCATGATTCATTACTTTAACTTGTATTAAAGCGTTTTTTTATTTTAATTATTATCCTAATTATTCGTTATGATTTTTTTATACTAATATTTTACATTCTCTAGTATCATTAAAATCAGTGGCTATCCTATGAAGAAAATAGTAATTTTTATTTATTGCACTCATTATAAATTAATAAAAATAATATTACAGGCTCCGACTCTAATTCCTAGCCCTAAAGACTATATATTATTATTACAATTAATTTGTATGCTAAAGTTCGATATATCAAGTATACCGAACTTTAGCATACAAATCTCTAAACAAATTAATTGTAATTAAATTATTCTTCCTAATGGGAAACTATAAAGTATAACTCCATTATTTAAACTTGAAAGTAATGGTATATTTAATCTTGATTATATTGAACAAAACTTAGATAGACTAGTCCATATATTTTTTAAATCATATAAAAAATAGTTTTTTTCATAATAGAATGCCTTAATCCTCAAATTATTAGTCACCTAGATCTATATTTATTTAAATTTTCTGAAATAAGTCATAGAATTTGAATAATCAATGGGCTAATTTTAAAGAGTTATTCCATGAAATTTTATTTTTATACACTTTTATTTTGTTAGTACAAATACTATATTTTATGTAAGAGGAAAATATAGTAATATACAACGAATATTATAATTTTTGCAACATTTTCTAAAACTTTAAGAAATTTGTATTCAAAGGGAATATTATAAATTTTTAAATGAAATAGAGGAAAATATATTTTTCTTTCCTTTCAAGTCAAACCAATTATATACCATTCACCGAATGAATCAATGGGTTAAACAAGACAATCATCAATTTGTCTTTGAAGAATATCCACTCTTATAAACTGTCTTTTTCTATTTTTTTAAATTTATTTTTCAACATCAAAGAAATGGTTTGGATAATGAGATGAGATGAGATGGGATAATTTTAAATAAGTTGAATAAAATATTATTAGAATATTATTTTTTAATATTATTATTATTTTAGATTTAAAAATATTAAATTATTAATTATATTTTGTTATTGTATGAAAATTTAAAAAAATTATAATGATAATATAAAATGAAATCGTTTATCTATCCAAACAAACCGAATCACTTCTTTAATCAAGAAAAAAAATTAATGAAAGGATAAAATGATGGACATATTAACATTATTTATATCAGGGTGGCTGCTTCCGACTTCCGTTGGAAGTTATCGTTAGTATAATTGTTTTATATATATATATATATATATTATTTTTAACATTCTAAATTCTTTTTTAAAAAATAAAAAAAAACATAATATCAAAAAATACTTATTTAATAAAAAAAGAAATTTGACACGGTGAGAGTAACTTTAAGCTTGATTTGATTTTTTAATTCATTTTAATTTATTATTATAATTTTTTTAAATTTTAATACAAAATATAATAAATAATTTAAATTTTAAAATAATAATAATATTAAAAAATAATATTTTAATAATATTTTATCATTTCAAATCAATACAACTCAATTATAAAATAAATTTTTAAATGCTCGATCTTATCCGATTACTTCGATCTTCCAACCACATCGTTACACGCTCATAGAATCCCTGCAAAATAAAATCTTCCGCCATCCCTCTCACATCCCTCCGTATATATACAGCTGTCCTGGTTCATACCAACCCATCTGAGTGAAGACTCTGAGATTGGAGTTTGAGAGTGAGAATGAAGAACGCCGGGAAGAGCTTCAAATCCAATATGAAAAACGAGGGGAGAAAGGATCGGAGATCGGGGACAGGCATGAACGGATCTCCGAAGAAGGGCGGCCATGGCGGCAAGTTCACGTGGGCAGGAGTTGGCTACTCTCAGTCCGAGATCGGCTTCGAAAAGGAAGCTCCGGATGCCAAGGACCCGATGTTCGAAGATCCAGAAGAAATCGCAAAGGTTTGATGGCGGCGGTGGCGACGATGATCGTACTCGTAGGTTTGACTATGATAATGACTATGAGGTGTAAATAATCCTGGACTGTGATCCATCATTTCCCCTTTCAATAAAATGTGTGCATAGTTTTTTACTGTTTTTAGAATTCTGGATAGAAAACTAACTTCTTTTAGCTGCTCGATCTCCCAATTGGGCTGTCCAAATTCCAACTCTGATTTTTAGAACATCGAAATTGTGGAAGGGAATCTAAACTGGATCAGAATTCCTTAAACATTTTATATAATTCTGGACTTTAGGGACTGCACTATCTATCCAAAGGATTAGTATTTGTAAAAAGTTATGAATCGATTTAGGAGCACTTGATAATCATCAATAAAAATAATTTTTTTTATATAATTCTTTTAATGTTTTGATTTAATAACAAGTTATTATTGATTATTATCGGCTAATATTATATACAGTCGCAGTGTGGAATTTCGTGTTTTTTTATTTTGAAAAAAAGTCGGATCACAACTAAAAAAATAAATTTTACGTGAATTTTAGATTATTTTTTAGAAAATATTAGAGACAGAAAAGGATACTGATGTGACATAGTCGCACCTTTTTTTTTTTTTCGTACGTCTCCTTTCCCCTCCTTTGCCTTTGCCGCTCTGCTTCCGCCCTCTTCTTGGCTGCCATGGTGGTCGGGTGTCATTCACGGGAGCTTCCATCCCCTGCAAGACAGTGCTGCTTGGACCGTCGGTAGCTTCTATCGGCCTTGAGGTGGTCTCCAACCACCATTGCGGCCACAAAGAGGGTGGAGGCAGGCAGAGACAGAGTGATAGGAAGAGGGGAGACGTATGGGAGAGGCGCTGCTGTGAAGGGGATGGTGCTGCTTGGATTGCTGGTGGCCTCTACCTGTCTTGAGGTGGTCTCCGACCACTATGACGGCCATGGAGAGGTTGGAGATAGGCAGAGACAGAGAGAAAAAGAGAGAGGAGGGGAGGGAATACGCACGGGAAGGTGGACAAAAAGAAAGCAAAAAAAAAAAAAAAAAAAAAAAAAAAAAAAAGGAGTGGGGCATGCATTAGCGCGTGAGATTCTTTTATATTTATAGCAATCTTCTTATATATATATTTTTTTTATAGAAAATATGGGAAAATTGCATTCTCAAGAATGTAAGTGAATATTTAAAAAATAAGATAAGATAATAATTTTGTAAATAATAAAAAAATAATTTATGAATACTAATAAGATAATTTGATTTAAGTATTTATTAAATTATGAAATATGAGAATAAAATATTATAAAAATTAAAATATTTTTATAATATAATTTTTTTAAATAATTTATATTTAAAAATATAAAAAATTATGATAATTAGTTTAAAAAGTTATAATATTTAGTTTGTAAGTGTTTATATTTAAATAATATTTAAAAATAAATTAAGATAAGTTAGAATGGAATAAGTTTGAGATGAGATGAGTTAATATGAAAGTTAAAAATTGAATAAAATATTATTATTAAAATATTATTTTTTAATATTATTATTGTATTGAAATTTAAAAAAATTGAGTTGTTTATTATATTTTATGTAAGAATTTATGAAAATTTTAATGATGAAATAAAATCATGTGAATGTTTCTCAATCCAAATTGAACTTTATTATGCAAACTAGCAATTCTAAAAAAATATGAAAGGCCTATAAATTGATAAGGAGTAGCTTTGAGCCTTTGAATCATAATTTTGGGATCAAAATTCTGAAGATTTATTCATCAAAATTTGAAGATTTGGATCAAGAGATACCAATACGTTAAAAATGAATTACAACATTTTATTTTCAAATCCCGATGTGTAAAACATACTTAATAGTGTTTATATTATATAATTTGATTTGAAAAATACATGTAAAAGTTTGAATTTTATAAATTAAATTTTATTATTTAAGTGATGTACATGATGTGCTCTAAATATTAGCTTAAAAATAGAATAATTCTAACAAGAAATATCGTTTATCATTACTCTTTATTTCTTTAAGTATCTCATGATATAATTTGATTTAGAAGATGAATTTTAAAATTTAAATTTTGCAAATTAATATTGTTATTAAGTGATTGAATGGTGTATTCTATACACTGATTTACTAATAAACGAACTCATGCATATAATAATTATAAATTTAAATCTTACCATTCAAATTGTGTTGCATCAATAATATAAATAATATAAATGATGTTTTTTCATATAAGCTTATAAATAAAATGAATGACTTCTATTTGAGATTTGGCTGCTTTAGCTACTCGTATAATATTCTAAGAGAAATATTATATATTATTAATTTTAGAAATAATTTTGAGAGAAGTTACTGTTTGGAAGTAATCATTTTACACATCTTATGTGGTATCATCTCAGCCATCCATTTGGGAAGAAGAAGTTAGTAAATTGTAGTGTATGTATTGTGTGCACCACTACAGTTGATGCTATATAGCACTACTCTTATTTTTATCATCATCTTCTAACGTAGTACTATAAATAATTGTAAAATTATTTATTACTCATTATCTATCATCCAATCATTGGATGCCAAATAAAAGGATAGTGAGAAGATGATATAATTAAGAGGACGATGGACAAATATTTTCAGTAATGTTATATGTACGCACAATATTATATATAATGAGTGGGTAGTAGCCTCATTTTATTCATGTTTTTTTTTTATTTGAAATTTAAATTTTAAATTTTAATGAGATGAAAGTTAAAAGTTGAATAAAATATATTATAATATTATTTTTAATATTATTATTATTTTAAGATTTGAAAAAAATTAAATTATTTATTATATTTTATGAAAAAATTAAAAAAAATTATAATAATAAAATAAAATCAGATGAAATATTTTGCTCGAAAACCTTGGTCCTGTCAGCTAAGTAGCATATAGGAAACATTGGAAACCCGAATCACCCGATCCCAATCCACAACAAATTGAAGATCCTTCGCTCGAAACGGGAAACTCGACGCTCAAATACGTTTCGGAATCAATCACCGTTAGCAAAAAGGCCTCAGTCGTCCCCTTCCTTCGCAGACACACAAATGGTTGCTCAGGACGCAACCACAGAAGAATGAGAATAAGCGTGCGCGGCGCAGAGGCACGGAATGGGCAACAAGATCGCGCGCACCACCCAAGTCTCCGCCTCCGAGTACTACCTCCACGACCTGCCGTCCTCCTACAACTTGGTCCTCAAGGAGGTTCTCGGCCGAGGCCGTTTCTTCAAGTCGATTCTCTGCAAGCACGACGAGGGCTTGGTCCTCGTCAAGGTCTATTTCAAGCGTGGCGATTCCATTGATCTCAGAGACTACGAGCGCCGTCTCTTCCAGATTAAAGAGATTTTCCTTGCCCTTGATCACCCTCACGTTTGGCCCTTTCAGGTCCCAGTTCTCACCGCGTTTGTTTTCCTTTTCCTTTTTTCTTTGGGAATTTGAACGCAATGTTTTGTTGCCGAGAAGATTCAAGAAAATTAGCGCGACTTCGGTTTTTTGAATTTTAAACTTCTGTGTGGCTTTATTAGAATTGAGCTGCCTCGAGATGTAAAATTTCAAGTTAGCTATACAAAGTTCTAAGTTTCTTTGGGTTACCCAAAAATTGGGTAAGAGATGGGGATATAAGATTGATGCTAGATGCCGTTTTGCTTAATTTAATGATAATTGTAGAGTTTATTTCGATTGAATAAGATAATGGCACTTGTTGTGATTGCGGGAATGTTTTGGTTCTAGAGGTGGAGTCATGAAGAATTTTGTTGGATTTTTAGGCAGTACTTGAATTTCATCTTCATCTTCAGGCACTTGAGTAGAGCATTATTGTTGAAAATACTCGTATGGTTTTCTGTTCGCTTGCAGTTCTGGCAAGAAACAGATAAAGCAGCTTACCTTTTGAGGCAGTACTTCTTCAATAATCTACATGATCGACTAAGTACTCGGCCTTTCCTCAGTCTAGTCGAAAAGAAGTGGTTGGCTTTTCAGGTTTATCTTTCTCTGACCCTCAAACCCTGAATTCTAATTGTTCAATGGACAGTTATTCTCATCATTTTTATACTTTTATGGATTTGCAGCTACTTCTTGCTTTGAAACAGAGCCACGAGAAAGGAATTTGCCATGGTGAATTCTAATAGTTGAAGGAATCTGCTTGTGATATGTTTTTTGTTCTAAAAATTAGTTGGTTTTATACACGTTGATTTTGCATCTTCTCAGGTGATATAAAGTGTGAGAATGTGCTGGTCACTTCTTGGAATTGGCTTTACCTTGCTGACTTTGCATCCTTCAAACCCACTTATATTCCCTATGATGACCCTTCTGATTTCTCCTTTTTCTTTGATACTGGAGGAAGAAGGCTCTGTTATCTTGCACCTGAAGTCAGTTCTTATTTAACTTCTATAATTATTTTATGCCATTTTGTTCCTTTGGATGATTTTATCGTTATGAAGTTTCTCCTTTTATTTTCATTATTCCCTATTATATTATTTCTTGAGGAGATAATTCTCATTCATATGTTTGCATTTTTTTTTTCTCCCAGAAGTTTGATAACAACCTGTAGAATGGATGTTATAACCTACAAATTGGTACTGTAAAATTACAGCTCAAACTTGTGGGTTCATAAAAGGACATTCTATCTATCTTGATAGGAAGCATGCTGGTTAAGATTATTCCGTGGGTCAATTCTTAGACTAGCATCTTTATATACTCATAGGTTAGAATTTTGTCTAACCTATGAGTATATAAGAAATGAGGTTAGCTGGTTGGAAAATGATCTACTTGTCTAAAGGGGGAGGATTAACTCTAATAAAAAGTAGTTTGTCTAATCTTCCCACTTATTTCTTATCTCTTTTTCCGTTGCTGGCAAGGGTAGAAAGAAGAATTGAGAGTTTATTTTGGAATTTTTTATGGGGTGGTGAAGGAGATGAAAAAAAGTTCCATTTAGTTAGTTGGAAGAAGGTTTGTCAACCGAATGATTGTGGTTGGTTGGGGATAAAAAACTTGAGATTGTTTAATAGAGCATTACTTGGGAAATGGCTTTGGAGATACCACTTGGAAAGACATGCCTTATGGAAAAGTGTTATTGATGTAAAATAGGGTTGTTAGTGGGGAGGTTGGTGCTCAAAAGATACTAGAGGTGCATATGGGGTGAGTTTGTGGAAGTTCATTAGAAAAGGATGGGGGGAGTTTTCTAATCATATTAGATTAAAGGTGGGAGATGGGAAGATAATACTTTTCTGTCATGACTAGTAGTGTGGGAATTCTACGCTTAAGTTGGATTTTCCCTCTCTTTTTAGAATTGCAAGGGATCAAAATGCAGTTGTGTCTTACTCTGTTTTGAAGCAGTGTTAGGGCTTAAGGTGAATCTTGGCAAGTCTGAGATGGTTCCTGTGGGTGAGGTTTCTAATATCCGTAGTTTAGCAAGCCTGCTAGATTGTAAGGTGTCCTCTCTTCCAATGAAATATCTGGGTCTTCCGTTGGGAGCAACTTTAAAAAATAGAGCTATTTGGAATGGGGTGGTGGAGAAGGTAGAAAAAATGTTGGCTAGTTGGAAACGAGTGTATTTATCAAAAGGGGGCCGTCTCACTCTCATCAAGAGTACTCTCACTAACCTTCCTACATATTTCTTATCGCTGTTTCCTAGCCTATAGGGGTGGTGAACAGGATGGAGAAACTTTTTAGGCCATTCTTATGGGAGGCATGGGGGTGGAGAAGAAATTCCATCTGGTGAGATGGAAGACAATATGTATCTCAGTTGAGGAGGGGGGGGGGTTGGGAGTGTGTAATTTGAGAACTTTTAATAAAGTTTTATTGGGGAAATGACTTTAGAGATATCATTTGGAGGAGGGATCTTTGTGGAAGGAAATTATTGACACTAGACATGGTGTCGCTGGGGGTGGTTGATGTTCTAACGAAGTGAGAGGGGGGTATAGCGTGGGTGTATGGAAATTTATAAGGAAGGGGTGGCCAAGTTTTGTAAATCAAATTCGCTTTGTTGTTGGTGAGGGCAATCAAATCAGTTTTTGGAGGGACGTGTGGTGTGGAGATCAAGTATTGGAAAGGGCTTTTCCAGCTCTATATCGCATTGTAGGTAATTGGGAGGCTTCAGTGGCGGATGTGCAGTCTTTTTCTCATGGGTCACACCAGTGGAACATTCTTTTTATTAGGGATTTCCATGACTAAGAATTATCTATTGTTTCAGATTTTTTTAGCCTACTATATTCTATGGGGACTTATAGGGCACAGAGAGAGACATTGACGTGGAGGTCTTATGATCATAAGATATGTACAGTGAAAGCGTATTATAACATCTTGACAACACAAGAGCATACTCCGTTCCCCTGGAAGAATATTTGGAGGACTCGTGTGCCTTCTAAAGTAGCTTTTTTTGTTTGGAATGTTGCTCTTGGGAAGATATTGACCATGGACAATTTGAGGAAGAGAGGATGTGTAGTGATGGATTGGTGTTATATGTGTAAAAAGAATGGAGAATCTGTGGACCATCTCTTATTACACTGTGAGGTAACTAGGGTGTTGTGGGATGAGATTTTTCAAAGGGTTGATGTTGCATGGGTTATGCCTATGAGGTTGGTGGATTTGTTGGGTTGTTGGAGAAAGATGCAAGGCTATCATCAAGTGGCTGCAGTGTGGAAGATGATTCCGTTGTGCATTATGTGGTGCATTTGGACAGAAAGGAATGCGCGATGCTTCGATGATAAGGAACGCACAATGGCCGTGTTGAAGGTTTTTTTTTCTCCATACTTTAATGTGCTGGTTTTCCTCTATTGTATTGCATGGGGATAATGTTCATGATTTCTTGTCTTTAATTTATTGCTTTTAGAATGTAATTGGGGCCCATCTGTATACTTCCTGTGTACAAGGGTTATGTCTATTTCACTCATATATATAATATTTATCTCTTACTTATATATAAAAAAAAAAATGCAGTTGTGGGAAATTCTTTCTTTTGCATTGACAATAATATTCAGTGGAATGTTAACTTTATTAGGGACGTCAATGGCTGGGAAGTGGATGATGTTAAGGCTTTTTTGGAAAGACTTTACAAGTTAAAAGTTGATGCTAGGTAGGGAGGACAGCATGCTGTGGGTTCCAGCAGGAAATTCTATGTTCTCAGTTTCCTCTTTTTACAAAATATTAACCAGCCACAGGAGCTGTGAATTCCCCTGGAGAAACATATGTAAAGTGAAAGTTCCTTCCAAGGTTGCTTTTTTCTGTTGGGTGGTATCCTTGGGCAAAGTGTTGACAACTCAAAATCTTAGAAGGAGAGGTATGTACATTGCTGACTGGTGTGTCATGTGCAAGAAGGATGGGGAATCTGTTAATCATCTCTTTCTTTATTGTGAAGTGGCCAAGTTCTTGTGGAATAGGTTTTGAATTGGACTGGTCTACTTTGGATAATGATCGAGGAAGTGGTGGATTTATTGGTAGGGCAGAAGGGATTGAAGGGTAGCAAGAATGCTGATGATATTTAGAAGATGATTCCTTCTTGGCTCATGTGGTGTCTATGGCTTGAAAGGAATGAGAGATGCTTTGAAGACAAAGAACGTTCATTGGGAGACCTTAGGGATTTTTTCTTTAGTACTTCGAGTTTGTGGGCTAAAACTTTTGTAATGGAAGATAATTTCCAGAATTTGTGCTCGAATGAGGTACGTGGCTCTTATGGAGTGAGTTTGTGGAAAAATATAAGGAGCCTTTGGGGGACCTTCTGAGGACATGAACATTTTGTTGTAGGCGATGGTTTGCGTGTCCCTTTTTGGTTTGATATATGGTGTGGAAACTATTGTCTACGAGATACCTTCCTTGCCATTTTTGCGCTTGCTAGATTACAGGAGGCAACAATTGCCGATCTTTTGACCTTTTCAAATGGCACCCCTCAATGGAATATTGACTTCATTTGGGCAGCCCATGGTTGGGAGTTAGAGTCTATTACGGAGTTCTTTGCGGCAATATATTCTGCAAGTATTTCAGGGGGCTCCGGAGACAAGATGCTTTGGAATCATTCTAAGAAAGGTATCTTCTCAGCTTTCTATGTTCTATGTTCCCGTGGAAGAGCATATGGAAGACGAAAGCCCCTTCAAAAGCAGCTTTCTTTGTCTGGACAGCATCTTTGGACAAGATTCTCACTACAGATAATTTGAGGAAATGACGGGTTATTGTCCTAGATTGGTGTTGTATGTGTAAGAAGCATGGGGAGTCAGTTGATCATTTGCTTTTACACTGCGAGGTAGCCAAGGTGCTATGGGATGATTTTTTCTCAAGAGTCGGATTGTCTTGGGTTATGCCTTGTAGATTGGTGGATTTCCTTGCAAGCTGGAGAGGACTACGTGGAGATTCTTAGGTAGCAGCAATGTGGAGATTGGTACCAATATGCATGTGTTGGTGTATTTGGAGGGAGATAAATGCTAGATGTTTTGATGATCAAGAGAGAACAATGGATGAGCTTAAAGTTTTATTTTTTAAGTCTTTGTTCCTATGGGCGGGGGCTATAGTTTGTAATGGACTTAGGCTTTTTTCATGTATACTTCCTGTGTACCTGGGCTTTGCCTATTTCTATAAATACAATATCTTTTATTGCCTAAAAAAAAAAAAAAAAAAATTTCCAGAATTTGTTTTAGATTTCCTTTTGTTTTTAGAAAGTAGTGGGTATTTCCTTTGTAAACGTCCTGTGTACTTGGGCTTATGTCTATTCTTGGGAATACAATCTCTTATTACTTGTAAAAAAAAAAAAAAGAATTTTGGTTCTCCTAAGTCTAGGGGTGTACAGACCGACCTTCATTTTCTGTCGGTCTAGTGCACAAAGTGTAGATCGAGCTGAAGGGTGAGAAACTCCTTTGGCACCAACTGAAACTGCACAAAGAGTCGGTGCTAGTCAAACAGTGCTGACCTCAATGATGGTCAGCCAGTTTCGATCTGGTTGGAGAGACCAATCACTCTACTGCGTTTATGAACAAAACTCAAATCCATATAAAAAAATGATTCCAACTTTACAATTATTCTACCAATCCAAATAAAGACAAACAGTGATTATTAAGGGGGGAAGAATTGTTACTTGGTGAGACCGAGTAGCAGAGGGAGAAGCAACATTGCAGTGGAGCCAGCGTCCTGAAGCATGTTTTGGCAGACATTTGACATTAAGAGAGAGAGAGAGAGAGAGAGAGAGAGAGAGAGAGAGAGAGAGAGGAGGCAGAATTTAGAAGATGCTAATCAACTAAAGAAAGGCTGGAAGTTGATGGTTTGGATTTCAAAGGAAAGGCTGGGCTAGGCTAATATATTGGGCTTTATATAAATAGGTTCAGTTGGGGTTTATATATACGATCGATTCGGTTCGATCTGATCCAGTTGGATTGAGTTACTTGGACCAATGACTGGACCTATTTGATCATTTTGTAACTTGGCAGGATTGATGAACTACCGATTTTGGTGAAGAATCAGCTCATTCCGGTCGGTCTACTCGGTTTTTGGTTTATATGTACACCCTTACTCCTGAAAATTTTGTGCAAGACTTTCTTGTCTTTTTATAGAATCTTGCTTGTTTTGATATACTAAAATGCTGTTTCATGGCTCAAGTCTCTTTAACAGCCTATACCAGAAGTCGGTTAATGATAATTGATACTAGTGATATGCATCTGCATGACTTTGTAGCAAGCAGTCATCAATTCTGAATTAGAAAACCATTTAATTGATTGTTTTCGGGCTTTGGTTAATTTCAGAGATTTTATGAGCATGGAGATGAGATGCAGGTTGCACACGATGCACCTTTAAGACCATCTATGGATATCTTTGCTGTAGGGTGAGCTTTCTCTACCTTAAATATCTTTACCTTGAAAGTATTGTTTTGAAAATCTCAATTTTGACAAGTATCGTTGAGATCATATATCTAAAACGTTATAGATGTATCAATGCACAGGTCTTATTGAGAAATTAAGAATTTGTGTGAATTTGCGTGAGGAATTTATTATTGAGGCTGTAATTATAGAAAAATTGTGCCAAAGTGACATTGTTGCGTAAGGTTGTTTACTTAGAAGTGCGCAAGTTAACATCAGAAGCAATTTTGATAACATTTTCATGATGGTTGAAAGACAACCATGATTTTTGAAGAATTTATGTACACGCTCCTCCCATAGGGTTAGATATACTACACTTCAAAATAAAACCTTGTAGTAATAGATCCCTAAAAATTAATACTTCCATCCCTACTTCATTTATTATGAACTATAAAGTGGAATTTAGCAAAGTCTAAAAGTAAACAATACTTTGATGTCACTGCATCCTTATAACCCAAAAGTTAACACTATGTGATCAACACTTAATGGGACGCGTCTAAGGTGTAGTCTCATTTTGTAATACCTTGGATTGTATATAGAAAGTTGGTGAATGAAATTCCACATTAAATGGGAGGGAGAAGTTTGGGCCATTTATAGTAATTACAAGGGACTCCAATAGTGACATCAACTTGTCCTTTTGGGAATAGACTTAGATGTGCCCAAGCCTTTCTTAGGCCGTTACGCATTTACTAGTTGTGGTCTGCTTGTCTGTTCTCATCTCACATGGGAAATTTAAAACATAAAAAAGAATGAGTTGACCACTTAGTAAATATTATATCATAATGTAAAAAGGTTTTGAATCAGGATTTAGTTTTGAAAGCTTCCTTGAACACAATACGTTTGAACAAAATCAATCAAACACTTATCGTATTTACATTTACTTGCATAATGGCCAGCACACATTAATCCTTGTGTGCGAGGTTGTGCATTGGTCTCACATCCTGTGTCCATTGGGGGTTTCGGTATACTATGGGATGTAATCATCCCTTAAGGATGATAGTGTCCTTAAGGATGCCTTTCCTGGTGTGTATGGGGATAGTGTGGTGTAGGAAGCCTCAAAAATTGATTTGTTTAAGTCTTCCAATGGCATTATCCAATGGAACACCATATTTACTATAGGAGCACATGATTGGGGAGTAGAATAGGAGATGAAAACCAAGTTTTTGGGATCCCTTCAAAAAAAGGGAAGTTTAGAATCTGCACTGTATATCGCGCTCGCTGTTCAAGATACTAATCCTTTTCCTTGGACAAGTATTTGGAGGATTAAGGCACCTTTAAAGCATCTTCTCTGCATGGAGAGCTTCCTTAGGGAATATTCTTGCTGTTGAAAACCTAAGGAAATGCCAGATCATTGTAACGAATTGGTGTTGCATATGCAAAAGGAACAGGAATCCTGTTGTCCACCTACTTCTGCATTGTGAGATAGCAAGGATACTGTGTAATGAGCTTTTTTGATAGGGTAGGATTGGCATGGGTGATGCCTAGAAGGGTGGTTGATTTCTTAGCAAGTTAGAGAGGTTTACAAGGCAATCCGTAAATTGCTGCAATTTGAAAGATGGCTCCTACTTATTTATTATGGTACCTTTGGAGGGAAAGAAATGGTAGAAGCTTTGAAGATCGCAAGCTTGTGGTTGTGGAGTTTTACCTCTTAAAACTCGCAAGGTTTTGTCTAAATACCTAGGAGGTTTGAGTCACTGTAAGGGTGGCTTTTTGGGGTCAAACTACTCCTTTTAATTCTTATCAGAGCCCCGAAAAAAAGTCCAAACAGCAACCTCTTTGATGTCACAGTGCTGCAGAATTTTCTGCAATGGCCAACCATTACCCTTAATTACATGTATGACTATTATAGCACATATAGAATGCATCACTCATGAATTCTATCTTCTATGCACGTCGTGATCATGCCGACTTATAAATTTTTAAAGAGAAAACACAAGGAAACCAGTTTTCATTATTGGATAGCATCTATAAAATCTGATATTCAGTGAAAACCTGGCTTCAAGTGATCAATTTGTCACATATCATCATAGCATACCATTCATAAGCCTTAAACAAACCTAAACCAACCTTACCTAGAGTTTCCAGTTGTATCCTAAAGATGAAGATCAAGTGTCAGAATCTGTCATTTGTTTTCCTTTGCCCAAAGTTGATTCCTTGCACTTTCTAGCCGAGTTTATGTTTTGACATAAAAAATAAAGAATATGTTCGGTTCACAAAAGATAGGGAATTTCGAATTTAGGGATAATACTTGATGAAACTTACCTTGGGTTCAACTTTGAGGTTGCAGAAAGAATTGCAGCCATTAGGGATTTGTTAGGACTTAATATGGGTGCTGTAGGAGTGTAAAAGAAGCAGAAAACTTAGGATTATCACATTTGATTTAGTTGCTGGAAGGTAGGCAGTGACTTCTACTCAAAAAATGAAGAAGAAAAATACCTAAAATATGCGTTCTTCTGTCTTTTATTTTTAGAGGTTGATTTTTCAAGTTCACAGGATGGGAGATTCAGATGGCCATTCTCACTTATAAATTGAATTTAATTCTTTTTTTGGTTACATAAATGTGAAAGTGATATATTTCATGTCCTTTTTTTTTTTTTTTTCAATTTCAAATTAAAACATGTGTCAATTCTCCTCATTCCAGCACCCCCCTCGCCCCCCCCCCCCCCCCCCCCAACCCCCCCTCTCTCTCTCTCTCTCTCCAAAGCTGCACTCATCATCTGACTGCTTTAGGTGTGTAATTGCTGAGCTTTTCCTTGAGGGTCAGCCACTATTTGAACTCTCCCAGCTTCTTGCCTATCGTAGAGGGCAATATGATCCTAGCCAACATCTTGAGAAGGTACTCTCTCTCTCTCCTGATTCATAATCCTCAGTTGGGAGTTTTTTTTTTTTAATTACATAATATCATTTAGTCCCTCCAGCCTCAGCCTTAATGTTTTAGCCTTGCCTTCATTCGTATCTGACATCAGACTTGATCCATGTATTTCCTTGCTCATGTCTGGGTATTATAGTTGGCTAAGTTTCACTTACCTTCTTCGTATGAACTTCCATTTATCTCAATGATTTGCATTCATTGCTCTCTGGGTGCAGATCCCTGATTCTGGAATCCGCAAGATGATACTACATATGATTCAATTGGAACCAGAGTCGCGACTTTCTGCTGAGAGCTACCTGCAGGAATATGCAGCTGTCGTGTTTCCAAGATATTTCTCGCCATTTCTGCATAATTTCTACTGCTACTTGAATCCTTTTCATTCTGATACAAGGGTAAACAGCTCTGGCTATGTAATAATGAAGTTCAAATTTTAAGATCTCAACTGCTTCCACTTATTATGACTTACATATGGTACCTTACTCCTTTGTAATTGATATATGTAGGTTGCGGTATGCGAGAGAGTTTTCCGTGAGTTACTTAAGCATATGATGAACAGTAATGGCTCTAGTGATGAACTGTCACAAGAAATGGTTGCAAAACAAAACATCAATTGGACAAAGGACTCTTCAAGGAAGAGAGAGCAGATGTTAATTCGTGACCAGTTTGAACTTCTCGGTGACTTTAATATGCTGCTCAGGGATGTTAAACAGAATAATGATTACCCTAGTGCCAAGCCGATGCTTGAAGATGCAGCCAATACTGATTTTTCCCAAAATCTTAAAACCCATGCAATGCAATCACCTGGTGATCTACTTCAAACTATCTCCAATGCATTTAGGAGAAATGATCATCCCTTTCTGAAAAAGTTTACAATGAATGATTTGAACACATTGATGACTGAGTATGACAGCCAATCAGATACCTTTGGCATGCCTTTTTTACCCTTACCTGAAGACAGTATGAGATGCGAAGGAATGATTCTGATTGCCTCTCTTCTTTGCTCCTGCATAAGAAATGTCAAGTTGCCTCATTTGAGGAGGGTAGCCATACTTTTGCTCAAGTCTTCTGCACTATATATTGATGACGAAGATCGGTTGCAGCGAGTGCTTCCATATGTTGTTGCAATGCTTTCTGATCCAGCCGCAATTGTGCGTTGTGCTGCCTTGGAGACTTTGTGCGATATTCTGCCTTTAGTTCGAGATTTTCCTCCCAGTGATGCAAAAATCTTTCCAGAGTATATTCTTCCAATGCTTTCCATGCTACCTGATGATCCCGAGGAAAGTGTCAGAATCTGTTATGCCAGCAATATTGCTAAACTAGCACTCACTGCTAACAGATTCTTGATTCACTCAATAAGCATGAGTGAGGCAGGAGTTCTTAATGAATTGACTTCCACACAGAAGCCAATGGCATCATATAATGAGACATCTGAAAGGATAAATAGTGATGCACGACTAGCACAGCTGAGGAAATCCATTGCAGAGGTTGTTCAAGAACTTGTTATGGGTCCAAAGCAGACACCAAATATCAGGAGGGCACTCCTCCGGGATATTGGCAATCTATGCTGTTTCTTTGGGCAGAGACAGAGTAATGACTTTCTGTTGCCCATCTTACCTGCTTTTCTAAATGATCGGGATGTGCAGCTAAGGGCAGTGTTCTACGGCCAAATTGTGTATGTATGCTTCTTCGTGGGCCAAAGAAGTGTGGAGGAATATCTTCTACCTTACATTGAGCAAGCTTTAAGTGATGCATCCGAGGCTGTAATTGTCAATGCTTTGGATTGCTTGGCCATTCTGTGTAAAAGGGACTTCTTACGGAAGAGGATACTGCTTGAGATGATAGAACGTGCCTTTCCATTATTATGTTATCCCAGTCAATGGGTACGAAGATCTGCTGTAACTTTCATTGCAGCCAGCAGTGAGAGCTTAGGTGCAGTAGATTCCTATGTTTTCCTTGCCCCATTTATACGGCCTTTCCTCCGCAGACAACCAGCATCTTTAGCTTCTGAAAAGGCTCTCCTTTCATGTTTAAACCCTCCAGTCACAAGAGAGGCATGCTATCAAGTCTTAGAAAATGCTAGGAGTTCGGATATGTTAGAGAGACAGAGAAAGATATGGTACAACTCATCACCACATTCTAAACAATGGGAAACCATGGATTTATTCAAGGGAGGGTCAATGAAGAGTTGGCCAGATAACCAACGAAGTACTGAAGATAAAAAACCTGTGGGCAATGCATTACAACAGCCTGAGCTAGCTGAATATGATGATTGTGAGGCTAAGTTGAGAAGTGTGGGAAACTATATTCGCAATGCTTCTAGCACAATTGATATTCGTGACCCCTAGGCTCAGAAAAGTTAAAATTCTCAGGCTTTATGTCACCACAGGTTAGTGGTGTGAGTAGTTTTATGTGCGATAAATCATCTGAAGGGATACCATTGTATTCCTTCAGCTTGGACAGGCGGGCAGCTGGAATGCCTCCTGCCTCATCTGATTCTCCATTACAAGTAAACTCCCCTGGAATTGGTTCATCATCCATGCCTTGGATGGATCCTGTAAATAAATCATTTAGCCTGGCTAGTTCAGTTCCAGCACCTAAGCTTGTTTCAGGCTCATATAGCGTCAGCAATGGTTCTAAACAGTTCCATAGAGTGGTACATGAACCAGATGGCAATGATAATGATCAAATGGTTTGTGTTAATGGAAAATTTCAAGAGACTGGATCATCTGGCATAATGAAAGGCAGTTCTATTATGGTGGAAGATGCCTCCAGTTCAAATGATTTGACAGGATTGCCAACTTTTGCACGAACATCATCAATTCCAGATTCAGGTTGGAGGCCACGAGGAGTGTTGGTTGCACACCTTCAGGAGCATCGCTCGGCGGTTAATGACATAGCCATAACTTCTGATCATAACTTTTTTGTGAGTGCATCTGATGATTCCACTGTCAAGGTTTGGGATTCGAGAAAATTGGAAAAGGACATCTCGTTTAGGTCAAGGCTAACTTATCACTTAGAAGGAAGCCGGGCACTGTGTGCTACAATGCTTCCGAGCTCTGCTCAAGTTATTGTTGGAGCATGTGATGGCATGATACACATGTTTTCTGTTGATCATATTTCTAGAGGTCTTGGCAATGTTGTCGAGAAGTATTCAGGCATTGCTGATATAAAAAAGAAGGATGTTAAGGAAGGTGCTATACTCAGCCTTCTGACCTACTCTGCCGATAGTTCTTTCAGTCAGATGGTACTGTTTAGTACCCAAAATTGTGGGATCCATCTGTGGGATACAAGAAAAAACTCCAGCTCATGGACACTTAAAGCAACTCCAGAGGAGGGCTATGTGTCGTCTTTGGTAAACGGTCCTTGTGGGAATTGGTTCGTGTCAGGATCTTCAAGGGGTGTGCTTACTCTTTGGGATCTGAGGTTCCTTGTACCTGTGAATTCATGGCAGTATTCTCTTCCATGCCCCATAGAGAAAATGTGCCCTTTTGCTCCTTTTGTTCCTCCCCAAAATGCTTCTGTATCTACCACTGCAAGACCCCTTATTTACGTTGCTGCTGGTTGCAATGAAGTTTCTCTTTGGAATGCAGAAAATGGGAGCTGCCACCAGGTACATGGAGATTATTTATAATTGTTTATCTTTTTGTTCTGGGCATTTATAATTGTTTATTAAAAAAAGAAACGTGATGGCAATGCACTAGTTAGGAGTGCCCACATGGGACTATAGGACAAGCTAGGAATCACAGACCACATATATTGCACTTATGAAGATGGAAAAATTATTTGATAGTTGTTATAGCATGGTTTTGGTGGAAAGAAAAGTTGAATTTGCAAACCACTACAGTTCAACAGAAATTGAGATAATAGTGATAACATTCTGTGCTCTTTTTAGAAAGTAGCCTGTAGCCTGTAGCCTGTATTGTCTTTAAATTGTGAAATATCTAAACATCCCTTTCTTCAGCTATTTTTGGTAGTTGGCTAAAACCGGAATTCCATATGGGCTAAATTTTGCAACTCATTAGCAGCCCTAGAATAGGATCCCAATGGCCAAGTGGATAAGCTAAAGGGGAAATATATTAGCTAGGTGAAGTGGATGAGCAGAGCATGTGCCACCTCCTTTACTTGATTATTGCTCGAAGTTGTACTCTGGAAATATTGTTGTGGGAATTGTAAAGGTATTAGTGAAACTGCCAAGTGTCACTTGTCTTGATACTGAAAGAGGAGGGGGGGGGGGGGGGGGGGGGGGGGGGGTTGGTTCATACTTTGTGATCATTTTAGTGTTGTGTTCTTAACTGCTTATAGGTGGAATGGAGCACTCTGGATTGCCACCGCTTGGATTACCTAGTAAAATCTGTTTATCACATTCTTTGCTTTTTTTTTTTCAGGTGTTGCGAGTGACGAACTATGACAATGATGCTGAAATGGGTGATGGTCCTTGGGCCTTAGCAAGACCATCGAGTAAGTCAAACCCTAAATCAGATCTGAGACGGAATGTCAATCCAAGGTACAGAGTTGATGAACTGAATGAACCATCTTCTCGGCTTCCTGGTATTCGTTCATTGCTTCCCTTACCTGGGGGTGATTTGTTAACTGGTGGTTCTGATTTGAAGATACGCCGATGGATCATTACAGGTTTCAATCTAACTTCCAGTCATTCTTTGCTTGCTTCCCCCGGAGTGCTGTCATGTATTTGATTATTAACTCTTGAATGTTGCAGTCCCGATCGAACTTATTGTATCTGTGGGCCAAACTTGAATGGAGTTGGGAACGATGATTTCTATGAAGCTAGATCTAGTTTTGGTGTGCAAGTTGTGCAGGTATGTTTTATGTTTCTGTCAATCTTTCACAATTTTATTTTGCATCTTAGCCCAATGATTCTGTTATCTTACTATCCTTAATGCTTGTTTTATGGCAACTGTAACTTGGTGCTTTTGTCTGGCGCACAGGAGACAAGGAGACGGCCTCTAACTAGTAAGTTGACATCAAAGGCAGTTCTTGCAACTGCTGCCACCGACTCTGCAGGTTGCCACCGTGACTCCATTCTAGCTCTCGCTTCTGTAAAGTTGAACCAGAGACTCTTGATATCGAGCAGTAGAGACGGGGCTATCAAGATTTGGAAGTAAATGACTTAGGCATACCCATGATGATGTACATATTTAAGGCCAATGCTGTTTGAAATTGTATATTATATTCCATGACTACCATACATACATATGAAGTTATACCACTCTGAGTTGTACAGCACGTAAGCATGTAGGATTAGTTAGCAGATTGTAGTGCTGGATGCTAGGTTTCGAGGACATTATTTTATATATTCTTTTAAATTATATTTTGCCCATAAAAAGAGTGAATCTAGAGATCGGAAATAGATTTTCCCAAGTAATTTGTACCTCTGCTTCTACATGGAAAAATCTATTGTGACAATGCCTCCTGGTCTGTTGAGTTGAGCCTTTCATATCCCACATTAAATATTAAAGATTTTGGAATCATCTCAATTACAGTGATGTGCTTCCTTCTGTTTGCCCCCTTTTATATCTGCAAGAAAAATGCTAAATGTATTTAAGAAAAGCTTACAAAAAAACTTCTCTACATGTCAGTTATTGATATGCTGAAAATCATGAAGTTTGAAATTCAGAATTTGAAATTTAAAAGAAAAATAACAAAATTAGTATTTTAAGTAGAAGTATAAGTACATGTAGCACTATTCAAATAGATCTCATAAAAGTAGATTCACAAGCTGATATGACTTGTTGCGATATGTTAATCTATTTTATAGTAAAAAGAACTCGACAATTTGACGTAAGTTTGAGTTTACTTTTATGAGATTCCTTATTCCTTATGGATGAAGCATTTATCTTCTTTATTTCTATATCACGATGCATCTTAATTGAGGGGGTCTCCAAGACTACCATTTTGAGAACCTTCTCCAAGACACTCATGGTTTGGTGTAGTGATTCATTGTCCCGTCTGAGACATCCCATTCACAAAAAATAAATAAGTAAAGAGAAAGGAAAAGATTAATATTGTTAGAGGCTGGATAGAATTTATTTTTTGGGGCAAAGTAAATATTGTATTAAAAATAGAAGAAAGCTCAAATGGTGGGGTGGGAAACCCCGTAACCAATTTAATACAATGCAATAAAAGAAAAAGTGTGAAATGGCTACAAGAAGCCAGTCTCATGTTTCCTGGAGACGCTAAGAAATAATCAACATTCAGGTATTTTCTGTGCAATATGAAGATTCAATATTGAAGCTCCATTTGGAACTTAAATTGAATTGAAATCAACTTAGTTTAGTATAATTTTAAATTGAGTCTAACATCAAAACACTCAACTCTTAGATCACTAAACTCATCTCAACTCAAAACTTCTTTACATGTGGGACCACAACCTTTTTCAACTCAACACCTCTTTACACGCGAGACCTACAACAATTTTCAACTTCTTATAAAGACATCTAAACTCAACATCCAAACAAATCTAAACTCAATTTAAGTGGACTTCACAAAACTCACTCTACCATCTCAACTCACTACTATTATAAAGAACTCAACTCATCTTAACTCAACATCCAAACAGGGCCTTAATCTCCTTAAAGTTGGTAGGGGGAGGTTTGAATTCAAAACTCATCTAAACTCATTTCATCTTATCTCATCTAATTATTGTAACTTTCACAAACTTCCATATAAAATACAATAAACAATTTAATATTTTTAAATCCTATAACAAAAATAATATTAAAAATAATATTATAACAATATTTTTATTTGGGATATGTTCCACACACCTCCAACCACATGCGTGACCTACAACAAAGAATATGGCGGAACAGTGGGCCTAGAGGACCTTTGATGCCTAAATTAGGAAAGCGATAATGAACTGTATCAATGAATCCCCCTTATGCATTACATTTGGGTGTTATTTATAAACACATAAATTCGATGATGAGTATTAGGAACAGACTAACCGCCAAGTTGACCCTATATTATTTCAAATGATCTGATAACATAACATTCCTAGTAATGGTGAATGCATTATCTCCTTATCACCTTATCCCTCACGTGCCAGTTGGTTGAATATTGGGGCTTGCAACCCTATTGAATTATTGGACTTGATTGGTTAAGCTCGGGTTTAGGCTTTCTATTACAAAGGCTTACTTCTTCTGGGGGCCTAAATAACCCTTCCAGTTACCTTGCTTATTTCCTTCGTGTCAGCACGTGAAATATTTATTGATTTGTTTTCTCCTTACCCTGTTGTTTAGGAGCACGTGGAGAATCTCTAGGATGATTCTCCCCAATTCTCCCCTTACCCCACTGGATGTTTTTCCTATCTAAGGTGTGGGATTTTGAAAGTTCTCGATCGTGTGACCCACGTTACTTTTAATTGTTCCCGTGTTCTTTACTCTCGTGTTTTGAAATCTAGTGTTGACGGCACTCTCTTCCTTTTCAACCTAACGTCCATTTTTCTTCGCATGAAATCTCTCATCATTACCTTCCCTTTTCTCCCTGGTGTCTCTTCCTTTTCCTCCCCATTTTCATTAGACTCACTTTCTCCAGATTCCTTTCTAGCGACCTTTCTCTATCTCTAATCTTTTCCCTTTCAAGACTCGTTGCCATGGCTCAACGTGGTTCTTCTCACACTCCCAATCGAGCTCTTTCCCAAAACCCACATAGGGTTTCTTCCTCCTCCCTACCACAATCCTCCGTTGGAAAAATTGTTCCTTTCTCCAAAGGCTTCAACTGGCGTTCCTCCCTCACTTCTAGGGATTTAACAAGATTGAGGGTTTCATATCGCGTTCTGGATTCCATGGTCCTTGACCTCCCCTCTGAGGGAGCTATTGACGAGGAGGGTTTTGTAGGGATAGTCACCTCGCTCGTTTGTGCCTTGACGCATGGTTTATGCCTCCCCTTCTATCTCCCTGTGCGCGATGTTCTCAAACTGTTGGGATTAGCTCCTGCTCAATTTCATTCACATGCTTGATGGGTGCTTCTATGTTCTTTTATAGTGTTCCGTATGGTTCTTGAACCTCTTCAGGAGGAGTAACCCGACTTAACTACTCATGAATTATTGTCTTTCTATTCTGTTAAAGGCTTGCCAGGTAACATCTACAGTTTTTGCTTTCGTTCTTAGCGTTTAGCGCTATTTGAGAGTCGCCATTTGAATGCCAAACAATGGAAATTTTTTTTTTCCTTATTGTTGGTAAAGGCTGAGAATTCCTAGCCTCTGAGGACGAGAGACGACTTCACTATTCGGGCCAATTGGGGAAGGGTTCCCGATGATAAGAAAATCATTATCGATTTAACCAACCGAGAACAATCTTGTGTCGATATAGTCCTTAATTGGGCCCAATTTAACCAGGTATTTCCTTGTCGTGCCTAATCGTTCTCAAGTCAAGGGTCGCAAATTGAAGGTTGTGGCGCCTTCCTCTAAGAAACGACCTGCCTTCCCACCTTCTAAAACCCCTAAGAAACGTTCTTGCCCAATTGAGGGTGAAGCGCCCGTTGCTTCTCCTCCTCAAGATGTTGTTGAGCCAGGTCCTACTATGGATTCTGGTGTTGATTTGGCTGCTAGGCGTGTCTCGGCCATTGTTTCCCCCACTTGCATGTCGCCGCCTGCGTCTCCAGGACTTAGAAATCTTGGTGGGCTCATGGGTCAAGCACTTGTTGATCTAGCTATGGCATTCGATTTCGATCTTCCTTCCAAGGAACTAGATTCGGTTGGCAAACCCTCTTTTGAGTTTCCCACCATCCCTCCTTTGAACTCACCACCAAGCGACAGTGGCGGCGGTGGTGTCAGGGTGGACATCTTTGATGCTTTCTCTTTGGGTGTCACTGGGGCTATGAAGGGGGCCTAAACTGTGCCATGTCGTACGAGAGGGTGGGGTGCGTAAGTGGTTTGTCTTTTCTCTTCCCTCTAACACTAAATTAGTACATTCTCATATATGTCCTAATTTCCTTAGCAGCCACAAATATTCTCTCTTTTAAAAATAATAGATCAGTCTGTATCGAAGAAAAAATGATGAATATTAAGCAAATAAGTCAAAATCAAACAAAAACAAGTCCCCAAACTGATCAAGCAATGCATTGGGCTAGAAAATGGAGGACGAAACACACACTTCCAAATAGATCGAGAGGGTAAAACAGCATCCAAAATCCAAGGGAGAACAAAAAAAGAGGTAAAGCATCAAGGTATCAAGAGCCATACCTTGCAAGAACAAGAGAGCGAGAGAGGGATGGACCGAGAGAGGAAGAGAGAGACTTACCACTGAGGCAAACTCGGTGTCAGATAGTGAGGAGGATGACGACGACGGGTGTGTGTGTGTGTGTGTGTGTGAGAGAGAGAGAGAGAGAGAGATGCAGAGGAGGAAACAAGACTTACTAGAGGAGAGTGGAGTTACAACAGGATGAGGCAATGTAGGTTTTTTTGGGGTGTCACAAAGGATGAGAGAGATGGAAGAGAGAGAAAGAGATGAGTGAGAGAGAAGTCGGGGGCTGGACGTAGGAGACGAGGAAGAGAAAAGAAGAAAATAAGGGTTAGGGTTAATCCAAAACAACTTTGTTTTGATTTTTTTTTTAACAATGCAGTAGTTTGCAATGATTTTATTATCGTTGAAAATGTAATAATTTTTTGTAACTGTATAGAATTAATTGAAAATACTCATTATTAGCAACAAAATCATCATCTTCATTAGAAAATCCATAAAAAAATTATTAATACCAACGAGAATATGCCGTTGAAAATACCTATTATTAGCCACGTCAAAATTTCATTACAAATTGTGATTATTAACAACAAAATATTATCATTGCAAAAGTATATGTATTAGTATCTGATTACTTGCAACAAAAAATTAAATCGTTCCAAGTGACTTTTTTTTATTTATCACGGTGAATAAAATTTGATGATTTGTAACAATAAGATTCGTTGGAAATACTCATATTTCATTGCAATTACCTACTTATTTGCGAGGATTTAATTTTCTTTGAAAAAACTTGTTATTAGCAACGAGCTTTGATTCGTTGGAAATGTACATTATTATTTGCAACGGCCATCTTAGAATTATCAAAATATCATTGCAAAATCTACGTATTCTTACTTGCAACCAAATTATGGTCGTTGGTAATGTGTATTCTGATTTGCAACGCCTATCTTCGTTGGAATTTGTGGTTGATACCAATGAGAATTTGTCGTTGCAAATCCAACTATTTCCAACAAGATATTTTTAGTCGTTGCAAATGATGCATTAGCAATGAAACTTATTTTCGTTGCAAAAGCTCACTTCTACTTTAGCGAAAGGAAGGTGAAAGAGGGAGAGAAAATTAAAAGATTTTTAGATTGAAATTAAAAATCTTTAAAAATATTTGAAAAAGAAAATTCGAAACCAAACATAACCCTCATAGGAGGCTCGTGACCACCCATTATTGGTCGAACTGACCACTTGATAGCATAGCACCCACTGCTTCTCGAGTTTTGGTCACGGATCGTATAATTGAGGTGGTCTTACCCTTTGTTTCTTGGCAACATTCCTTAATTCCCCTTTTCTACAACCTAAGAAATCAAGTAGCTGTTCTTTTAATTCCAGCTTTTCAAACATGCTTGGATTTGACAGAAACTACAATTATGCATGAGTACCCGTTTGGGACATGCATATCATGTGATTGATCAGAGGCAGCATAGATATTCTTTTTTAAAATTAAACCTACCCAAAATATGATTTGTGGTGGGCTATGATTTGATCTTTGTGAGTAACTTTCGAGGGACTAATTGAATCTCCTAAGATTCTTACCCGAACTCTTAGGTTGTGTTTGGATGTTGAAGTGAGTTGAGTTGAGTTGAGTTGAGATGATAAAATATTATTAGAATATTATTTTTTAATATTATTATTATTATTTTAGGATTTGAAAAAGTTGAATTGTTTATTATATTTTGTATTGAAATTTGAAAAAGTTGTAATGATGAGTTGAGATGAGTTGAGAGGAGTTAACTAACCAAACGAAGCCTTAAAGTGAACCTTATAGTATTTATAATTGCCCAAATGAATTTCTCAGGTAATACCAATCGTTTAACAAATGATTGATTTGAGATGAGTTGAGGTTGGTTCAACAAACAAACACAACTTTAAAGTTTTTAGTCCTCTCAGTCTAAAAAAAGCTGTGTTTGTTTATTGAACCAACCTCAACTCATCTCAAATCAATCATTGATAAGACTCATTATTTTTTCTACTTCTCGTAAAAAAGTTAAACTCATCTTAATCTAAAAAGTTAAACCCATTTTAATGGAACCCATAAAATATTATTATCATAATTCAACTCAACTTATCTCAACATCCAAACTCAACTTTAAGATCCAATCACTCCCGTGTATATATAGGGCACGCATTTATGATAAGATGATCAGATCAATAATCGATATCAATAAGAAGACTAATACAGGATAGGAATATTAATAATTGAAAGGTAAGTAAACAACTCCCTTCGTACTAGAAGTCGACTCATGCTAACGAAATGGATATCTTTAAGCTATAAGGCACGCAACTCCCTTAATTTGATCTTATCATCGTCATCAATTACAGCTATTTGAGGACAGATCTGAGATTGCCCCAATAATACAGAAATAGTAATGCTAAATACAATCTTAATTTAATGTGTAAGTTTCGTATACTCATTTTTTTTAAAAAACAGGATCCACCGTTTAAAAAAAAAAAAAAATCAGCTAGATTAAAGGATACTCAGTACTGCACTAAAAAACATTTACAGAAATGTCAACTTTGTTGCGCCCAATCTCGCTAGTTTGTCCGCTACTTAGGACATCGCAGCAAGCATTCCCATACCGACACTCTTCCACCACATCTAAAAGTACCCCCCTCTCCATTTTAATCCTCCCTAATTCTCCAGGTTTTATGAGTTCCCACTTTTTTTGAAAAAAATAAAATAAACAGTTCATGTAATCAGCTGCATATATATATATATATATATATATATATATATATATATGCTCTTGACTTGATCAAATTTTGATTTGGTCCGTCTAGTTAACTTTGACAGTAGAGGCCGTAGAAGGTGACCCGGCCCGCATTTCGTTTTTTGTTGATCACGGGGCCTAATTCTCTAGTAAATAATCTCGTTTGTTTCATGTGATGAGTTGAAGTTAAAGTTAAAAGTTAAAAAAAATATTATTATAATATATATTTTTAATATTATTTTTGTTTTAAGATTTGAAAAAGTTGAATTGTTTATTTTATTTTATATGAAAATTTAGAAAAATTGTAATGATTAAATGAGATGAGTTGAAAAAAGTTGTGAAAACAAACGAAGTTGTCTCATCACTGATAAAAAGTTTTGTAAGTATAGTGAGTTTAGGCAAAACAAAATATGCTTTCTAAAATATCTTTGATGGATTAAGAAAGTTTTATGTTCAGGGAAAAAAATTTAGTTTGGACAGAAAATATGTTTGAGAAGAAAACTTTCTCAAATGTAGTTTTGTTAAAGCTCTACTTTTAGTTCTTCAGTTCATTAATCATTAAAATCAGGATTAAAATAAACATGAAAGGAGATTTTTTTGGTATGTTTTTGAGGAAAATGATTTTTTTTTTTTGTTAGAAAACAGAAAGCTCTTTGCCAACCAGATTTTCCTCACAGGCATATTTGCAATTTATTTCCACATGACTCGGATACCTAAAATTCACAGATTCCAAAACATGTGAATTGTTGTTTCCTCATTTTAAGTTAGAAATGGACCATTTTACACAAATCTAATGGGTTTAGTTCTAATTATAACTGAACCCAAACCAACTCAACATTCAAACAATATTCTTGAAAATCCTCATTTGAGTAGCTCGTGTTGCAAACAAGCTTCATCAAAGGCTTCTCTCTCTCTCTCTCTCTCTCTCTCTCTCTCATGGAAGATTATTGCCAAAGATGGAATTCATGTCATGTAGTTATAATATATATATATATATATATATATATATATAGTTCTCTCTCCCTATTTTTTTCTAATCACTCTTTCTATTATAAGTTTTCTTTTAAAACTTCATAATAGATTAATCAAGAACAACGTACACAGATAAAGACATATCAAATGAGAGGATTCCAAAGTAGTGATACTCTGATGTAAATAGTTTACTGTAGCTGATATCACCAAATTGCATGCCCACACAAATAAGGTTTGGTTATACAAATGAGATGTGATGAAATTTAAATAAAATATTATTAGAATAATTTTTTAATATAATTTTTTTTTTGCAATTTGAAAAAGTTGAATTGTTTATTGTATTTTGTGTATAAGTTTAAAAAAATTATAATAATTAAATGAGATGAGATGATATGAAATGAGCTGAGATGAGATAGTTTGTGAAAACAAACTTCTGCGATACTGTATGTAGAAAACAACTAACCTATACCTACTAGCTTTAGGCGTGAAAGTCCGAACAAGCTCTTTGAAAATAGGTGGAATTTCCCGTAAAAGAAAAAGGAAAAAAAGAAGTATATCGAGAGAAACTTGCCCCGGTGATCATGACCTAGCATTGCTATTTTAATTTGAAAAATGATAATTGCAGTTGTGAGTGCGCAAACGTCGTAGAATCACTTTGAAAAAATTGAATAAATATGTGATCTACATGAAAAAATACTAATTTTTTAATAGTAGACCTCACTCTTTTTTAAAGTGACTGTATGGTGCTTGCGCACTCCACGACTACATGTAGCATTACTTTTTTAATTTTGGGTCCAACTATTTGCTAGCGCCACTGTACAGGAGTTGGCATTCACTAAGAACAGAAGGTAGGAATTAAGTTGGTGACAATGCATTAGGATAATTGCATCACAGAAACAGGCAATCAACCCTTCACGAATATATTCATTTTCACACACAAACAGGGGGAGGGAACACTCACGGGCACCACCAAACAAAAAACAACAACAAAAGGTGCAAACTTTTTTAAGAAATAAATGTTTTTTTAAGAACGAACAGTGCAACATCTGATCTGAGGCTCAGATTGTTTTCATTACAACTTCTCTCTCTCTCTCTCTCTCTCAACATAGATGTCAGTAGAAGCACCCGTGACCTCTCACTTTCTGTCATTGATTCTCCAAGTCTGCTTCACTTTCCACCTAAAACCAGTACTAACTTATAGGTACACATGTATATATAAAGAATACACACAGCCGCTATCTATGGCACTTCGAATTGCAAATAACATTCCCTCTATACTATTCTCTACTTCTCGGTTCCATTCTCTTTCAGGATGTCAAAACTAATTCACGCTTTCTATCTTCTTCTTCTTCTTCTTTTGTTTAACGTAAGCCCAACACGATGCCACACCAAAGGATTTCGACCCAGGAATTCAATGGGGAAGCAATTAGCAAGGAATATGACCCGAACCCAATTCTCAGAACAGCAATTTATGAAGTGGGTCAAGTTTGTTGGTAAGCTCAAACACTCGGTTTTCAGAACCGCAAAGAATAAGCTGTTCCCTTCTTACACTCTTACTGTGGCTAAACATCCGGGGGCCGGAGATTTCACATCAATTCAGGATGCCATTGATTCTTTACCATTTATCAACCTTGTGAGAGTGGTCATCAAGGTCCATGCAGGTGTTTACACGTGAGTACTTGGCCTACATTTTGTTCCATTCTAATGGAATTCTGTTTAGACAGTTGTCGTTTGTTTGATTAGCTTTTAATGCTTGTTTTTATCTGGACTCTACCAAAGTGGGATGATTCTTGTTATTTATTTTTTATTTTTCTATTTCAATATGGTATAAATTAAAACTCACATTTTTACTGTTGGCCAAGCAAGTCGACTTTGCAGCTGATGAATTGTCTTTTAATGTTCTAGTACCTGAACTGTTTATGATTCTTATCTCCTGTTTTTTGTGTGAAAATATTCTTTAGGCTTGTAAATTGCCACAATTATGAAACAGAGAAATCGGTCTAATTGGAAATGTTGGAATTTTCAGGGAGAAAGTTAACATACCACAATTAAAATCCTACATAACCATTGAAGGAGCAGGCGCAGATAAAACAATTGTGCAATGGGGAGACACAGCCCAAACACCAGGACCAAGAGGGCAGCCCATGGGGACCTACGCTTCTGCAACTTTTGCTGTGAATTCCCCTTATTTCTTTGCCAAGAACATCACATTCAAGGTACCTACTAAAGCCCTCTCTCTCTCTCTCTCTCTCGCTCTCTTCCTCTCTCTCTGCATGTCTGATTGTGATAGAGAATGTGATGCAGAACACAACCCCAGTTCCAGCACCAGGGGCAATAGGAAAGCAAGCAGTGGCACTTAGAATATCAGCAGACACAGCATCATTCGTGGGGTGTAGATTCTTGGGAGCACAGGACACGCTCTATGACCATGTGGGTAGGCACTATTACAAGGATTGTTACATTGAAGGTTCTGTGGACTTCATCTTTGGCAATGGTCTATCTCTTTTCGAGGTAATTAGTTTAAGACATGATTAAAAGAATTGAATCTCCTCTGGTAAAATAATTTCGAATACTATATATAAAATACGATGGATTTATATATATATATGTATATATAGGGATGTCACGTGCATGCAATAGCACAGAACATGGGGGCCCTAACAGCACAAGGGAGGAGCAGTCTTTTAGATGACACGGGTTTCTCATTCGTGAACTGTAAGGTCACGGGCTCAGGAGCACTCTTCCTTGGGAGGGCATGGGGTCCTTTCTCTCGGGTCGTCTTCGCTTACACATATATGGACAACATTATCATTCCCAAAGGCTGGTATAACTGGGGTGACCCTAATCGTGAAATGTAACTCTCTCTCTCTCTCTCTCTCTCTAGAAGAAAAAGAAAAAGAAAAAGAAAATCTGAAGTTTCTAACAACTAGTAGACTAAATACCCCATGATAGCTTTAATTAACATATCAATTTAAAGGTACCAATGACTGTGCTTAAACCCTGTACATTACTCATGCACGAGGTTCTTGGAAACCAAGCCCAATAATCTTATACCATACATTATGCACATAATAACAATGATTTTCTCTCACCGAAGTGATTTTAAAACCATATTAATCAGGCTGAAGAAAATGGTCTACTTTTGCATTTATTATAAGTTGTTAGTACTTCCACTTCGTGTAAAAAAAATGACTCAATTTTCTCAACTATTATATATATATATATATATATATATATATATATATATATATATATATATATATAGCTTGGGCCCATTTTACCTCAGTGGATTTTCTTTGTCTTTTTCTTCAAAAAAAAAAAAAAATGTTTTATTTAAATATATTTTGCCGACCCATTTTGGCCTAGAGGAAGTGGGACGGTACGTACTATCTAGTTTCCATAGTGATCTACTGCAGTACATGGGTGCTGCAGATGCAAGAACCCAAGTGCTCATCTTTTCCCATTTCATTCATGTTTATCCATCCAAAACTACTTGACTTGGCCATTTCTCTTTATTTTATACACCAAAAGGGCATTATCCGCCGCAACATCGATCACACATCCATTTGTGACCTAATCCATCACATATGTTATTGTCCTTTTCCTCCTTTGCTACTGCAAAGTCTACGTGTAATGCACCACAGTAGATACATATAAAAAGAACACCGTATATCCACTCTAGAAAGGTAGTGTAATTTAGTACAACCATACAGGCATACGCATGTTGTCTACACAGTTAAGCGCACCTACTCCTAGTGGTTGGTTCATGACGTTGGAAGTTTCATTTTGGCCAGAACAGAAAAGCAAGCATGCGCATGCATGAAGGTAATTGGTTTTTGCTGATTTTTATGTTTTGTGGGCTTTCTGGTGCGAATGCAGGACTGTGTTTTATGGGCAGTACAAGTGCACAGGACCAGGAGCTAGCTTTGCGGGGAGAGTGTCATGGTCCAGGGAACTTACTGATGAGGAAGCCAAGCCTTTTATTTCACTTAGCTTCATTGATGGGTCTGAATGGATTAAGTTGTAATAAATCCACAATTTTTTTTTTTAATTTTTTTTTTTTTACAGTTATTGATCATCTTTGTGGAAGTCTTGATATTGGACGGTGTGAAATTTTTCTCTTCTTGATGATATTATATATCATTCATGTAGAAGAATATCAAGTAGTGGGAACCTCACCCAACATAAATAATGTTTCCGGATATATTAATTAGAAAGGTCACATGAATTGCATTACAAATCATATGATAAATTAATATGTGTTTCATATGCTCCACTTGTTGTTCTCTTTTGTTTTTATTATTATTGTTATTAATTTGAGGCTATTTTTCGAGAAGTCAATCGAATTGGAATTACAATAAAACTTCCTTTCTTGAAAAATAAAAACACGAATTATATTCAAGTGAAACTAAAGAAAATTGAAGGTACATCTCTACATCAATTAACCGTGTCAAAATTGAAGAAAGGAACAGAATCATCGTTGGGAATGGATCCAAACAAGTGATAAGACAAAGCCCCCTCACTCACAGAGAGAGACAAAGAGGCTGGAGGGAGGGGGGCATACAGCCCATTTTAAACAAGCACTCTAAAATGGCTTAGCCAACTTCTAGCCAAATTTAAGACCTCTCCCTAAACACATCTTTTCAATCCACAAAAGAAATTGATCCGAGTGGCCCCTCCCCTCCCCCTTCCTCTCCCATGGTTTACAAGGCAGGATGTAAAATTTATTCATTTTTCTTATTTGAGATGGATGATGGTCTATTTACCACGTTCCGGCAATCTTCGAGCTACACGCACTAAACTATCAGATTCTCATGCTGTCGATCTACAAAGAGTAAGAACTAGTGCTACAAAACAATGGCAAGTGTGTCTTATGTGCTACCCATCGGTGGAACTCAAAACAGTACACGTGCTGCTCCATCCAATTCCTGAGCCCATATCTTCAAGATCCGACAACCCATACCCCTCCACAATTGGGGCCCCACAAGCTAAAATAGTCCCTCATGCTTTCGGGTGCTTGCAAAGCTATGATCGAGCCGATCCTCCTTGCATTTCCACCTATCTTACTAATTTTCCTAACACCCAAAGTTGATCCAGAACTGAAGCAATCCCATCTATGGTAATCTCTCATGACTCTAGTAGAATACCTGGGTAGAAATTTCTGAGGTCGGCCTAAAAAGACCACCTTCATGGTTGGTCTTCTTTTAGTTAGAATACACAAATAATTGATTGGTGGGTAATCTCCTTGCCTCAATTGGAGGAGTCGACGTTGCTCTATATAGACTATAAACAAATGAGTTTGTTACATGAGATTGAGATCGGATAAACCAAATTACAGTAAGATATTTAAATACAAAAGTTTGTTGATATATTCTCATTATTTGAATTGATTTTGCTGTTGATTAGTTTCAGAGGAAGCTTCAACAAGATCCTTAACACCCCCTTCAAGTGCAACGGGGAGGCACGCACGTTGAGCTTAGCTTGGAACAGAGTAGTTGAAACCACGAGGACACAATGGGTTTTGTTAGAACATCGGCCAGCTAGTCCTAAGTGGAGATGAAAAAAATTGTCAAAGAGTTGGCAGCAACTTTGTCATGAACAAAGTGAAAATCTATTTGAACATGCTTGGTCCGGGCATGAAATATTGGATTGGCTGACATGTATGTTGTACCTATGTTGTCACACCAAAGAATTGGAGCACATGGGAGTGTAACTCGCAGATCACGAAGAAGGAACTGGATCCATTGCAATTCGGTAGCAGTGTTGGCGATTGCCTTGTATTCTGCTTCGGTGCTTGATCGGGACACTGTTGGATGTTTGCGTTTGCGAGAGCTCCAGGAAATTAAGTTATTGCCAAGAAAAATACAATACGCACTTGTAGAATGACGACCATTAGGGCAACGAGCCCAATCCGCATTGGAAAAGGCTTCAAGGTGTTGAGTTGATGACTTAGTGATGAGAAGTCCATGAGATAATGTATGCTTGAGGTACCGTAGTATGCGCTTCACGGCCTGCCAGTGTAACTTGGTTGGGCGATGTATAAATTGGCACACACGGTTAACAGCAAATGCCAAGTCGGGTTGAGTGAGCGATAGATATTGTAGTGAACCAACAGTGCTTCGAAAGAGAGTTGTATTAGGGAAGGGATCACTATTATAAGCCGATAGAGAGTGGGACGATGCCATAGGAGATGATATCAGCTTAGCTTCAAGCATCTTCGTTGTTCTTAGTAAATCAAGTATGTACCGCTGCTGAGATAAAAGAATACCCTCTGGTAGTCGTTGCACCTCAATGATGAGAAAGAAATTGAGATCACCGAGATCTTTGACGACAAAATCATTCCACAAAAGTGCAAGGAGCTCATCAATGGCAATCGGAATCGAAGAGGTGATGATGATATCATCAACATAAATAAGAATAAATATGGTCGTGGATCCAGCATGAAATATAAATAAGGAGGAGTCGGCTTTGAATCCATGAAAGCCAATTTGAAGCAGACAAGAGCTCAACTGTGAAAACCAAGCCCTCGGGACTTGTTTGAGACCATAAATTGCTTTGTTGAGGTGACAAACATGAGATGGATATAAAGGATGTGAAAAACTAGGCAGCTGAGTCATATGTACCTCCTCAGAGAGTGTCCTATGGAGAAAATGCATTTTGATTATCAATTTGGCGCATGCCCAACCTGCAGAATAAGCTAGTGGGAGAACAGTTCATATAGTGGTTGGTTTAACCATTGGATTGTATGTTTCAACATAATCCAAAATGGCTAATTGATGAAATCTTTTAGCCACTAGTCGCGCTTTGTAGCGCTCAAGAGATCCATTAGACTTTCTTTTGAGTTTGAACACCCCATTTGCATCCTACTATATTTTTAGCCGCATGAGATGGAACAAGGGACCAGGTGTTGTTCCGAAGCAGGGCATTAAATTCATCTTGCATTGCAGCTTGCCGCTCTGGTGTTTTGACCGCATTAGTGAAGCAGGTTGGTTCAATCATTGCAACAGTTTCAGCAAGCAAAGCTCGGGGAATGGGATATCGAATTGTGCCATTTGTATGTTGTCGAGGTCTGAACACATGGGCTTGAGACCTAGCGACCATTGGGTGAATGCGCCTAGGTGCTGGTGTTGGAGGGATCTTAGTGACAGGAGGAGTAGGTGGCTAAGTCGATGACATTATAGGTGATGAAGCAAGTTGCGAACTAATCACATCTGAGCCCGACGATGAGGAAATTAATGGTAATGGCAAAATTGCATGAGCTGGTGATGAAGATTGAGAAGTGGACCTGCAAATGGGAGAGGCAAATGGAAAAGAGGATTCATCAAAGATAACATTAGGGGTGTAACTGGTCCGGTCTAGTCCAATTTTGGACAAAATTTAGGATCGAATCGGTATGTACCTGTTTTGCATTTTTAAAAACTGATTACGCACCGATTACCTTCCTGAATCGGTATCTTCGATTTTACCGGTTTCCGGTCTTGTACTAAAAAAAATCAATATATACAAACTATCAAACACACATATAAAACACACAATCTGTTTTACAATGCAATCCATATACACAAACTATCAAACGCACACAGACATACAAAGACACACAAAAACACATAAATTCAAAAAAGTTAATCCATATACACAAACACAGACTTCTAGCCATTGGCAACTTGCCATTCAAGTTCACGCATATGGAGAGAGGGGGGGGGGGAATTACAGAAGCTTCCCATCAACAATAAACTGCACTTTCAGGTAATTTCACAATCACAATAACAAAACCCTAATAACACAAAAACAATCATAAAACCCTAATGATTCATATAACTTAGAATTAATTTCAAATAACTTAAATAAATGAAATGAAAGAATAATGGAGAAAAATTACCTTGAGGAATCGAAGACAGAGAGACGTGGGGTAAGGCCATAAGTCCGTGAGGGGAGGTTCAATGACGACAGTGATTCCATGAGCTCACGATATGTGCGACGGCCAGTGAGGGGAGAGTGAGGAGAGGTCGTAAGTCCATGAGGGGAGGTTCGACGACAATAGTGATGCCGTGAGCTCACGGTGTGTGCGACTGTCGGTGATGGGAGGTAGAGAGACGAAGACGAGAGGGAGACTAGAGAGGCTGGGATGAGAGACGAGAGTGAGGAGAGGGGCGCCCTTTGAAATTGTTTTAGGGTTTATAGTATAAACTGTAATTGTGAGAGGAAACGGTGTCGTTTCCTTTCGTTTCAACTTTCAATTGTTTTGTTCTTTTTTTTTTTTTAAAAAAAAATGATCATTAAAATTTTTTTTGATGGTTTGGGAAATTGATAATTATAATTTATATATATTTGTAATACTTTTAATACATAGTTAATAGTTATAGACTATAGTGATTTGGTTATAGTGATTAATATTGATTTAGATATAGTAAAAACTGATAAGTATAACTATAGTCTATATTAGACTATTAGTATTAGTTATAAATTAGTATAGCTATATATTAGTATTAGTTATATGTTAGTATTAGTTATAATGATTTAGTATAACTATATTAGTATAACTATATTCTATATTAGACTATAAGTATAAATATAGCTATAGTGAGTTTGTTAATTGTTATATTAGTATTTGTTAATTGTTATAGTGAGTTTAATTTATTATAGTGATAGTATTAGTATAGTGATTATTTAGATATATATAATATATTAGTATTAGTTATATATTAGTATAGCTATATATAAAATGTTATTAATAATTTAATATATATATTTTATGTTTAAAGCATATGATCAATTAAATTCTCATCTTTAAGATTAAACTTTTATTTTATAAATTATAATAACATTATCTTATCTTATATATAATTATATTAATAACATATGAGTAAACAAATTACAAATGTTCATGTTTAAGATTAACATTTTATGTTATAATTTATAAATTATAATATAAAATTATTTCATATATGATATATAATTATATATATTTTATATAAAAACTTCATATATAATTATATATTATATATAAAACTTATATATATAAAATGTTTTGTATAATATTAATTTTGTATAAAACTTATATATATATCAAATATTAACTTTTATATATTTCTTTCCCCAATCGGGCCAATCCGGTCCCAAAAACCATGGAACCGAGACCGGACCCGGTCTGGCTGGTTTGCATAAAATAAAAACCAGTTCCGGACCGGACTGGTTCAAAACCGGACCAACTGGTCCTGTTCGGACCAATTTTCTGGTTTAAATTTACACCCCTGGATAACATCATGAGAGATGTAAATTTGATTGGTGTTAGGATTTAAGCATTTGTAACCCTTATGATGCATGCTATATCTGATAAATACACAGGGAGAAGAACGAGGTTGCAATTTACTGGTTTTATAAGGTCGAAGTTGTGGATAGCATGCGCACCTAGAAATTTTGAGAAAATTATAATCTGGACTGTACTTGTATAATTTTTCATAAGGTGATAAATTATCGAGCACAGCGGTATGCATGCGATTGATAAGAAAACATGCAGTTTCACAAGCTTCATCCCAAAATTTCTTTGGTAAGGAGCTGTCGGTAAGAAGAGCTAGGGATGTTTCAATGACATGTCTATGTTTTTGCTCAGCACATCCATTTTGCGGATGGGTATGTGGGCATGACAAACGGTGATGAATGCCATGAGTTTGGAGATGAGTATGGAGGGACTGATACTCACCACCCTAGTCAGATTGTAAACATTTAATTTTAGTGTCAAATTGTCGTTCAACAAGTGCTTGAAATTTTAGGAACGTGGGATAGACATCAGATTTGCATTGAATCGGATATAGCCAAGTAAATCGAGAAAATGCATCAATAAAAGAAGCACAAAACTTATTTCTAAGATGTGAAACAACTGGTGATGGACCTCATACATCACTAAATACTAACTCTAAAGGAGACGAAAACACATGCGTAGAAGAAGAAAAAAGGTAACTGAAGGCTTTTAGCTTGCAAACACACAGAGCATGGAACCTTGGATTTATTGGAGGACACGAGAAGCTGGAGCTTGGAGATGACACGCCGAACAGTTTGAAAAGCTGGATGCCCCAAGCGACGATGCCAGTTGACACTTGTTGTGTGCTCATCGACAAGTGCTTGTTTTATTGAACTTGAAGGAAGTTGATAGAGACCATTTTTAAGATGCCCTTGAAGGATTACTTTCTTTGTGTTGCAATCCTTAATCACAAAATGAGACCCATGAAATTAAAAAAAGATGAAATTTTGAAGAGCAAACTTACTGACCGAAAGAAGATTTTTTGTTATATGAGGGACATGAAGGAGATGTTTTAAAACAAAGGAACGAGCGAATGTACAAAGAAGGGAGGAGCCGATGTGATCAATTGACAAACCTGAGCCATCAACAACATGCATCTGATCAGGGCCATTGTAAGGTTCTGCAGACAAGGTGAGATTAGAGAGATCACTGGTTAGGTGATGGGTTGCACTAGTATTAGGGTGCCAATTCTCATCAGGTGCATTTTGTTGAGAAGTATAATATGCTTGAGGAGGCTGAGATGGAGCTTGTTGAACATCATGGTTAAACCCTTTAGTGATAGTTAAGAGCAATATGACCCACCTTGTTGCAGACCTGACATGCAGGGCGAGAGCCATTGGAAAAGGTACCAGTTGATGGGGAATGTCGACCCCTACTGCGACCACGTTGGCCATGACCACTAGAGTTATATTGGCCACCAAAGTTGCTATAGGAGGGCCGCTGATTTTTGCCTTGATTGGGATGATTGCGAGAGGCCATATTGGCAAAGGACATGGCAAGGTCAGTGGGAGTCTGATGTTGCTCAAAGCGTTGTTCATGTGCGAGAAGACGTCCATACAATTCATCAAGAGGCAGAGGATCCACACAGTTGTCAAGGACGTGACAAAGAGATCATATTCAGTCCCTAAACCTGCAAGCAAATAGGAGACAGTTTCATAAGAATTTAAAGGTCGTCTCGTAGCTACAAGTGTGTCACTGAGGACTTTCATTTTTTGAAAGTACTCAGGTATGGTAGAGGATTCTTTCTTCATAGTGGCAAATTGATAGTGAGTGCGAGTGATACGAGCTTGAGATTAAGAAATAAACATATTTATGAGAGAGAGCCAGAGATCACGGGAAGTGGTGCAGCCCATGACATGAGATAGGATATTTTCAAATAGGGAAGATATGAGGGTACTGAGAATGATCTGGTCTTGTTGGCTCCATAGGTGGAATGCTAGATTTGGAATGGTGGCAGCAACAGTTGAGATGGGTGTGGGGTTGGGTATGGTGGAAGGTGGAGGAGGGTTGGTGCCATCAACAAAGTCATAGACATGCTGGCCACGTAGATAAGGGGTGACCTGAGCACGCCAGAAGATAAAATTCTCATGGGTTAATTTGATGGTGATCAGATGATGAATGTTGGTAAGGCTAGTGACGGGAACATAAGTGGAATTCAGGGATGGTTGTGGGTGGGTTTCAGTAGAAGATGGTGGTGAGGATATGAGGCTGTCTATTGGAATAGGGGAAAGACGCAAGTCTTGGTGGTGGCTCTTGATACCAAGTTAGAATACACAAATAATTGATTGGTGGGTAATCTCCTTGCCTCAATTGCAGGAGTCGACGTTGCTATATATAGACTTTAAACAAATGAGTTTGCTACATGAGATTGAGATCGGATAAACCAGATTACAGTAAGATATTTAAATACAAAAGTTTGCTGAGATATTCTCATTATTTGAATTGATTTTGCTATTGAGCAGTTTCGGACTCTAATGTTGATCAGTTTCGGAGGCAACTTCAACAGGATCCTTAATCACTTGTCCTTAACCACTTTTGAACTATATTGCAGGCTTGGACAAGAGAGCATAGCTCCTAGGCTACTCCATTAGTCTTTAAGTCTTTCTTCCTATAATTTCCTTTTACACTTCTTTGACTGTTTAGCACATAAATTTGAAAGCTTTGGGACGATTATAAGGTTCCCCAACCCCCACCTAGTGTACTTTGATTTATTACTTTGGTGAAGTCATTTGCTTATCAAAATAAAAAATCAACGCTTTTTCTAATTAGAAGATTCATTCTTTGGCAGGATTCTCATAATTAGAAATATATTTCAGAAAAAAAAAATCCTCAAATTTCTTCAATTTACCCTTTAGTTTGCAATCATCTCTAAACTATTAATTTTGAATCACCACCCAAAATACCATCGATGGCTCATTTGGTCCAAGTGCTAGGTGTGAATGGAGGTCAAATGATTAATTCAACTAACCTAGATGCTAGGAACCTTCCAATGAGGCTCGTGCTCAGTTTGTGATGGGTGAATTTGTAAAGATCTACTTCTAATCTTCCTAGGATACTGAAGAACAAATGTCATTGTCGATATAGTTTCTCGTCAGCTAGGCCCACGTGGTTGTCCACCAGGTGCTCTTGCAAAAGTGGTAGAAAAAGGGTTAGGTGATCTTGGTGGGGATCCTTGGATGCTCAAGTCATAAGTGTATCTTATGAGATAAATGTTTTAGCCTATAGAGAGTATAATGGTATTCAACCTTACCTTTGTCCACTTGAAGCGATGTTTATAGGGGACTATTGGGTGGTTTTGGTCAGAAGTTTTCCTCCTCCTTAATTTAATGCTTTTGGCCTCAGTTCGGCACTGCCTTGTTGATGTCTCCTCGCATTTAATGTCTCCCCTTTCATTGAGTGAACATCCCATTACCTGTCCTGTCATCTATCTAATTGTATGTGTCCTCATCATTTGCATCCTCAATGGGTCCTTTCTAGTGTTCATCACTTGTTCATTTGTGATCTGGCATGCATTCCCCACATTTTCTTTTGCCTTCCATCTAACTAGGTAGTTTTTTGCCATTTGCTTATTGTTTCCTTGCAAACTCTTTCTTTTCACCTTTATTGCCATCATTCCTTGGCTATAACTTGAGCTAGGGTTTCTCGCCTTTTGAGTTTTAGGACTCGTCACCTTTTTCTTTTAGAAGGAGGGCAGAACCTCAATTTATTAATAAATAACCCTCACTAAGGTGGTGGAGAAATAACCATGAATACAACTTCACCCCAAATAAAAACATCAACCACAAGAAAAAAAAGACTACCGACGAATATAAGGGATATGCCATCTATCCTATAAAATTCATAACCTGACCTTTAACCCATTCTTTAGTCAGAAAATCAGAGACCATATTAGCCTCTCTAAGAATATGATGCACTCGAACATTGAGAGAAATAACGAGACCCATAGCTTATTCTCAAAAATCTCACAAATACCAATAATTACAAGTCCTCGAAATAAACTACCCCACCATTACAATCAAATCAGATTCAACTAATAAATTCCTTAAGCCAAGCTGATGACACATCCTCAAACCATCTAGAAAAACACGACACTCCGTAACGGTGTTTGTTGTATGTCCATAAGAATGTGCAAAACCCGCCACAACACGTCCAATTTCATCTCGAATGACAACCCCTCCACCTGACGCATCCGGATTCCCATAGGAGCCACCATCAACATTCAGTTTATAAAGACCAGTAGCAGGCCGTGACCACGTAACTAACCTCATAGGCTTAGAAACAACCGGCACAATGAGACAGTTTGATTCCCTTAGAATCCCTCTCTCTTTGTGGAACCCAACCTCTTGAACTGCCACATTGTATTAGGACTCACCTATAGTTGGGTTTTTATACACCAAAAGCCATGAAAAAAAAATCTCAAAAAGGTCACAAAAAGATAGCTCAGCTTGTCATGTGCTAGTAGGCGAAATGGAATGTAAGAGCCGAAGCTCTCCCTTGGCATTGGAGTGAAATGGTGGAAAAACACAAGTGAGAGATTCGGCTTAGGTGAGAACAAGAGAAAGAGATCAGGGCGACAATTAAGGAATCCTCAAAAGAACATCTTGCAATCATGCCCAATACAACTGATTCAAAGGGATAGCATCTCTGCAAGATCATTCTCCCCATTCATAGGGATCAGATCATGTCAACCCACTGCATCTTCTCCCTTGATTATAGGAATCTATTACAGCCTTGTATTAAGAATTCTTTCCATATTTGTTCAGCAATTCATACCTTGTATATAACTCATACTTTATATATATAGCAGATCACTCTCTCGGCACCAGTCGTGTAGAGCTTTTCCAAATCTTTTCACATTGTTTATGGTATCAAGAGTCATTCTTGACCTCCTTTATTTATTTTTTTTTTCTATTCCTAAGAAATGTCTTCAGCAACTGGTACCACTTCTATCATTGTCTCACCCGTGAACATGCAAAATCTGGTCACCATTAAGCTAACCAAGGACAATTACTTGCTTTGAAAAGCTCAGGGTGGTCCCCTACCTAAGAGGACAAAAACTTTACAGTTTTATGGATGGCATCACTCTTCGTCCTCCCACACATATATGGAACCTCGAAACTAAGTCTTCCCCCACTGCTCCTATAGAAATTCCCAATCCACAATTTTCCAGTTGGTAGGATCAAGACCAAATTGTACTTAGTGTTCTTGTGTCTTCCCTGTCTAAAGGCATCTTGGCCCAAATGGTGGGCATCTGATCATCTGCTAAAGTATGGTTAGCGTTAGAGAAAATGTTCTCATCACACTCAAATGCATGGATCATGCAAACACAATGTGCTCTCTCCAATATGATGAAAGGAAGTTTGTCCATTTTAGAATACTTCTAGGCAATCAAGTCCCATGGTGACACACTGGCAGCTGTTGGCCAACCTCTCCACTGGGATGAGTTCCAAGCTTATCTTCTTGGAGGACTAGACTCAATTTATGATGCCATAGTCACATCAATATCCAATCTAGTTGATCCTATGTTTGCAAAGGAACTCTTTGGTCATCTCCTCAACTTTGAGTTAAGAATGGAACAAAATAACTTAGCTCTAGAAGCTACTATGGGCTCTGTCAATATAGCCACAAAAAATGATGGCTCTTGGGGTCGTGGAGAGAAAAATAATTTTCAACATTCTCCTCAACAATATGCTTACTAGTACAACACCTCTTGTGGTCGTGGGAGAGAAGCTCCTTCTTCTTCCAACTCACGTCCCTCTTGTCAAGTGTGTGGGAAGACTGGTCATATGGCAATTCAATGTTACCATCGCTTTGATCAAGCGTATAAAGGGAATCCTCCAAACATGGTAGCATACTTGATGTCCCAACAACCAGCTCAGGATCTCTCTTGGTATCCTGATACATGATCAACAAATCACTTGACTCATGATCTACGAAATTTGAACATTCATGTTGAACCATATAATGGTAGTGATCAAATCCAAGTTGGTGATGGGACAGGTTTGACCATCCAAAATATTGAAACTTCTGCTCTCACTACTCCCATTAAAAATCTCACTTTATCTAATTTCCTTCATGTTCCTACAATTCAAAAGAACCTTATTTCTGTAAGTCAATTTACTAAAGAAAATAAGGTTTATATTGAATTTCATCCCTCTTTCTTTTTGGTGAAAGATGAAAGATGAAACGTCAGGGAAGGTGTTACTGCGTGGCAAGTCTAATGACGGGCTTTACACATTTCCAACTACCTCCAGAGCATCACAATCCTTTCTTACTCAATGCATTCCCCTTGAAGTTTGGCACAGCCGGTTGGGACATCCCTCCTATCGTATTGTTCAACATATTGTCTCAAAGTTTTCTTTACCTTCTACTTCCAATAAAATTCCTGGAATATGCATTGCACGTTAACAAGGAAAAAGCCGTCATTTACCATCTATAGATTCTTATTCTAAATTTGATAGTCCTTTTGATCTGATTTTCTCGGATGTTTGGGAACATTCTCCAAAATTGTCTTAGAATGAAAATAAATATTATGTTGCTTTTGTCAATCATTTTAGCAAATACACTTGGCTCTTTCCAATCCTCACCAAATCTGATGTTTATAAAGCTTTTTGATCATTTAAAAAACTTGTTGAACATCAATTCAATTGCAAAATCAAATTGGTTCAAACAGACTGGGGTGGCAAATATCGATCTGCTCATAAATTCTTTTCCGACATTGGAGTCCAACATTGTGTCACCTGACCTCCCAACAAAATGGGTTGGTAGAAAGAAAACATCAACAAGTTGTTGAAATGGGTCTCTCTTTACTTTCTCACAGCTTTGTTCCTCATCAATTTTTGGATGATGCCCTTGTTATGGCAACATACTTTATCAACCGTTTGCCCACTGCTCCTATTGGTATATCCCCATTTGAAAAACTTTTCAAACAATCCCTAATTTTTCCCTTCTCAAAATATTTGGTTGTGCATGCTTCCAATTCTTTCGACCATTTAATTCTCATAAACTTTATTTTTGGTCTAGAACTTGTGTGTTTTTGGGCATTAGCGACATGCACCGTGGGTATAAATGTTTGGATCTATCTACTGGAAAATGTTTTCTATCCTAACACGTCATATTTGATGAAAACTCTTTTCCTTTTCATCAATCTGCACCAAATACCACTTCCACTCCTGAAACCACTTCACTACCACTCTTTTTACAGCCAACCGAAAACTCTCAGCTTACTATCGTGTCATCTCCTCAACTTAATAGGCACCAAAACTCTTGCAACCTTGACATCGACTCCCTCATGCACTCGCCACCTATCCATACTCCAACAGCTACATCTCATCTTCCTCCTGAGTACTCAAATGCTAATGAACATGCACCTGCTTCATCACCAGCCTCACCTACTCCTGTGGTCCACATAACTCTCGAGCCCACCCAAGCTTCTCCTAGACTTGCTGTTGTTGCTGCCCCTGACCCTGTGCAACATCCTCACTAGATAGTGACTCGATAAAAAAAAAACATCAGCAAACCAAAGCTCCATACTGACGGCACCATCAAGTGCCCCTTGCCCAAAGCTCTTCTTACGTTCACTAATGTACCTGATGCCCCCACATGTTATTCCGAGGCAAGCAAGCAAGCATGCAAAGTGGCGCTCTGCCATGGATGAAGAATTTACAGCCATCATGAAAAATGGGACCTGGTCTTTGGTTCCTTTTAAACAGGGGATGAACGTGGTTGGCTCGAGGTGGATTTTCAAGTCCAAAAAGAAATCAGATGGCACACTTGATGGGTGAAAAGCCCGCTTGGTCACCAAAGGATATCATTAGCAGGAAGGAGTAGACTTCTATGAAACCTTTAGTCCAATGGTCAAGCCTACAACAATTCGATTGATCCTAAGTATTGCTGTGTCCAGACAATGGAAAATCTGTCAAATAGATATCTAGAATGCATTTCTTCATGGTATATTGTTCGGAGAAGTCTATTTGTCTCAACCTGTGGGGTATGTCGATCCAAATTTCCCATCTCATGTGTGCAAGTTGCACAAAGCACTGTATGGCCTGAAATAGGCTCCTCGGGTGTGGTACTCCAGCCTCAATGAATATCTGCTCTCTCTCGACTTCAAAAACTCAAACTCGGACACTTCCATCTTCATTTATTGCTTTGTTTGACCACACTCTTTGTCCTCATTTATGCAGATGACATATTAATTATTGGCTCCAGTGCTACTGCTATCTCCCAACTCATTAGTGATCTTAGTCTAGAATTTGCTGTGAAATATTTGGGAGATTTAAGCTATTTTTTGGGGATAGAAGCTCACCATAACCATAAGGAATTTTATTGACTCAACGCTAATACATCTTGGACCTGCTTCGAAGAACAAATATGGATGAAGCCAAGCTTGTGTCTTCTCCCATGTCTTCCTCTCACCAACTCTCACTTTTTGCAGGAAATCCTTGTGCTGATCCTTCTCTGTATCACAACAATGTTGGAGCCCTCCACTACCTATCCTTGACTTGCCCTGACATTGCCTTTTGTTGTAAACAAAGTTTGCCAATTTATGCACAAACCAATTGAGGATCATTGGTCGGCCGTGAAACACATAGTAAGATATTTGAAGTTCTCTGTTGACTTTAGCCTGCTCATTCAACCCAGTTCATCCACTCAACTGTTAATCTTTTCAGATGCTGATTGGGTGGGATGCCCAGATGATAGGCAGTCTACCTCCGACTTTTGTATCTATTTTGGTAAAAATCTAACCTCATGGAGCTCTAAAAAGCAACCCACCATTGCACGATCAAGCACAAAGGCTGAGAGTATAATGCTACTGCCGAATCTCTTTGGCTTCAATCCCTCTTAAAAGAATTTGGCGTCTTTGTCAAACAATGTCTCATTGTGTGGTGTGATAATATCGAAGCTACTTACCTCACAGCCAATCCAGTTTTCCATGCACGCACAAAGCATGTTGAAATAGATTATCATTTTATTCGGGAAAAGGTGTAGCACAAATTCTTGGAAGTTCAGTTTATCTCCAGCAAAGCCAGTGGTCTCTACAAAGCCAGTGGTCTCTACACGTTTTGCATTTCTAAGGGACAAACTCAACGTCATTCCCTCCCCGTTGAGTTTGCAAGGGCGTATTAAGGAATCCTCAAAAGATCATCATGCAATCATGCCCAATAGTACTGATTCAGATCAGATCATGTCAAGCCACTACATCTTTCTCCCTTGATTATAGGAATCTGTTACAGCCTTGTATTAAGAATTTTTTCCATATTTGTTCAGAAATTCATACCTTGTATGTAACTCATACTTTTATATATATAGCAGATCACTCTCCCGGCACTAGTCGTACATGCAGAGCTTTTCCAAATCTTTTCACATTGTTTTAGCGAGCAACTCCTATAAACATTGCACATCCCTGTAACTCAAATTTATTTACCAATCTTGTGGCTGGTTGTAGCGACGGTACAGGGCAGTTTTCAAAGGTATAAGATGAAAGTGTATATTTATATGGGTGATAAGAAAACCCTAGAGGATGAAAAGAGATAGACGTGCATGGGTAGTGTCGTGCGGGGGGGAAGTTGAAAAAATAAAAATAAAATAATAATAATTAAAGTTCAACAATAAAATTATTCATTAAAGCATAGAGTAATTCAAATGCAAACACTAATTAATATCAATAAAGCATATCAAAGTAAATTTCACAACTTAAAAATTATAAAATAAATCCAACGAGAAATCCGATAAATTTTAAAACAAAAAAAATAATATTTAAATTAATTAAAATAATCCTTCACTAAAAAAAAAACACTAAAATATGGGGTATCACATCCTCCCCCCTTAAAAAAAATTTCGTCCTCGAAATTTGCTTAGCTAACTACTGCTACTTCTAATGGGCTAATCACGCTTCCACTGCACACTCTATATTGAGTTGAATTCGAGCCTACACTACGTTGTGTTGGTTCCTGCCTCGTGCCATTAAATCAGTCATCTGAGGCGGGTTGGGGTTCATGCTCCCATAGTTGCTTTGGACAATCTCTGACGAGGTGGCTATGCTTCCCACATCGAAAACACTGTCCAGTTCTCCTTCTGCAATCCCCAAAGTGTACTACACTGCATGATTTGCAGGAGTTATTCCGTTGATTTTCCTGTACCTGGCTCTGGCCTGGGTTGTTCACTAACTTCATTCTCTTCCATGGTCCTTGGTTCTCGCTCAAGGGAAACTCCAATGGCGTTGACCCCTTCCTCTGCTCCTGAAGTTCAACACTTCCCTTGAGGCTTCGCTTTACTATTGTGGCCTTATCTACTAACTCTGAGAAATTCTGGATCTGAAGGGCACCACTCGCTCATAAATCTGGTTGTCCAATCCGTCCTCAAACTTTCGGGGTCTTCTTCTCCTCATCAGGTATTAGATATGAGGCAAAACGTGATAGTTCAACAAATCTGGCCGCATACTGGTGCACCGTCATAGTACCTTGCACTAAGTCCGCAAAGTCCTTGGCTCTAGTGTCCCTAATCGATCTTGGGAAGAAACGGTCAAAGAAAATCTGCTTGAAGTGGGGCCAGCTAACCACTCCCCTCCCATCAGCTTCCCTGATTGTTCTCTATGATATTCACCATCTTTTAGCCTCATCGATCAGCTTGAAGGCGCAGTACAATACTTTCTGTCTGTCAGTACAATTCAAGACACAAAGTATCTCTTCAATATCCTGGATCCAGTCCTCCGCTAAGGTTGGGTCGCCACGACCATCAAAAGTGGGAGGGTGCATCTGATTGAACTACTCTATGGTGCATCCGTCCTCTTCATTTCCTACATTCAAGCCCCCAAGATTTCGAACACGACGTCGAGCAGCCATCCTAGAAGACTCATTCTTGGTTAAACGTTTCAAAGGAAGAAAATAATAAAAACATAACTGGGCGTAAAACATCACTACCAATTAAGCTATATATCACGAATCAGTAATCTATTTCTTGAAGTCTGCAGAATTCTAAACCCCAATTCAAAAGTTTATTTCCTAAAGTCCATAATTTCAAGACCTCATATATCAAAGTCTACGGAACTTCAAACCTGGCTTTTAATCAAGCTTATTTACACCTATAAAATCTAAACCCTAAATCTTATCAAAATCATTTTCTACATTCCATCAAAAAGCATACTGGATCTAAAAACTTAAATGTCATGAAGATCGGTTCTTAAAATTTACAATCTTTAAGACCTCAAATTTCCTAGAACATATTCCCAAAAGTCTGTCAGATTCTAAAACCTTAAATATAAATTTCATCATCTCTTAGTCCTAGAATTTCTATACCTCAAATGAGAAGTTACATCCTAAACCCGCAATATCCAAAATCTCATATGTTATAGTCTGCAGAACCTCAAACCTGGCTCTGATACCAACTGTAACGCTCCGTTCCTAGAGGTCCGGAGAGTTAACTTCTATTACCCAAGAACATCTCCAATAATCAATAATAAATAAACAAAAAATCCACAAAATACTAACTTATTTGTTCGATCCAAAAATCCGTGTCCCTCTACAGAAATACTAAATAAAAACCTCAATAAAATAAATAACATCTCCACAAAGACTCAAATTATTTATAACTTGATGTACCAGAATAACCGCTAGAGATAAAACTACTAAATATGATCCTCCAAAATACTTGTACCCTTAGTACTCATTCATCTATGATCATCAAACTTTTCCAATACTTTCTACTCTTGTTCTCCAACTAAATTATAAAAATATCTGAAAAATATTATAGAGATAAGGGGTGAGTTATCAACAACTCAGTAAGCAGAAAACATATGCTAGTATGTAAACATGAGCATTTTCACAGAGTTCAGAATGCAGAAACAAAACATTTCAGTTTCAATATGCAAATCTCAAAAATACATATTATCAGAAATTTAGAGCGACAATTAAAACATTTCATATATAGAAACCAACTTTTCATATTTAATGACTCCTTTGGCACAACATGACTGAACATCTTCATCTCATCATATCATATCAGAGCATCATATTAGAACAGAAGCTGTGTTTAACCCCCGTGGTAGGGTTGTGCATTCTGCGGAAAGTCAAGCAGAACATAAATCACCATGTTATTAAAGCGATTGCACTCAGAACAGAAAATCACTATTATATCCCGTGGCGGGCCAAATGTCACTATTGTATCCTGTGACAGGGTCAGAGGTCACTATTGTATCCCATGACAAGGCCAGTGGTCACTATTATATCCAGTGACAAGACCACATATTAGAGCAAAATAGAATTAGAATCACCATGTCAGAATCAGAATCAGAATCAGAGTCAGAACTAAATCAGAAAGTCATGCAAAAGGTTTTTCAGATGCCACATCATATCAAAGCAAAATACTGAAATTCAGATCATTTCACATTTTCCAAAAACAGATTCAGAATATCTTCACGTCATATGCAAAAAAATTATCAATTTTTATATTCGCTTATATTTTTCTGAGTTCAATAACAGAATGCCAAGAATAAGCTCATGTCTACACTAATCATGCTAGAAAATATTTTATTCTTATACATAATTTCATGAGTAATGCAGAACAAAGAACTGAAGTCGTTTCAGATTTCTTTTCATAACAAAACATGCACATTTGCCAAAAAGAACCTCAGTTCATTTTCTTTTATGCAAAATCTAGTATAGGAACCCCGCCTACCTGGACTTCTTAACTTATTCAGAAATTCTGCACAACAGTACTGAACAATTGTCACTCGTGACCTATAAAAATTCATGTAACTTAAATAAATCTCCAGTGAACAAGAAAAATCTCATATTACACCTGAAGTACCTATTTTAATTCCTCAATACTTAAAATTCTCTTAACTCTAAATATCATCACTTTTTAATTTCATCAATATCCACTTAAATGAATCCATATCGAAGTGAGTAATCGAATAAATATTATGATAATTGAATACCTGTGTTTTTTTTTTTTTTTAAATACTAAAGTACCCACAACATATTATAGATTAATAGAATACTATGGCTACTTAAAATCCCATTAAATAAGGCCAACTTAAAAATGAGTTCAATTGAAAACTAAATAGTTCAAATTAACAATATAATCATTTTTTTCTTTATGTATAATAAAAACCAAGTCCAATCATTAAAACACAACCAATTAAACCAAGCCCATTAAAACATAAACCCATTAAACTAAATCTACGTAACAACATATCATAAAACATCATACTAAAGGGCAAAATTGTAATAAAATCTCAAAATTATTCTTCTTTCTACGTAAAGGTTTTACGTGTGAATACTTTCCTATTTTGAAAGCTTACCAAGAGGGAAGGGAGACATGCGGCAGATCCTTGTTCACTAGAGGGGACATCGCGACAGTGGATTGGGGCAGTACTAGGTGGTCGGCGACGTGAAATAACACTGAGAGAGAGAGAGCACAAGGCTGCGAGCGGCAAAGTGGTGGCTGAACCGACGACGGTGTACACAAATAGAGAGAGAGTGATGAGAGAGAGAAAGCACGGAGAGTGAGAGGTAGAGAGAAGAGAGAACATGGTGAGAAAGAGGGACTTGCGTACGGTGGATGCGAGAGTAGCATGACTAAGCTACAACCGTGTCTTGTGGCCGTTTTTAGCGAGAAACAGTGGCTGTCAATGGAGGGACGTGGGGTCTTACTTCCTTTGGTAGTGCTCTGTTTTTTAGATGTAAAAACAGAGGTGCATATGAAGGCCAAGCAGACAGTTTTGGCTATCAACGGAGGTGCGTGGAGTTGGGCGGTGGCCAGACGATGGTGGCCAGACGTGGTGCAATGGTTGCCCACGGTTGCTGAACTTCACATATGAGTAGGACGTTCTCACGGTAATGGCTTGTTGCTGCGGCTGAGGTCGTGAAGGAGGTGGTGGCGCACGATGAGGCTTTGAGCCTTGGTGATGGTCGTTTACAGTGGAAGGATGGGCGTCGGTTTTACATGGAGATGGAGGTTGGCGTCGATCTAGGAGAGGCTGGGTGGTTCTTGTGGCTGATTGCAGCGACGGTACAAGGCAATTTTCAAAAGTATAAGATGAAAGTGTATATTTATATGGGTGATAAGAAAATCTTAGAGAATGAAAAGAGATAGATGTGCATGGATAGTGTTGTGCGTAGGGAAAAGTTGAAAAAAATAAAAATAAAAATAATTAAAATCCAACAATAAAATTATTTATTAAAACAAAGAGTAATTCAAATGTAAACACTAATTAATATTAAAATAAATTTTACAACTTAAAAATTATAAAATAAATTTAACAAAAAATCTAATAAATTTTAAAATAAGTAAAATAATATTTAAATTAATTAAAATAATCTTCACTTAAAAAAAAAAAAAAAAAAAGAAAAAAAGAAAAAGAAAAGAAGGATCTGTATTGTCAATAGGCCCTACTCACTCCATGGAGGATAACACCGCCATCCATCTCGAAGCCACAAACCCATCATGTACCAAGCATCCAATGGTCATAACTCATAAATACCATTTTGTCTTTCATCCTATCCTTGGGCCGACAGATTCTGATAACAAAGTCTGTCTTGGATTCGACTGTGCGTTGATTGATTCCTCAATAAATTTTCAAGCTATCATCAATTAACATTCAAACACATCAACATCAACTTATTTATATATATATATATATATATATAAATAAAAAAAAAAAAAAAGACACAAACATAAACCGTCCTAACTCAATAATTAGGCTTTATTTAAAAAGTAAATACATTTCAATCTATCTCAACTTATCATTATAATTTTTTTAAATTTTAATATAAAATATAATAAATAATTCAATTTTTTTAAATTTTAAAATAATAAATAATATTCTAACAATATTTTATCATCTCAATTCAACTCAATTTAATACTTAAACGCATTCTTAAAGTTTGAAATTTCTACCATATATGCATTGAACTACGTTTCTTTTTTGTTGTTTAAAGACTTCCAGATTACGGGACCCCGTGGCCAAAAACCAAACCTAACTTCCCTGATCTGTCATGTCTCACGTGAAAGAGAGGTCATGACCACTAGCATATACCGATGGAATATATAAACCAGACCCAATATCAACCACTTGGGGTTGGCAATGTCCAAATATATTGATATTGAAATTGAAATTCATTTGATAAATGTAGAAAGGAATTCATTCGAAGCTGAGTACTAATATCTAGTCCAGAGCCCAGTGGATGTCTTACCACATTATCTTTCTTTTCTGTCGAACTATTTTATCTCAATTGCAATTTAGCATCTAAAACTTCAAGCGCTATTATATAGGCTGCGAACAACACATTTTTAGAAGCCAAGCAATGCTCTTTCTCTAGCCTCAATTTATATTCACAACCTCCTCTGCAATGAATAATGTCTCTCTGCTGGCTCTCTCACAAACTCTGAGGACCTCTGGAGCTTGCCCATTATAGCATTCTTGAAACTAATAACTTCCTGAGCCTGTGAACACGACCTTTGCATCCGAACTCCACTCAAACTGCTCCTAGATTCCATCATTTCATTCAGTGAAAGCCTTTTCTTTGGCCCCGGTTCAGGTCTTTGCTTAGGAGCGCTATAGGACCTCAACTTAGCCTTAGAAGACTGAGTATTCGCCATATAATTCGGGAAGTTCCCGTATCCCCGGAAGAAGTTGTCGGCGCACACACTCTTTGCAGGCGTGGCCGGGGCATTGGAGTTGAAGAAACGCGGGGTGCTTTGTGCTGTGGAGAATCTACACTCCTCGCCAGTTAAGCCCCAGTCATGGTCATGAAAGTTCCGGCAATCGGGTATCGAAATCCGGGCAGGAAGGCCACTTGCCGGGAGTGGAGAAGACAGTGTTTGATAAGTTGGGTCATCACCAAAATCTGAAACTGAAGTGTTTGTTCGACGGGATCTTGATTTAGGCCTGCCAGTATCGACCTCCACAATTTTGGGGCTTTCATCAATGGAGTTAATTGCGGTGTCCAGAGAAGCTGACAGCCTTCTGCTGTGGAGTGGGCCTGTGTGTTCACTTCTAGTGTCATCGAATCTCTCCTGCAAAATTAGATCAAACAATAATGACTATAAATGCTAATGCAGATAATAAAATGTTCCATATTTTTATTTACTTTTGTGGGAAATTTGAAACTTGGGTTTTTGAGTTGTCACCATGGATTTTCGCGCTCGGATTTCAAATCTGTTAGTTTCATTGTTGATGATCCCGCGAGCTTTCTGGGAACGAACAGTGGCCTGAGCTCTAATAAGAGCCAACATACAATGAAGAGTTGCAGTCGCCTGTTTGCGCACTAAATAACCTCTAACCAGTGCCTGTATCTTCACCAGTCCTTTTAGTGCTCGCAGGGCCTTTCTGGCCTATATTCAGAATCCAAGATCCAAGGAAAAATTTCAATTTCTAGATATCCAAACAGATAACAGAATTAGAAACTAAACTGAGTATTCAGGTCCTAGCAGCTCTAAAACAAAAGCTGATATGCTAATTTAAAGACTCGTTTTTTAGCAACTGACTAGATCTTTCAAGTCCGAAGTCATTTGTTTTTTCTTCATTTTCAGTGAATTTTGTTCAGTTGAGACCATAAGCTTGAACATTCAAATCCATACGCAAGGTTTCAAAGAGTGCACCTACGACTAAAAACACTGATACATAGCAAATATTTGATTTTAGCACGACAATCTTAACACACACTTACCAAATATCCCCTAAAAACGGTCTGAATCTTCACAGCAGCCTTCCTCTCATGTCCACCACCAAACATGGTGCCCCTTCCATGGCTGGTTAGCCTGACAACAGCCACCGCCGCCTGCGCAGCAGCCACTGCTGCATCAGCGGCCGCCGCCGTGGCTGCCGCCACCGCAATTGCATGCTTGTTTTGCTCCTTCTCTGATTCAGTGTAGTATGAATTTAGCCACGCAGCCTCGGCAGCGGATATGTTGGGTGGTATTGTCCCCGGATTATGACACAAGCCGCTAGAGTCTCTGCCGGAGTTGCCAAAGCTTCCCCGTTTCTTGTCTTTCCGGTCACTGGAATTGGAACTCTCTCTGTCTTTCTTTATCCCGAACAAGCCCCTTAGCCACCTTGTTGCCCTACCCATTTTCTTCGAGTTTGTAGAGTGGGGAGCACCCCAAGAAACGTTACTGCAGAAGAAGGAATGACTCGGAAGAGTGAAATCGGTAAGAAGCAAGTCAAAACGTTTTTTAAGAGGAAAATGTTGTCAATAGGGTTACAATTCGGAATCTTTTAGGCGCTTTCCATGTCCCTAAAAGTTGTGGAAAAGAGTTCTCAAAGAAGAAAATGTCTAAGAATCTGTTCATGATTGAAAAATGAAAAAGTTTTTGTGACAAAAACAAATAAGATCAGTGGAAATATGATTTTTTATTTTCCTTTCGGAAAAGGAAGATTAAAAAAAAGAGCTGAAAAACTCTGTCCAAACCTCGTGAAAATTTGTATTACATGACAAAAACTTGTCGCTGAGCCTGAACGTGCAGGAGGATTAAAATTAAATATTAAGAAAACTAAACGTAGGAACTCATTGAGAAGTTACAAAAAAGTGAATAAAACAACAAAAGTTGGTCATTATATCAGGGAAAATCAAAGTAAAATAATCACAGATGAGAGAAAAAACCACCCTCATAGAATCAGATTCTTGAACGAAAAGCAATAAAAAAGAAAAAGCAACAAGGCAAAGCAGAATGAAAGTGAAACGCTCGAATTCTCAATCCAATCAGAAACTCAGAAAACTAATATTAAAAGCAGAAAAGTTCACCTCTAGTGAAAACTGAAATCTCTCTCTCTCTCTGATTGCTTTCTGGAGCGACGTGTCCTTGAAAAGAAAGATACCTCAGTGTCCTCAGCTTCTGACAATCTCGTGAAGCCTTACATATTTGTATGTCTAATGTCTCAGCCTCATAATACGTAGACTTCTCTTTTCAAAACAACTTTTTTATCTATTCTCTGCTACTGTTTCCCTCCTTCCATTTCGAGCAAATAAATGGAAATGAGAGACCTATTACTTTCTTTTTGCTCTTAAAATCCCCATAACCTGCTTAAAAAGAAAAAATCCCCGTAACCTAATAAATTGTGTCGATTGGTTTCGTGAGGTTTCAAAGAGAAACAAATCGTATGGCCTCTGTGGCTCTGTCTGGCATGTGCTCTTTTCTCTGTTTCACCATTAAAGCAGAGCCAATGAGAGATATGTTTTTTGTTTGAATATTTTTTGCTCCTTTGTGCCCTCTTCTTTATAAATGGGCAGATGGCCGAAGCGCTTTTAGCCCCAACCTTCTTTTATTTCTCTACCTTGCGTTTGAAAAGATCTTTTGGTTGTTGCCAGAATCTAACAGTGATTTTCAGAATTCTTTTTTACACCTTTATGTTTGAATGCTTATTTTCTATCTTTTTCTTCTTCTTTTTATATAAGTAAGACTATGATAATATTGAATACAACCATATAAGAAGAGAGAATAGAATGATACATCCTACTAAAAATCGCATTAGACAATAGTTATAACGTTCAAGACTAGTTAATAATATAATTGAAGTTTTATTAAATCAATTGTAAACAACAAGGACTTCTCATTCACAATCAATATGAGATTTCATATACTATATATCATTTATCATCACAATATAGATATAACAATCTCTCTTCCTTAAATTTTTTACATTCTCATCGAGCTTGTCCGTCATAGGTGGTACGGTTCAAATCTAACATTTCTAGTTGAAATAAACTCTAATAACATTTGTAATGCCCTAAGGGAGTCTCAAACCACATATAAGTCTATACTCCAAAATGACTAATCAATAATACAATTGGAGCCCAATTGTATTTATTATAAAGAGAATGAACTTTTAATTCTCAAGCAATATTAGACTTCATACACCATCAACCCCTTATTACAGTATGGATATCACAATAATAATGTAAAAGAAAGAACAAATAAATGGATAATGAGTCCAAAAAATTAGATTAAGATCCATGTTCTTTAGAGAACTTAATAGAGAATTATCAAATAAGCCATTTTATAATTTGGCCAATAGATTCTTGTAATACGATTTTGGGTCATATTTGAAGAGGGAACATTGTAGTCAACTATTTTCAATGTTGAAGGGGGGTCTTCACGTCTTTTTCCTCGTGATCCTCAATTGCAAAAAGCTGATCAAGCATGGGTTGATAGTTAGGATTGGATGAGGAGGAAAACCAATGTGATTAACAAACTAGTTGATGACTTTGGCCAAGAAGTTCACTCCAAAGAAGGCATTAGTGCACTTTTCCAAAGCTACTACAAGGACCTATTCACCACCTCAAAACCAGATAATATACCAGAATGTTTAGCCTCATTGAAGCCTCGAGTGACAACACCTCAGAATGATCTACTCACAAGCCTCTACACTCAACAAGAAGTGGACGATGCCCTTTTCCAAATGGAGAGACTAAGCTCCCCAAGACCAGACTGCTTCCATGCAGCTTTCTACCTAAAGCACTGACCTATCATTGGAGCTCAAGTTTGTGATGTAGTTTTACTGGTGCTAAACTCCAAAGGTAGTATTGCTAAGATTAACAACACCTTTATCACTTCAATTCCCAAAAACAAAAGGCCCTACAAAGGTGACTGAGTTTAGACCTATTTCTCTGTGTAATGTGCTCTATAAATTGGTTTCTAAAGTTGTAGCCAATAGGCTAAAGAAATTGTTGCCTCAAATCATCTCCTGTACCCAGTCTGCTTTTGTTCCTATCAGACTTATCTCTGAAAATATTATAGTGGCTTTCGAGGCCTTGCATACTATGAAATGTAAAATGACAGGTAAGGAGGGCTACATGGCTTTAAAGTTTGACATGAGCAAGACTTATGATAGAATTGAGTGGAGTTTTCTTAAAGCTGTGTTATACAAGTTAGGATTCTGCAGCCGATGGGTGGAACTTGTTATGCAGTATATTGAGACAGTTTCTTATGAAATTTTGGTGAATGACATACCTCAAGAATCCTTCCATCCAACTAGAGGTATAAGACAATGTGATCCCCTCTCACCTTATCTTTTTATTTTGTGCGCTGAAGCACTTAGCAACCTGATCAATCAAGCTGAAGCCATTGGCCTAATTCATGGTGTTCCAATTGCTAGAGGCCAGCTCATAATTTCTCACCTATTTTTTGCTAGCCTTCTATTTTGCAAGGCTAATGCCTTTGAATGGAGAAAGTTATTTAGTCTATTGAGAGTGTATGAGTTAGCCTCGAGACAAAGGCTTAACCTTGAGAAAAACATCAATCATGTTCAGGAAGAATACAACTCATGTTGCCCAGAGGTACATCCTCTCCATTGCTAGAATGAGGTCTGCTATGCCCTATGAAAAATACCTTGGTTTGCCCTCTGTTGTTGGAAGGGATCGATGTAAATCCTTTAAAGGTATCCTAGACGGTGTAAGATTGAGAACAAGCAATCACAAAGTCAAGATGTTATCCTAGGCAGGGAAGGAAATCTACATCAAAGCTGTGCTCCAACCCTCCCCACCTATACCATGAGTGTATTGAAGTTGCCTCACTCTCTTCTCAAAGACATTAATAGTGTAATCCATAATTTTTGGTGGGGGCAACAAGACAGAGAAAATAGGATTCATTGGATTTCTTGGAAATGGATGGGGAATTGTAAACTAGAAGGGGGTATGGGCTTCAGGGACCTCAAGGCATTCAACAAAGCCATGCTTGCTAAACAGTGCTAGAAACTGATCCAACAACCCGAATCCCTTGTAGCCAAAGTGATGAACGCCAAATACTATCCAAGATCCAACTTTCAGCAAGCAAAACTGGGATCCAAGCCATCATTTATTTGGAGGAGCTTCCTCTCAACTAGACCTCTTATTGAAGTAGGTGCTTACTGGAGGATTGGGAATGGCAGTGAGGTACACATATGGAAGGACAAATGGATTGCACATTCTACTCCTAGCGAAAGCCTAAGCCCTGTCAAGGTGCTGGATAGTAATGCTACTACCTCAAACCTGATAGATCCTGTATCTAAATAGTGGCATACTAATATTGTGCAGGAAATTTTTGTCCTAAGAGAAGTTGATACTATCTTGAAAACTCCTATAAGTAGTCTAAATAGCAAAGATAGATTTATTTGTCTAGGTTTTAAAGATGGCACTTTCTCTGTTAGAAGTGCCTATCACATGGAAAAATGAAAGGATATTCTCAGAGAAGACCCAAGCCTCGAGCAGTAACTCATTCAGAGAAGTATGGTTTCAACTTTGGCAACTCAAAGTGTCACTTGGGGACAAGGTCTTCTTATGGAGAGCGTGCCTAAAGTACCTTCCTACTCAATCCAACGTCTTCAAGAAGAATATTGTGGATCAACCCCTCTATCTCATTTGAAAACTGGAAATAGAAGACACAGTGCATGCACTATGGAGATGCGAATCTACCAGGGATGTCTAGGGTGCTTGCGCAAAAAGTCTAAAAAAATGTTACTTACCTCAGTTGTCTATGTTGCAGCTCTTTGAAGCTCTTCCCAGTACCATGAACTCTCAGGTGGTTCAAGAATTTACAGTTGTGGCTAGGAAAATATGGTAGAGGAGGAACTGATTCATCTATAAAGAAGAGTTTGCCCACTCTTCTGTCATTATAAAGGAGGCTAGAGCCACTCTTGAACTACTAGCAAAAGAGAGCACAAGAAGAGGCCTCAGAACCAACAAGATTTGCACCTTAGCAGACTCATGGTAGACTCTCTCTTTGCATTGGTTCAAGTTGAATTGGGATGGGGCAGTAGACAAGGTACAAGGCCTAATTGGAGTAGGAGTGGTTGTCAAGGACAGTGCATGCCAGGTTATTGCCACAATGAGAACTAGAAAACATCTCTTCCCTGATCCTTTACTTGCTGAGGCTTTTGGTGCACTTCAAGCAGTCAAATTTGGGCTAGTCCTTGTCCTTCCACAGGCTATCCTTGAAGGGGATTCACTACAAGTTATTAAGGCTCTCAAGAGTGATAAAGAAGGCTGGAATAGTGCTAGTATGTTTATGTGTGAAGCTAAAATGCTACTTCAAAAATTTGCTAAATGGGAGGTTTCTTATATTAGGAGAAATGGCAATACTATGGCTCACTTGTTAGCAAAAAAATCTTACATTTTCTAATCTTATTGTAACATTGGAGGAGATTCCTTCACGTTTTTCTTCCTTGGTTTAATGGAATGGAGATGAGATTTTTACTTAAAAAAAGAAAAAGTTAGGATTGGATGACCATAACGATGATGGCTTACTAGGGACACACGTTGGTGAGTGGATTGCAAACTTCTTGTTACAAACATATTTAGGATATAAATTAAATGGTTAAATTCATATATTTGATCGTCTTGACTTAATTTTTGTTTAGATAAATGGTGATTTAATATATGCAATGATAATCTGGTAAAAAATATGTCTGATTTTTCTTGGAAACCATCGTATCTAAGGAAATATTTTTTAGATCCCCTAAAGTTTTTATCCAAATTCTATGGCCTAAACTGGAAGAGCAATAGACACAAACAATAAGCCCTACTGTATTATAGCTTCATGGCTACATAAGTGAATTTCTCAATAATACTAAATGCTCAATAAACATTACATCCTTTATTTTATGTGTCTAACGATCTCTCACTCTAAAACTTTAAGTTTTAGATAAAAATATCAGAATATTTAAATTCAAAAAATTGTTAGATTATTCACTGTGAAACAAATAAATTGTCTGCTACAAGTTCTTTTAGTCATAAAAATGCCAATTGAGAGACCTATTTTCAAATATTTCATGAAAGAAGAAAATAATCAGAAACATACATTTGCATAAGAAATGTAACCTTCTACGATGAGCTTACTCTTACAAATAAACCATTGATCAATGATGTTGGTTAGTTTTCTTTATTATACATTTAAAAAACTATAGATGAAATTGGATTCTTTTATCATGTTCTTTAAAGGTAACATTTTCAAATTTGTGCAGAAAAGCTTCTTTGTTTTAGATCAATCTCTTCAACGAAATCGAGAATATTTGTACCATGAACCACGTTAAAAAATGAAGTAAATAGATTTTAGGTGGCTCACTGCCATCTTTTTTTTCTCTATAAACAAAGCACATTTCATTACTTAAGTAGGAATATTAGCAGTTATAAAGTAGGCGGTTTCTTATCCTTTATTAGACAACAAAATGCTTTAACTGATTGAGGGTTTCCAAGCCCTTGACAATTCCAACTAATAGGACTCATAATTTTTGGCAGAGTTGCAATGCAGCCATTGCCGATATCTCATTACCTTACTCAACATCCTTCAAAGTAAAAATTCTTGACCAATCGAGTGTTATGAAATTTCAAAAATTTACCTGGCTTTTAATTCTCATAAAGGACTACACCTTATTTCCTCTTATCCTACATTGCAGTCTGAGTAATGGCCAGTGAAATGTTTTCCTTACCAAGGTGTGTTGCAAAAAATGATGACAAGAAAGCAAAAGTAAACAAGAAATAAACGAACAATAAACACACAACACAAATTTACGTGATTTGGCAACACTTATTTCTACGCAGCTGCAGAGGATTTTATTATGCTGAGGAATCACACAATACACTTTAGAGCAAAATATTACTGTTCATCGCAGCCAACTATTCATAATGAGCATATTTATAGGGTTACACGACGAAAATCCTAATTTTCACTTTTCTGTGATATTCGCTCGAGAGAAGTGTCGATCGAGCAATTGAGCGAACTCTCTATTTGGTGTTCGCTTGAGCACCAAGTATAGTGAAATATCTGTCTTGGCTTCGCTTGAGCCCACTGTCGAGCAAACTTTATGTATACATTTCTTGAGTAAAAAACTGTGCCAAGATTTTTCACAACCCCCAAGAGGAGCCTCATTGAAAATCTACTTAAAAACCATAACGAATCATTATTAAGACAGGTCATCAAGTTGAGTCGCCACAACAATAAACCAGGCCCCACAAACCCAACAATGCGAGCTCCTATTTTCCAAGTTTTAATCTCTATTGATGGTTGAAGCAAGTTTGTGCAAGATACACTAAAAGAATTAATGCTTTTTGCGGTGCACTTTTGTCGTCATAATAAATCGAAAAACCGTGGCAAATTCATTAAAGCCACGGTTTTCCTATCGCCACTCAAACGCAATAAAATTAGCCTGACATTTGCTCTTTTCTTCGCCGCAATGGAACCACCAACTAGGGTTTGGGTATTTCCGTCGATTTGCCCACCGAGAAATGGACGGGTCGTTGTTGCTGCTGTTGTAGGCCAACCAAGTCCCTCAGACGCCGCAAAATCCAAATAGTAAATGTTGCGATGCCCTAATCGTCGAAAGAGATTGTCTTCCACTTGGTGATTGGAGATCCTCTCCGCTACGATTGTATGTTCGTCGCAGTAAACAATAATGGTCTTGGCGATGCTAGATTCAGTCACCTGTGACCATCTGTTCATCTCAACAACTCAAAACTCTGAGGTGATTTCAGATCAGCTAGCTTCGACCATTTGTTCGTCGCAATTGAGTATATGGTCACGACGAGGCCAAATCTGCCAGTGAGCGGAGTTCGCTGTAGTGAAAGAACTGCCAGAATAGATTTTTCAGCCGATGGCAGAAGACCATTCACGATGTTGAACTGTGATCGATGATAACCCATAATTCCTAGGTATGGATTAATTACCAGCGTTTAAATTTTGCTTTTAATTTGATAATAATTACTCCTCGTGAAGTGAAATTTGAAAATGACTTGTTAATTTATCTAGGGCAATTACAAAATTGAACCTAAATTAACAATCATATATTATTATTTGGAATACATAAACCTAAACTTGCATTGGGACTTAAAATATTGATGAGTTTAATCTATAGAAACTTGATCTCTCCCAACTGATCAGATTGTGCATGTAATATATATATTGGTGTACTTTGATGACTTGCATGCGCTGGATGGAATACAAATCAAACCAAACACAATCTGTATCACAAATATTCAAGTACTTGAATATGTTTTCACATGAGTAAGGGACTCTGTTTGCTGAATTTTGAAAATCCAATGCGTTTGCACATGATCATGGGGTGATTTTCACAAATACACATGCATCTGCACATGACACACACACACACACTATTTATATATATGTATATCCTGATCAGTTGAGCTGCCATCTGGTTTTTTGTATGCTTGCATGTTCATGTGTTTTGCATGGAAATCAATCACAAATGTCACAAACTAAAGTGGGTATGTAACATTATTCCACTAAATTGCATACAACTACCATTAGACTTTAGATGATAGAGAATAACCGTAATCCACATAAGACTTCATGAAGTAGTACTATATAGAATGTCATCTTTCCCTCAATCATCATCCGTATATTACTCTTTCTAATTGCATAGGTTATACAATGCATCACTTGTTGATTTCTAATTTAACATGCCAGTAGTCCTACATGTTTCTACATGTACATGTGTACCATATTCATGTACACGGGAATTTTTACATTAAACTTATTTGGGGTATCGGCTAGACCATCCAAAACAAGTCTTGGCCCTTGGAAGCTCTTGACCATAGCAGGCATTCCTGCAACCAGACCACCAACCTTTTATAAGTTATTAAAATCCATATACCATTAGCAGTGGTGAATGTGAAATCATGCATCATGCAGTACAAGAATTTCTTAACAAGTAGACTATAAAATTAGGCTACAAAAATCCCCACATGTCATATAGGCTTCAAAAATAAAATCGACAAAATATCATCCTTCACCTTAAAATATCCTACAAAAAACAACTTCAAGTTACCTTAAATTTATGTTGCATTTTTCCTTCATTTTAACTTCGACTTGAGATGGGATATATTTGTGGTGGGTATTGCAATGTGTGATAGCTGATGGTTTATATGAAGTTGTGGGATGTCAATTTAGCTACATGTTGATACCAAATTTTTGTTCCTAATACATTTAATTATAATGACATTTGAAGCTGATGGTTTTCGTCTACCCACATTGATAGGGCCATGAACAACCTCAACTCATACCAGTCAAAGAAATGGATTACATTCATTTCCATATGTGCCCACTTTAGCTCGACAACCCTGTGTATGAAAAAGCTAAGTTATTCAAATCTTTAGTTTTACACAATTTGTTTAATGATATATCTCGTTCACATGATCACTAGAGCACTATACTAGTTGTTGAGTTAGGAAACAATTGTTTAAAGCAAAAAATCATTTTCAGCCCGTGCAAATCATGTTATAATTTAATTTTGTTTGCTGCCTAATTGTCTATTGTAACCTATATAATTTATTTGCATGCAGTTCCTAAGACATTTTCATAATTTCCATTAATGGTCAATAATCAACAATGGGAAATTCTCCTTAAGTTACAAAAACATTTAATTTAGCACACATTGCATATAGTCTTGTTAAGCCTAGAAAGTCCTTCTTGAGCAACACATCACATTTAATAGAACAATTCTGAACCCAAGTCACTTTTTGATTCTAAAAAAGATGATGAGGATGCCATTGTAATTACTATGACCTGTCAACTTTGAATATATATGTAAAGCATAATTATGTACATGCAAGAAACCACATTACCTCTCATGCATCCTTCACCCTCTCCAACACCCAGGTGGGAAAACAACATTCCAAAATACTCAAAAGTAGTGTTGCATGCATGTTAGAATTCATCCTTCAAAATACAACTTCATCAAAAGTGTTTCCAAAATATGATGATAAAAATACAAAAGTAGTGACTACTAGCAAACACAGCATGACTAAGGAATTGCAGTTTGAATCTCTATTTGAGACTCAAACTGTGTCTCCATTTCTGACATTCGGCCTCCCATGCGTGCCTCATATTCTTCCATATGCTCCCTCAAAGCCAAGAATCCATTTTCAACCTGTTCAAACCGATTTCGATAATGCTCTGCATCTTTCCTATTATGTTCATTTTCCTCGGCAAGCTGTTCATACTCCTCATTGGGTACTCCAGGTACGTACTCGATTTGGGCATAACAGAGTGGCCTAGCCCTATCGAATACCCTGGTCTATGCCCTAAAACCTCCCTAAAAATAGTTGTTGTTGCTTCATCTATGCGAGCCTCTAGCTCTTTGGCATTCAGCTTTTCCACCATCTGCTTCTGTGGCATGAAAAACACAAGTTAAAATAACAACTCAAACTTGCATATAAACATGCAGGCATGGTAAATATATGCTCACATAATTGTCTTTTGTAGTTGGTGTGATAAATCTGCCCTTTTTGTTTGACCAATGCACATCTTTGTAAAAATCAATCAGATTCTTGTCCTTGTACACGAACATAGCCATACCAGTCAACCTCTTGTACATATTATTCCAAATATCCAGCATTTATCTTTGGCCACACCATCCAGATTAATTGATCAAATGTCACATACCTTTCTTTCCATTAGTACAACAAAAGAAGTCCTCCCACTTATGTGGTTGACTATTTGTTTACTCTTATTTTCTCCTTTTTGGGTTAACATTTTCTAGTATAAAACATGACTCCAGTAAAATTTATTGGTACACAAAAAAAGTCTAAATTAATGTAGGAATCTACACCATAATATTTCCACATGTAACCTCTCCAATTTCATAGGCTCAGATTAAGTTTTCCATGTTAATAGTCATAAAGCACTATCCACTTAGTTGAAATTATGAATCTGTTTTAGCTACACATATTCAGTTTACTATTTGTTACAATTAACTTTAGCATTTTCATGCACGTGGTTACCTAGATTGATAGGCTTACAACTACTAATTTCTTAACAATATGGCATATAAGTACTCATGAAAAATAGATTTATTACTTTGAATGAATCACTCCCCACTGAACGCATAACCACTCCCAAACTGGCTTCTCTACCAATGCACCTCCATTCGCTAATGCCTTCTCATGTGTTGCATAACTCAGGTATTTAATATGCTGTTTGCAATGAAACGCATTTTATGCATGAGATAGTTGACTGGTGACTGTCCACTGTGATTTTTCTTGGTCCAATCCAGGACAAAGTTAGCCTATCAATGCCATTGTGTTAAAACCCATGTACCATGCATATTCTAAGTTTGTTAGCACACTTGTTAATAACTCATAAACTGTTTAAAGTATATTTCAGTTCATTCCATTGAAAACTCATAATGTAGGATATATTAATTGCCCAGTTCCCAATGTAACATTACAACTCCTAAGTCATAATAAAGCTTCAGCAATTTGATATAAGAGTTAAAATTTATGTGGCTCCATCTTTGAATTAGGTTTGGATATATGAAAGGTTATATATATATATATTTATTTATTACAACATAGGTTTTACATAGATAAACGTTGAGAATAAATCATTATTTAAGTGTATAACCAGATGTAATTCCTCTACCAACAAAAAATACAAAAACTGAAACCTAATTCATTGCTCAACATTGTATACAATTCAAAGCATTTTAAATGAAAGCCATACCCGAACACGTTGTATAAGCTCATCTTTTTCTTTCTTGTCAACAACACTCTAGCTAAGATGCCTCATTTCTGCATAGTGTTTCACGATCCACGTGACTCTCGTTGTGTATACTGTTTAGTTGTTGTATGATAGACCTATCTTCCCATCTTTGATTTCAAGTGGTATCTTGTCATACCTACGCATCCTTTCAAACCATGTCCCTTTCGCTACACTCCTACCACGTTTGCTACCTACTGATACTATACCATAAACACAAACTTTCAGAAATTGTGTTTCTACAACCCATGTAGCAGATTGATATCCTATGTATAGTTTATGAAATACGACAATAAAGATGTGAAACCAAATTTATACTTACCCTCGACAGTTGGATTACTATCTGTAGGAGTATTGGATGGAAAAATCGATGCATGTACATCATTTAGAGGTTGAGTGGAGTCATCAGAGTCTATGACAACTTCATCCCTTAGAGTCCAACCTGCTGGTCCTGGCTATGGGGTTGGTTTAGCTGGAGGTAACACCCCTCGAGTTGGTCTAGCAGCTCCTCGGCCTCTCCTTCTATTTGCTTGACTCATTTATGTTGCACCATATTCAAACGAAATACAAGTTAGGAAGTTAAATGAATACATGAACTGTATTTTGATATTGTATTATGTTTTTTTGTAGTATGTAGTCCATGCATGTTGGGCAAAAGAAATAAATACATGAAATGGGAAAATATTATAGATGGAGGCTAGACAGATTTTGGAGTATGTATAGTTTTTCCTTATTTGGAGGGATGGACATATTAGGTAGAAGAAGATGAGATGAAGCAGTACAGTTGGATTTCCTCCAAGGATTGGCCAACAAAAATATCCTCTCAGCATATGAAATGCTCTATCCTCACCTCTAGTCTTCGAATGCCCTTTGCCCCTCTATTTTGGCGTGTGATGTGACGAAAATATTGTCTCCCGCTTAAATAAATCCCATCTCCTGCGCCTTCTGTACTGGGAAGAAGTAGATGTTGTCGGTTCTATAGTTGATTTATGTTCACTTGACAATTATCAGCTGCAGCAGCTATCATCACTTTCTTTTATTTTGATTTTTTAATCTACATGCAGCTCATGTGTTCACATGTTGTTTACTGAATAATGTATGGAATCAGTTTTGTAAAAATAGACTCCTAGAAATCACTTTATTTGTATGAAGCCTCAAAATTAGAGGTGAAGTTTAAAATATTGGATTTATAGAATTTAAAACTTCTCAATCAATATTACGTGATCCTACCTGTGAGAATAATTTGAGGAGACACTGATGAGATATGGATATTACATTTCATTTGGATGTAAAAAATATTAATATGCACCATATATTATAGGTAATATTTATGCTCGTGTAATATAAAATCGCTCATAATTAAGCTAATCGAGGAATGACCTTAGACGAAGTACTTGATAAAAGATTCGGTGTAAGTCAATACATGGTTTATATATTTGGCTGAAATTTATGAACTGTGGCAAGTTTAGACAAATTTCCTAACCACAGATAACTTGATGTCATACACTATATATTTAGTGAAACTGAACCATCTCTAATATGTTTTCAGGGAGAGGACCTTTGCCAAGGGTTCTACCATGTAAACATGTTCAACTACATTTGTCAAGACAATACCTTTTACTTGTTCAACTAGCAATTAAGGTGAAGCAGGATAAGAGTTGATATTTCCACATATTATGGATATATAGGAAACAGCCCCCGATGCATTTTCATTTATCTTTCATAGAAAAGAATCCCATTATTTGCCCATTATTCATCAAATGTCACATGTGGATCGATTTGGCAATGATAGAATGTTCATTTGTTTATTGAATCACATGAGATTCCATATATATAATGGATGAAGTACATAGGAACGAATGAATCAGAAGAAACTTTGCCACCTTTGTTTGGTTGTACCTGAGAATTATATCTCTTGTAACTGTTGATATTGTTTGTAAATGTTCAGCAAAAGTTTTTCATTCCCTTTATTTCAAAACAGATATTGTTCATCTGCAACTTTTGAACCAAACCACAAAGTTGTCTACTACTCTATGATACAAACTTGGTTTCTAAGAAATTGAGGAAAAACAGAATATAAACATGAAGAATATCTGGCATTGTAAAATCCATCTAGACTTTAGAAAACACATTAAAATTTCAACCATCAATCTCCCTAGTCTGGAGAGATCTAATATCATGATTTTCTTGACTAATAAATCGACTTTATTAAAAGCATAAAGGAGAAGAAACCAAGCAAAGATATAATGTCATTTTTTCACAACCAATAAAACAAACTAGTTCGACTACACCTGGAGTAAATGTGGATGGAAATAAAGTAAACTTAAGTTGCTCAAATGCTAATCAGAGGTGTCATTCATTTAATTTCATAGAGTGGAATCATATTCCTAAGCCATAAACATTTCTCAAAAGTATACATTTGTCAAAAATATCTTTTGCCAACTGTACAAGTGAATCCGTGTCTTTGGCCATACCAAAAATTCCCTCTGAATCCGTGGAATCATTCATTTGTTTTTCTGCTTCAGAAATCTTGTAAGTAGCAGCCTCTGCTACTTCCTTTGTTGTATCTGTATACATTGGATGTCCTATTTCTTAGTAGGCGTCTCAGATAAGGCCTCATATATATATATATATATATATATATATATTTTTTTTTTATCTTGAAGCATTATTAGACCTGCATTTTGACAATGGTTTGATTGACTTAATATTTCATCCCAACTAATATATTTACCAGTAGAAATAAGGTTGTTAATGTGCTATAGATGCTATGAAAACAGAGTGACAACATGGAAGCCATCTCTTGACTTACGATGGAATTGCATTTAGAATTCACAAACAACAATCTGCTTGTGAATTCCGAATGCATTTGGCATTAACCATTTTCGAATGGCTGACCTATGCAAGATTGTGAATGAATGACTAACTATAATTACTTTCCATCTAGCATTACAGAAAATTGAAAGAAATTACAAGTCTGCGTGAACTTCAGAAATAGCAGTCATCTATTGTAAGGTAACCAAGAAGTGCAAACATCGTCGATATAAACACTAGGCATCTGGGTACTAATGCAAATGAATAGCTTTATCATGTAAGAGATTTGTTTTTATGGAATGGAAAGTAAATTAAAGCTTGTAATAATGAGCAAGTATCAATTCCATACAACAAGAAATTAGAATACTTCCCATACAACAATTATTATATGTAATGTTTCTTACACATGGAGTAGTGAAGGAGATACTAGTCTTCATCATCATGTAGCTATTTTCAACATCATATTTACAAACTAGTCACTTGTAGAAAAAATATCAGTTTTAATATTTAGTAAGAGCATGGAATTATTAGGTTTAGGACATGTTTTCACAAACTTTGAATGTAAAATGTTGCTATTAAATATTAATTGGATGTATTAATGCACACCTTCATTGTCAGATGAAGTCCCGCAGTCATATTCAACATCTTCGCTGCAACAAGTCTCGACATCGTCATCTTCATCTTTATCGTCATCAATAAAAGCTTTGTCATCAAGATTTTTTGTTGCATCTTCAAATGTTGTTTCAGCAGCGAAATGGATTGGTTCTACGTCGGACCTATGCAAGGGATTCTGCATGCCACTATCATCATAATTAGGTTCTACTTCTACATATGAGGGCTTGTTCTCTTGGAAAGCAACGTCATCCAGATTCTGCTCCTCATCTTCAGCATCGTCATTGACTAATGGTTTAGTTGGAACGTCATACATGTTCCTATTGCTCACCCTTTGGACGACAGACCAATTATCACATTTACTATTGTCTTTAATGAAAAACACTTGGCCTGCTTGATAGGTAAGGGCGAATGGCTCGTCTCTATACCATTTGCGGGATGTGTTGACACTAGTTATGTGATCCCCAAAATGTATTCCTCTCCTTGTATCACGAATGTCAAGCCAGTCACATCTAAACAAATATACATGACGCCAACCCATGTAGCGTAGTTGCAATATATCAATCAAAACACCATATAAATCAATAGGCTTAGATTTATGTTTCCCTTTAACAACCACCCCACTATTTTGGGTTCGACGATGTTCTCCACACGACAACGTGTGGAATCTGGTGCCATTCATGATGCAAGCAGAAAATGATGAAACCCATGGGTTTGGCCCACAAGCAAGTGCATATAAGTCATCAGATAAGTCATCTGGACTCTCTAAATGCTCTTCTTGAATATGTCCATATTAGGTTGCAAAAGGTATGAAATAGTCGACTTCCAGAAGTTTAAAGTTAGAAGTGAACTTAAAATAGTCAGTGAAACCTACTCGTGTGCGAAACCAAGTTGGGAATTAATTTTGATGTCTACGATCTACTTTATCTAGGGAAATTTCTTTAATCTTTGTATAGTGCTCACTAGAAATCCATAAAAACAAAACTTATGTTTTTCGTATATAGTCATTTTTTTTACTATATTGCTCAAAGTAAATGCAGAGTAAAGCTGAAGCCTACTTACTTGAGGTACTGGCTAATCTTTGCACAATTGTTGAGCACACACCACCGTGCCTTTATTAGTATTGTCTGCTCCATACGGTTGGAAGTCGGGGAGCCCAAAGGGTGTACCTTCTATGAGAAAACAGGGAAGCCACCAGATTTAGTATCTTTATCTATATCCCCATTTCGTTCCTCCCGATTGTATATGGTCTCCACATCATGAATATATAAAGAGCAGAAGGTCAAGCATTCAACGTGAACATAGGCTTTAGCAATTGAACCTTCTGGCCGAGCCTTATTTCTGACATACCCCTTGAATTTTTCCAAATATCGCTCAAAATGATACATCCACCTATATTGAACTAGGCCCCAAGAAAAGTCTCACAGGACAAATGAATGGTGAGGGGTACCATTTTATCAAAGAAGCCAAGTGGGAAAATCATCTCAAGCTTGCAAAGGATGACTGCAATGTCATATTGTAGTCACAAAGCCTTAGAGAAGGAACTTAACTCGGTTAATTCAAGTCATATATCAGGTTGGAAAAATCCACCAATTGCAACTGGAAGTAATCTTTACATGAATACATGACAGTCATGACTTTTCATTCCTAATATCTTTCCACCACCGACTGAAACGCATCTAGAAATATTTGAGGCAAAGCCATCTGGAAATTTTATAGTTGCATGCCCTTCACAAAAACGTCTCATTTGATCTAAATCCAACATATAGGAGCCAAGCAACATGGAGTACCCACTAGTTGAAGGCTGTAAATCTAATTCCTTTCTTTACCCAAGTTCTTCCAAATCCTTACGTGCATTAACAATGTCTTTATTTTTTCCTTCAATATCCATCAATGTTCCCAAGACATTGTCTCATATGTTTTTTTCAATGTGCATGATATCGAGATTAGGGGTGGGCAACAGGGCCCCACACCCTGCTGACCAACCCCGTTTGCCCCGCCCGCACCCCAGGGCTCCTGCGGAGGCAGGGGATAGAGGGGGCGAAGCCCCACTCCGCTTTTCCCCCGCCCCGCTTAATACATATATAAATTAAAATTATATATATAAAAAAGCCCCATAAGTGAAACGGCACCGTTTTGTCATGGACAAAACGGTGCCGTTTCACGTTTAGACTTTAAAGCTTAACTAAAAGTGAAACGGCGCCGTTTCATTTTTAGTTAAGCTGTTAAGGTCCCCCCCCCCCCCCCCCCCGGTTTCACTTTTAGTTAAGTTGTTAAGGTCCCCCCCCCCCCCGCACGTCCTTCTCCCTCCTTCTCGAACTCTCTTCTCTCTCACTCTCTCTCTGTCTCAATCTCTCATCTCTCTCGCGCTCTCTCAGTCTCTCTCCCCGTCTCGCACAACTGCACGAGCAGCACCACACCACCGAGACTCCAGTCACTCCACGGCTCCACCGTCGTTGACTCGCCGCCACTCAAAGGTAAGAAATCCGAAACCCTAAATTTTATTTTTTAGTTTTGGATTGGAAATTGGAGGAAGGATGGTTGAATCGAAGATGGAGGATGGAATAATTGTGAATTTGTGTGCTGTGGAGAAATTTGTGCATGTGTTTGATTCATTGTGTGTTTTTGTTTGTTCGTTTTTTTTTTCTTGTAGTTTGTATTTTACTATTTCTGGCCTCTAGGTGTTCGGATTTGGAACCTTAAATCAATTTAGGGTTCCAATCCGAAACCCATTCTTGAAATTTAGGAGTTTCAATTGAAACCCCTTAAATTTTAGGGTTTTGGATTGAACCTCTAAATTGAAGTCAAAGACCCAAACAGCTCGCCTCTTTTTTTAGATTATTAATTTCTTAGAATATTGAAATTTGAATCAAATGTACGTATTATGTATTTGATTTGTAATTTTGTAATTGTTTAGACTTTCCATTTTATTTTTGTAATAGTTTAGTTATTATTATTATTTATTAGTTTATTAGGTAGTAGACTTGTAATCTATAGTAGTACTTCATTAGAGTCTTAATTATATAAAATTGTGTATGTATATATTATTTTTATTCATGTAACTTTTTTTCTTTTTTAATCTCTTTTTTTTTTAAAAAAAAAAAACGTTCATTTTTATGGGCCCAAAATTTCTGGGCCATTTTAGGCACATTTCATCGGTTTCTGGGCCTTTGGCCCAGTAAGGTGCGGGGGGGCAGACAGAGGACCCCTTCCACCCGCACACCGTTATTCGGGACGGGGTCCCCTGCCCCCGCACTTTGGGGGCGGGGGACGGATTCAAAAATGCCCCCCCGCCCATGCGGGGGCGGGGGGCAGCGTGGGGGCCCTACGGGTAGCACCCCTAATCGAGATTGTGTCATAGAGGCAACGTTGACCAGTAGGGTAATTCAAAGAATATACTTTGTTTAGTCAAATTCAATTCATCTGGTCTTCATTTTCTCTTTCGAGAACCTTTGCCAAATTCTACATCACCCACATGCAGTAGTTGCTGGAGGACAGAGGAAGGCATGAGATCAGAAGGAGCCACCCGATGATCCTCTTTTCCATTGAAAGGTGATTTTTTTTTCCTCCAATGGTGACCTGATGGCAAGAAGTGATGATGACCCATACAACAATGTTTCCTCCCATGTTTCAACCACATTGAATCAATATCCTTGTTGCATAACGGGCAAGCCATCTTTTCCTTTGTGCTCTACCCAAAAGGGTGGGCATATGTAGGAAAATTATTAATAGTAGTGCAACATGTAAGCAAAAGTGTTCAAGCTTTGAAGCATCATAGGTTTGCACACCGTCCTCCCATAACTTTTTTAATTCATTGACTTGAGATTGCAAATACAGATCGATGTCGTTTCCTAGTGCTTTCGAACAAGGAATAAGGAAGGATAACATTAAGTACTGTTCTTTCATGCATAACCAAGGGGGCAAGTTGTATGGAATGAATATTACTGGCCATATGCTATAAAGTTTGCTCATATTATTAAAAGGGTTGAACCCATCACTTGCTAGTCTCAGTCTGACATTGCGAGCATCTTGGGCGAACTAACTATGGTCTTTATCAAATTGTCTTCACATCTTTGAATCAACAGGATGCCTTAAGGTACTATGGTCATCAATTCATTGTTCTCTATGTCATTTCATGGACATTGCAATATTTTTAGACATAAATAGTCTTTGTAACCTCGGCTTCAGATGAAAGTATCACAAAACCTTTTGTGGAATCTTTCTCTTTTTCCCTCTCGTTGCCACCCATCTCGGCTCCTCACATCTAGGACAAACTTCTTTGTCTGCATTGTGTTTCCAAAATAAAAGGCAATTATTTGGACAGGCGTCTATCTTCACATAACTAAAACCCAAACCACATTCTAAATGTCAGGCCTCGTGATATGAGTTTGTATCTCAATATCTAGAAAAGCTAACTTTAACAATTGTAAAACTATGTTAAATGACTTGATAGTCCACCCACCAACAGTTTTGATATGAAGCAACTTCATTATAAATGTGAGCTTAGAAAACTTCTCACAACTTGGACAAAGTGGACGTCTCGCATCCTTGAACAATTGCTCAAATGTTTTTGATTGCCAATCACTCATGGTGAGTTGTGAAGTGGTACCATGTTCCCCAAATGGATGGTCAATGAATGATGCAACCCGCGTGTCCTTTAACATGTCATCCATATCATCAACAAAATTATGAGTCATTAAATGTATCGTCATCACCGTTTGATGAATTCACACTCCAACTTTCACCCTCCTCATGAAATATCCAATGTGTATAACTTGGGTCAATACCTATCGTGAATAAATGATCTTCGACTTCATTGATTGGTAGGAATTGGTTATTACGGCATCTCCGACATGAACACTTGAAGGTAATACTTCCCGGAGCATTGCATTTTGCAATTGTGAGGAGATTATTAATTCTTTCTAAGTATTCAGTGACGTAAATATGTTTGGCACATGCATCCAAGTCTTATCCATTTCAACCTTAATCGACTGGGGGAAATGAATGAAACCTTAACCAGAACAATGACTCAAGTTAAGCTACTTTGCTAAAAATGATAAATTAATTTAAACAATACAAGAATAAGGAAAATAAAGGGTCAAACCCCATGAGAAAACTACGCCAAGTTGCTATAAAATTTGATAGTCTGATCAAATAAATTTAATTTATCCACACATATGTATGAAAGGTGTTCAAACTCTAGATGTGTTGACACCTAATATTGACCAAACAGAGTCAAGATTATGTAAGTTAAAGTAGGAAAATAGATTTTAAGAACCTACTAGCCAAAGAATTAATTCTATATATTCTTAATTATTTACATAGAATTAGTTCACTGTATACAAATAATTTGATGACCACATTAATTAGCTGACTAACCCTTTCTCCTATGTTTTTAGGGTAAATTTTTGTTGATCAATCTGGGAATTTATAATTCATCGGTGGCATTCACAATCACTAAAATCATAGCATGGATTGACGGCTCTAGATACCCTCTGTTATGGTTCCAATTGAGGAATAGATGAAGAACACAAATTGGAAACTAAGAACACAAGAAACAGTAGTCGATAACATAGTCTGCTTTGGTATGTAATCTGGTTAAAGGAAATGGAAGCACAAGATGGAAATAGTAATACAAGAAATGCACAGAATATGTTTGATGAGAATACTCAAAGATAATCTGATATGTAGTGTAATGTGTATAAGAGGACTAGTGTAACGTGTATAAGCAAATGATTGGATGACAATGGAAAATATGCATAACCTTCATTCACTGAGACTGTTACAGAGGGTATTTGGGGTCTAGGAAGTACAACATAGATAATAGAATCGGTCTAGGAAGTACAACATAGATAATAGAATCCACGCCAATCCAAGTTCGAGGCTCCCAATTCCTCCAATAATTCCAGCTTCAAGCAAATGTTCAGATAACCAAAATGAATTCCCTCACTCCTCTCATATCAACGCAGGGATGACTACCAACCCAATAATAAACAAGGAATGAAATGCTGGTGTCCTAGATGTAAAACGTTGCGTTGCCAAATAGGTTCATAACATCACTTAAAAAAAAAAAAAAACAGTTCATAACATCATTGGTGGCATTCACAATCACTCAAATCATAGCAGACGTTTAATGACAGTTGGGATATAATACTTAACATTGATAAGCTTCTGTGTCAGGAGTATGGACCTATGATACAATCAATATGCCTCAACAAAAATCCGGCTACAACATCATCTACTGTAATCTAGAAATTGAGTGATTAATTGTTTCACATGAAATTGCCATGTTTCAATCGTGTGGGTACATATATATTGCACAACAACTAATCTAGAAGAAATGAGTCTACTTGATAGATCTGTGTATAGACCCATTCAAATTGAAGGCAATAGCTTATACTAAAAGGATAGATCTTACCATGCGGTACGGTGGTAACAGAGATCCACAACTCCTGTCTGGTATGGCGGCACCGGTGGGGCTGCAGTTAAACGGGGGGCACAGCCTAGGGGGAGACAAACAGATCAGAGTCAGAGTTATAGAAAGAGAGAGAGAGAGAGAGAGTGAAGATCGATGAAGATGATCTCATATCAGATCAGAGACTTCGGGATTTTTACCTGCTATTTAGGCAACAGTGCAGCAGCAGCCTCACGGTGGCAGGAGTGGCGGAATCCATTTCCGACTAGGATTAGGAATCACGAAAGGGGAAGGAAACGTCATTCGCCTCCAAATACGCGAGTAGAGAGAAGCCTGCAATTAGAGTTCATATATATATAATGGTTATTATGGTGAATTCTTTCCGCTGTAATAAACGTCAAGTCAAAAGTCTGTTACACGTAGATAAGTCGTTGCCGCAATATCTTTATTACGTCGACCCGTAATCCGCTGCAATACACAAACTCATATGTTGGCGAGCATCCCTTCTGCCGTAACAAATATTTCGCCGTAATTTCCTTCTAGTGACGATTAAATGCGTGTCAGAAACAAATAGTTTTGTTATGGCGAAACGAAAGCACCACAATTGTGTATTACCTCGACGATTATGGAAGTCGTTGCGATTAACGCCTCCTATACCTACAATCTTATTTGTGACGGCTAGATTCCGCGGCAATAAGTATGGTTTTTTGCGGCGTGAGACTTAATCGACGGCATTTTCATGTGGTGTGGGTGATTATAGACCTTTTGCCACGAAATCTAGTTGCCGAAAAAAAAAAACGCAGCAAAAGACCTTTTTTTGTAGTGGTACCAAACCAAAAGGAGCAGACGAGTCCTCCACGACTTCAGTTGGATGATCAATGTTAACCCGGACTGGGCACGGGTAAAATTTGAAATTTTCCATCCCCCAAATCCATAAAACTCGTCCTTAGTAACTGCATAATTGTCCCCTTGAAATGTGTTAGAGACAACGATTGGGTTTGCCAATAAACTATCAACCGATTCAACCATCGTAAAATTCGCTCGAGTAACTGCCTTTGCAGGTTGAGGAATGGAATGTGGAGGAGGACGAGGTTTTTTTAGCATTGGAGAAATATAAGTTGGGGCTGCACGGATCCAAGGCCATACTTTGGAAGAACCGCCATGTAAGGTTGTCTTAGAAGGAAGTGGACGCCCACTTGAAGGATGTTTGATTATACCACAAAGCAAAATCCGGGAGGTCGTTCGTATCGCAAAGAAATCCAGAGTGATTGACCTTGAACCACCAGTGATTTCCCTCATGCAAGAGGTTTGGGGATATTGAATGCCACTTTGACCCTTAAGAACTGGCCCCAACCAATACCATTTTGATCCACATCAACTTGCTCCACTGTCCCAAGTGAACCGCTAATATGCTCTCCAACTTGACAGTTCATCAACCAAAGGGCAATCCGTGTAACTGAGCCCAAAAGGCAGGGTCGGCTCAATGCTAAGGCCATTTAGGCCGTTGCCTAAGGCCCCCAAAAATAAAAATAAGGTATGTTTTTTTTTTTAAATAAAAATAAAAACCATTTCATTAAATAAAATTTTAAATAATTTTTATAGTTTTCAATGTGTGCAAGGTCTCATAATACTAAATTTAATATTTAATATAATGAATTATTTATATATTAAATAAGTTTTTTAAGACCTTGCTAAATTGAGGTACAAAAAAACCTCATTTTAAGTTGTTGAAAATATAAATTTACAAAAACTGTATTTAAAGATTTTAAATAAAATCTCATTTTATTGAAAATATTCTATACAATAATTTATATTTTATTGTATTATTATTATAAATAATTTATTTAAATTTTACCTTAGGTCTCAACTTGTATTGAGCCGCCCCTACCAAAAAGATTCCATAGAGTAATGCAAATCATGTGAGGAAACAAGCCCATCAATATCTTGAATAGAAAAAAGGCAGTTATCAAACAAACAAAGACGACCCTAACTCACCTTGTGGATATCGTCATTGTTGTCAAATTTGATCAGAAAGGCATTCGGACCCACACTAGAGAATTAGAGAGACCCCTTCAAACGCCAAACTTCGCGCATCATGTTCTGTACAATTTCACTTTGGGTAACTTGATCAGAAACAAGGAGCCCTAATAAACAGCATTCCCCTTTGTGGACAATATTTTCCATTTCTGTTGCAGAGATGAACACATCAGAACGCTCTTCTTCAGTTAAGACCAGATCCTTGTGAAGGCGAAGTGGTAAATCATCCAATTTAAACTGCTAATTACTCCTCATATTCAAAAATCTAAAGACTATACTCTACATTTTGCGAGACACACCCTTATCCAAGGGAAAATTCTATAGGTTATATCCTCATCCCATTCTCATTTCGTTATGATGACGTGGCATTGTCCATCAACATGTAGATTTTTTTTTTTTTTTTTTAAATAAAAGATGATCTAAAGATGGTGAGATTGCCACATTTTACATAATAAGAAGATATTATTTATTATCTTATAAGAGTGTAATATAAGAGTGTAATTTATTACATTACTCTTATTCAAGGTAGATCTTTAGTCACATCTAAAGGTGGTTGCCACCTCATATGATGATCAAAATAATAATTATTGGGTCTAAAATTTAGGATTTAGAATTTAGGAAAATGATAGGTATACCGAGAAAGTGTACCTATTATTTGTACAAGAAGTTTTTTTTCTTTTTTCTTTTTAGCATTTGTGTTTGTTTATTTTATAGTATTGTATTTTTTTTTCTCTTTTTTTAAATAAACACAACAAAATTCTTTAAAGAATAAAATAAATAAAAATATTTTTAATACTATATGTACAAAGTCTTGGTAGATTTTGTCAGTGCCGTAGCACCCTCCTAGAATATAAAGATTTAGATATTAGGCTGCGTTTGAATCTTGAACTGAATTGAGTTGAGACAATAAAATATTGTTAGAAAATTATTTTTTAATATTATTATTTTTTTAAAATTTGAAAAAGTTGAATTGTTTATTATATTTTGTTTTGGAATTTAAAAAAATTATAATGATGAGTTGAGATGAGTTTGGTAACTAAACGTACCTGGCCTCGTTTGAATTCAAAACTCACCCTAATTTATCTTAATTCATCTCATCTCATCTCTTTACTACAATTTTATCAAATTTTCACAGAAAATATAATAAACAATTCAACTTTTTCAAATTTCAAAACAACTTTTACAAATTCTCATATAAAATATAATAAACAATTTAACTTTTATTCTACTATTCACAAACCATCTCAACTCATTTCAACTTATCTCTGAATTCAAATTACGTTAGGTTTAGAATGTAAAAAATTATTGAAAAAATTATAAAATCTTTACGCGTGAGTTGAGATTAGTAATGTCAGTTAAGAGTACTAGTAGTGAACTCAACAAAATTATATTTTGGCCACAATTTAACTAGATTGCATAAAAACTACAGTACTTTTAACTTTGATCATTTTCACTAGCCAAATCTGTTTCACTAGCCAAATCTGTTGAGTCCAAGTTGATGGCCAAATATTATTTTGACATAAAAAATTCTCTCTCCAGCGTGCTATTCGTTTCGCACGAGCTCACATTTTCAGAAAATTCTTCTTCATCTCAAAAGCATGAAGCGCCCAATCCCAAGCTCACAACTCTAGAAAATTCCTCTTCGTCTCAAAAGTATCATCTTGCTAGAGTGCTTCAAGTTCTAGTTCTGTAATATTATAATTAGTTGATGCCAATTTTTTCTTTTAAAATCTATACCAACATTAGAAAATTAATGTGTATTTTTTTAATAATAAATAAATATTCAAATTATAATTAGAATTAAAATAAATGAAAATGTCAAAATTAATATTTTAATAGTATAATAATAGATTTGGAGAGTTTGTTATTTGATGTTGTTGAAAAGTAGATAACTAAATTTATAAAAATGAATTCTCTAGTCAAATTTTAACTAAATTTTATTGAGTCCACTACTAATACTCTAAAAGTTCTAAATAAATAAATCTTGTATAGGCATTTTGTAAAAACGTGGATTCCATTTTAAATGTATTTTTTTTATACATTTTTTTCTAATTGAATACACTTTTTTATAACTAATATAACTTGTACCAATCATTTCTGTTAGACTAATAACACACTTCTCGCCAAGATTCATTGGACTGGATGGTATAAAGCTTGATCTCTGGAAGAACCATGTTCAAACTTCAAACCCCCCACCCCCTTTATAAAAATAAATAACACTCCTCAGTTCGGAATCTGTACTTCTCTTTGATTGATTCCCGAACTAAATTCTAGCTTCCCTAGCTTAGCTGGCTGGCCTGCCACATACAAAATCGTGTGTCATCTCCGAATTTGGGTCAATATTGTCTTCTATTTCACATATAATCTTTAGTATGAAAATAAGGATGAGAATTTATACTCTTCTCAAATCTTTAGTTGAGATGTTGAGTTAAGTTAATAAAATGAATTTTATAGTCTACTTAAGATAAATTTAAATATATTTAAATGTTAAGATAAATTTAGATCTATTTATAGAAAATTAAAAAAAAATTGTGGATCCCAAATATAAAGTAATGTTTAGTTGAAAAATATTATCGGTATTACGTGTAAAAATATTTTAAATTAAGTGATATTTAGTGATTTAAAATTTATGTGTTTAAACATTAGAATAAATCTAAAATAAAATTCAAGATGATGAGATAACTTATTCAAAGTATCCAAATCAAAGCCTAAATAAAGTTGTGAAGCAGGTTCAGGCTGGTATCATTCTTGTACAGTTGTACGGATGCATGTAATCATAAAAAAACAAACCCTCGTTTGACTTTAATTTTATGGAACTATAGTTTATTTTTCTTACCATAACTGAGCTGGAAATTATTAGCTTCGAGTATCAACGAACCATACTTTCGACATTATTATATTTGAGTTTTATTTTATTTTATAAATTAAATTCAAATCCAAATAAATATATGTTAAATGCTAGAATTTTTTTTTTTTTTTTTTTAGAAATTTGTAATGGAGTACCATTCTTCATATTCAATCAAAACTGTTAAGAAGATTATTAATTTAAATAATAATTATGAGTCAATACAGAAATAAAAATAAGTGAGATGTCTATTTTGTTACTTATTTATTATTATTTATATTTAATAATTTATTGATATCTTGTTGTTTATTTTTTTTATTGCAACTTAAGGTTAGATATATATATATATATATATATATATATATGTAATATTAGCATTTGATTAAAGTGTGCATTTTAGGTGATTTTGGGTTTCAAGTGTGCAAGGTGCAATTTGAGAAAAATAAAGTGATCGTTTGAGAAATATATGTAATATTGCTGCTGGCGTTTTCCCTCATACACAAGAAACTGGCAAATTATATTCCATCCTAAACTGCATCAGACTGCCACTTTTCCGTAATACTGATACTGGCAATATTCCATCTTTGCAGGGGCTTTTGGTATATGCCACCGCTTAATACTCTTCTTTATAAATTAAGGAAGAAAAATGATGATATTTTTTTGAAATATTATACGAAATATTATTGAGTAATATTGTTCATGCAATTAAAAAAATTATACAAGAATGAATTTTAAATTAGAGAAATGATATTTGCAGTCATGAGTGCACAAACGCACTCTTTGAAAAAAATGTGTAAATATGAATCACATGAAAAAATTAATTTTTTAATAATAAATCTTACTTTTTTTTAAAAGAGTACGTAATATTTATATAATTTATGATTGTATTTAATATTATTCGAAAGTTTAAGTGAGTTTTGGTGGAGGCTCCGCTGGATTAATCTCTACTTGGATTTCATCATTATTGGGCTAAGGCCAGAGCTGTCTGGCTTTTGCTGTGTTGGGTTCAGCATATGGACTACTCCCTAAAAAAAAAGGGCTGCAGACTTTCCGATTTGGGAGACTAATAACAGAAAAAGGCCCAGGTTTAGCTACCAATGCATATACGAAGGCAATAGGTCAAAGGCCTTCTCAAGCTTGAGATTGATGCTAAGCAGGCCTGCCTTTTCTAAACCCATGCATTTATTTTACAACATCAGGCATGAACTTTATAGGCCCATTATGTTGTGATGTAGGCTGAGGTACATTTGAAAAGTACGTATGTTGCCTTGCTTTTCATGTGCTGCGTACTTTAAAATTGCCAAAAATGTTGGGAAATCTTTTGTTCTGCATGCCATTATGGCCAAATCCTTATGTCATTTGCTTGCATAGTGGTATAGATCATCAAGTTAGGCATGTGAGGTGACAAAATGCTGCCAACTTAGCCTGCTGCAGATCATGATCAGCTTGTGAAATGTAAGATATCCATCTGTCTGGGCCAAAAGCATGATATATAACTTTCACAGGCCTAACCTAGATTTTCTAAGGCTGTAATGTTAGTGTAGTCTGGTCCAAAAGCATTAGAGAGAGAGACAGCTTCCCACCCAAATGGTCGGTGGAATGGTTGAGCTAATTTATTGATTTTTGAAATCATTCGAGAACGATACTGTCTGATCATGTTCAGAACATAAAACTAAAAAGACTCGGAGTGTTGGGACACTGGTTTATATATCGAGAGTAGTACTGAATTGCATGCAGCTAGCATTTATCATGAACTTCTGTTTGCGTTTTGTTTGTTTAATAGATCACATTGGTATGCGAATTAAAAGACCTTTGAAGAAAAATTAATTAAGAAATTAACTAAGTACCATGCATATTCATGAATCGAGTACCCATGTGCGAGAAGCGAAATTTCAAATTGCTCATTCTGAAAATTAAGGAAAGAACTCGAATTAATCTAATTACTACTAATTGAGAAATTCCAATCTGCAGTTCTATACCTTACACTCACTACAAGAGATTGGGGTTTTTGAGACAAATCATTTTGTCTCAAAATATCCAAATTTCGTCTCAAAAAGTTTTTGAAGAAGAAAAAATTTTGTCTCAAAAGGTTTTTGAAGATCTCAAAAAATTATTTTTAGAGAAGAAATTGGGCAGAACCATTTGAAAGCGTTCAAACGGATTTTTTTTGAGACAATTTTTTTTGTCCCTAATGATCATTCGAACGTCAATAGGTCCGTTCAAATGGATTTTTTAGAGACAAAATTTTTTTTGCCCCTAATAGTTGTTCGAACACCAATAGTTTTGTTTGAACGGATTTTTTGAGACAAATTTTTTTTGTCCCTAATAGTCATTTGAACGCTAACAATTACATTCGTACAGAATTTTTGGGACAAATTTTTTTCGTCCCTAATTCACATTTGAACAATATCATTTGATTAAATGTATTTCATTAGAATGACCTTTGGTACTGTTTTTATTTTTTATCATTTTATTGTTTCCCTCAACTGGTGCATGTGTGGTGTAAGACTGCTGAATAGAATAATTCTTAATAATTTAATATTGCTTTCCCTTCTTTGTAATTTTACGAATCTAATTAAAGTTTCAAGGGTATAATTAATTAGAACTTGAGTAATGAATCTACCAACTCAAACTCATCATGATGGCTAGCTAACTCATGACCAATGTATTAGGTTAGGAATTGTTACGTGGAGTAATTCACGAGATGATATTTATAGCCACAGTATCGATAGTTATAAACTTGAACTAATTCATGTTAAGTAGTAGTTTCCTTTCTAGAAATGGCATAAAATAATTAAAAGACATTTGTGTAAAATTAAGCAAGATCTACGTTCGTACGTCTGGGTGAATAAATGTAGTACGTGCATGATGCATGTAACAGTACTAGTACGTACTGCATGTGTCTAGGAAATCAAAATATTATACAGATCTAGTTTTGATTGACGTACAAGAGCATATGATCTGTATTCTAATTATAGTTTCATGTTTAATAAACATTAATAAAAGAAACAACGAGTTTGATAATAGAGGAAGTGAAACTAGTACTATTTCTACTTAAAATTAATACTCGGCCATGCAGTCACTACAAGAAAATTACTTATTTGTGATTAGTTAATTCTAACGAAATGATTATTTGTAATTAAAATTGATTGCGAATAGTATTTTGGTTACAATAAATTGATCACAAAAGTCCGTTTTTCTTGTAGTGAGTATGTATATATATATATATATATATATATATATATAATCACGTCCTGCTTAGAAATTAAAATAAATCCAGTACTTTTTAAATATTTACTTACAAATTAATCTAATTACAAATCATCTCTTTTCAACAAAACTTTTCGCAAAAGCAAGATCCTTAGAAGTTGTACCGACAAATTATGACCCATTCCTAGACGTTGTACATGTGATCGATTGGGTCATGCATGCCATGGAAAGTCATGAGAAAATAGCTCCTTATAATATAATCAACCCCTGGCTAGCTTTAATTCAAAAAATTGCATTATTATGGATTGGCTCCAGACGCGCGCGCGCGCATGCATGTTGTCGTCAGGATAGGTACTGATCTTGTCATGCATGCTAGCTAGCTAGCTAGCTTGCAGTTGGAATCTCACAATTTTCGCTGATGATCAACCATCGATCGATACGACGAGAGGCGCCTAGCTAGCTAGTTAAATCTCCAAAACATCTTTTTTGCAACTTTTGTTAACTTCATGAGAGAGTTATGAATTCATGTCCAAGACATCTAGCTAATTGCTAGCTAACAGCTAGAACAGACATGACTAGTTTTCACAGAAATTTGCATATATATCAGCTCAACCCTAAACAAATCTTAACACATAATAATTTATTGGCACTAAAAACCTAACACGAATTAATAAACATCAGCCTAACAATTCCAACCAGATTTGGTATACCATACGCCCTATATATAATACGTACAAGAAGAGATATGCCCATGAACAAAGCAATTTCTTTAAGTACGCTTACTTATCCACACAGAACACAATGCATGTATGCATATATATATTAGTTTTTTTCACGTAGAATTTGTTGCATTAATTAATCACTCGCCCACATCTAGAGTGGGCCTACGTGTCGGCTTCTCAAGGGGTAGGGCATGATGGGTAAGCAATTAAGTGAGACCTAAGTACCTGCTGGCTGCATAGATGATGCCACAGAAAAGCCATGTGTAAGATCGGATCAGCAGCTCCTGATCATGGAAGCCAGCCATAGATCATGTCATGCCAATGGAAATTATACAGTACTAAAAGTAGTAACAACAAGTTGGGCAAATCATGAAACTAACCCTACGTACGCAGAGCTTCAAGGAGGAATTATATATGTTAAAAAGTATGTGAAATGTGCCATTCTTGTTACTTCTAAGCTGGACAAGGCCACTCCTATGCGCAAACTTAGCCTACAATGCTGATCAGATATATTCATGACAAAAGGCAATAGGGTTTTCTTTCTTTCATACAAAGGGACAGGCATGATGGAGCTGTTTGAACTTTGAATTATGATCGGGCTGTTGGGGGTTATGAAAGAATGGCAACAAGTCTTGAAAAGCAAAAAAGAAGTTTTAGATAAGGAGACAGAGAAAAAGGGTCATAGATGGAGGGAAAAATGGGGTGTGGTGGTAGTTGCTGTAAAGGGTATCCATGTGAGAAGCATGATGGTCTAAAAAGATGTTGTCTAGGTTTCCTTTCCGTATATGCTTCCTGCCTTTCTATTTTAGTACCAAAGGAATGGCTGCCATGATCGATCCTCACTTCTTTCGAAATGTACCACCAGCTGCGAGACTTAATTAGTTGTAAGCCAGCTTTGATCCCAAACTCATCTTAATTCATTTTATTTAATTATTATAATTTTTCTAAATTTTAACATAAAATATAATAAAAAAAATTAATTTTTTCAAATCCCCAAATAATAATAATATAAAAAATAATATTCTAACAATATTTTATTCAACTTTTAACTTTCATCTTAACTCAACTCAACTTAATTCAATATCCAATCGCATCCGCTATTAACCAAACTAGATGATTGAGTTTGCCTAATCACTGTTTAGCTAGTCTGTTTTCTATGACTCATATATACGCTGTCGAAAGTAGTAAATAAAAAAAAAAGAAAAAAAGGACTTTTATCTCTACAACCTAAACGTGCTTAATCGGTACAAGTAATTTGCTTTTGTTTATCTTGTCTGTCAATTCACTTAATAATTAATTGGTGTTAATATATGCGCATTCGATCAAGTCTTTTACAACATTCGACATCATTCCTTCACGACCTGTTAGAATAGTATCATTGAGCGATACATGACCAAGGAAGGGTACGTGATTCTGACTAACTAGCACTGATATTAAGTTTGAGTTTGTCCTGACCAGCTCCAGCCTCCAGGTGCTAGCTAGGGGCCGGGTCAAGTCTCGCATGATATGAAAGCAGGAGACAACCTGAGAAATTTTAGTGCACAAAGAGGACCACGTCTGCTCATCATGTTACATATTGCAGAAAAAATATGGCATTTTATACACTGTATAATGGTCTTGTTTGTGACAGCATGCAGGACCATGGCGCTTTAGAAATTAGGATCTAGGATCACTAACAGCCCTACAAAGTTGCAATTCACCATACCTCCTGATTGGGGCCATTGGGCCACTACTCTTCAATTCCTTTCTTTCATTGCGCGCGCTTTGGGGCCCAACTATAAGCTTCATCTACGACCAAAGTCATCTATGTCTGCATTTTGTTTTATTTCCAACCAAACGCCAAGAGCATCTTTATATGTATATATATAACTTTGTTATTCATTATTTTCACACATGATATTTTTTTTAATTTTTTTTTGTTTTATTCTTATTAAACTTATTGAATTCGTGTATATATCATTCATATACCACTCATTTGGTAAGATTAAAAAAAATAATAATAAAAAAAAATGTGTGTTGTGTTGTGTGGTGTTTGGGACGGCATGATGAATAGAATTTTTCATATATTATTATATATGTGTGTATCTATCTGTATGGATATATGTACATGGGGGGACATAATTGAATCTCTCTCTCCGTATACATACAAGTGATCAGGATTTTTTTTCCTTCTTTCTTTGGTGGACATGCAGTGCCAAAACTATTAATAGGGGTCTACCTTATCTTCACAATGACATGATATTCTCTTCGACTTAAAATCATGGGGTCATCCCGGCCCCTCAAACATAAAAGGGATCAGAACGAACAACAACCTGAATACTATTATTACATACATACATACATACATACATCACTGTACTTTTGGCATGAATAGTTGGCTTTTTCTGCATTTTGTGAAAATCATTTCGATAAGATCAGAGAGAGCATGTATGGTTCGTTTTTCGTTGAATGTAGTTATTTCGTCGTAATTAATTCTGTATAGTTTTTTTTTTTTTTTCTTTTTTCTGTATACACACACGACCACCTACAGACGTACCGTATAATTAATTTCTATTTATGAAAAATTTTATTTACCATCTTTTTTTCATATCCTGATCTCAACATTTTTAATATGATATTAAATAATTGACTCACAAGTAAAATATAATAAATAATTTTTATTAATCATTAAATATCACGTCATGAAATAGTGAAAGATTAATAATGGTAAATGAGATGGTAGGTAGAATTAATTACTCTCCATTTATATCTCGGTAGTTTAATTTTAATATACTACATATATGCGCGTATTGCATGTATATATGCATATGCATATATATAGTACGTGGCATGCATGCAGCACAGACGCTTGGGGTGATGTTTCAGGATAAAAAGTTATCAATATGTATACATGGGAATGAGGGCAAAATAGTCATACCGGCCTACATCGTCTAGTTTGGTGTGAAGATATATAGACCCCCCCCCCCCCAACACCACAAAAAAAAGGAAATATATATAAAATATATTCATTATAGTGATTAATTAAATATAGTATATACAAATTCTTTTTACAATAAGATGCACATTGATACAATTAAATATAGTCAGTATGACATGTTAACACATGAAAAAGTCCCGGTCAATAAACAAATAATCAAATTCATTACAAGAAATAAGACTTTTTGCAGTGATTTTATGTCTGTTGAAAATTGCATTGTCGCATAAAGCTTTTAATTGCAGCAATTTTTACATCGCCGCGATATTTTTACATAAAATTTTGAAACTGGGCTTTTGCGGCGATTTTTCGACAGACATATTTGCCGCAAATACTAAATTGGTCTTTTGTAGCGATTTTTCATTTTTTGCCACAAAAAAATTTCGCTGGCATATATATTAAAAAACTTTTTACGACGGTTTGTTAATTGCTGCAATAGCAAAAGTGGCCTTTTGCAGCAATTTTTTTACTTAACAATCACCGCAAATAATAATTAGGCATTTTTCAGCGATTTTAAAATCGTTGAAAAAAAATTAGACCTTATTTCCGGTGAATTCCAAGTCGCCACTTAATATCCAGTGCGAAGTGAGAAATCACAAAGTAGATTAATTTACAATTCACTTTTGCGGCGACTATTGTACTTATGGCGGCGATTTTTTTCGTTGCAATAAAGTATTTTTAATTGTAGCGGCATTAAATTTCCGTCGATTAGAAAAATCGCCGCAATACATAATATTTAAGGTGAATATTGTAGCCGGAAAAAGCTAATAAAATTTAAACCCCGCGCCTAATGTTTTCCCTTCATTTCTTTCCCTCCAGCGTAGTCTCCCCGGGTCACCCTCCCCCCTTCCCCCTCTCTCCCTAATCCCTCTTCTCCCTCAAGCCTCCGCCGCGCACAACCCGTCGCCAGCACTGCCACCTCACCTCGAAGGTCACCCCTTCCTTCTCCCCCAACCCCCATGTCGAAAATATCAATTTTCTAGAATCTGACCTCATCTCTCTCTCTATCTCTCAGATTTCTCTATGATCGTCGCTGCTAGGGGTGTCGTTCGCCACCAATCACACATTTACACCATCGCCAGTCCGCCATCGGAGCCCCCTTCTCCTTCACGCCTAGCCCAGTAGCCCGAGGCCCTCCCTCTCTCCCTTGCTCTGTTCGCAACCCACGTCCTTCAATGCAAGATAAGTTTTTGGACAATGTTTAAGGCTTAAGATTGTTAATCTTGCTATTTATTTATTTTAGCAAGGTTTCCTTCAATAATTTAGTCCCCTGCTTTACAGTTGACCGTATAGATGTTGAAGGGGATGCACATAATGGTCCAGTTGCGAGGTTACCGTTTACTTCTCTGTTTGATATTTTTGGCATGTGAGATGATTATATGTTAATTGCATGGAGAGCAAAGAGTGAAAGTCTTAAGTCCATATTAACTGGAGCCCCGCAAACTAAGCTTGGGAGAATAGCTTTGGTTGATGCTCTGGCGCAGCAGATTAGGAATCACAGGAACGTTCGGCTTCCAAACCTCCTCTCTGGGTGTGTGTTCTGCTGATGCTATACGACATTCTATTTTGATCTTTTCATGTTTTTATGCATCTTTTAGATATATATTTTTTAACTTGCAAGTTTAGTTCCTGTAATGCCTAATATTTTTTATGTATCTTTCTAGTGTAGTTTTTTATGCACTTATAAAAAAAGTATTTCGAGTCATAATAATGAGATTTTTTTCATAAGTAATTGAACTTTATTGAAAGGGACAATCCAGTTCAGCATACAAAAAATAAATATAGAGGAAACAAAGTCACGTCCAAATGTTTCAAAAAGTCTCCCAGATTTTGAGTTGTCTACTTTGATTAGAGTCCACACTATCAAGTACTGCTGACATGCAGATTGTATTGAACCAATAAATCCAGCTTTCTAGGTTGTATAGATTTAGTTTATTAAGTATTTTGCATGTCTAAATTTGATAACATGCACATAATTAGCCACATACCTTTCTTGAAACTACTGCTTTTGAATGGATTCATATCAATATCTTTTCCTATCAAGCATGATGAAATTGGGTTCCTATCAATGCCTATTCTTTTCATTTCTGCAGGTTAGAAGGGAAGTCGCAAATAGTTCAGGATGAGCTGGTGAGGCTTGGTGAGCAATTGGTTCAAAGTTCTAAGGGCACCTGAGCTCTAGCCCTGGAACTTTGCCGTGAATTTGAGGCTAAGTTCCTCCTGCATGTTACATCTGGGGAGGTTTGTTTTTTGTAATATATACATTTAGTTTCAAAATATAGCCTTAAGTATTTAATTTTACCTATAAAAAAATATAGCCTTAAGCATAGGGTTCTGCCAATTACTAAGATTTTATTGCATATATTTTCCTAATTGCTTAAATTTGTGTTTGATTGATCAACATGGATATTATTAGTGTTTGATTGTCATCACTTCCTCTTCTGCTTTTCCTTCATTTTTCACTTGTGAAGCTTTGTGTATGGTTTGGTATTTTACTTTTGAGTACTTGTATTTATTGGAAGTTATTTTTCTATCAAAACATCATCTGGTGCCATTCCCACATTTCTTCATAGTGTGTGACAATTGCCTGAGGCAGCAACAGTTGCCTCATCCTTTAGAGTAATTTATTGCTATCATTTTCCTGATTCATGACCCTCATCTATTGTTCTACTATTTTTTTGTAGAGTTCTAGTTGGAAAATTGTTGCCAGTTTTTTGAGGAAAGCTTTCCAAATAGAATGAAGTTATATTGGAAGTTATATTCTTTTGCATGCCATGCGATGGTATAAATTGCCAATTAATATTTTCATTCAATATATATGCATTTTTGGCCGCTAAAGCTTTTGTGGCTCCATTTGGATTGATGTTTTATGGGATAATGAAGCATATATACTAGTTGGACATATTATCTCTTGTTTGGAAACTGTTTCCATGTAATGTATAAATGTGATGTTTAGTGATTGAAGTTAGTTTGAAGTTATACATTTATGTTTGTTCAATGGAAGGTCTTGAATTTTTTTATGTAATATAGAATATGAAAAGGTGAATGGAACTTGAATGAATATGTATTGTGTAGTATTTTTGGGCTAGCTTTTGTGTAGCAATGGAGGAAAGGCTTTTTACATTGAATTTGAATTAAATTGTGTAGCTTGGATTGATGTTTTAAATTTTAAATGGGCGTTTGAATGGAATGACGAAGTTCTTGGATCTTTGTAATGAACTATAAAGTGAAGCATGAAAGCTCACTTTGAGGCTTACTTTGAGAATTAGATATTAAATGGAGTTGTATTTAGAAGATGCAAGGGATGTGTAGAGCCATGGATTGGATGTAATAAGTTGGAAATGTGTGACTTTAAGGACTCCTTGATTATGGCTCTGAAGTTAAGAGTATGTAGTGAACGGAGCATGAAGTTTGTTTAGAAAAAATGGTGAGGCTATGGATTAGTTATGTAAGTTAAGTCTCCGGTTCCTTATTGAGATTGATGTGCTAAAACCTATGGTTCAAAGGTTATGAACCATGGTTTGCAAAAGTGTTGTAATGGGGTGTCTAAGAGTACCTATTGATCTAAGTGATAAAGCCATGGATGGTATAAGGATGTATTTAATGAAGGATGCCACAAGCCTTGAAGTTAAGGTTTGGATCTCTTGGATGTTTGTGTTACTATATAGTTAGTGAAATCAATGATGAAATGAAAGTTAAAACAAAATGATTTAAATGAAACAAAAGAATGTATGAATGAAGACATAAATGAGGGGCCAAATGAATGTTATGAAGTTTTGGTACCAAAGAAATTGGTAGATAGCAACAATGGGATGACTCACAAGGTGATTCATTTGGTGTCAATAAGTGGGCTTACAATAATAGTATCACAATTTTGATTGGTTTTGTTGATTTTTTTTAATGCTAACATAATTTTATGTTCTTTTTTTAGTTTTTTTAATTTGTCAGTTTTAATTTCTAATATTGTACTATGTGAAATTGCATGATGTTTGGGATACTTCTATCTTTGTTTTTTCTTTCGGCTTGGGTGGGGGGAGGGTTGTTTTCTAAATGAAGTGTTGTGTTTGAAACATGATACTTCATTACTGCTCACTCGCATTTTCATTTCAAATTGTGTTTGAGGTAACTAGTTTTTCTTAATATGTACTGAAAAAGCAGTGGTTCTACCCAATACAACACCTAGAGGGGGGTGAATAGGTGTAGTTCAAAATTTTCTTAGTCTACTAAACATATTGACACCCATACAACTAATAAAAAATATGCATCACACAAGTAATCAAAGCAGAGATTTGTTCACGGAGTGGAAACTCATTTGAAGAACTTCTTCAAAATATAAAACCACTCCGGGTGTAGGTCACCACCACAAATCCACTATAGAAATATAAGTTCGTTACAACCAATTTAGAAACACTCACAAAACATTTGTAGTAGCTAAATCTTGGCTTGCAACTCTATAAATAACCCTTTTTATAGTATCCCACAAGAACCTCTCGATCTCTGCAGCACGGCAGCTCCGGAAACTTTCCGGCCAATGAATACGTCCACTTCAATAGACTCTACAATGTTTTTATCTTGAGTGTGATTTGGTGAAGGTAAATCTTCCAATAGATTCAATTTTGAATGAGAGAAAAGTTTCTCTCAAATGCTCTTGAAAAGAGATTGTGTTTTTGCTCTTTTTTCTTCACACCAAAGAACAGAAATAACCTGTTCTATTTATAGTCCCAGCAAGACACGGCGCTCAAAATTAGGTTGCCTTGAACATTGGCTCGAGCGAGGTGTCGAGCGAAGGTCGAGCGCAAGTTGTCTTCTGAAACCACTCGAGCGAGACGTCGAGCGCACATCGAGCGAACCTCTCTAGATGAGTTCTGCTCGAGCACCACGTCGAGCGCACCTTGAGCGAACCTCTCTAGATAGGTTCTGCTCGAGCGCCACGTCAAGCGCACCTTGAGCAAACCTCTCTGGATAGGTTCTGCTCGAGCGCCACGTCGAGCGCACCTTGAGCGAACCACTCTGGATAGGTTCCGCTCGAGCGCCACGTCGAGCGCACCTTAAGCAAACCTCTCTGTATGGTTCCGCTCGAGCGCTTCGTCGAGCGTACATCGAGCGAAACACTCTGTATGGGTTCCGCTCGAGCGCTGAGTCGAGCGCACTTCGAGCGCACGTCGAGTGAACCTCTCTGGAAGGTCCCGCTCGAGCGCCAGTTGAGCGCTAGTTGAGCCATGTTGAGCACATTTCAATCTTTTTTATATTACACTGCTTCAACATTTGTTATAACTCAATTTTACACAGGTTTTCACAAGAATATGCCAATCAACTAATTTTTCCCTCAATAATGTACATTCTTCTATTATTTTTCTTATTTCTAATTCTTTTTTTGCATATGGACAAGAATGACCTATAGATGTTAATCTAAAATTTGTTGTAACCACATGTACGAGAACTTGTCACTTGGTGTGATATTGTGAGCACCCTTTCACTTTTTATTCTCCATTTTACTCTCTTTCTTGTTTGATTGTTTTTTTGATTTGGTAGTTTCCACATTTCTATGAGTGGAACTAGGTAAAGTGAAAAAAGAAAAGATATGGGAATCGAATTTAGAGATTTTCTTGGTTATATAAGGTGGTGTGGTTGTATAGTTGATTAATTATTGTTTGATATAAATACTAAATTGCAATTTATATAGCTTGAGCTTTTGTGTGGCCATCCAAAAATTTCATAGTGAATATAATTTGGATGTGTACTATATTTTTTATTTATTCTATTTTGTGCATTTTTTTTTATTTTCTAAAACATCATTTTTGGCGAGTACAGTTTGCTGGAAATAATTTTTTTATTTGCGGCGACTAAATATTGCCGCAACTATTCTTTTGCAGCGAATAATTTTCGCTGGAAAAATATAATTGCAACGATCATTAAAAATCACTAGAAAAATATCTAAGCTTTTCTGGCGGTTTTTTAACTTTTTGCGACGATATATTGCTGCTAGTGACTTTTCTCAACGATTTAACATTAAACAAGAAGGCATTTTCCAACGATTTTTGCATATCTCTGACTTATAATTGAGTAAACATTTGCGATAAACATTTGGCGTAGTAAAAATTGCTGAGAAAGATCAAATACGGTGATTTTAAGGGTTATTTTTGACGATTTTTAGTACTGAAAAAGACTATTTTTCTTGTAGTGAAATCATAAAAGGGAAAGTAATTACGATCGAATTGATCATTTGACTAAAGGGATCGGAGTACTTTGCGATAAATATTATGGCAGGAGCTGTACGCAATGATCATCTTCATGACATCGGGTTGCATGCCTGGGCTGACTAATTAAGCGATATCGTTTTGTCAAATGAAAAACATGCATGCCGCATGGCTGGCATGCAGCTGGTCATCGTTTTTTCATCAGGTTTGAAGCAAACATGCGCCTTTTGATCGTGCTATGTGTGTGTGTGTTTTTATAATTTGCAGGCTTCGGTTTAATTAAGGAAATTTTGTATAAATGTCGACTAATTAAGTAGTAATTTAACAGAACCTTTGAGTGCGTCTTTTTTTTTTTTTAAAAGGGATCACATTTTATTCATAAAGAACATACAATTTTGACTTAAAAAAGTTAGTTACAGACGTTAATAGCTCTCCAGCACACTTCCGTGACTGACATGGTCTAGTCCAGACGACAGATCTCTAAAGACCAGGTCTAAAGGATCCGTCGTGCACAAACTCTATCCCCGACAGAGAAATAGTAACTAAACGACAAAACCCATACCCCGACTATGTGGAGTAGGGTGCACCAACCCCATACACCGCCTAAGCGGAGAGGGGACATCACATTGTTTGGACCAAGGTCCGAAGGGACAATATTTTTGAATTTTTTATTTTTCAAAAAAAGAAAAATAGGACATAAAAAAAAATAGAATGGAAAAACTATTGTAGCAAACATAAAAGAACAATGCTCCACGCGGCTACGGTGGCGCGTGCCCTGGGAGAAAACCGCCGACTGATCTTGGAAGATCCGGACTCATAGACTCCAGTGGCGCCGCGCGTGACGACGGCAGAGGGCCTCCTGGCGTCGCGAGAGAGCCACTCGCCGAACGTCTCCGAGATCTTTTGGCCGCGCGTGCGAGTAACTCGCCGCTCCAATTGGCGCCGCCTTTGGAAGTCTTGAAGATTGGTGGCTTGGCAACGCCATGGAGAGGCGCGTGCTGATCTACAGTCGCCGGACATTCAAGATTCGCGATTTTCCCTTATTTAACCTGCAAACACAACAAACACAAAAAAAATGAGCACTACACAACGGGGACGGTGGAGGATGGGGGGAGGGGGAAGGAGCCGAAGCTCCCACCCCCTCGAGACAGGTCTGTAATGAGGGTTCGAGAGGGACGGGAGTTTAGAGGGTTCGAGAGAGACGGGCACAAGCCAGTTTTGAAAGTTTGAGTGCGTATTTAGATTATCATATGCGTGGCCATGTACGTTTAATATCTGATCAAATCATTGGTGAGGTTGGCCGGCCATGAGCACTTTTAAACAAGACGATCGATCGAGCCGCCGCTCGAGAGGGTTGACAAATGCAAAGTCAGTGAACACTATATATTATAAGTACTCTCTAACAAAAAGAAAATGATAATTAAGGATAGGAATATGGCATTGGAATTCATCTGAAAACATGACAGCTTCAATCTTGTCATTGCCCACAAAACATTATTAATGAAGAAGATATATATGCGAAAGTCATGAATATTATTGATTCGTATTGAATTTATATTAGTTTGGTATATCATATCTTTGGTGAAGTAGTAAATTAAGCAGTGTTAAATCATTGGTTAATTCTAATTTTAAAGATGTGTTTTGAAGAAATGTAGTTCTTTAATTATAATATTAATTAAAAAGAGAAAAAAGTTTTAGATTTAATCATTACAGATCATGGCGCGCATGACCTGCGTACTACTGGGAAAAAAAAACAAGGTTTGGGTTTTGATATAAATAGGTTCGGGTCAAAAAAGGTTTACTCATTAAAACGCGGTTAATAAATGGGTCGATAATGGATCAATCCGTTTAAATTTTATTTCAAAATTACATTGAGTTGTAATATTGATATTTCTAACTAAATTGTTAGTATTATAATTTTGGACTTATGTTCATAATTATTATTGTTGGGTTTGTAATATTGGTTTTATTATCGGTTAAAATTAGAAAAATATTTATATTTTTTGTTAGTAGGTGACTTTATAATTTTTTTGGAGATATTGTGACTACTAGTAAATATAGATTTTAACTTTTTTTGTAAAATTATGGTAATTAAATCAAATGAGTTATGATGGTTAGTTCAACCCATTTACATACACCGAGTTCAAATAAGTTGTAACGCCCCAAACCCGGGTGGCTTGAAGAATTACTACCTGTCACTCATAAACATGTCTCCCAACACATCCAAAGGATAATCTCCAACAACTTCATAAATGAAAATCAATCTCAAATCTTCTCAATAATCTCATTACAAACTCCACACAATCTTTAATGCAATAATAATGAATCAAAGGGGTCCATAACTTCCCGATAGTCATAACAAACCAACTAAATATTTCATAAATCTTACTAAACTCAAGACATAAATAAAACCCAAAGATATTAAAACTAAGAACACCAGAAGTCCTTCTTCTACCAACATCTCCTCAGCTTTAGACACAAAGAGCATTCTAATCCAGGTCCTCATTTGGACTCACCACATCATCTGAAAAATATTATAATGATAGGGGGTGAGTTATCAATAACTCAGTAAGCAGAAATCATATGCTAGCGTGCAAACATGAGCATTTATCAAGGAGAGTATGCAGAACAAAATATTTTTCCAGAGTTATCATGCAGAACAGAACATATTTTCAAAATAACAGAGCGATGGTTTTAAAACAAATAAAACCCATGGTACTTTGGCATAACATAAACTGAGTATCATCATCAAATCAAAACAGAGCATCAAACAGAGCAGAGACCATGTTTCACCCCCGTGGTAGGGTTGTGCTAACCCCGGTGGCCAAACCAGGCAGAGACAGAGGTGAAATCTTTCCTTTATTCTTCTCGGAGCCCCGAGTGTGCACACAGGAAAGACCACAATAAAACCACTTTGTTTCCAAAGTGGGTGCACCCAGAGACAGAGAAGTTGGTACCAACCCAAACAGAGCAGAGCATAACAGAGCAGAGCAGAGCAAAGCAGAGACAGAATCAGATACGAAAACCAGTACACCATGCCAAAGGTTTTCAGATGTTATAACAAAATAATACAGAGTACCAAAACAAAATCAGACGGTTACACACGCTGAACACAAAAGCCAGAACCTCTTTCTAAAAAAATGCACAACTTTTCATATCCCCAATATCGCTCTTTTCCAGATTTCAGAAACCACATGACAGAATTTAGCTCATGTCTACACAATGCATGCCAAAACATATTTTTTTCCCTTTTTCACACAGATTTCATGAATAATGCAGATGAGTGACCGAGGTTGATCTTTATTTTCACAAGTTCCCAACATAACACAAAATATGCAAGTTTTTCATAAAAACAGCCTCAGTCTTATTAACTTGTATAAAACCTAGCATAGGAACCCCACTTACCTGACTCCTGCAGTGTATTATCTATGACTTGGATACGGTCTCTATCCGTCTCGCCACCTATTCATAAGATAATATAAACTAAATATTAAAATCCAACAATACATAATTGGTCTTAAACAACTCAAGACTCAAACTCTAGACCATAATTCAACGAGTTTAATCAAACTTAACTAGCCAAATAACAATCCGGACAGCCCACCCTTCGACCCAAAATATTCTATACTAAACTCAGTATGTTGGTTATAAGTGAAGACTGATTTGGACCTAAAAAAATGTTTGCTGAAAGTTGGCTTGACAGTTGGCTCGAGCCAAGTTCGCTCGACAGTCCGCTCGAGCGAAGGCAAGTCAGAGAGGTTCGCTCGAGTCTCGCTTGACACTCCGCTCAAGCTAAAGCAAGACAGAGAGGTTTGCTCGAGTCTCGCTCGACACTCCGCTCGAGCGAATGCAAGTCAGAGAGGTTCGCTCGAGTCTCGCTCGACACTCCGCTCAAGCCAATGCTCATTTGGCTGTTCGCTCGAATCGCGCTCGACAGTCTGCTCGAGCGAAGTACGCAGATTTTGCCAACAAAACCAGTTTACACTACACAAAGCACTCTTCTTTCCATTCCCAACTCCATAACATAAAGTATAAACTAACACTTCCAAATATTTTCTCCACCACCAGTCCAACAATTCCACTACAATGAAACTTCAAATAATCCAAACCTAGGACAAAACACCAACCCGAAATACTCACCAAGCAACAACCAGAAAAAAACTCACAAAAACTACTCAAACTCACAGCCAAAACAGATATTGCATCAAAAAGAAGATAAACCAAACCCAAAACTAAGAAGCAGAAATCGCACGGTTATAGAAGGAGGAACCGATACTTGGATGAGAAAGAAACCCTTACCAATCGAAAATGGAGGGGATGCGAATTGATGCCCGTGAGTTGCAGACAGAAACCAAAATGCAGAAATGGAGGAAAAACAGAGTATAGCAGACGGCAACACTCGGGAAACCAGAAGCAACGCAGCAACAAAAATCCACGTGAGGAGGTCTAGGGCATGGGATTCGGAAACTCAAACTAATGCCAACAACAGGCAATAAAGATGAAACCGAAAAGAAAAGAGAGACGTGCGCGAGAGAGATGCGGGAGAAACTGAAACTGAAACAGAGAAATGCGGAAAGAAACGGAAGTTGGAGGAGAAAACACTCACCTCAAAAACGACGTCGTTCAGGATTCTCACTAAACACGAAAATGGCTGGGCCATTTTCACGCACTGATCCGGGCCACTTTGATGAAGAGGCAGGGCCTTACATAAGTTGTGTCGTATGACCCATTTTTAATTAATTATTAAATATGTCAAAATAGGTGATATAATATACACTTTATTTTAAATAGATCGTATTAAGATTTGAAGGTATGATCCGTTTAACTTAACAGGTCATAATCAGGTTAACCTATATAGTCAAATATTCATAATTTGATATGATACGAATATGATTCGTAAACACGAATTGCCACCCCTAATTATAAATGTCTTATAGCCCTTTATTTAAAAAAAAAAAAAAAAAAAAGATGGGGACAAAATCCTGTTGTTTGTGAGAAATATGTAGGTTGACCTTTTTTTTGTACTTTCTTATCCAACTAAAATGTCAAATTCAAATGAACAATATTACAATGTTGTAAGAGTGCTACTACTCTTACTTTTGACTGGGGTAGAGGTCTCAGTGATGCAATATGCAGTTTGCTACATTAGAACGCAGTATATTTGGAGGAATCTTCTTCTTCATAGGTTAAACGCATAGGATTCGAGGAATCATCGACAACTGGAATAACAAGGCCAGATGTTTCTATATATATATATATATATATATATATATATATGGTGCGTTTACTGCTAATTATAAATTTGTTATTTTTTTTCTTTCAAGTATTATTATATGGTGCGTTTACTGCTAATTATAAATTTGTTATTTTTTTTCTTTCAAGTATTATTTTAACATTCTTACTCATTAAAAATATATATATATATATATATATATAATTTCACTAATAATCACTTTCTTAACCATTAAGTAAAAAATAAAATAAAATAAAAAATTTAAATGCTTGACTGGTGAGATTGAGCAGTAAATTTGAGAGGCTCCATTGGCATTTTCTATGTATATATATATATATAAATATTTATTTATATAATACTAGTGCACATTTTTCAAATAAAACCAGCTGAAATACTAAAACCAAAAAGAATCGTACACAAATTTTGGTCAACTTGATTTTTCTATCAATGCATGTAATTACTAGGATTATGCTATATATAAACCATACGCCCTTCCTACTTTCATACCATTATATAAAATATGGCACTCTTATCATTTTTGGATTATACTTAAAATCTACAAGTTAATGAATGATATTGTCACCTCATCATAGTGGAATGCGGGTATGGTATTTAGAATTTCCTAAATATTAATAATAATAGCCCATTGGTCTTGCCTGAGAACTCAAAATGTCGAAAGGAATACTTGTCTATGAAATTACTGTTTGTCCCAAAAGTTTAATATAATAGGATGATGTAAATTTAATTATTAATATCCTTAAATATTTCTCCTCACCTGTGAGCCAGATTCTCACTCAATAAAAAGTCTCATCACAAGAAATATTTAATTAATTATTGGGTGAAATGTAGAGTTAAAGTTTAAACTTATGACCTTTACTGTAATATCATATGAAAGCACTACTTATTAAAAAACCTTAAGTTGATAGAAACAGATAGATTTAATTATTTATATTGTATGGGTTAAGATTTTAGGTTTGGTTCTTTGAAAATTCTTAATGGCTCTGATCATGAGATTCATTTGCAGCAACACACACATATAGGTGCTACTACTCAATCCTATCATTTTGCCCTCTCAAAGTTAATGTTAGTGCAATTGCGTTTTTTTTTTTTCAAACATCTTTTAAATATTTATAAAAAATATACAAATTCATTAGTAATTACTTTCTTAACTATTAAGAAAAAAAATATAAGAGCGGTTAAAATGAAGAAGCAAAACTAGAGAGTCATTTAGCATTTTTCATATATATATATATATATAATTTAGACAAAAGGAGCATAAAGATAGATTTTTAGGTATTTATGGTTCAAACTTTTCATGGATTTGATGGCTTGGAGCCCAAAAGGAATTAGCAGTGGGTCCATCGTACTTAAGCTTTCTTGGTACAATTATATTTTCTGAATAACTTAATTTTGTTATTATTAGAACAGTACTAGTAGATATATAGAGGGCAGGCAGGCAAGCAGGCGATCGGAGTTTTGAAATGCAAATGTGGGATAGAGATGGAAGATGGTACCTAGATAGAGATGATGAAGCTCATGTAGGGAGTGTGACAGATAGAAATCAAGTGTGAAGAAAACGAAGACGGAAGTCCCACAGAATGACATGAAATATTTATATTATATATATATATATATATATATATATATATATATATATGATGGCCCCCGGGCGGCCCCCTCGTGCGTTTTCTGCATAAAAAGGACTGATCGATGCTGCTGAATGACAGACAAGCGACTCTTTTGTACGTTTGCCTTTCAAAGCTGCCATGCATGGGGCTCGACTTTGATATTACTGTTTGTTTTTTTTTTGTTTTTTTGCTGGGTTATTACTTTATCCAAATAATGTGGATCCAAATTAATTACCAAATGCAATTATATATATATATATATATATATTAGAGTTGTAATCGGTTCAATTTAATCCGATTTTGAGTAAGATTTTGAACTGAATCGGAATGTACTAGTTTTATATTTTCAAGAATTAATTCCGTACCGGTTACTTCTTAAACTAATACTTTCAATTTTACTGGTTCCTATTTGGTTTGATCATATTTTTCGATTTTAATATACTATATTCTATATTATATAATATATATAATAGTATATTAAAGTATATAATATTATAGTGATAATATATTGTAATATATTATAATATATATTATAATTGTATTATAGACTATAGCGATATATTATAGTATATTATAATATATAGAGATATAGTATTAGTATAACTATTTTATATATAATTATATATTATATATAAAAATTATATACAATATAAAAATTATAAAATATATATAAACCGGTCCAGTCCGGTCCGATCCGGTTTTAAAAAAAGAAAAATAGGAACCAGACTTATTTTGACTGGTTTTAAGAAAAATCCGGTTCAGTCCGGTCCAGTCTGGTTTACCGGTTTTTTTTACACCCCTAATATATATATATATATATATATATATATTCATATACACAGATTTGAGTAAGATTAGATATAATCTTAGAGTGTGTAAATCTCATGTACTCATTTTGAAAAAAGTGAAGTCTACAATTAAAAAATAATTTTTTAATGTGAATTCTAGATTTATCTAAAAAAATTCATGGGCTTAACTCATATCATAAAACCGATTCTACAAAAGAGGATTGCTCATTCTTTATAAACATGTCCAAGACCTTGTCCACAGACAATGTGAGATTAATCCTCAACATTATCTACTTTTTTCAAAAAAGAATATACAGAACTTATATATTTTAAGACTATAAATATCATTTTTCCATATATATTACAAACACTAGTTTTTAAGGAATAATAAAGTTTCTAGCTAATTGCAATTATATATATATATATATATATATATATATTATCATGGTTTCCAAATATTACAAATGCAATACGCTCTTATGAGTCTGCTAGATAGAGCCACTGGGCTATTATTGGTTACCATCAACTCGGAACAAATAGAGAACTACGGGGGGAGGGGCCACTGATCTACCCTGAATTGTGATTTATTTGTCCATTATCCTCGTATGTTTTTACGAATGAGATCAAATGAGTTTAGTTGAGTTAAAATTAAAGTTAAAAATTAAATTAAATATTATTAGAATATATTTTTTTAATATTATTTTTATTTTAAAATTTAAAAAAAGTTGAATTGTTTATTTTATTTTGTGTGAAAATTTAAAAAAATTATAATGATTAGATGAGATGAGTTGAAAGAAATTATAACAACAAATGAGATCGTCTCATCTCATTTATATCCAACTGTACTTATGTGATATACATTGCTCATCGATCATTATTTTTGAAAAACTTTACATACCATACGGCGGCCACCATCTCACTTTTATCTTACATTGATGAAATAACGTTTGCTCATCAACCTTTAAATTAATTTTTTTACAAAATAAGAGATAATTTAATGACGATGGAAAGTGCACAATTTATAGAGGGAAAATGATGGATGTAGGAGACTTGGCACATGGATTGCACATGAAAGGATTAAGTGGAAAATGATGCGGTGCGTTTCATCTCCCTCTCTCCATCTCTAATGCGGTGCGAAATGGGTTGCAAAAATCAGTGTTTTGGAGATGAAGGAACATCGAACATAAATGAAAGAGACAAACGTGAATGAGGTCAGAAATGGGTTACAAAAATGGAAGAATGAAGAACGAAACATCCATCTCCCTCCCTCCATCTCTGATGCGATGCGAAAATCAATTTCTTTTCATCTCCCTCCATCTCTGATGCGATGTGAAATGGGTTACAAAAATCAGTATTTTAGAGACGAAGGAAAGACGAACGAGAATGTGCAAAGGAACGACGAATGGTACAGCCAACTCCTCTGGTCGTGTTTTAAACTTTTGCAGCTTGCCTTTTGTTCATATTGAGTCTGTTGACTTTCATCTTCTATTTTTTTTTTTTAATTACAGTTGACATGGCAGGTGTGCGCAATCCTTGCGCCAGCTTCCCTGCCTGTAGCAAAACTGAAAATGATATTTAATCTAACGAGTTGATGGATAATGTCATATTAGTATAATGGAATGGAAATAAAACGAGGGCGTAAGATATAGTATAACTCTAATATAAAATATATTTCATGTATTATGAGTTTTTAAGAGTAGTTTTTGTTAATTAATATATATTTGTCTTAAAATTAAGCACGACCCCTGTCAAAAATAGGCTGGGATAAAAAATTAATCCGACTCCGGATTCATTTGCTTTTACTGCCATTAATATATAACTAGTTTAAATAATAAAAAGAGGTAACAACAATATTTAAGAAGGAGGTAATTAATCATGTTGATGTTATATATTAATGGCAGTAAAAGCAAATGAATCCGGAGTCGGATTAATTTTATATATATATATATATATATATATATTCAACTAAAAAAATTAAATTTAATATTGAAGAATTAAATAATTCTAACAAGTTAAACTAACAAATATCTAATATATACTAATAGGGGATATATAATCTTTCAAATTTCAATCTCTTTTATAACTTTCTCTTAATTTCCAAATTGAAGCAACCCGCGGCATTCCCCCCCCCCCCCCCCTCTCTCTCTCTCTCTCTCTCTCTCTCTGTGTGAAAGAATATATCTTCATTTTTTTTTTCTTTCTTTAACTTATTATTGTTTGGCAAAACTCTTGTTCAGTAGAGTATTTATATATTTCGTTTCAGAATATTTTCTTTTCTCTTCGATCCATTTGTAAAACTAGCTCGTCATCACTTAATTATTTAAATTAGGAAGAAAATATATATAGTATTGTAAAATTAAAGAGAAATATTAATTAAGAGAATTGAAAGATTGCAATAAATAAATTGGGTTCTCATTACAAGTTATTCTTGTGAATATTAGCATATTTTTACATGTTTTTTTTAAAAATTTATAGAAGCGTGAATTTGGATCTCTAAGGTTTGGATATATTTATTTTAGCCTATATTAGACTATTTGTTATGATTATTTTTTGCTCTGAATTATTTTTTTATTTTACGATTTTATTTTTTTAAAATCTCTTAGCATTTGCCACAAATGCAACTCGTGGCAAATACTATTTTTTGCTGGAAGTAATTATTTCCTACGATAAAATTTCTTCGTAAATAAGTATTTTCAATAAAATTTTTTGTGGAGAATATATATTTTCCAAGAAAGTATTTTATTGGAAATACCAAAAATAACTTTTTCCACAAAGATACGTCATAGGTAAACACTTTTTGCCACAACCTCTTCTCATGAAGAATGATGTTATTTGCCACGAAAAAAAAAAGTTTTAACCACCATGGTAGTTCATGGGAAAAAAGGTTTTACCATGAACTTGTGGTTTGGTGGAAGAAAAATTTTTTCCCACCAGTTTTATGCCACGGGTCTCCCACGACACAAATTGATGGAAAATAGATCGTTTCCCACAAAGTCTACACTTTTTCCGACCACAATCTCTAAGAAAAAAATGAGATTTGTTGTAATGAATGGTCATCCACAAAATATATTGCATCTACAACATATAGATTGCGTACATACCTTTACAAATATATATTTTTAAATTATTTGAGACATACTTAATTAGAAATTAAATTATTTTTAAAACTACTATTGCCCATAGGGGTGTAACCGGTCCGGTCCGAGCTGGTTTTGGACAAAATTTAGGACTAAACCGGTATGTTCCGATTTTGTATTTTTTAAAACCGATTACGCACCGGTTACTCTCCTAAACCGGTATATCCGGTTTTACCAGTTTTTGGTCCGATTTTTCGGTATTTTACTAAAACAATCCATATACACAAACTATCAAATACACACATAAAACACACAATTTGTTTTACAATGCAATCCATATACACAAATTATCAAACACACATATAAAACACACAATCTGTTTTACAATGCAATTCATATACACAAACTATCAAACACACACACAGATATATACACTGACATACACAAACACACATATAAATTCAAATGTTCAATTATCTTCGGAAGTTTCAAATGTTCCAATACACTGACACACACACAGAGACATATACATATAAACAAACACACACAGACACACAAAAACACATATAAATTCAAAAAAGTTAATCCATATACACAAACACAGACTTCTAGTTCATGCATATGGAGAGGGGGGGGATTACTAAAGCTTCCCATCAACAATAAACTGCACTTTCAGGTAATTTTACAATCACAATCACAAAATCCTAATAACACAAACACAATCACAAAATCCTAATAATTCATATAACTTAAATTAATTTCAAATAACTTAAATAAGTGAAATGAAAAAAATAATGGAGAAAATTTACCTTGTGAAATCGAAGAAAGAGAGACGTGAGGTGAGGCCGTAAGTCCATGCAGGGAGGTTCGACGACGACAATGACTCCGTGAGCTCATGGTATGTGCGACGGTCGGTGAGGGGAGGTAGAGAGACGGAGACGAGAGGGCAGAGTAGAGACAGAGACTAGAGAGGCGGAGACGAGAGACGAGAGTGAGGAGAGGCCGTAAGTTCGTGAAGCGAGGTTCGACAACAACAGTGATGCCATGAGCTCACGGTATGTGTGATGGACGGTGAGGGGAGGTAGAGAGATGGAGACGAGAGGGAGACTAGAAAGGCAGAAACGAGAGACGAGAGTGAGGAGAGGGGCACCGTTTGAAATTGTTTTAGGGTTTATGCCTTAAATTGGAATTGTGAGAGGAAACGACACCGTTTCCTTTAGTTTCTACTTTCAATTGTTTTTTTTTTCTTAAATGATAATTAAAAAAAATTGATGGTTTGGAAAATTGATAATTATAATTTATATATATTTGTAATACCTTTAATACATAGTTAATAGTTATAGACTATAGTGATTTGGTTATACTGATTTAGTTATAGTGATTACTGATTAGTATAACTATAGTCTATATTAGACTATTATTATTAGTTATATAATAGTATAGCTATATAATATATTAGACTATATGATAGTATTAATATTAGACTATTAGTATAGCTATATATTAGTATTAGTTATATATTAGTATCAATTATAGTGATTTAGGTATCGTTTGGATTCGCAGATGAGTTGAGATGAGTTGAGATGGGCTAAAAATAGTAGTGAGATGAGTTGTGAATAGTAGTGAGGTTTGTGAGTTAAAGTTGATGAATAATAATGAATAGTAATGAGATGAGTTGAGATGAGTTGAAATGAGTTGAGATGACTTGCGAATACAAACCGGGCCTTAATATAATTATATTAGTATAACTATAACTATAGTCTATATTAGACTATTAGTATTAGTCAAATAGTTATAGACTTATATATTAGTATAGCTATATAATATATTAGACTATATAATAGTATTAATATTAGACTATTAGTATAGTTATATATTAGTATCAGTTATAGTGATTTAGTATAACTATATTAGTATAACTATAGTCTACATTAGACTATTAGTATTAGTTAAATAGTTATAGACTTATATATTAGTATAGCTATATAATATATTAGACTATATAATAGTATTAATATTAGACTATTAGTATAGTTATATATTAGTTTCAGTTATAGTGATTTAGTATAACTATATTAGTATAACTATAACTATAATTTACATTAGACTATTAGTATTAGCTAAATAGTTACAGACTTATATATTAGTATAGTTATATAATATATTAGACTATATAATATTATTAATATTATACTATTAGTATAGTTATATATTAGTATCAGTTATAGTGATTTAGTATAACTATATTAGTATAACTATAACTATAGTCTACATTAGACTATTAGTATTAGCTAAATAGTTACAGACTTATATATTAGTATAGTTATATAATATATTAGACTATATAATAATATTAATATTAAACTATTAGTATAGTTATATATTAGTATCAGTTATAGTGATTTAGTATAACTATATTAGTATAACTATAACTATAATCTACATTAGACCATTAGTGTTAGTTAAATAGTTATAGACTTGTATATTAGTATAGTTATATAATATATTAGACTATATAATATTATTAATAGTAGACTATTAGTATAGTTATATATTAGTATCAGTTATAATGATTTAATATAACTATATTAGTATAACTATAACTATAATCTACATTAGACTATTAGTCTTAGTTAAATAGTTATAGACTTGTATATTAGTATAGTTATATAATATATTAGACTATATAATATTATTAATATTAGACTATTAGTATAGTTATATATTAGTATCAGTTAAATAGTTATAGACTTATATATTAGTATAGTTATATAATATATTAGATTATATAATAATATTAATATTAGACTATTAGTATAGTTATATATTAGTATCAATTATAGTGATTTAGTATAAGCATAACTATAGTCTACATTAGACTATTATTACTAGTTAAATAGTTATAGACTTATATATTAGTAAAGCTATATAATATATTAGACTATATAATAGTATTAATATTAGACTATTAGTATAGTTATATATTAGTATCAGTTATAGTGATTTAGTATAACTATATTGATATAAGTATAACTATAATCTACATTAGACTATTAGCATTAGTTAAATAGTTATAGACTTATATAATACTTTATAATAGTATTAATATTAGACTGTTAGTATAGTTATATATTAGTATCAGTTATAGTGATTTAATATAAGTATAACTATAGTCTACATTAGACTATTAGTATAGTTATATATTAGTACAGTTATAGCAATTTAGTATAATTATATTAGTATAAGTACAACTATAGTCTACATTAGACTATTAGTATTAGTTAAATAGTTATATACTTATATATTAGTATAGTTATATAATATATTGAACTATATAATAGTATTAATATTAGACTATTAGTATAGTTATATATTAGTATCAGTTATAGTGATTTACTATAACTATATTAGTATAAGTATAACTATAGTCTACATTAGACTATTAGTATTAGTTAAATAGTTAGACTTATATATTAGTATAGCTATATAATATATTAGACTATATAATAGTATTAATATTAGACTCTTAGTATAGCTATATATTAGTATTAGTTATAAACTATATATTAGTATAGCTATATAATATATGATCAATTAAAATTTCATTTTTAAGATTAAACTTTTATTTTATAATAACATTATCTTATATGTAATTATATTAATAACGTATGATCTAACAAATTACAAATGTTCATATTTAAGATGAACATTTTATGTTATAATTTATAAATTATAATATAAAATTATTTCATATAAGATATATAATTATATATATTATATATAAAAAATTTACATATCATTATACATTACATATAAAACTTATATATAAAATATTAATTTATATATATATTTTTATCAACTGGTCCGGTTCGGGAGATCTTAAAACCAGATTCGGACCGGTTCCGGCCAGTTTGCACATTACAAGAACCGATCCCGGACCGGACCGGTTCAAAACTGGTCCAACTAGTCCGGTCCGGACCGGTTTTTCGATTTAAATTTACACCCCTAATTGCCCAATTCGAGAGTACGTACATATCTTAACTTAGAAAAATCTAAACTCTAGTTTACTATTCAAAACTCAAATACGGCCTCACGAAATATATTTCTTAATTATATTTAAAAGCATAATAGAGGTATTAAAAATTTATTATATATATATGCTTTTACTAAAATTTGATTGAACTAATTTATTTCTTTTATCTTTACACCGATTGTTTATTATGCCAAATTGTATGATTAATATTTATGCCACTATAACAAATAGTGGTTTTTGGGACATAAATTTTTCCCGCAAATCTGATTTGGATTAAATTGATTATTTGTTACCAAGTTCATGTCTTCAGAAAAATTTGACCGCAAATATATATATTGGACCATTGTATTTGTCACAAGTTACAACCTATGAGAATTAAAGACTTTTTCCCTCAAAACTCACGTCATCAGAAAAAGTTTGCAGATAATATTCTTTTACGTTGGCATATGCATTCATTTTTTAAGAAATTGGATTGTGACAACAAAGTTACATTACCCACGACCAAAATTTGCATGGGAAATGCATTAACTTTGATTTTCATCTCGGTACAAATCACGTTTAAATGTTTGGTAAAGTGAAATCACGTTTAAATGCAGTGCATTTTGCTCTTTTAAGGCGACACTAGATTGCTGTAAAAAGTCATAAATTCAAAATTTTCCCTTCTATTTCTTCTCCCCTAGCCCAAAACTCAAATCTATCTTTTGTCTCCATCCATGTCTCTCTCTATTTTATGAATTTCCATAATTCATGTGAAGGAATTTGTGAGATGTTGAATGTACCAAAAGAGAGGAATAAAGAATTTCTGGAAAATTTTGATAAGTTTTGTAAATGTAATTTATGTTTGGCTAGAATTAGATGAGGCTATACTTAAAATAGAATTATGGATAAATGTAAGTTTAAATAAGACTCTAGGAGTGCATCCGATAAAGATAAGTATGTGAATGAAAGATATCCGATTAAGATAAGATTTGAATTGTAATTCTTATCAAATCTTGTTTATATTATAAGATAAGAGTCTACAAGAGTCCTATGTATATGTCAAATCTAAGAGTCAGTTGAAGAGATAAAGATATAATCATTATTGAAGAAACTGAAACAGACTTGAACTCAATGTAATCCAGAAGAAGTGATCTAGTCTGAGATGTTCGCAAATAGTTAACAACGTATCTGACTGAGATTTTGGATAAACCTGTGAGCAGAATCCTTCTCCAAATCAATGACAATATTGTCTATTTATAGAGGCTGAGGGTTTTAGAGGACACTTGAACTGCACATATTCACAAGTATTTGATAGCTTGAAGATCTGGATAGAACTTCAAGAGATCGTGCAAGAGAAAATTCTTGAGAGAAGGATTTTCCAAAAAGACCCTGTCCATGGGATTGAGTGAGAGCATACTTCAAGGGGGAGTTGCCGTGTTCAAGTCCAACCACTCGAGGTTCCAGTAAGAAAGACAAAGATTGGAGAGTGTCAGATGTTCTGACTACCTATTACGGTAAAAGATAAGCGGGTTGCGTGTCTTGGGTAAACATGTCTAGTTACAAAGGTTTTGTAAAATGTTTTACTTGTAATACTCTCAATCGATAAAATTGGTTTTCATGGGTTTGGTTGCCCCGTAGGATTTTACCTTTGAGAAGTTCTTCAAAGGGTTTCCCTTCGTAATGAAATTATTGTGTTAATACTCTTAATACTTTATATTGGTTACTAATCCGTGTTAATAGCTTTTATTTAACATTAACGTGCATAATTAGAGATACTTGGATAATTTCAATTGACATAAGAGCGTAGTTCACTCAAATCTGAGTGTGATCCGTTCCCCTAGAAGATTGTGGCAACACTATCATCACCACCACAATTTGAAGGTGATAACTATGCCTACTGGAAGGTAAGAATGAGAGCGTTTCTAAAGTTGATTGATGAGAAAGTCTAGCTAACTGTAGAGTCAGGATGGACAAGGCCCACAACATCGATAGAAGAATGGACCAAAGAACAATCAAGCAGCTGCAATACGAATAACAAAAGTCTCAATGCCATTTTTATGGCAGTTTCTCCAGATGAATTCAAGAGAATTTTCATGTGTGAGACATCCAAGGATGCTTGGGATATTTTGGAAATTACACATGAAGGGACCAAAAAGGTGAAAAATTCCAAATTACAAATGTTGACCTCAAAGTTTAAGGAGATAAAAATGCTGGAAGATGAGACTTTTAATGAATTTTATGTTAAACTAAATGACATTGTTAATTCTAGGTACAATCTCTGAGAGAAAGTGGAAGATGCAAGAGTTGTGAGAAAAATCCTAAGATCCCTACTTGAAAGGTTTCGACCAAAGGTGATATTCGAATAGAAGAACTGGTAGGTTCTTTGCAAACTTATGAATCTACTCTTCCACAACAAAGAAAGGTAAGTCCATCACACTCAAAACTACTAAGGAAGAAAATCAATCTGATAAGAAAGATCTATGTAATGATGACTTAGCACTTGTGGCCATAAAATTAAAAAAAATCATGTTTAATAAAAAGAATTTTGGTAAGATGAAAAAAAAGTAAGAATTTCACTAAAAAGAATGCATCTGAAAAGTGGAATAAAGATAAAACCAATTTGAAAAATAAAGTCCAATATCCTGAATGTTCTGGTTTTGGTCACATAAGAATGGAATGTCCAAATTTTAAAAGAAAAGCAGAAGTCTTGAATACTACTTTGAATGATGATTCTGACTCTGAAAGTTCAGATACATCATCTGATAATGAAATTGCTTTTATTGCTTTCTCTGCCTCTGTTACGAATTGTGCTGACACAAGCAAACAAAATGCTGATGACAACATGGTTGTTTGTGATGCTGATTCTGATGTTGTCACAGAAATCGCTGATCATGAATTAAGTGTGCATGAAGCATATGAGGACTTATGTGAGGAGTTTGTGAAAATTCAAAAGGTAAATAAAAAGCTGTACAAAAACTTAACTGTCATAGAAAATGAGAAGAACAATTTGATGGAGGTGCTAAAAGTGACAGAACTAGAAGTAATAAAGCTGCGTGCACAGAAATAAGTGTTGGAGAAGAAGTTGGCGGCTTGTCAGGAAAACAAAGAAAAAAACTACCACTCAAAAACTCAATGAACAACTGAAAGTGGAAAGAGATAGTTCTGATTGCACAGGGTTAGGATACAATAATTCCAAATATTCACATCATAAAGCATCCGCTGCTTCTACATCCAAAGGTATCACCTTTGTAAAAGAAAGAAATGTAGAAAATGTTTCAAAGAAACCTGTGAACAAATGCAAGTCAGTAATGAATTCTCCAGGTAAGTCAAAATGTATGTTTGTCCCTACATGTCACTATTGTGGAATAATTGGACACATGAGAACAAACTGCTTTAGACGTAGAAAAGAGAAAGAAAAAGGAAATATAAATATGTTTTCAAACAAGGATACTAACCTAGAAATTAAAGTGGACAAATTGAGTAATCAAATAAACACTCTAGGTAAGAAACTTGGTGAAATATCTGAATTATGTTTTCTTAAAAACATGAATAAAACAAATATCAAGATCAAGTGGGTAGTGAAAGAAAATGCCATATGCCTAGTAGCACACACAACACTTAAAGCTATGAACACTAGCATGTGGTATCTGGACAATGCTTGCTTTAGACATATGTCAGGAAATAAAGGGTTGTTTAAAAAGATTGAGTCTATCAGTGGAGGATACGTAACTTTCAGAGATGGAAGTACAACAACAGTGGAAGGAAAAAGAAGTGCAGATATTCCTAGCTTACATACTCTTCATAATGTTCTTTTTGTTAATGGTCTCAAGACAAATTTGTTAAGTATTAGTCAGTTTTGTGATGACCATCTTTCTGTATAGTTCTCAAAGGATGAATGCAAAGTTTATAACAATGATGGAAAATGGATCTTGAAAGGCAACAGGACTGTTGACAACTGTTATGGAGTTTCTCCTATAAACACGATACATTGTCACAAAGTAGAGCTAAATGAAACTGAATTGTGGTATTACTGTCTAGGCCATATCAACTATAGAGACATGCAAAAAATCTCTAAAAAGAAAGTTGTACGTGGGCTGCCTAAAATTTTGAAGAACAAAAAGATGGTGTGCGGAGCTTGTTAGGAAGGAAGGCAAACTAAGACACAATATAAGAAGATAGTTGATATTCTGATTTCAAGACCACTTGAACTGTTACACATGGATTTGATGGGTCCTACTCAGATTGAGAGCTTCGGTGGAAATAAGTATATAATGGTCATCGTGGATGACTACTCAAGATATACATGGATCATTCTGTTGAGAGACAAAACAGAAACATTCAACCTTGCAAAGAAACTGTTCAGACGACCACAAACAAAGAAGAATTCCTCTATCTCTCATATTCATAGTGATAATGGTAAAGAATTTGAAAATACTAATGTCTCTTCTTTTTGTGATGAACAGGGGATACATCAAGAGTTCTCAACCCTAATCACCCCACAGCAAAAAGGAATTGTGGAGAGGAAAAATAGAGCAATATAAGAGATGGCCCGCACCATGCTAAGTAACAAAAAGTTGGCGTTATACTTCTGGGGAGAAGCTGTTAACACTGCTGGACAGCTCTTGAACCTTGTAGCTTTTCGTCCAGGCACCAAACTCACTCCCTATGAGTTATGGAATAGAAAGAAACCCCTGGTAAAATACTGTAAAGTGTTTGGGAGTACTTGCTACATTCTAAAAGACAGAGAAAATGCCCAAAAATTCGATAGCAAGAGTGATAAATGAATATTTCTTGAGTATTCATCAAATAACAAAGCGTAAAGAGTATACAATCTATGAACTAAAACAATGATGGAGTCAATCAACGTAGTTGTGGATGACAACTCTAAGGAGATGACCAAGAAGGAACTTGACAGCCTTATCAGGAAAGCTGAAAAAGACTCAACCAATCAAGAAGACACAGATCCAGTAGAATCTGCTACACCAAGGTCAGCTTTACTCAATGAAAAAAAGCCCTCTACAAGGATCAACCACAATCATCCAAATGAGAACATCCTTAAAGAATTGGACGAAGGTATGAGATTAAGAAAACGTGTTTTAAATCAAATCTCATATATTTTCTATTTATCTCAGGTTGAACCTAAAAAGGTGGAAGAAGCTTTACAAGATAAAAACTGGGTCAAAGCCATGCATGAGGAATTGCACCAATTCACCCAAAATTAAGTATGGGAGCTAGTTCCAAGACCTAAAGATCACAACATAATTGGAACAAAGTAGATATTCAAAAATAAGTCAGACGAACATGGAACCATTTTTTGAAACAAGGCTAGACTGGTAGCACAAGGATACACCCAAGTTGAAGGAATTGATTTCGATGAGACCTTTGCACCAGTAGCTCGTTTGGAATCTGTTTGCATACTGCTAGCAATTGCAAGCAATTTAAATTTTAAATTCTATCAAATGGATGTTAAAAGTGCATTTTTAAATGGCATACTCAATGAAGAAGTATATGTAGAACAACCAAAGGGATTCTCTGATCACTTGTTTCCTGACCATGTTTTCAGGTTGAAGAAAGCACTTTATGGATTGAAGCAAGCACCTCGAGCATGGTATGAGAGACTAACGAAATACTTGATTGAAAATAATTTCGTAAGAGATCAAGCTGACCAAACACTTTTTCTAATAAAATCAGGTAAGCATATACTTTTTGCTCAAATTTATGTAGATGACATTGTGTTTGGCTCCACTCCTGACAAACTCTCACATGACTTTCTCCAAAGAAATGAAAAAAGAGTTTGAAATAAGTATGATTGGAGAACTAAATTTCTTTCTTGGGATTCAAATTAAATAAACTAAAGAAGGGATTTTTATCTCACAATCTAAATATGCTAAAGATCTTGTTTAGAAATTTAGCATGAAAGGGAAGACACATGCTTGCACTCCAATGAGCACCTCAGTTAAAATATGTTTAGATTCTACAAGTAAAAGCATTGATCCTATTATGTATAGAAGCATGATAAGAATCTTCTTTACATTACTGCTAGCAGACCATATATTGCTTTTATTGTAGGTATTTGTATACGATTTCAGGCTAATCCTAAAGAATCACACCTCACAACAGTAAAAAGAATCTTGAAATGCATGCGTGCTACTATTGACTATGGCATATGGTATTCAAAATATTCAAAGATAAGTCTTGTTGGCTATTCTGATGCTGACTGGGCTGGTAATGCTGACGAGAGAAAAAGCACCACAAGTGGATGTTTTTATGTCCGTAGCAATTTGGTAGCATGGATGAGCAAGAAGCAAAACTCTATTTCTTTGTCCACTGTTGAAACCAAATACATTGCGGCTGACAGTTGTTGCACTCGGCTTCTTTGGATGAAAAAGATGCTTGAGGACTATGGGTTCTCTCAAGATACTATGACTGTCTACTGTGACAACTCAAGTGGAATTAGTATCTCGAAGAACCCTGTGCAACACTCAAGAACCAAGCACATAGACATAAGACATCACTTCATAAGAGACTTGGTTGAAACAAAGGTAGTGTCTCTTGAACACGTTAATACCGAACACCAACTGGTCGATTTGTTCATTAAACATTTAGATGGCTTAAGGTTTGAATTTTTAAGGAAGGCTATTGGTGTGTGTGACATGCCCTAATTTTTTAATTAATAATAATATAAAAAAGGTAGGTGTGCGCTTTGCTATTTTTTTTCAAAAATTTCATGTTGCTATCATTCTGCAAAGTACAAGCTTTATGAGGATATTGGATCTTTGAGCTGTGTGACTCCACCAATTCATTTTGCTGGGATTGAGGTAGATCTTGATTGATATAAGCTTTTACTTTTGATGCAAAAACTCTTAAGGAAGATCACACAAGAATTCTATTCTCTGCATTATGAGGAACTTAATTTGACCTTCTAACAAGTTAGTAACAACAGGCAAATACTCATACAATGCCCAAAGAAAGGGAGAGTTTATGCCTTAAATTGACTAAAACAAGTTGAACCTAGTACCAAATTGAAAAAGGTCTCCTCTTGCCATGCATTAAGGTTGATCCTTATAGAAAAAGTCAGGTGTCCAAAAGTCATTACGAAAAAAGACGAGCACTCATGCATGGATGTCCTTATAGAAAAAATCGTTGTCTCAATCATTATGGAAAAAAAGAGCAATACAAATTGGATATATAGAATGAACATGACTTTATACTTGGAGGAAGTTGCTTTTTCGGGTGTCTAAGCCCTAGTATAAAGTTTGACTTTCAAGAAAAATTCACCCTGAACAAATTATAAAAGAAATGAGGAGTACAGAAAAGAAAGAAAAATAATAAAAAGTTTTTGGAAAGTTTTTTTTTTCTCACCCACACACACGAATTCTGGTTGGTCATCAATTAAGAAAAATGCTCAATTGTAAAGACTGATCAATAAGAAATACTTCTCCTAAATAAGTGAAAAAATGTTGAGTGTAGCAAAACTTGGACAAAGAAATTGCTCAAAAAGGCACAAGCTTTGTAAATGAAAAATACATAATAGTTTTTGTCTTTCGGGCTCTTTAAAATTGTTTTCTTTTTCAAAAAATATATATATATATAAAAATAAGGAGGCATGAATAACTGGAATGGGAATGAGGGGTTGTCTCTAAAGGCATGCTTTATGTGTTGGAAAAAGAGGGACTCGCATGCATGGCACGTTCCGTGCCTTGGGCAGGAAATGCAAAAAGCTGCTCTGCAGCATTAACAACACCCTACACGTCAATCACTCCTAAATCCCCATTAAGCCCCAATTCTCTCCTCCATTCATCCTATTCATCTTCCTCGATACACTATTCGAAATAAATCACACCATTTTCGGTCTGTGCATCTCAAGAAATCTGTGGTTATCTTCTGCACAGAATCAAGGTAAGTCTTTTCTTCTGAATATATTTCTTAAAAATTTTGTTGCTTTAGGACTCTGTTTAGGGTTCTTTCAGTCTCTGATTCCTACAAAATCTCTTAAATCCTTGAAAGTTCGGAAACCTAGTTGGCTTAAAGATCCTTTTGAAAGGGTTAAATAAAACCTTAAAAAGGGCATGCATATTGGGTTATGGTAGAACGTAACGAACAAAGGCTGCATGTGCATCTGTTTGGCTATTTTCTAAATGTTGTCCTCGTCCACCTTGTGCTGTGTTGGTCCAGTACTTAGGTCTAGATATTTTCCTCGACCTAGTAAAAATTGTTGAACATGTATGTGAACTCTGGATAATCTTCTAGAAACACGAGTAAGATTGATTTAGTTTTCTTTCTGAAATTATCTACATTGTTTTGAGCCTGTTCAGTCAAATAGATTGAGAGAGAAATGAATTTGCGTATGCTGGTTATTTGTGTATTCATCATACTTAGGAATGATTTTTTTTTTTTCAGATGAAATACAAATCAATTGCAAAGAAAGCAAAATTTGATAGCAAGGCACCTCCAGTAACTTCCTCAAGTGAAGGAGAATCTGATTCACATGTCAAAACTCCAAAGAACACGCCACAAAAATACAAGGCAACAGATAAAGGAACTGATACTTCTAAAGGAGTGGGGAGTATATTAAAGCCTTCGGCTTCTACCAAAGAATCAAAATCACCAAAGTTTGTGAGTGAGGAAGCAGAAACAGCCTACAAGAATGTGTTCTCCAAGAGGAATGTTCTTAGAAAACGAGAGGTAACTCTAAGTGATGTAAACGACCCTGCTTTTGAATTTATTATCCACATATTTGATGACAGAGGAAGGGAAAAAATTACTGAGGGTGCTCCTGCCCCTATATTGAAATTGTGAGAGAATGTTATGCCAACTCTTTACTGAGTGTATACTATTCATTACATTCACTAACTCCCTAGTGAGGAAAATCCAGGTTATCCATACAAGGGCATGGGGACCTCATCAAAAGCCCAAATGAAAGATTTGTTTGCTGGGTCCAAAGCACCAGCATGGACCCCAAAGATCCATATACTCTTTATGAAGTCAATGCTACCCGAATATAGGTTCCTTGCCAAAGTTGTTTTTACAAATCTTTGGCCCATCAATAGGCATACTGAGCTAACAATTGAAAAAGTCCGATTTATGTATGCTCTAGTTAAGCGCGTACCCATAGATCTTCCTTCCCATATTATTGATGTTATTTCCAAGGCAAGGGTTGACATGATAGACAAGGAAAACCTGTCATTTGGAGGGCTCATCAAGAAGTTGGCTAGGATTGCTAAAGTTCCTTTAAGGAGCACAAAGGCAATAGTAAAAATGTATGAGAAGATCTCCTCTAAAACAGTCACAAAGTCAGAAGTTGTAGTTAGTGGAAAGAAAAAAAGTCATGCTGAGGCATCCACATCCTCCCTCCTGCCCTAAGACAATCCAACGAATTGATTGAACAACTTCAGATTTTGCAATCAAAATTTGATTCTTTTGTGGATAAGTGGGAAGAAAAAATGGGAAAAATGGAACAAGTGTTGGTAGACCTGCAGGATGAGTTAGACAATGTAAATGATAGGCTGCAGCAAGTTGTTCTAGATGTGGATCAGATTCTAAGGACAACAAATCAACCTGAGGAAGAAGAAAAATCTGACTCTGACTGATGCTAACAACACATAGAGGGAGATGGGATGAATTTGTCAACAGAGGGAGCAGCAGGGCAATACTAACAAAATGCAAACAACACCACCACCACCACCATTTTTTAAGTTTGTTTTTGTTTGCATATTAAACAATGATTTGATTTTCCTATTTTGATTTCACTTGCTACATTAAACTGATATGCATGTGGTTAAGTTAAGACTCATTATGATGTTTCAAACATTTTGCCTATGATGAATTTCTTTGAAGTATAAACTTCCTATATGAGATCTTTACTGATGGTTTGGTTAGTTGTTTTGTAGGATTAAATAACATTCATCCAATATATGCTTTTGTCATCAATCAACCAAATGGGAAGATTGTAAGTATAATTTATGTTTGGTTAGGATTAGATGAGGTTATACATAAAATAGAATATGGATGAATGTAAGTTTAAATAAGACTCTAGGAGTCCATCCGATAAAGATAAGTGTGTGAATGAAAGATATTCAATTAAGATAAGTTTTGAATTGTAACTCTTATTAAATCTTGTTTATATTATAAGATAAGAGTCTACAATAGTCCTATGTATGCGTCGAGTCTAAGAGTCAGTTGAAGAGATAAAGATGTAAGCATTATTGAAGAAACGGAAACAGACTTGAACTCAATGTAATCCAGAAGAAGTGATCCAGTCTGAGATGTTCACAAATAGTTAGCAATGTATCTGACTATAAACCTATCAGTAGAATCCTTTTCCAAATCAATGACAACATTGCCTATTTATAGAGGAGTCGGCTGAGAGTTTTAGAGGACACTTGAACTGCACACATTCACGAGTATTTGAGAGCTTGAAGATTTGGGTACAACTTCAAGAGATCGTGCAAGAGAAAATTCTTGAGAGTATGATTTTCCAAAAAGACTCAATCCGTGGGATTGAGTGAGAGCATACTTCAAGGGGGAGTTGTTGTGTTCAAGTTCAACTACTGAAGATTCTAATAGGAAAGAAAAAGATTAGAAAGTATCAGATGTTTTGACTACCTATTATGGTAGAAGACAAGCGGGTCGCTTGTCTTGGGTAAACGTGTCTAATTACAAAGGTTTTGTAAAATGTTTTACTTGTAATACTCTCAATCGATCAAATTGACTTTCCTGGATTTAGTTGCCCTATATGGTTTTACCTTTGAGAAGTTCTTCAAAGGGTTTCCCTTCGTAATCAAATTATTGTGTTAATGCTCTAAATATTTTATATTGGTTACTAATCGTACTAATAGCTTTTGTTTAGCATTAACGTGCACAATTAAGGGTACTTGGGTAATTTCAAGTTTCCGAAACCAGATTGTTTTTATAAAAAGTCACATTGAAAGACCAATGTTAAAACAAAGGTTATATTTGTTTCAACTCCAGTATCTTCTCAAGGGCCTTCACCTCTACTTTATCAAATCCAGAGAAAACTCTTACAATGTTGAACTTTATCTTTGATGGAGGACTCAGTTTGGAATAGAGACCCACATAAAACAGTCTCAAATATATCTGATCTGAATAGGTGGTGTCAAATACCATTCAAAAGTAGAAGACAAAAAATATACCTGTGTAGCATGGGAAATTAATATTTTATATACCTGAACTCCGTCATAAAAACATCTCAAAATTAATCTTCCCAAGAATCCAATTGAAATCATCAAGATTGATTGACCTATCAGAGAACTTCACATCATAGGCAATAATTAAGCACCAATGACCCATTCTGTTCATTATGCAGATACACTACTTTAGTGCATATGCTTGCAGGAATCTTACTTAGACGTTATATGATGTATTCTCTCTTATCAATGTGGTAAAATGCACTTGTAAGCTCTCTTAGTTTTAGTTTTCTGGCTTGTAATGTTCATATATGACTTTATCTTCTACATGCACATTTAAGCTTTTTTAGTTCATAACTCATGATTTGCATATTGGTTTTAGTTAGCTACTTTTAGATTCGGTAAGCGCTAATTTTTTTTCCACTACAAGAACTAATAAATTAAGGTATTTTTTCCCTAAATTATTTGACTAGAAGGGAATGAAATAAATTTATTTTCCTAATATGGAATGGCTTCTTGTCATTTTTCTTTCTTTGGAGAGATTATCAATTTCTTGTATCGAGAGAGACAATTAAAATTGGTATAAAATTAATTATAGCCCAAGATTGAAACTTGATAGGTGTTGCTCAACTTGTTAAAGAAACTGTCTTTTTAACAGAAATTCTAATCACACTACTATAAGTTCAAACCTTTTACGTTCTTTGAAAAAAATCTTTAGTCAGGAGCGCAACTCAAGTATGAGGTGGGTATGTCATCTTCTACTGCGATGGACTTGGTTTGTCATGGTGCGACAGTGGTCTGGTTTCTCATGGCGCGGCAGTGGTCTGCTTTGGTTAGGCATGAGTGAAGGGCTCCTGTTCTTCTCAGATGGGTTTAATCAGATGAGATCAAATGTTCTTAACATTTTATGAAATCTCCTATGTGTCTCATTTTGATTGGGGTTGTTAAACTCATAACTTCAGCCCGAATGTTCCGAAGAGGAACTGTTCTTAAAATCCATATTTAAATGTCAAGCACCATAATAGACTAAAGCACAACATATGTACGTGTGTCATTTATATTTTGTGCTTATTAAGAAATAGTATATATGTTGTTTATTATTTTTGGTGAGAATATAATTAAATATCAAAGAAATAGATAGATACTCCATGAACTAATTAATTATGTACGTAATTAATTAATGTAATACTTTTATTGTTAATTGTTTTTGAATTTTGTTATAAAATCATACTATGTTCACATAATTATGCTACTAAATTGGAATAGAGTAAACCAAAATTAGGCGTTCTTTTGGTCCCTTAGTTGCTTTCCTAATCGATAATTACATGCATGATACACACACACGTGTTTTTGTTTATGCTTTTTTTTTTCTTGGGTATGATTTTATACTGATTTTAATTCTTTTTGAAAACTTGAATCAAATATAATATGTAGGTCTTTTTAAATTTATTTATTATCTTCAATATTTTTTTTTAAACATTATCTTCAATATTATGCTATGAGGATTTGAGTAGTCCAACATATCTTGAATATACAACTAGTTATTAGGGTCTTTAATTAATTCATATAGTCATCTTGGGTTTTGATCATATATGAGCCAACCCTAACCTAATTCATTTAATTAAATGGATAATTACTTAATCCTAATCAATTAATTTCATAACACTACAACAAATAGCAGTTTTTGCCACGAAGGACAGTGGTGGGGATAAGTTATGGACCAGTCAGGAAAAAAATGTTCCCACCAATTCTTCCGGTGGCTGGCTTGTGGAATATAATTCATGGAGAAAAATATATTACCCACCAAAAATTGAAATCATGGCAAAAGCTAGTTTTTTCCCACGACCAAAAATTGCGGCAATTCCAACTTTTGCTCGTGGGAAATTATGTTGCCAACTAGACTATTGTGGTGACAAATAAGCCATCTATCCATGAAAGCAATGCTCGGAAAAACCCTTTATCCATGATGGTTTTTGTGGAAACTTTAGTGGCATAAAGTTTCTTCCCATCCACTAGTTCGTCACTACAATTGGTTTTGGGACGACAATTTTGGGACACAATTATACAATACTAACGCGCACATTTGGAAAGGACTACTTACTACCCACCACAACATATTTTGGAAAATACATATTCCCTGTGACATGAGCTCCTAGCAAAATTATGTTATCCATGTCAGTTGTCCGTGACAAAAGTAATTGCCTAATTTGTGAAGTTATGCCAATAGCCTTTATTCTAATCACATTAGTGGTGGAAAATAGTCACTCCCATGATATTTATTGGTGGGAAACTATTATTCCCATTGAACTTAGATCATTGCAACCATTTCATTTAACATCTTTGGTGTTGGTGGAAAGAAAAAAAAAAAAAAAAAAAAAAAAAAAAAAAAAAAACACCCACCAAGAAGAAGTATATATCCATGACAACCTTTTGCGGGAACACACCTTTTTCCCATTACAAGTTCCCGTCGTCTATAATTTTTTAGAGTCCATGCAGCTCATTCAGTCTAATTTTGCATTTTTCCACTAATCGATTAAGTTGGCAGTTGCTAGTTTCCCACGAAACAGCTAGACAGTAATTTATAAATTACTGTCCAAACCTGTTTCCTCAACCATCTGGACACTTTATAAAAGTTGCTTACCACCAATGACAACTAGTAGAAATTCAACCTTTTAAACTCTAAGTTATCCCACCAAACAATCCAGAAATAACAACTTGAGGAAGATACCACATCAACATGCAGCAAACAAACGAAATAGCAATTGAATAATAACCTGTCAATATACATATATAATCACCATCATAGCTATTTACAAACCTGCCAACATTGTTGTTACACCATCATATAGACAAATATGCCAATATTCATTGAAACCAAATAGTTCAAGGCCATTTACAAACATATGAGTTGCAACTGTGTATGGCAGTACATGAGGGAATTATAAATTCTTGCTCCAATAGTATCTATGATAAGTGCTTTTGATATATAGACAGATTACTAAGGGCAATAGATGTTGCCCCATCTTGTTCTCCAGACATTCAGATTTACCAATCTTGCTCCACAAAAGTATGGTGCTAACATGTTTCCTGAAATTTTCAACAAACACTGTGTCAAACTAAGATACTTAATTGGAGCATGACATGACAGTAGGGGTAGAGTAAGCTGCTATAGTAATTGTGCATCCATACCTTGTACATTAATTTTAATTAATTAACTCTTGCCCATACAGCATATTAGGATTGTTTGAGTAAAAATCCTAACTCTAAAGATGAATTTCGAAAATGACATTATATCAATGGGAGTGATATTCCCGTGGAATTAGAATGAAATACCTACTACCATTAACTTTATGCTATCTTAAGTACAACAGTTGCATATTCCACATAATAGAGTTTGCAATAGCCTCATCCATGCTATTGCAGAATATCACTTCTATATATCCCTAAAAAGTTTGATCCATAGAAGTTTTTTGATTTGCACATATCCTAACTATTTCGGTCCAATTTAACCTATTTGTGCTACTTAGTTAGGAGGTTATCTTACCATATAAACTAACCAAAATGCTAGAATTGGAATTTAAAACCTGAAGCTTATGGAGTTCCAATTGGGGGTGTGTGTGATATATAGTTTGAACTGGAATTGTGCATACATGACTTGAAAAAAAAAAAACACCTGCAAGTATTAATTCTTACAAGATTGAATAAATACAGCCCCAATGAATTGTACGTTTATCTGAAACTGCTCTTCATCTCCACCAACTCCTGCTCTACATTCCATGATCCATATGGCTGATCAAAATACTTGCTCCAACCTATAAGAGGAGCATACTGGTGAAATGGAATTACTTGTTCAGTTTTCAGCCTTATGCAAATCTCAAATCCATACATTAAACTAGTATATGTAACTGTAAGAGAACTTACCCTTTCATAAGAACCTAATCTGTCCCTGTCAAGCTACTCAACCAAAGAATGATATCTTTTCCCCCAACAATTCAAGAGAGACTATCTACAACTCAAAAGTCAACTCACTATCTGATTTTTCCACTACTGGTTTAAACTTATCCACCCTTTATGTCGAGTTTGCGTGTTGTGGCTAAAATCATCAGTTTGAACTTCATGTGTGCCAAATCGGGTTGTGTCAAGTGGATTTTGAATTATATATGAACTAAGGCCTCGTTTGGTTACACAGATGAGATGAGATGAAATAAAAAAATATGTGAATAATAGTGAGATAGTTTGTGAATAGTAGTGAAATGGTCTGAGTTAAGATGTTTTACGGGATTCTGAGAAATTAGAGAAAAAAAGTTGAATAAAAATATTATATAATTATAATATTTTTATAATATAATTTTTTACTATTATTTTTGTTTTGAAATTTGAAACACTTGAATTGTTTTTTGCGTTTTGTTTAAAAATTTGAGAAAGTTGTAATGATTAGATAATGATTAGATAAAGAAGTTAAAAAGTTAAAAATTGAAAATTGAAAAGTATTTGTATTTAAATGGTGTTTAGATATTGAGATGATATAAGATGTAATAAAATGGTCTGTGAAACCAAACGCCTAACTCTAATACAATCCAAACGACTCCAAGTCTTTGAACCCTAATATGCTAATTTCACATATATCAAAATCGTACCGGATTGCATCGTTTCAAATGTCATCACTAGTTCTAACAAGGAAAATGCTAAGTGTCCCGCCCTTAGCTCCCGCTGGGGGCTACCGTTTGCATTGTTTTTGTTTTATTTATTTTTGTTTTTATTTCGTGATTAAGGAAGTGCTTTTTTAATGATATTATAAATTTTTTTAAAAAATATATATATTTAAAAGTGTTAAAAAATACATGTAAAAAAAAAAACAAAACACATGAAAATAACTAGTAGGAACAAGGAAAATGATACCCTCACCACTGATTCTTACAGCTCGATGTTACTGTTGAAATTTTTATTTTATTTTTTAATTCTTCTTTTTTACTTAGTGCTTAAGAAAATATTTTTTTAATAATATTGTGATTTTTTTTATTTTTTAAAAAAATATTTAAAAGTATAAAAAAATCATGTAAAAAAAGACAACAAAAAGAAGAATAACAATTATATCTAAAGATAGCTCCCAGTGGTAACTAGGGAGCGGTGGACATATCACTACCCTTCTAACAATATTTACCTTGCACAAGATGACAAGTACTATTGTGATTGTCCCACAAGGCGCCTGCCTATCCATGCAAGTTGAATGACCATACTAGAATAGAATAATATACATGATTCTTATTAATGTTATGAGGAATGATAGTTACAGTCGTGAGTGCGCAAGCATCATGTAATTGCTTTGAAAAAATTGAATAAATACGTGACCTATATGAAAAAATAATCATTTTTAATAATGGACTCCACTCATTTTAAAAGTGACTGCACGGCATTTGCGCATGCCATGATTGCATGTAGCATTTCTCTAATGTCAAAAACCGCACAACAGTCTAGAAGGGGAGAAAAAGTTATTTCCGGTTTGCTACGACGATCTGGGCCTCGATGGGTGTCGTCTGGAGCCCCCGACATGATCTGGTGTGGTTGTACGTACGTCCATAACAGTGAATGAAAAATAAACACTAAGAATGTAAAATTGAGATGGACACACAGAATTACGTAGTTCGGCATATTGCCTACGTCCACGAGAGTTTTTGGGAAGGGAATAGTCTACTATAATATGTTTATTTACAGTCTCTCATGATCTCTCATACTTTCTATACAATGGAGTTTAGAGCTCTATTTTCTGGTGGACCTCTTGTTGCTAGAACTCCTGTCATGAGGTTGAAGAAACTAAAGAAGTGGTTGAAAATTCCCTTGAAATCGTCTAACCGTTTCCTTTTATACGTCTCCTCTTTTTGCGTGCCCCTAAGGAGTGGTAAGGATTTGCCGCCTTTCCTTGCATGTCTGGCATATTGCTTTTCTTTCCGTTATCTTATTTTCCTTTTCGTGTCCACCTTCCATTCCTACTCACACCTTCTCTTTTTCCTTTTGTCTTCTTTTTCTCTATTTTCCTTTGTTTTCTATTAGTGAAACCTCCCCTTAAGCTGGCCTAGTAGGCGTACTTTAGACTCTCTATATTTTACCCCTTCCAATATTTGTAACAGCTAGGCCGCATTACTTTCGAATTTAAATGTGGCGTACGACATTTATAAATTTATCCCAAGGTTATTCGAATTATTCTATACAGAAACTTGTGCTCAATCTTCACCATGGCTTCACGATCAGAACTAGGATAGTTTGAAGCTGGATAGCTGCAATAAATGAAGAAGCATGAAAACAGAAGATGCATGTTTTTTGAGTAGAACAAGTTGCCCCTCATGAAATTAAAATATGGGGCCAATCAATACATCCACGTTTGAAACAGTGTGATGAGCAAAACACAAAAGGAATCGACCACAACTTCATAAATCTGTTTCTCAGTCACACAGTGCGTGCCACTAAGTACTATATAGGCAGCAGCTGGCCGGACCATGCAATGCGAGAGTTGTTGTTACATAAAGGGACCAAAGCAAAGCAAACGGGGAGAGAGATTGGGAAAGAGAAAGAGAGGTCCCGAAAAGAAGAAGATAAGGGTGTGAGTGAAACTTCTTAAAACGACCTCCACTGGAGTCATTCACAGGTCAATGTCAAGCCAAAATTATCTCAGATTCCTAACATGGACTCATGACACTTGATTGATGTCTCTGACATGATAGGACTTCAAAGCTGCCATGTGTCAGCTTGTGATTCAAACCAGTCGGGATACTTCTAAAAGCCTTTGTCCAGCCCCAGAAACTTGAAAGCGATCAAACATGTCTGAATTTTTGAGACACAGCCCCATTTGCCTTAAACTGTCAATTCTTTGCCCCTTCGTACCACTATAACCATTTAGCCATAGCAAAACCCAATAATTCAGCTGTTATCCAAAACATTGGAATATCATCAGCCCCAAACCTGCAAGAGGATTTTTTTTTTTTTTTTTTTTTTGAGCTAAAAAGGGAGGTGGGGGCTACGACCCAACATAGCTACTCTCCCTTAACGTGATCATAGGAGCTGCCCTCCCTGCAAGAGAAATTCAGCTGCAACATTCAAATTATTTGATTTTCAAGCTGCTTTTGTGCCATGGGTCTTCTTGTACCACTATCTACTTCTCTATTTAGTATTAATTATGAGTCAACAAGTTCTAAGTTGTTTCATTTTTCACATATGATATAAGCATCAATCAACCAACCAACCAACCAACTTACATATATATATATATATACACATGACTAGTTTCTAAGCCTAGATTATAAAAATTAAGAAGATCAGTATATTTATACCCACACCAAAAAATTAAAAAAAAAAAGAGGAAAAATGAGACTAATTGCATGGAAACAAGCTGTTCTATCCTTTATCCACTTCACTCATGAGGTCCAATCTCTCTCTCAACTCCACAAAAAAAAAAAAAAAAAAAAAAAAGAAATAAAATTGAACAAAGATATCAATGACAAGAATTACAAACTAAAAAGGGAAAGAAAAGAAAGAAAAAGAAGTTGGTTTGCTTCTTGGTTTGTCCCTTAGTATTGGTCCTTGGGCTCACAAGAGGAAGAGACCACAATACATACTGTTGTCTCTTGCTCTTCACCCTTCCCACCACTGTCACAGCTGAGCTCTGATTCTCCAGTACCCCCAATGCAAGTTAGCATCTGGGCCCTACGAGCTTGGAACTCCCAGTTCGTCGTTCCGATCACGTACAACATTAAACCAGCGCAGCAAATCTGGGCCGATAGTAGGCCCAACCAAAGCCCGCAGAACCCAATTTTGAGTTGGAATGCTAGACCAACGGCCACGGGCATGCCTACAAGATAAAATGCGCCAAGGTTTACGTTAGCCGCCGAGGTCGGGCGCGCGCTCCCCCTCAACACCCCACACCCCACGGTCTGCGGACAGTTCCCGAGCTCGCACAGCCCTATGATTGGTAGAGCGGCCGCCGTCAACTTTAGTATCTGGGAATCGTTAGTGAACATCCGGGCCCATTTATCCCTCATCCCCGAGGCGAACGTCATCGCTAATAGTCCCATTAACTCCGCCACACACACCGCCACCACCGCGGATGTTTTCGCTTTGTGAGGACGGTTCGCTCCCAGTTCGTTCCCGACCCGAGTCGACACGGCGTTGCTGAAGGAGGACGGGAACACGTAAATCAAGGCTGTTGTTTGAATCAAGATGCCCATTGACGCCACGGTTGCTCTGGGGTTCACCAAAAGCCCGCACAAGACGATCATGATCTCGTACCACCACCATTCCAGGCAAACAGAGACGCAACTTGGAGCTGCGAGCCGGAGCAGAGGCTTCCAGCCGGTGAGACACTCTCGGCTCGGACTAGTCCAGGTTGGTTCGTGTAACCCGGTGGCCCACACGTATAGCACAACGGATAAGAGCACGAAAAAGTTGGATGCGGCTGAGGCTGCCGAAACTCCTACCACACCAAGGCGGAAATGGGAGACGAGCAGAAAGTTCATAGGTAAGAGGAAAACCGTGCCAGCGAGGGATGCTAACGTGAGAGGGTGCGTGATGCCCTGAGTGCGAAGGTAAATGCGGATTGGGTGAATGAAAGAGTTGGTCAAAAGGTCTGGGAGAGAGAACATTAGGTACCTGTGAGCCATGCGAGTGATGTTGGGGTCTTGGTGTAGACGAAGAAGAATCCTGGACATGTTGAGCCAGAGAAAAGAAATGGGTATGGACGAGACGAGGAGGAAAATCACGGCACGGTGAAGGGTTACAGATAAAAGTTTGGGACGGTTTGCTCCGAAGGCTTGCGAACAAAGGGGCTCCATGCCCAGAGAAAGGCCTGTGAGCACAGAATAGCCTGTTATATTGGCAAAAGCGATGGCCAGCGAGCCAGCGGCGAGTTCAAGGTCACCGAGTTGGCCGAGGAAGAGCATGGAGAGGATAGACCGAGAGTAGAGAATGAGGGCAGTTAAAACCATGGGGAAAGCCAGCTTTACGAGTGACTTAGATTCAGAGACGATCTCGGGCACAGTCGGTAGAGAAAACTGGGTTAGCTTTTCAGGGTACTCTGTCTTGGGGTTCTCTGGGTCGTCTTTTGTAGGGATAATCAGTTGCGATAAGAGATCGAGAAAAAGGTGGGTGATTAGAGGCTGCTGGTGCTCTTCCTTCTCAGTAGCAGATATGGGGGAATCTGTATTAAAGACTGAATTATACATGATTGAAGATGAAAACGACGACGATCTATGGTGATGATGATAACGATCAAACAAATCTTAATTTGTGTCACTCTGCAAAAAATAAGCTGAGCTAGCAGATGTGGGGAGATACTCTCCTGGAGAGCACTCTTTTATCTCTCTCTCTCTCTTCGAAACACTCTCTGTGTCTCTGCTTCACTCTGTCTCTCTCTATGAATGGATGCTACAACTTTCCAATAGAGGATAGATAAGAATGCAGGGCATGGATGTATTAATAAGGACTCGGAAGTTAGGTTTTCAGTATTATTTTTGAAATTCATTTTATTTTTAAAATATTTTATTTTATTTTATTTTTAATTCCTTTCTGTCATATCCTCAAGAATTAAAATGGGACTATGCATAAATATAAATATATATATTTATAATGTGTTATGTAACTTTATGTGGTTCAAGCGAAGAGACGTCAGAAATGTCAGATATGCTGTGCGAGTGTGAGGTCCAATTTCCAATAAAATAGTTATAGAATGGGGTTTTTAAGCTTTAATGAGAGAGAGAGAGAGAGAGAGATGGATGATCTATGTTCGATGTTAGGTGGGTTTCCTTTCCTCATTCCTGGAGGCAGGGCCGGTGCAGAGCTTTCTGTATTAATTCGATCTCCGTGTGTGTGTGAGAGAGATGCTTTTGCTCTCTCAGTTGTTGCAGTAAAAGCTTTGATCTCTTCTCAACTCATGATTTTTTCAGATTTATTATCAGAGAGACAGATCCCCGCGCCGGGTGCGCTATGTTGGCAGTGATACGGGCACTTCTCTGTTCATTAATAAACTGGGGGAAGGTGGGGGGTGCCCAGACCAAAAGAACCATGCTGTCCCTACTACTGTAAATCGTTTCGTATCTTCAGACTTCAAAGAACTAATTTACGTACAGTTTATCCTGGGAATTATGTTCGGAATATCTCGGTAATGTTGTGTACTATTTCAACATTTAAGTCGATTCCTCCCACTTCAAGTGCTTTGCTTTACTTCATGATACTATTATACTTGGTGGGAAATTTAGAGGCATGGGGAGATTTTTTTTTTTTTTTTTTTTACCATATTGAGGCAATTAAGAGAGCTTAATCCTTTAAAAGGAGTTAAAAAGAAAATAAAGACTGATGTTAAAAGAAGATAAGAAGAACAATATCTAAAGACAGATTGAGAAAATGTAGAAACCAACAAGTCCAAAGAGATTATGTATGTGACAACAATTGAGGCATGTTTGAATAGTGAGATGAGTTGAGATGATTTATAAATAGTAGTGAGATTATTAGTTAAAATAAGATAAGATAAGATGAGTCTCTGTATCCAAACGGGTTGAAAAAATGAAGGTAGGTCGATTGAGAAACATACAATTCCTGTTTTTTATCATATTGAGATGACATTATCTATAAATAATTAGATTTTTTTTAAATAATAAATTAAGAGTTGATAAATAATATCGTATCAACGACGCATTAATGAATGAATAGATCGTGGGAACATGCTTATAAGTATTTTACATTGTGAATTTATAAAAAAAATCTTGTCGATTATGTTTTGAGGCATAGAAATTAGTATGAAACTGAGATGAATCGAAAATTTTCCATTGTTGAAGAAAGATATATGAAAGATGATGATAAATGAGTCCAGAGATGGATATATAGATAATTTGATTAATGTTTTGAAGACCCTTAAAACTACGTGTAATTGGGGCCAAGATTTCGTTTAAAATCCATGATCATCTTAGAAGATCGAGTGTGGGTCGAGGTTCAAGTTCATAGCCTTATGCTACAATTCTCAGCTACGTTTGGGTAGTGAGAGAGATATTCTATAAATAATAATGAAAAAATATTAAATAGTAATAAATAATTATAAAAAGTACTAAGTAAAAATAATAATAAAATAATAAATAATTTTGAGATATTATGAGAGTATCTTACTCTACTTGGAAGGTTAAAATTAAAGAGGGGCGTGTAATTTGTAGGTAGGGCGGTTTCGGTGATCTGATTGGAGGACTTGAATTTTGCTGAGGTGAACCCCACTAAGCTGTCAAGGCTCTAGCTCTACATATGTCTGTCTGTAAACTAAAATACCTGCATGTCGTTGGGTTTTGCTCTCCCAAATGATCATGAACTCTTTTCTCGATCGCGTCATTATTCGTCACAACGACCTGGAGAAAGAAAAGAAAAAAACATGTTTTCTTCTATTCTAATCACTTGAATTCCATGTTTCCACAGTAAATGTATGGAATTGGGAATCTGGGATTTGATTTTCACATGATGGCTAGCCTGGACTGCTCGAAATTTACGTGCGTGAACAACGGAGGACAAAGTAAATCAAGAGGGCACAAGTCAGGATGGCTGGCATTTCAACGAACAGATGGAAGGAAGGAAACATATATACCCTCTCACCGCAATTTAACCTGCCATGCATCTTTCTCTCTCATCTCTCTCTCACACACACACACACACACTCATAATTTGTCTTGTTGACTTGTGTGAAATTGGCTTGTAGCCTCTCTCTCTCTCTCTCTCTCTCTCTCTCTCTCTATATATATATATATATATGGCTTCCCACCTCTGCGGGTCCCTCTCAGATTTATAGATGCAAGATTGTGATTCATGTGATTATGATGAGTTAGGATATTAAGATTATGATTATGATTGTGTTTGATATGTTATTTTTATTTTATAATTTAAATGCGTTATTATTTTATCATAATACGTTATATTACGATGAATTAGGATGTTTATTTATTTTATATTGACAAGATTTTTTCTTAAGAAATCCATGCATGATATTTGCATAAAATTTGGGCACCATTCTGTTTCCTGCCTTTCTATCCATTACTACCAGTACTATCGTAGAGCTTTTTTTTTTATAATTTTTTGTTGGAAATGAGTGAATTATGCCTGTCTGATAATCAGTGGTTCAAGTTCATGCTACCATAAGGCTATACTATTACAAGCCGCAAGCATAGGAAGTTCTGTAACCAATTCATATTACTCTTCTACTAAATGCTGTTGGTGTGTTCCTTATAGACTATGGAAATAAGGTGAATTATTTTCATGGACTTTCTACAACTCTGATGCATTTCATTTAATTATAAAAGAATTACAAGCCTTGATACATCCAGCACACCAAGCTATTACAAATCATTATTACCATTTCAAGTTTTTCTAAAACTATCATGGGCCTCACATTTAGTGGCGTGTTTGCATACTAGCTTGTACTTGGTAAAACTCATTTTACTTTTGTTCCGCTTGAGTTAATTAGTTACTCGTCCTTTTTCCCTTCAACATGCATGAACTAATTAGGTCTGAAGTTTTGTGTTCCCTTGTGACTTCAAGTGTGTGTTTAGTAAATCGTTTGGAGGATAGTGATGGTTTTGTGAAAATTATTACGTGTGGTCCTCACGCGCCGCTCACACCCTGCCACCCCTTTCTGTAGTTTTTCTCGTCACAAGTGCCGGATCATTGGAATAGCCACCATTAGATCTTTTAGATTTGACTTTTGTGGCTGAAAAAGATACAAGTGTGTTGTCTTTCACGCGCCGTCACAGTTTCTGAAG